>NC_083346.1:69570745-70770745 GCF_019175385.1 Lycium barbarum
ACTGCTCCAAAGGTTCTAAGTAGATGAAACTATACCTTATGACCCTATTTGATGTTTTTCTCATAATGACACTTTTCATTGGTAGTCTCGCCTTATAATACTCGTCCCTTCAAGGTGAGACAAAGCGACTATAGCTGTTCCATAATGTAATCGGAGGTTACCGACCTTATGTCATTCCGATGGATATGTAACTTTCTTTGGGATCCCATGCATGTTGTTTATATGATACATGTATGTGTGTATAGATATGTATATGTATATGTAAATGTATACGGGAAAAGGGAAAGGGAAACTGTTTTACCGCCACCTGATTCAGCTGGATTCCGTCTCGGACGCGGGATGCCTGGACGCGGGATATGGGCGTCTGTATATGTGATGCATGATATATATACGATATGATATGTGGGGACACCGTTGGGGAGGGGGTAGGATAGCTGATGTATTCGGCGTCTGTAAATGTGAGTAAAAGATACCGTTTCCTGAAATGTACTGTATTCTGTGTACGAGAATAAGAAACACCGTGTTCTGAAAAATGGGCTAAGCTTGCATGGTATCCACCTACAAGGCATACATATGTACATGTTACTTCTACTCCAGGATGAGCTCTGTATGTCTATTCTGTTATTATTTATACTCTATATGCAGTTACTATGTTATCATTCATGCCTTACATACTCGGTACACTATTCGTACTGACGTCCCTTCTTGTGGACGCTGCGTTTCATGCCGCGCAGGTCAGCAGGTAGACGGACCTAATTTCTAGAAGTTCTATCAGCGGTTATCGGCAGCGCTCCAGTTGTCCCGGAGCCTCAGTTCTTGGTACTATTTTGTGTATATATGTTCGGGCACGACAGTACTCGGCCCTTCCTATGTATATGTATACTATGTTTAGAGGCTCATAGACAGATATGTACAGTTAGAGTCTTGTTCTTTTGCTGGTCCTCGTTGTTGTATAAAGTGCAAACCGAGTTTGTTAGCCTATGTTTATAACTATGCTACTAGTGTTAATGGTAAGTAGAACAGAAAAAAAATATGGTGCAGTTCATATGGTCCACTTAGTAACAAGAATACGATACGAGATAGGGGGTACTCGGTACAAGTATCGGGTACTCGTCACGGCCCCTCGTTGGGTCGTGACAAAGTGGGTTCCCCGCAATTTGAGGGATGAGAGACGGGACCAGTTTGATAGGTTGGAGTAGTGTGGGATGTCCGTGACTGACTGTGAGATGATGTTCCACTCGCTATCTTACCATGATTTTATTGTTCCACCTGATGAGATAGAGAGGATCATGAAGTTTATTAGGGGACTGTCGTATGGCCTCTTCGGGAGGTACTTTCCAGCAAGTGGTGGATGCCACTAGGACCGTGGAGTCTATCAGGCGTGACAAGTTTGGGGATAGATCGAACAAGATCCCCGTAGCTCAGGCAGTTTTAAAGGTGTCTCATTCGAAGGTAAAGGTTATCAGGGGAGGGGTTATCGCCCCCAATTCAGTAGGCTATTTCAGGCGGCGATTCATACCTCTACCGGTAGTTCTTCGAGTCGCAATGGTTACAGTTCGGGACAGGGTTCCCCGGGTTCTTCTTCCAGACC
The DNA here is from genome assembly GCF_019175385.1 of Lycium barbarum. Taxonomy (NCBI): domain Eukaryota; kingdom Viridiplantae; phylum Streptophyta; class Magnoliopsida; order Solanales; family Solanaceae; genus Lycium; species Lycium barbarum. Next base: position 69,572,337 of record NC_083346.1, read on the forward strand.
CAGAGGTTGAGGTGGTTATTTAGCCCCTTTTTGCTCCTCTTAGCAACCTGTGTCCCATCGCGGATGTTTGAGTGTGGTGATATTGAGAATTTCACCAGAGAGTGCCCCAGGCTTAGACAGGGTTGTTCGCACACCGATCCACAAACCTTTGTACCCAGATCAGAAGCACAGTCGGCTAGAGGAGATGCACGGAGTGGTAGAGCTAGTTCCCAGTCTGGTAGGGGTAGTACTCAAGCAGTCAATGGTAGTGGTTGCAGAGGTTCTCCAGCCTAGGGTGACCGTGCTCATTACAGGTACTATTTCGGCTTGTCATTGGTCGGCGATAGCCTTATTTTATCTGGGTTCTACATATTCTTATATGTCTACTTATTTTTCTTCGAGTTTGGATATGATGTGTAGGTCACTTGATGTCCCCGTTAGAGTTTCAACTACTATTGGGGATTCCGTATTGGTGGATTGGGTGTACCTTTCCTGTGTTGTGACCTGATGGGGTATGACACTTGGGTTAATTTGATGATCCTAGATATGGTAGAATTTGACATGATCTTAGGTATGAGTTGGTTGTTCCCTTACCATGCGATCTTGGATTACCATTCCAAGACAGTTATGTTAGCTATGACAGGAATTCCTATGTTGGGATGGAAGGGTACGGTTAGTTCAGCATCGAATTGAGTGGTATCCTATGTCAAGGCTCAACAAATGGCTGAGAAGGGGTGTTTGGCTTATTTAGCCTATGGCCGAGATATTAGCGTCGATACTCCTTCACTTGAGTCGGTGTCGATGGTTAGAGGTTTTCCCGACATGTTCCCTACTGATTTAACAGGTGTTCCTCCAGATCGTGACATTGATTTTTGCATTGACTTAGAGCCAGGCACTAAGCCCATTTCTATTCGTCCTTATCGGATAGCTCCTGCTGAGTTGAAAGAATTAAAGGAGCAGTTACAGGACCTGTTGAGCAAGGGATTCATTATACCTAGTGTTTCCCCTTGGGGTGCTCCGGTATTGTTTGTGAAGAAGAAGGATGTGGCATAAGAACAACATATATATGTAAGAGTCATGAATAAGATCTGAATTCATAAGCTGAAATAACTATCTGCATGTACTTATATGAACTAGTATCTGTATGTATCTGCATAAATCTGTGTAACTGACAATGCCTCTGTGGGCGCATAATCTGCATGCTCATGCTTATCAATGTAGGTCATACATATGTATATGCGTATATAACGCCTGTTAAACCTATACGACATCCCATCATATCATATGGGCCACTCTGCGGCCATAATCATATACATTGCTGCGGTACGTGCAGCCCGATCCTTTTATCATCAACATGGTGCACCAACTGATCAGGTGGTAATGCGTATATAACGCCTATTCATTTCCCCCAGACCACATATACATATAATACTTGGGTATTTAACGCCTTCTGATCACGGGTCAATATGCATATGAATATATATATATATATATATATATATATATATATATATATATATATATATATATATATATATATATATATAAATGAATGTAATGCATGAATAATTGTGTACATAAAACTGGACCCATGAACAGAAGGAACAATCATAATCGGGGTATAGGGGCATCAAAGGATGAAGTTGTTATATCCCATATTTTCATACATTGGGACGTTTTAAACTAAACGTGACAAGTTAAAGACAAGACTATTTTAAGGTACGAAGTAGAGACTTTAACTTCCGGTTTCGTTTCAAGTCACAATTTAACTACAAATTTCGTTTGGCATGGAAGTATTAATGGAAAATTGGGATTAAAGTAATCATAATTAGATTATTAAGTGGGAATGGGAGGACCAAAAAAAAAAAAATCAGTCCATTAAATGGACAAAGCTAGCCGTGTAGATTGAGTGCCATGGTCAAAGGTTCTTGCCCCAAGTTAGTGGGATACACATGTCCAAAGTATGGGGGAAACATATATACAAAAAAAATCTGATTCATTAACAATACACAAGTTCATTTCAACACTTACAAACTAAGAACACTTCGAGAGAGAAGGGGAGCTCTCGGCAATTTGCTCCAAAAAAATCAGTTTCTTCACCAATTTTACTCCTCATCTAGTGTACAAGAACGTGTCGTAGTTGTTGAAAAGAAACAAGGAGGTGTAGCACCTCAATAGGGTTTAAGATTCGGCCAAAGTGAAGAACAAGTTGTAAGGTAAGAATGTTCATTGTTCTTGTGTTGCATGATGATTTGAATGTATAGTTCATGAAGGTTGTTGTTGGATTGTTGTTGTAGTTGAAGTAGGGGGTGAGCCGTGAGTATTGGTGAAGTCATGGTTGATTTCATTTTGCTTGTATTGTTCATGAATTGAATGTGTGTCAACATATGTAAATGAACAAAGATTTTAGAAGTTGGTTTATCATGTTGTATGTTGGTATTGGATTATTTTTCTTAAAATTTAAATGAGCCATGAGTTGTAGGCTTTAATGGAATCATGTTTAATCTTCTTGTACATGTATTGGAAGTGGGTTGAATGTGTTGTAGTATGGATAAATGGATGAAAATCATGAAGTTGTTGGAGTGGTGTTGTAGCCGTGTGAGGGGACTGTTTTAAGGGAGATTATGGACTGTTTTGTGTCACATTTTGATTGTTGTTGTTATGGACATTGTGGTGTATTGTATGCATGTTGAATATGTGAATTGAGGTGTTAAAGAAATGAATTATGTTGAAGCATACAAGCAGTCAAAAACAGTGGACTGCTTTAGTGCTAGACGTGAATTTGTATGTGTTGAGTGTTGATTCTTGTTGTGAACGTTTAGTGAATGTGAAGTGCAATGATTCAGGTCGAAATTGGAATGATTTGTGGGCTGTTGTAAGAATGGAAATGATGCTAAAACAGTTCCAAGAATCATGAAAGTAATGTCATTAAACGTGTTGTTGTTGTTGTAAGTTAAACTGTTATGTGTGTTTTTTAGCCGTGTGTATGGGACAGTTTTGAATGATGTATGGACTGCCCAAGTTCCCTAAGTTATGTTTAAACAAGTTTGGATTAATATATGAAAGAACGATTAGCAATGTTAGCTTGTAGCGCTAGTTGGTTTGAATGCGAACGAAATGTCGTTTAAATGTTAGAAAGAGATTGTGAGCGTCAAAATACGTATTGAATTCCCTTGTAGACTAATTGTAGCTCTTGATATCTTGATACAGGATAAGTGTTTTTGGGCAGCAAGTACAAGTTATACTACGACTAAACGCTAAAGGTATGTAAAGCCTATTCCTTCTTTCTTTTGGCATGTCCTAGACGTAAGTATGAAACGATATGAACATTGGGGTAAATTCTACTCTCTAGTTCCATGCATGACTTATGATTCTATATTTCCTTAATGCTATTGTCACAAGCCTACTATATGATTGACTAATGAATGATGTATAGAAGTTCCTACTCTTAAAGAATTGCACAAATAGAGGCATACTTGACTTTCAAAAGCTACACCATGTTAAGTTGGTACACGTACACGACATCTGAAACATTTCTGGTTATAGTTTGTTATGAGACTTAAAAAGAACTGAATATGAATATTATTTTGACACTTTAGAGCTGGTTAGTGCTTGTCCATTGAGTCTCAAAGAATTAATTGAATATATGTGGTTGCTATTTATTCTGCTCGTGCTTACCGCTATATCCTTCACTGAGTCCCCGGCCAGGACACGTTCTCGTGCACATATTTACTATATTAATCACCGAGTCCCTCACTAGAGGGCCGGGAAGCGTTATATATATATATATATATGATGATATGATGATATGATGACATGATGATATGGAGATGGTGGCCAGGAGGGCATATTCCCTATTACCGAGTCCCTTATTAAAGGGTCGGGACACGTCTATGTTTATGTTTCATGATGCTATGATTTTAATTACCGAGTCCCTCACTAAAGGGACGGGACACGTTATATATGTTATATACAGAATGATTATGCAGCTTAATTACAAAACTCTATATTGATATTGATATGAGAACGATACAAATGAAATATGTCCAAAGGTAAGTTTTATGAAATTCTGATTGTTGCATTGAGTCCTATACACCTTGTCTCAGTATGGGTATATTACTATGTTTCATGCTTTACATGCTCAGTACATATTCCGTACTGACCCCCTTTCTTTGGGGGGCTGCGTTCATGCCCGCAGGTACAGACGCTCGTTTTGGAGATCCGCCAGCTTAGGATATCTATTCAGCTACTTTGAAGTGCTCCTTTGTTCCGGAGCCTAGCTTGTGGTATAACTCTCTTTTGTTGTATATGTATGTGTTATTCGGGATACGGTGGGGCCCTGTCCCGTCATAAGATACTATCATTACTCTTAGAGGTCTGTGGACATCTTTGTGGGTCTGTATATAGTTGTTGTTGCGTTGTATGACTATGACTTATGTTTGGGGCGTACCCATTGGTAATGGCAGCCTTGTCGGCTTGCATATATATGTATGTTTGGTATGTTGCATATCGTGGCAGCCTTGTCGGCTTGCGTAGAAATATATACGTTGTTGTTTAAAAATTGTAACTCCTCAGGAGACAGGTGCCTACGACATACAGAATTGTGACAGCTTTAAATAACGTCCTGTCGTTTTTAGGTAAATAGGTTCATGATATGCTGGTTGCAAATGATTATAGTTAACGGATGATATGAGTGTCCAAGTCGGGCACTAGTCACGGCCTACGGGGTTGGGTCGTGACAGAAGTGGTATCAGGGCGGTGCTTCCTCGGAGTGTCTACAGACCGTGTCTAGTAGAGTCTTGTTTATCGGTGTGTTGTGCACCACATCTATAAACAGGAAGCTACAGGACATTTAGGATTTCATCTTTCCTTTCATTCTAGATCGTGCGATAGAGCTGTATTATCAGGATAATCTTTCCCTAACAGATTGTTATGTTTACAGCGATTCCTCCAAAGACGGCAACAGCCGCCCAGAAGGGCAAAGCGGTAGTTGGAGAGACCAGCGGGACCCGGAGGGTCACTAGAGCTTATTCCCAATATGTGCCTGAGATTAGGCTTCAGTCAGCGAGCTCCGCTACACCATCATTATCAGAGGAGCCTAGGGCAGCAGCAGCAGCAGATCAGGAGACAGATTTACCACCAGCTCCTGAGGCTCCAGTACCCGAGCCTCCAGCTCCCCAGCCCGGGGCGGAGGATAGGGATATGCGTGACACAGTACCGTTATTGACCAGGTTGTTGTCGGGGCAGGCTCGTAGACCCGGGTTAGGAGGTGATTATTCGGACAGACATGATAGTTTGAGGGTCCGTGATTTCTTGACTTGTAACCCCCCAGAGTTCTATGGGTCAAAGCCAGTAGAGGATCCACAGGATTTTACCCGACAGATGTTGCGTACGTTGAGGGTAATTAGAGCTACCGAGATCGAGTCCGTTGAGTTGGCTTCATATCGGTTGCGTGATGTGGCTATTAACTGGTACGAGTCCTGGGTATTATCTAGGGGCGAGGATGATCCTCCAGCAGTATGGGACGAGTACGTGGAAGCCTTTTTGGGTCATTTTCTGCCTCCGGAGATGAGGCGGGCCAGAGTTGATAGATTCCTACACCTGAGACAGGATGGCAGAAGTGTTCGAGAGTATAGTCTCGAATTTGATTCGCTGGCTAGGTACGCACCCACTATTGTAGCTGACATGGCTGATTGGGTGCATCGTTACGTGATGGGGCTGGATCTTTATTTAATTGATAGCTGTATGGCAATGGCTTCTCAGCCCGGTATGGACATCGCTCGAGTGCAGGCATATGCACAGGGAGTTGAGGGCCGACGTAGAGGGCGCCAGCCTGATAGAGAGTATGACAGGGGTCAGCATAAGAGAGTTAGATCAGCTGGGTATTCTGGTGAGTTTCGGGGCGGGCAGCCCCAGCAGCAGTATAATAGCTATCTTTCTCAGGCGGCATGGAGTGAACCTCCACGATTCACTGGTAGGAGGTTTGATAGCACACGATATTCAGAAGCTGGTCAAAGCTCGATGACTTCAGGTTTCCAGATGCACAGTGATTCAGGCCAGACGAGGCCATCTATACCACAGTGCCCTTGATGTGGCAGGCGCTATCCGGGGGAATGCCGCCGCATTACTGGTGCTTGTTTCTCTTGCGGCCGTCAAGGCCATACTATGAGGGAGTGTCGATTTGGGGGTGGTGCAGGTAGTGCAGCTCAGCCTACGGGATCATTTGCTGGTTCTTCTTCTTCTTCAGTTGCCATGCGTCCTATGGGACAAGGTATTCCGACACCAGCAGGCCGTGGCAGAGGCCGTGGAGGGGCTTCCAGTTCTGGCGGTCCTTCAAACCGCTTATATGCTTTAATTAGCAGACAGGATCAGGAAGTGTCGCCAAATGTGGTCACAGGTATACTATCGATTTTCTCCCGAGATGTATATGCATTGATAGACCCAGGCTCTACACTGTCATATATTTCTCCCTTTGTTGTTAGGAAAAACAAAAAAAAAAAAAGGGATAAATTATGACGAGTTTATAGTAAAAGGAGTAGTAGTATGATTAAGATGAGAGTACAGAGGAAAATGAATTGTGACGGATGGAAATGTATTGGTAAGGCAGGCTGTGAGGTTGTGAAGGATAAGATTGACTAGGAAGGGTGAAAGGTTAAGTATGCTTATACAACACTAATGTAACATTCGAGGACGAATGTTATAAAGGGGGGAAGGATGTCATATCCCATATTTTCATACATTGGGACGTTTTAAACTAAACGTGACAAGTTAAAGCCAAGACTATTTTAAGGTACGAAATAGAGACTTTAACTTCCGATTTCGTTTCAAGTCACAATTTAACTACAAATTTCGTTTGGCATGGAAGTATTAATGGAAAATTGGGATTAAAGTAATCATAATTATATTATTAAGTGGGAATGGGAGGACCAAAAAAGAAAATCAGTCCATTAAATGGACAAAGCTAGCCGTGTAGATTGAGTGCCGTGGTCAAAGGTTCTTGACCCAAGTTAGTGGGATACACATTTCCAAAGTATGGGGGAAACATATATACAAGAAAAATCTGATTCATTAACAATACACAAGTTCATTTCAACACTTACAAACTAAGAACACTTAGAGAGAGAAGGGGAGCTCTCGGCCAAGAACTAGCCGAGGGTGAGGTCCAAAATTTGCTCCAAAAAAATCAGTTTCTTCACCAATTTTACTCCTCATCTAGTGTACAAGAACGTGTCGTAGTTTTTGAAAAGAAACAAGGAGGTGTAGCACCTCAATAGGGTTGAAGATTCGGCCAAAGTGAAGAACAAGTTGTAAGGTAAGAATGTTTATTGTTCTTGTGTTGCATGATGATTTGAATGTATAGTTCATGAAGGTTGTTGTTGGATTGTTGTTGTAGTTGAAGTAGGGGGTGAGCCGTGAGTATTGGTGAAGTCATGGTTGATTTCATTTTGCTTGTATTGTTGATGAATTGAATGTGTGTCAACATATGTAAATGAACAAAGATTTTAGAAGTTGGTTTATGATGTTGTATGTTGGTATTGGATTGTTTTTCTTAAAATTTAAATGAGCCATGATTTGTAGGCTTTAATGGAATCATGTTTAATCTTCTTGTACATGTATTGGAAGTGGGTTGAATGTGTTGTAGCATGGATAAATGGATGAAAATTATGAAGTTGTTGGAGTGTTGTTGTAGCCGTGTGAGGGGACTGTTTTAACGGAGATTATGGACTGTTTTGTGTCACATTTTGATTGTTGTTGTTATGGACATTGTGGTGTATTGTATGCATGTTTAATATGTGAATTGAGGTGTTAAAGAAATGAATTATGTTGAAGCATACAAGCAGTCCAAAACAGTGTACTGTTTTAGTGCTAGAAGTGAATTTGTATGCGTTGAGTGTTGATTCTTGTTGTGAGCGTTTAGTGAAAGTGAAGTGCAATGATTCAGGTCGAAATTGGAATGATTTGTGGGCTGTTGTAAGAATGGAAATGATGCTAAAACAGTTCCAAGAATCATGAAAGTAATGTCATTAAACGTGTTGTTGTTGTTGTAAGTTAAAACTGGAAAATTGCTAAGTGAGAATGGAAATGTTATGTGTGTTGTTTAGCCGTGTGTACGGGACAGTTTTGAATGATGTATGGACTGCCCAAGTTCCCTAAGTCATGTTTAAACAAGTTTGGATTAATATATGAAAGAACGATTAGCAATGTTAGCTTGTAGCGCTAGTTGGTTTGAATGCGAACGAAACGTCGTTTAAATGTTAGAAAGGGATTGTGAGCGTCAAAATACGTATTGAATTCCCTTGTAGTCTAATTGTAGCTCTTGATATCTTGATATAGGATAAGTGTTTTTGGGCAGCAAGTACAAGTTATACTACGACTAAACGCTAAAGGTATGTAAAGCCTATTCCTTCTTTCCTTTGGCATGTCCTAGACGTAATTATGAAACGATATGAACATTGGGGTAAATTCTACTCTCTAGTTCCATGCATGACTTATGATTCTATATTTCCTTAATGATATTGTCACAAGCCTACTATATGATTGACTAATGAATGATGTATAGAAGTTCCTACTCTTAAAGAATTGCACAAATAGAGGCATACTTGACTTTCAAAAGCTACACCATGTTAAGTTGGTACATGTACACTAAATCTGAAACGTTTCTTGTTATAGTTTGTTATGAGACTTAAAAAGAACTGAATATGAATATTATTTTGACACTTTAGAGCTGGTTAGTGCTTGTCCATTGAGTCTCAAAGAATTAATTGCATATATGTGGTTGCTATTTATTCTGCTCGTGCTTACCGCTATATCGTTCACTGAGTCCCGGGCCAGGACACGTTCTCGTGAACATATTTACTATATTAATCACCGAGTCCCTCACTAGAAGGCCGGGAAACGTTATATATATATATATATATATATATATATATATATATATATATATATATATATGATGATATGATGATATGATGACATGATGATATGGAGATAGTGGCCAGGAGGGCATATTCCCTATTACCGAGTCCCTTATTAAAGGGCCGGGACACGTCTATGTTTATGTTTCATGATGCTATGATTTTAATTACCGAGTCCCTCACTAAAGGGCCGGGACACGTTATATATGTTATATACAGAATGATTATGCAGCTTAATTACAAAACTCTATATTGATATTGATATGAGAACGATACAAATGAAATATGTCCAAAGGTAAGTTTTATGAAATTCTGATTGTTGCATTGAGTCCTATACACCTTGTCTCAGTATGAGTATACTACTATGTTTTATGCTTTACATGCTCAGTACATAATCCGTACTAACCCCCTTTCTTCGGGGGGCTGCGTTCATGCCCGCAGGTACAGACGCTCGTTTTGGAGATCCGCCAGCTTAGGATATCTATTCAGCTACTTTGAAGTGCTCCTTTGTTCCGGAGCCTAGCTTGTGGTATAACTCCCTTTTGTTGTATATATATGTGTTATTCGGGGTACGGTGGGGGCCTGTCCCGTCATAAGATACTATCATTACTCTTAGAGGTCTGTGGACATCTTTGTGGGTTTGTATATATTTGTTGTTGCGTTGTATGACTATGACTTATGTTTGGGGCGTACCCATTCGTAATGGCAGCCTTGTCGGCTTGCATATATAAGTATGTTTGGTATGTTGCATATCGTGGTAGCCTTGTCGGCTTGCGTAGAAATATATACGTTGTTGTTTAAAAATTGTAACTCCTCAGGAGACACGTGCCTACGACATACAGAATTGTGACAGCTTTAAATAACGTCCTGGCGTTTTTTATGTAAATAGGTTCATGATATGCTGGTTGCAAATGATTATAGTTAACGGATGATATGAGTGTCCAAGTCGGGCACTAGTCACGGCCTATGGGGTTGGGTCGTGACAGAAGTGGTATCACGGCGGTGCTTCCTCGGAGTGTCTACAGACCGTGTCTAGTAGAGTCTTGTTTATCGGTGTGTTGTGCACCACATCTATAAACAGGAAGCTACAGGACATTTAGGATTTCATCTTTCCTTTCATTCTAGATCGTGCGATAGAGCTATATTATCAGGATAATCTTTCCCTAACAGATTGTTATGTTTACAGCGATTCCTCCAAAGAAGGCAACAGCCGCCCAGAAGGGCAAAGCGGTAGTTGGAGAGACCAGTGGGACCTGGACGGTCACTAGAGCATATTCTCAATATGTGCCTGAGATTAGGCTTCAGTCAGCGAGCTCCACTACACCATCATTATCAGAGGAGCCTAGGGCAGCAGCAGCTGCAGATCAGGAGACAGATTTACCACCAGCTCCTGAGGCTCCAGTACCCGAGCCTCCAGCTCCCCAGCCTGTGGCGGAGGATAGGGCTATGCGTGACGCAGTACAGTTATTGACCAGGTTGGTGTCGGGGCAGGCTCGTAGACCCGGGTTAGGAGGTGATTATTCGGACAGACACGATAGTTTGAGGGTCCGTGATTTCTTGACTTGTAACCCCCCAGAGTTCTATGGGTCAAAGCCAGCAGAGGATCCACAGGATTTTATCCTACAGATGTTGCGTACGTTGAGGGTAATTAGAGCTACCGAGACCGAGTCCGTTGAGTTGGCTTCATATCGGTTGCGTGATGTGGCTATTAACTGGTACGAGTACTGGGTATTATCTAAGGGCGAGGATGCTCCTCCAGCAGTATGGGACGAGTTCGTGGAAGCCTTTTTGGGTCATTTTCTGCCTCCGGAGATGAGGCGAGCCAGAGTTGATAGATTCCTACACCTGAGACAGGATGACAGAAGTGTTCGAGAGTATAGTCTCGAATTTGATTCGCTGGCTAGGTACGCACCCACTATTGTAGCTGACATGGCTGATAGGGTGCATCGTTACGTGATGGGGCTGGATCTTTATTTAATTGATAGCTGTATGGAAATGGCTTCTCAGCCCGGTATGGACATCGCTCGAGTGCAGGCATATGCACAGGGAGTTGAGGGCTGACGTAGAGGGCGCCAACCTGATAGAGAGTATGACAGGGGTCAGCATAAGAGAGTTAGATCAGCTAGGTATTCTGGTGAGTTTTGGGGCGGGCAGCCCCAGCAGTAGTATAATAGCTATCCTTCTCAGCCGGCATGGAGTGAACCTCCACGATTCACTGGTAGGAGGTTTGATAGCACACGGTATTCAGAAGCTGGTCAAAGCTCCATGACTTCAGGTTTCCAGATGCACAGGGATTCAGGCTAGACGAGGCCATCTATACCACAGTGCCCTCGATGTGGCAGGCGCCATCCAGGGGAATGCCGCCGCATTACTGGTGCTTGTTTCTCTTGCGGCCGTCAAGGCCATACTATGAGGGAGTGTCGATTTGGGGGTGGTGCAGGTGGTGCAGCTCAGCCTACGGGATCATTTGCTGGTTCTTCTTCTTCTTCAGTTGCCATGCGTCCTGTGGGACAAGGTATTCCGACACCAGCAGGCCGTGGCAGAGGCCGTGGAGGGGCTTCCAGTTCTGGCGGTCCTTCAAACCGCTTATATGCTTTAGCTAGCAGACAGGATCAGGAAGCGTCGCCAAATGTGGTCACAGGTATACTATCGATTTTCTCCCGAGATGTATATGCATTGATAGACCCAGGCTCCACACTGTCATATATTTCTCCCTTTGTTGTTAGGAAAAACAAAAAAAAATAGGGATAAATTATGATGATTTTATAGTAAAAGGAGTAGTAGTATGATTAAGATGAGAGTACAGAGGAAAATGAATTGTGACGGATGCAAATGTATTGGTAAGGCAGGCTGTGAGGTTGTGAAGGATAAGATTGACTAGGAAGGGTGAAAGGTTAAGTATGCTTATACAACACTAATGTAACATTCGAGGACGAATGTTCTAAAGGGGGAAAGATGTTATATCCCATATTTTCATACATTGGGACGTTTTAAACTAAACGTGACAAGTTAAAGACAAGACTATTTTAAGGTACGAAGTAGAGACTTTAACTTCCGGTTTCGTTTCAAGTCACAATTTAACTACAAATTTCGTTTGGCATGGAAGTATTAATGGAAAATTGGGATTAATGTAATCATAATTAGATTATTAAGTGGGAATGGGAGGACCAAAAAAAAATCAGTCCATTAAATGGACAAAGCTAGCCGTGTAGATTGAGTGCCATGGTCAAAGGTTCTTGACCCAAGTTAGTGGGATACACATGTCCAAAGTATGGGGGAAACATATATACAAAAGAAATCTGATTCATTAACAATACACAAGTTCATTTCAACACTTACAAACTAAGAACACTTAGAGAGAGAAGGGGAGCTCTCGGCCAAGAACTAGCCGAGAGTGAGGTCCAAAATTTGCTCCAAAAAAATCAGTTTCTTCACCAATTTTACTCCTCATCTAGTGTACAAGAACGTGTCGTAGTTGTTGAAAATAAATAAGGAGGTGTAGCACCTCAATAGGGTTGAAGATTCGGCCAAAGTGAAGAACAAGTTGTAAGGTAAGAATGTTTATTGTTCTTGTGTTGCATAATGATTTGAATGTATAGTTCATGAAGGTAGTTGTTGGATTGTTGTTGTAGTTGAAGTAGGGGGTGAGCCGTGAGTATTGGTGAAGTCATGGTTGATTTCATTTTGCTTGTATTGTTGATGAATTGAATGTGTGTCAACATATGTAAATGAACAAAGATTTTAGAAGTTGGTTTATGATGTTGTATGTTGGTATTGGATTGTTTTTCTTAAAATTTAAATGAGCCATGAGTTGTAGGCTTTAATGGAATCATGTTTAATCTTCTTGTACATGTATTGGAAGTGGGTTGAATGTGTTGTAGTATGGATAAATGGATGAAAATCATGAAGTTCTTGGAGTGGTGTTGTAGCCGTGTGAGGGGACTGTTTTAAGGGAGATTATGGACTGTTTTGTGTCACATTTTGATTGTTGTTGTTATGGACATTGTGGTGTATTGTATGCATGTTGAATATGTGAATTGAGGTGTTAAAGAAATGAATTATGTTGAAGCATACAAGCAGTCCAAAACAGTGGACTGTTTTAGTGCTAGAAGTGAATTTGTATGTGTTGAGTGTTGATTCGTGTTGTGAACGTTTAGTGAAAGTGAAGTGCAATGATTCAGGTCGAAATTGGAATGATTTGTGGGCTGTTGTAAGAATGGAAATGATGCTAAAACAGTTCCAAGAATCATGAAAGTAATGTCATTAAACGTGTTGTTGTTGTTGTAAGTTAAAACTGGAAAATTGGTAAGTGAGAATGGAAATGTTATGTGTGTTGTTTAGCCGTGTGTATGGGACAGTTTTGAATGATGTATGGACTGCCCAAGTTCCCTAAGTCATGTTTAAACAAGTTTGGATTAATATATGAAAGAACGATTAGCAATGTTAGCTTGTAGCGCTAGTTGGTTTGAATGCGAACGAAACGTCGTTTAAATGTTAGAAAGGGATTGTGAGCGTCAAAATACGTATTGAATTCCCTTGTAGACTAATTGTAGCTCTTGATATCTTGATACAGGATAAGTGTTTTTGGGCAGCAAGTACAAGTTATACTAAGACTAAACGCTAAAGGTATGTAAAGCCTATTCCTTCTTTCTTTTGGCATGTCCTAGACGTAAGTATGAAACGATATGAACATTGGGGTAAATTCTACTCTCTAGTTCCATGCATGACTTATGATTCTATATTTCCTTAATGCTATTGTCACAAGCCTACTATATGATTGACTAATGAATGATGTATAGAAGTTCCTACTCTTAAAGAATTGCACAAATAGTGGCATACTTGACTTTCAAAAGCTACACCATGTTAAGTTGGTACATGTACACGAAATCTGAAACGTTTCTTGTTATAGTTTGTTATGAGACTTAAAAAGAACTGAATATGAATATTATTTTGACACTTTAGAGCTGGTTAGTTCTTGTCCATTGAGTCTCAAAGAATTAATTGCATATATGTGGTTGCTATTTATTCTGCTCGTGCTTACCGCTATATCCTTCACTGAGTCCCGGGCCAGGACACGTTCTCTAGCACATAATTACTATATTAATCACCGAGTCCCTCACTAGAGGGCCGGGAAACGTTATATATATATATATATATATATATATGATGATATGATGACATGATGATATGGAGATGGTGGCCAGGAGGGCATATTCCCTATTACCGAGTCCCTTATTAAAGGGCCGGGACACGTCTATGTTTATGTTTCATGATGCTATGATTTTAATTATCGAGTCCCTCACTAAAGGGCCAGGACACGTTATATGTGTTATATACAGAATGATTGTGCAGCTTAATTACAAAACTCTATATTGATATTGATATGTGAACGATACAAATGAAATATGTCCAAATTCTGATTGTTGCATTGAGTCCTATACACCTTGTCTCAGTATGAGTATATTACTATGTTTCATGCTTTACATGCTCAGTACATATTCCGTACTGACCCCCTTTCTTCGGGGGGCTGCGTTCATGCCCGCAGGTACAAACGCTGGTTTTGGAGATCCGCCAGCTTAGGATATATATTCAGCTACTTTGAAGTGCTCCTTTGTTCCGGAGCCTAGCTTGTGGTATAACTCCCTTTTGTTGTCTATGTATGTGTTATTCGGGGTACGGCGGGGCCATGTCCCGTCATAAGATACTATCATTACTCTTATAGGTCTGTGGACATCTTTGTGGGTCTGTATATAGTTGTTGTTGCATTGTATGACTATGACTTATGTTTGGGGCGTACCCATTCGTAATGGTAGCCTTGTCGGCTTGCATATATATGTATGTTTGGTATGTTGCATATCGTGGCAGCCTTGTCGGCTTGCGTAGAAATATATACGTTGTTGTTTAAAAATTGTAACTCCTCAGGAGACAGGTGCCTACGACATACAGAATTGTGACAGCTTTAAATAACGTCCGGCCATTTTTATGTAAATAGGTTCATGATATGCTGGTTGCAAATGATTATAGTTAACGGATGATATGAGTGTCAAAGTCGGGCACTAGTCACGGCCTACGGGGTTGGGTCGTGACAGAAGTACTCCTAATGCTTCTAAGAGTAGAGTAACATGGAAGCTTGTTTGCTTGCTTGTTGGTTCATATCATAGAATCATGCCAAAAGAAAGAAGGGATAGCCTTAACATACCTCAAACTATGTCCAATCGTCCAACTTCTAATCCTCGAGCTCGTAAGTCTACATTCAAGATAATGTAGTCCTTAATTAAACTATTTACATCGCTTACTAATCATCCTTAAATACATATAGGGCTTAACGAATTATGGACAACATTTCCCTTGTAAGCTCAACAACCCTTCGACGTCCCGTTCAATATAACATCAACTACAATACCCACAACAACAATGACAACACACACACACACACACACACACACACACATATATATATATATATATATATATATATATATATATATATATATATATATATATATATATATATATATATATATATATATATTTATATATCAAAATATACTTAAATCCATTTCCAATCATCCCTTAAAATAACCCCAAATCACTATCTTAACCTTTATCAACTTACAACTTCTACAAATATCCTCTCTTCACTTAAATCCACTAAAATCCTTGATAAGTAACTTAAATACAAGGGTTGAAATCATTTACATACCTTGAGAGGCCTATGATTCCAAGAATCAACTTCAACTCCAACTTCCCAAGCTTTCCAACTTGAAAAAACCCTAGAAACAACCTACTTCTTGACAAGCACGGGTTCACGAGGCTCGGATCTTACCAAATCTCCACTAGTAATGATAGAAAATGTTGGGAGAGAAAATACTAGGGTTTCTCTGATTTGGAATGGAGGAAAATGAGAAATAAGGTCGTGGATCATATATTTATACTTGGAAGTTAAAAAGTTACAGTGGTGCGGTTCGACGAGCGGGTCGATGATCCGTCGACCTGCGCCTACATATTCAGGGTTGCAGAAGCCCATCGACGCCGCATTAACGACGGCCCGTTGCCTTGTCGACGGTCCGTCGACCTGCGCCAGCAAATTCAAGGCTGCAGAAGCCCATAGATGTCGCATTAACGACGGCCCGTCGACGATGACTGGTGTCTGCAGACTTCTCCGATTCAGTTCAGATCGCGTCGATTCGATTCGTTCAACTTCTAATTCTATAAATTTCCAGGAATACCTGCTGGTACCTTTATACACAGGGTAAGACACTTTCTATCTCCAAAACACAGGCTCGGGTCTCTATTCCAAGGGCATACCCGACTAGGAAACCATAGTTTCTACTACGACGTAAACGAGAGGCATAACATTCTCTCCTCCTTAGTAACATTCGTCCTCGAATGTTCAAACAATCATGGGTTATAAAATTTTGGCAGTGTTTCCCCTATAAATATACAACCCAACCTGCACATAGCAACCTAAAATACTGCCACACAGGGCCACATACTGTAACATACAATACTATGGCCTCACACAACCAGTCACGATAACTGAAAATGAAATAATACCTGGGGAAGATGATGTCTCAGACTGAACCTCCTATACTGCTTGAAACAAATGCGGGTACTTCACCTTCATTGCTTCTTCTGCTTCCCAAGTCACTTTCTCAACATTCTTGTTGCTCCACAAAACTTTAACAGAAGCTACATCCTTGGTTAGCAATCGACGGACCTATCTGTCCAATATAGCCACTGGAAGCTCTTCGTATGATAACTGATCGGTCACCTAGATATCATCTACTGGTACTGCTCTGGAAGGATCCCCAATGCATTTACGAAGCATAGACACATAAAATACCGGATATACAAACTCCAACTCAGAAGGAAATTCTAGCTCATATGCCACCTTGCCTACAGTACGAATGATCTGATATGGCCCAATATATCGAGGGCTCAACTTACCCTTCTTGCCAAACCTCATTACTCCCTTCATAGGTGAGACCTTCAGGAATACCCAATCTCCTATCTCGAACTTTAACTTGCGTCGTCGATTATCTGCGTAGGATTTCTGTCGACTCTGAGCTGTTAGCAACTTTTCATGAATGACTTTCACCTTGTCAACTGCTTGCTGAATTAAGTCTGGGCCTACTAAATTATTTTCCCCGACATCAAACCATCCTATGGGCGATCTACATGTCCGCCCGTATAAGGCCTCATACGGAGCCATCTGAATACTGGAATGGTAACTGTTGTTGTAGGCAAACTTGATAAGAGGCAAATGATCATCCCAACTGCCTTGAAAATTAAGTACACAAGATCTAAGCATATCCTCAAGGGTCTGTATAGTACGCTCCGCCTGTCTATCTATCGGTGGATGAAATGCAGTACTGAGACTTACCTGAGTCCCCAATCCATGCTGAAAAGACTTCCAAATTTTAGCTATGAACTGTGCTCCCCTATCTGGAATAATGGTTGTAAGAACACCATGAAGTCGTACAATCTCCTTGAGATAAAGCTTTGCATAATCCTCGGCTGCATAAGTAGTTCTGATAGGAAGAAAGTGGGCTGACTTCGTGACCCTATCAACTACAACCCATATGGAATCATACTTCCGTGGAGTACGGGGAAAACCTGTAATGTGCCTACCCCATAATGTCACATCCCAACTAGGGGCCGCGACGGGTACTCGGGGCTAACAACCGAGCACCGCTCGTTCTATTTCTTATCATGCTCATTTAATACCCTTTTACTAATTTTATTCTCAAGTTACAAGAAAAATCACTTTTCAAGTCAAAACATAATATCTTTATATGCATAAGCCTTTAGGCTATCATAATAATGGTTTTATACATATACATCATAGTAATCTTGTGAGACCACATAACCCGCATCGAGTATCTACGAGCCTCTACTGGAGTACAAATACATGGACGGGACAGGACCCCGTCGAGCCCAAAATATACAAATATACACAAAATAATAATCAAGCACCTCCGGAGCAAAGGAGTGCTTTCAATCGGCTATCAGGTCCTACGGGTCTGGCTCAAGCTCGCCTCCCTGTCTACCTGTGGGCATGAACACAGCGTCCAAAGAAAACGGACGTCAGTACGAACATTGTACTGAGTATGTAAGGCAAGAAGGAGATAAACATAATAGGAAGATCATGAGTCATGAGCAAAAGGTAAAACCTGCACAAGTGTCATACGCAATCACATTACTTACATATATCACCATTTACATAATCATAGTATACATGTCTTCACATCACATAAATCATCTCATCATAATCCTCGTCGTTAACCCACGTCCGGGTAACCATCATATGCCGCCCACTAGTGGTGATCATGCCCGACCCTCTAGGCTCGGTGTAACATCGCAGCCCGCCTTAGCGGTGACATGCCCGACCATCTAGGCACGGTGCAATCACATGCAGCCTGCCTTAGCGGTGACATGCCTGACCATCGTGGCGCGGTGGAATTATATCATCACAAAATCAATCATAACACATCACTCTTACATATCTCATTACATAGCATCATCTTATGGACATATCATACATTAGCATTAAGATCATATATTAGGCTTTAAGGGCAATCACACTATATCGGGGTGACGTATGGTCATAAACCCCCGATTACGTTATGAACGTTTATGAGTATCGTGCCTCGCCTTGAAGGAAATAGAGCATAAGGCGAGTGTTAACAAGGATAACATCATGCCACAACTTCTTGAATCACTATACTCTAGCTCATTATCATTACCATCATGTTCATATGTAGTTCAATATATAGAAGGACTTGTAGGCTTCATTTTGAGAAGGATTATATAAGACTTGAAGGATTCATGCCTTTTGAAAGAAAAGATAAACCTTACATAGGTTTATCGTCTAATCAATCTAGCGTTCACTTGCTCTCCTTCGATATCCCGCCTCTACATTCAAGAGAGAATTCGTACTAACGTTAGTTAATCGACGATAAGAACGTGCTACTATTTCTAGAGAAATTTGGGCAACATTTCCTTTGTTTATACTACTTTTCCCACCTTCTATATAAACTCTCAAGCATTGAAAACAACATTCACAATATCGAAATCAACAATCGTCATTCATATACATTAACCACAATTCACCATGTCTCTCCAATTTCTCCATATTTATACTTATAACTCATTATCTCTCTTTCGCGTATATAATACTTATTCCATGGTTCAAACATCATTTACAACGTATTCGTAATCTTAACTCATTAGCATTCATGATTCAATTCAACTACCATTCACCCATGGCACTATTTACTCATTTATGACCCATTTGCTATGCTTTTCTACAATTCGGGTATCTTAACCTTCCAATACCTTAAACAACATGAGATGGTCATAAAACCTACCATGGATGATGGTTGAACAAGTCTTGAGTGGATTTTCTCCTCTAACACCAAAACCCTATGTCACCTCTTTTGGTTTTCTTTGAGGAAGATGAACTTTAGTTAGGTTTCACACTTTTGTTTTCATGAATTTGATGTTGTTGATCTTGGTTTTCCTTTGATTTATCTTGTAGTTGAAGAGTACATAGGGTTCTAGATGTTTCTTGAAGTGTTGAGTGAGAGTGAAATGAAAATGAAATGAAAGAGGTCCCTTATACTTAAACTTAAAAATCTGCACGACCATCTTATACGGACCTAACATACGGTCCGTTCTATTTATACGAACCGTGTGTATGGCCGTATGTTTTGTCCAGTAGCTGGTGGCCTTCTTGGCAAATTATATGGTCCAACATACGGCTGGTACAATTTATACGGTCCGTAGGTTGGGCCGTATAGTGCCCAGTGATTTCGTTTTCGTTCTCGTCGTCTCGTTTGATCTCCGGTCCTTATGCAACCTTCTTGGCACTTGTTTAACATCTCAATATCAATCTTAGGGGCGTTATTACTCTTCTCTAAGACATCATTATGTCATCATAGACTTGTTGCTCGAAATTCTTATCCATCACACCACATATAATTCGCTTTCCTTGGCAACTTTCCTTCCTTGCATTGTATGCCTTTAAAATCTCGTTGAGGGTTATCTAATACTATTTATTACTCTTCAAAACATCTCATATGCTATGTCCTCCGTTAGCCTATTCACTGTGCATGTACGGGGGATTTTTCAAGGTGTAACATTCTTCCCCCCTTTTGGAACATTCGTCCTCGAATGTTAAACACTCGGGACTCTACGAAAATTTCGCCAGAGTTTCCCCTATAACTTGGCACTACCAACCTGTCACAGCAACCCATAATATTATCGCCTCACAGGGCTACATCACAATATCAACACATCTATGGCCACACACGACCAAAAGCATAAAGATAAAGTATACATACCTTATATTGTTGGTGTTTCATCTTGGATTTCTCCTAGGGGTTGGAATAAGTGTGGGTACTTGAACTTCATACTCTCTTCCGCTTCCCAAGTCATTTCTTCCCGATTGTTGTTTCGCCACAATACCTTGACTGACGCTACCTCTTTATTTCGAAGCTTTTGCACTTGCCTATCTATGATGGCAATAGGCACCTCTTCATAAGGTAGCTTTTCCGTTATTTGCACATCGTCTATCGGGACAATCTTTGTAGGATCTCCAACACACTTACGGAGCATCGAAACGTGAAAGATTAGATGGACAGATTCAAGCTCCGAAGGCAAATCCAATTCATAGGCTACCTGCCCCACCTTACGGGTGATCTTGTAGGGTCCAATGTATCTAGGACTTAGTTTCCCCTTTTTGCCAAATCTCATCACCCCTTTCATTGGTGACACTTTCAGAAATACCCAATCATTAACTTGAAATTCCAAGTGTCGCCGGCGGTTGTCCGCATAAGACTTTTTGCGACTTTGAGCTGTCAACAACCGATCTTGGATCACCTTGACCTTTTGTACTGCTTGTTGAATCAATTCGGGGCCTATTAATTGTGCTTCCCCTTTTTCAAACCATCCAATTGGAGATCTACATTTCCTTCCATAAAAGGCTCCATATGGAGCCATTTGTATACTAGAATGGTAGCTATTGTTGTATGCAAACTCGATTAGCGGCAAATGATCATCCCAAATACCACGAATCCAGCACACACGCTCGTAGCATATCTTCCAAAGTCTGAATAGTGCGCTCGGCTTGCCCATTGGTCTGTGGATGAAATGCCGTGCTAAGTTTCACTTTAGTTCCTAGACCTTCTTGAAATGACTTCCAGAACTTGGCTGTAAACTGTGCTCCTCTATCGGTGATAATAGACAATGGAATTCCATGGAGTCGCACAATTTCTCTGAGATACAACCTCGCATAATCTTCGGCTGAGTATGTAGTTCTAATTGGATGAAAATAGGCTGCTTTCGTCAATCTATCCACAATTACCCATATAGAGTCATACATGCCACGGGAACGAGGTAATCCCACGATGAAATCCATGTTGATCACTTCCCATTTCCAGGTGGGTATCTCTATTGCTTGCAATAAGCCTCCTGGATTCTGATGTTCAACTTTTACTTGTTGGCAATTTGGACATTTTGCTACAAATTCTGCTATGTCTCTCTTCATGCCATCCCACCAGTATATCATCTTAAGATCACAATACATCTTGGTTGCACCTGGGTGAATAGAATATCGAGAGCAATGTGCTTCTTCTAGAATTCGTCGGTGCAATTCCGCCACATTCGGCACACATAACCTGCCTCGGTATCTAAGAATCCCATCCACCGAAACTTCAAACGGAGACTTTTCTTTCCTGTGAGATGTGTCTCTGTAGTGTCACAATTGAGGATCTTCGTGTTGCCGTTCTCTTACTTCCCTATCTAAGGACGAAATTGTGGAATCTTTGATACTAACACCTATATCACCCGAATCAATTACACGCACTCCCAGATTAGCTAATCGGTGAAGTTCGTGAACCATCTCTTTCCTTTTCGGAGGGATTTCACATGAACTGCGCATTGATCATCGGCTAAGCACATCGGCTACTATATTCGCCTTTCCGGGGTGATACAAAATATTTACATCATAAACTTCAATAATTCTAACCACCGCCTCTGCCGTAAATTCAACTCCTTCTGTTTGAAAATGTACTGAAGACTTTTGTGATCTGTATAGATATCAACGTGCACACCATACAAATAATGTCTCCACATTTTTAAGGCATGAATGACCGCAGCGAATTCGAGATCATGAGTTGGGTAATTCTTTTCATGTTTTCGCAATTGTCTCGAAGCATATGCAATAACTCTACCATGCTGCATCAATACGCATCCTAATCCCACACCGGAAGCATCGCAATACACAACATAGCCATCTGGCCCTTCTGGAAGTGTTAAAACTGGAGCTGATGTCAACCTATTTTTCAACTTTTGGAAACTGCGCTCACAAGCATCGTTCCATTGAAATTTAGTCGACTTTTGGGTTAACCTCGTCAGTGGGGCTGAAATAGATGAGACGCCCTCTACGAATCTTCGGTAATAACCTGCCAAACCCAGAAAACTACGAACTTCTGTAGGGGTCGTTGGCCTTGGCCAAGTCTTCACAGCTTCAATCTTCTGAGTGTTGACTCGAATGCCATCATCTGAAATAACATGGCCCAGAAATGTTACAGAATTGAGCCAAAACTCGCATTTTGAAAATTTTGCATACAATTCCCAGGCTCAAAGAATGCCAAGCACAATTCTCAAATGATCTGCATGTTCCGATTCGTGCGAGAATACACAAGAATATCATCAATAAATACGATCACAAATAGATCCAAGAGAGGCCTGAATATATTATTCATCAGAGTCATAAACACGGCCGGAGCATTAGTCAACCCGAATGACATCACCCAAAATTCATAGTGGTCATATCTCGTTCTGAAGACTGTTTTAGGAATATCCGCTTCTCTAACTCTCACTTGGTGGTAACCCGACCTCAAATCTATTTTATAAAACCACTTGGCACTTTGCAACTGGTCGAACAAGTCATCAATTCTTGGAAGAGGATATTTGTTCTTTATCGTCACCTTGTTCAATTGCCTATAGTCGATGCATATTCGCAGGGAACCGTCTTTCTTTCTCACAAACTAGACCGGTGCTCCCCACGGTGATGAACTGGGTCTAATGAATCCCTTCTCGAGCAAGTCTTTCAACTGCGCCTTTAGCTCTTTTAATTCCGCCGGGGCCATTCGATAAGGAGGAATAGAAATAGGCTTGGTATCCGGCAACACATCAATGGCGAAGTCAATCTCTCTTCCCGGAGGAAGTCCTGCAAGTTCGTCTGGAAACACATCTGGGAATTCATTCACTACCGGAACTGACTGGAAAGTTGGCGGCTTTGCCTCGGTGTCATGAACCCGAACTAAGTGATAAATATAACCCTTGGCTATCATCTTCCTTGCCTTAAGATAGGAAATAAACCTAC
Source organism: Lycium barbarum (assembly GCF_019175385.1). Lineage (NCBI taxonomy): Eukaryota > Viridiplantae > Streptophyta > Magnoliopsida > Solanales > Solanaceae > Lycium > Lycium barbarum. Next base: position 69,595,626 of record NC_083346.1, read on the forward strand.
CCTTTGGCGATGCTGCATTACCTTTCCATTCAAGCACGGGCTCTCCCGGAAATTGAAATCGAACTACTTTAGCTCGGCAATCAACATTTGCATAACACGAAGCCAACCAATCCATACCCATGATTACATCGAAATCTATCATTTCCAGCTCGATTATATCAACTTTTGTCCGGCGGTCACATATCACGATGACACAATTTTTGTACACTTGTCTTGCTATCATGGGATCACCAACCGGAGTAAGCACCTCAAAGGGTTTAATTGACTCAGGTTTCACCACAATACAACCAGCAACATATGGAGAAATATAAGAGAATGTAGAACCCGGATCTATCAACGCATATACATCACGGGAGAATATTGACAATATACTTGTACCCACATCCGGAAAGGACTCGAGATCCTGCCGTCCGGCTAAAGCATATACACGGGGTTGAGTGGCACCTGAAGTAGATGCTGCCTCTCGGCTTCTCCCTCGGCCTGCTGTCATCTGCGGAGTCTGCCCCGTTGGGCGTGCTAATGAGGAACCCGCTGCTGAGCCTGTGGGTTGAACCCCACCTCTGCCATACCGCGAGGGACAATCTCGCATCAAATACCCAGTCTGTTCGCAAACATAACAAGCATCGGTGTCCTGACGACACGGCCCTGAATGCAACTTCCGGCACCGGCTACATCGTGGAACTGGTGGTCCCCTCTGACTGTAATCACCCCCAAACTGAGAACCTGAAGCTCTCGAACTATGACCCTGGCCTGAAGGAAAAGAGCGATCAAATATCCTATCCGCGAATAGGGGAGACGCACTAGTCACTGACTGGCCTGAATGTCGGGAATAAGTCTGCCTCGATACCTCTCTATAGTCGCTACCTGTCCCCATAGATCTAGCTCGCTTGCTTTCCTTTCTGTCAATATCACGGTCACCTCTTTGTTGTTGTTGTCGCCCCTCCAAATTCTGAGCATGGGCCTGTATTCGGGAGATATCCATCCCGTCTTGCAAGGAAGCTGTCAGACAATCTCTAAATAAATATGGCCGTAGGCCACTCACAAATCTATGTACCCGATCTCCCATGTCAGCCACCATGGTCGGAGCATATCTAGCCAACGAATTGAATTGCATGCTATACTACCGGGCACTCATATTTTCTTGCCTCAAATATAGAAATCTATCCGCTCTAGCTCGGTGGACCTCGGGTCGCAAATAGTGACGAATAAAAGCATCTACAAACTCTTGCCACACCGGAGGAGGCGCATTCTCTCCTCTTGATAATACCCATTGTTGTACCATAACACCGCCACATCCCGGAGTCTATAAGATGCCAACTCCACGGATTCGGTTTCAGAGGCATGGACAATCATCAAAGACCTCAACATCTCATCAATGAAACCTTGTGGGTCTTCTTCCGGCTTTGACACGAAGAACTCCGGAGGGTTTAGACTCATAAAATCACGGGCTTTGGTACTTGCTGCCCGATCACTTGAACCCACGTTTTGTCGTTGTGCTTGTGCGGCAACCAATTGTGTCAACAACTGGATGGCCTCGGTCATTTATTGACCCGAAGCAGCCGGGGGAGGAATTGGAGCTGGAGCTCCTCTTTGTTCTCCCACATAACCCGCATCGAGTATCTACGAGCCTCTACTGGAGTACAAACACATGGACGGGACAGGACCCCGTCGAGCCCAAAATATACAAATATACACACAAGAATAATCAAGCACCTCCAGGACAAAGGAGTTCTTTCAATCGGCTATCAGCTCCTACGGGTCTGGCTCAAGCTCGCCTCCCTGTCTACCTGTGGGCATGAACACAGCGTCCAAAGAAAACGGACATCAATATGAACATTGTACTGAGTATGTTAGGCAAGAAGGAGATAAACATAATAGGAAGATCATGAGTCATGAGACAAAGGTATAACCTGCACAAGTGTCACAGGAAATCACATTTCTTACATATATCCCCATTTACATAATCATAGTATACATGTGTTCACATCACATAAATCATCTCATCATAATCCTCGTCGTTAACCTGCATCCGGGTAACCATCTTAAGCCGCCCACTAGTGGTGATCATGCCCGGCCCTCTAGGCTCGGTGTAACATCGCAGCCCGCCTTAGCGGTGACATGGCCGGCCATCTAGGCACGGTGCAATCATGTGCAGCCCGCCTTAGCGGTGACATGCCCGGCCATCGTGGCGCGGTGGAATTATATCATCACAAAATCAATCATAACACATCACTCTTACATATCTCATTACATAGCATCATCTTATGGACATATCATACATTAGCATTAAGAGTATACGTTAGGCTTTAAGGGCAATCTCACTATATCGGGGTGACGTAAGGTCGTAAACCCCCGATTACATTATGAACGTTTATGAGTATCGTGCCTCGCCTTGAAGGAAATAGAGCATAAGGCGAGTGTTAACAAGGATAACATCATACCACAACTTCTTGAATCGCTATACTCTAGCTCATTATCATTACCATCATGTTCATATGTAGTTCAATATATAGAAGGACTTGTAGGCTTCGTTTTGAGACGGATTATATAAGACTTCAAGGATTCATGCCTTTTGAAAGAAAAGATAAACCTTACATACGTTTATCGTCTAATCAATCTAGCGTTCACTTACTCTCCTTCGATATCCCGCCTCTACCTTCAAGAGAGAATTCGTACTAACGTTAGTTAATCGACTATAAGAACGTGCTACTATTTCTAGAGAAATTTGGGCAGCATTTCCTTTATTTATACTACTTTTCCCACCTTCTATATCAACTCTCAAGCATTCACAACAACATTCACAATACCGAAATCAACAATCGTCATTCATATATATTAACCACAATTCACCATGTCTCTCCAATTTCTCCATATTTATACTTATAACTCATTATCTCTCTTTCGCGTATATAATACTTATTCCATGGTTTAAACATCCTTTACAACGTATTCGTAATCTCAACTCATTAACATTCATGATTCAATTCAACTACCATTCACCCATGGCACTATTTACTTATTTATGACCCATTTTCTATGCTTTTCTACAATTCGGGTATCTTAACCTTCCAATACCTTAAACAACATGAGATGGTCATGAAACTTACCTTGGATGATGGTTGAACAAGTCTTGAGTGGAGTTTCTCCTCTAACACCAAAACCCTATCTCACCTCTTTTGGTTTTCTTTAAGGAAGATGAACTTTAGTTAGGTTTCACACTTTTGTTTTCATGAATTTGATGTTGTTGATCTTGGTTTTCCTTTTATTTCTATTGTATTTGAAGAGTAGAGACGGTTATAGATGTTTCTTGAAGTGTTGAGTGAGAGTGAAATGAAAATGAAATGAAAGAGGTCCCTTATACTTAAACTTAAAAATCTGCACGACCATGTTATACGGACCTAACATACGATCCGTTCTATTTATACGAACCGTGTGTATGGCCGTATGTTTGGTCCAGTAGCTGGTGGCCTTCTTGGCCAATTATATGGTCCAACATACAGCTGGTACAATTTATACGGTCCGTAGGTTGGGCCGTATAATGCCCAGTGATTTCGTTTTCGTTCTCGTCGTCTCATTTGATCTACGATCCTTATATAACCTTCTTGGCACTTGTTTAACATCTCAATATCAGTCTTAGGGGTGTTATTACTCTTCTCTAAGACATCATTATGCCATCATAGACTTGTTGCTCGAAATTCTTATCCATCACACCACATATAATTCGCTTTCCTTGGCAACTTTCCTTCCTTGCATTGTATGCATTTAAAATCTCGTTGAGGGTCATCTAATACTCTTTCTTACTCGTCAAAACATCGCATATGCTATGTCCTCCGTTAGCCTATTCACTGTGCATGTACGGGGGATTTTCCAAGGTGTAACACATAACCTGCTGACGGAGTCCTGCAACATTAAGAACACATAATCTAACTCGATACCTGAGTACTCCATCACCTGTAATCACAAAAGGTGTCTTTTCTTTCTGAGGTGCTGTATCTCGGTAATGAACTAGGATAGGGTCTTCGTACTGACGTTCTTTTATTTCTGCTACCAGAGAGGGCACTGTTGTGTCTTGAACAGTAACTCCTGCATCACCTGAATCTATCAATCGAACTCCGAGGCTAGCTAATCGATGAACTTCACGGACCATTTCTCTTATCCCTGGCGGCACATGTGACAAGCTACCCATAGATTTATGACTGATGGCATCGGCTACTATGTTAGATTTCCCCGGATGGTACAAAATATCCACATCATAGTCTTTCAACCACTTTAACCATCGACTCTGATGCAAATTCAAGTCTTTCTGCTTTAAGATGTACTGGAGACTCTTATGATTAGTATAGATATCAACATGAACACCATATAAGTAGTGCCTCCATATTTTCAAAGCATGAATCACCGCCGCTAGCTTAAGGTCATGGGTTGGATAATTCTTCTCGTGCTTCTTCAGTTGTCTAGAATCATAAGCGACAACCTTACCGTGTTGCATTAACACACTGCCCAATCCCATGCCTGAAGCATCGTAATATACCACACAGCCATCTGCTCCTTCTGGAAGAGTCAAAATAGGTGCTGAAGTCAACTTATCCTTCAATGTCTGAAAACTCTGCTAACAAGCATTTGTCCATTGGAACTTAGCAGATTTCTAAGTCAACTTAGTCAACGGGGCTGAAAGAGAGGAAAATCCTTCTACGAACCTTCTATAATAACCTGCCAAGCCTAAAAAACTACGTATCTCTATTGGCGTCGTGGGCCTTAGCTAATTCTTCACAACCTCAATCTTTTAGGAATCCACTCTAATGCCTTCCTCTGAAATAATGTGACCCAGAAAAGTCACAGAGTTAAGCCAGAACTCACACTTTAGAAAACTTTGCATATAGCTGCCTTTTTCGAAGAACTCCAAGCACTATTCGTAGATGCTCTGCATGTTCTGCCTCCGATGGTGAATAAACTAGAATATCATCTATAAACACAATCACGAACAAATCTAGGAAGGGTCTGAATACACGATTCATCAAATCTATCAATACGGCTAGGGCATTAGTTCGCCCGAACAACATAACACAGAACTCATAGTGGCCATATCTAGTCCTGAACGCCGTCTTCAGAATGTCTCCCTCCTTCACCCTAACCTGGTGGTATCTTGATCTCAAGTCTATCTTCAAGAAGTATCTAGAGCCTTGCAACTAGTTAAATAAATCATCGATCCTCGGGAGCGGATACTTATTCTTTACAATCACTTTATTCATTTACCTATAATCAATACACATCCACAAAGAGCCATCCTTCTTCCTTACAAATAACACCGGTGCTCCCCACGATAATGTACTAGGCCTGATAAAGCCTTTTTCGAGTAAATCCCGCAATTGCTCCTTCAATTCTTTCAACTCCGTAGGTGCCATCCTATATGGAGGAATAGATATCAGCTGAGTATCTGGCAATAAATCAATAGTGAAATCAATCTCTCTCTCTCTCGAGGAATGCCTGGAAGTTCGTCTGGAAACACTTCTAGGAACTCATTAAACATAGGAACAGACTGAAGAGTCGGTGACTCTGCTTGCATATCTTGAACTTGAACTAGGTGAAAAATATACCCTTTTCTGATCATTTTCCTTGCTTTAAGGTAGGAAATAAACCTACCCTTCAGCGAAACAGCATTACCCTTCCACTCAAGAACTGGCTCATCGGAAAACTGAAATCGAACTATCTTTGTTCTGCAATCAACATTAGCATAACAAGAAGCCAGCCAATCCATCCCTATAATAACAACAAAATTAATCATATCCAACTAAATCAGGTCCGCTAGGGTATGACGATTATAAACTGTAACAACACAGCCCCGGTATACTCGCGTGGCTATAACCGGATCCCCAACTAGGGTAGACACCTCAAACGGTCTAATCGACTCAGGCTCTATCCAAAACTTACTAGCAACAAATGGTGTAACATATGATAAGGTGGAACCTGGATCAATAAGTGCATAAACATCATGGTAGGAAACTGATAATATACCTGTAACAACATCAGGAGACGTCTCACGATCCTACCTACCGGCCAATGCATATACGCGGTGCTGAGGACCGCTCGAGCTGGATGCTCCACTCCTCCCTCAACCCCGTCCTTCTGGTGTCTGGAAATCTTGCCCTGAAGGGCGTACTGCAGAAGAAGAACAAGCCATAGACCTCGTAGGCTGAACTATACCTGTACCACCCCTCATTGGGCACTCCCTCATCCTGTGGCCTGACATACCACAAGCATAACAATCATCCAATCCTAATCAATACTGCCCAGCGTGTAGCCTACCACACTGAGCACACCGCGGTAAGGGTGGCCTCACCTAGCCTGACTCTAGTCGGTACTGAGAGCCTCATGCTCTCGAACTCTGGCCCGTTCCAGAATAAAGAGACCGATCAAACCTAGGGCCTGAAAATCACGGAGCTACACTCCTTACCGACTGATAAGAATATCTGGAATGCTGCTGTCTCTGTCCTCTCCTGAGTTCACCAACCATATCAACAGATTTTTCCCTCTTACCACGGCCCCGGTCATGCTCACGCTCTGCCCTCCGCTGGCGTTTACGATCCTCCAAATTCTATGCATACGCCTGCATACGAGAGATATCCATACCTAGCTGTAATGAAGCAGTCGTACACTCATCTATCAAGTGTGGCCCTAGACCAGCCACAAAGCGATGAACTCTATTTTCCATCTCAGCCACCATGGCTGGGGCATTCTAATCAAGGAATCGAAGTGTACATAATACTTCTGAACACTCATACTGCCCTGCTCAATACGTAGGAACCTGTCTGCTCCGAGCCGTCGGACCTCTGGAGGTAAATAATAATGAAGAAAAGCATCTGAGAACTCTCACTACACAGCTGGAGGGGCATTCTCTCCCCTAGATAACTCACATGCCTGATACCACTATACCGTAATATCCCGGAGTCTATATGAAGGAAACTCTACCGACTCAACATCTGTATGTACCTGCATAAATCTGTGTAACTGATAATGCCTCTGTGGGCGCATAATCTGCATTCTCATGTCTATCAATGTAGGTCATACATATGCATATTCGTATATAACGCCTGTTAAACCTCTGTGGCATCCCATCATATCATATGGGCCTCTCTGCGGTCATCATTATATACATTGTTGCGTACGTGCATCCCACACCCATAAACAAGACTCCACTAGACATGGTCTATAGACAACCCTATGACGGAACTGCTCTGATACCACTTCTTTCACGACCCAAAATGATGAGTCGCCACGAGTGTCTAACCTCTAGCGACCAAACACCCCTATGCTCATATTTGGATCTTACTGAACATCAATGGCCCATAAAATAACTTAAACTGATCTCATAAATAGGCGACATCATGAACTCTGAATAATCTGTATATACATAAACATGCTGAAAGAACACTACAAGCCAGCTAGGCTGCTACATATACTATACACAAAAGAATGGAAGCCGACAAGGCTACATCAACTAACTGATACATACATCTGTCTACAGACCTCTACTGGAATAAAAACTGTAGAAAGGACGGGACAGGGCCCCGTCATACCCGTATACATGTACATCTCAAAAGGGTGGCATACCAAAACTTACTGCAGCTCCGGATCAAATGGAGCGCACTGACCATTGTTGGATAGAAGTCCTACAAAGCTGGACGACCTGTCGATCTATCTGAACCTGCGGGCATGAAGACAGCCCCCCGAGCAACTGGAGTCAGTACGGATAATGTACAGAGTACCTGCATAAATCTGTGTAACTGATAATGCCTCTGTGGGCGCATAATCTGCATTCTCATGTCTATCAATGTAGGTCATACATATGCATATTCGTATATAACGCCTGTTAAACCTCTGTGGCATCCCATCATATCATATGGGCCTCTCTGCGGTCATCATTATATACATTGTTGCCGTACGTGCATCCCGATCCTTATATCATCATCATGGTGCACCAACTCATCAGATGGTAATGCGTATATAATGCCTATTCATTTCCCCCAGACCCCATATACATATAATACTTGCGTATATAACGCTTTCTGGTCACGGGTCAATATACATACATACATATATACATATATACATACATATATAAATGAATGTAATGCATGAATAACTAAGTACATAAAACTGGACCCATGAACAAAAGGAACAATCATAATCGGGGTATAGGGGCATCAAAGGCTGAAGTACTCCTAATGCTTCTAAGAGCAGAGTAACGTGGAAGCTCGTTTGTGTGCTTGTTAGTTCATATCATAGAATCATGCAAAAAGAAAGAAGGGATAGCCTTAACAAACCTCGAACTATATCCAATTGTCCAACTTCTAATCCTCGAGCTCGTAAGTCTACAATAAAGATAACGTAGGCATTAATTACTAATCATCCTTAAATACCTATAGGGCCGAACGAATTATGGACAACATTTCCCTTGTAAGCTCAGCAACCCTTCGACTTTCGATTCAATCTAACATCAACTACAATACCCACAACAACAATGACAACACACACACACACACACAGATATATATATATATATATATATATCGAAATATACTTAAATCCAATTCCAATCATCCCTTAAAATAACCCCAAATCACTATCCTAACCTTTATCAACTTACCACTTCTACAAATACCCTCTCTTCACTTAAATCCACTAAAATCCTTTATAATTAATTTAAATACAAGGGTAGAAATCATTTACATACCTTGAGAGGCCTAAGATTCCAAGGATCAACTTCAACTCCAACTTCCTAAGCTTTCCAACTTGAAAAAAATCCTAGAAACAACCTTCTTCTTGACAAGCACGAGTTCCGGGGCTCGAATTTTACCAAATCTCTACTAGTAATGTTGGAAAATGTTGGAAGAGAAAATACTAGGGTTTTTCTGATTTGGTATGGAGGAAAATAAGAAATAAGGTCGTGGATCATATATTTATACTTAGAAGTTAAAAAGTTACGGCGGTGCGATTCGATGAGCTGGTCGACGACCTATCGACGTGCTCCGTCGACTAGCGCATGCAGATTTAGGGCTACAGAAGCCCATTGATACCACATTAATGACGGCCCGTCAACGTGTCGACGATCCGTCAAAGTTCTCCGTCGACCTGCGCCTGCAGATTTAGGGCTGCAGAAGCCCATCGACGCTGCATTAAAGTCAGCTCATCGATATGTCGATGGCTCCGTCGATGATGACTGTTGTCTGCAGACTTTTCCGGTTCAGTTCAGATCGCATCGATTTGATTCTTTCAACTTCTAATTCTGTAAATTTCCAGGAATACTTATTGGTACCTTTATACACGGGGTAAGACACTTTCTATCTCCAAAACTCGATCTCGGGTCTCTGTTCCAAGGGCATACCCGACTAGGAAACCATAGGTTCTACTACAACGCAAACGAAAGGCGTAACAGATTTAGTTGACCAGCTTCAGGATGCATCGATCTTCTTTAAGATTGATTTAAGATCCGATTATCACCAGTTGAAGATTAGGAAGGAGGATATTCCTAAGAAAGCTTTCAGGACCCGCTATGGTCATTATGAGTTTCTAGTCATGTCTTTTGGGTTGACTAATGCCCCGACAGCTTTTATGGATTTGATGAACGGTGTCTTCAGACCATAGTGGATTCTTTTATGGTTGTATTCATCGATGATATCTTGATATACTCTCATAGTAAAGTAGAGCACAAGCAGCATTTAATGATTGTGCGTGAGATCATGAAGGATAAGAAGTTGAACGCCAAGTTTTCGAAGTGTGATCTTTGGCTCAGTTCTGTAGCGTTCCTTAGGCATGTGGTGACCAAATATGTTATTATGGTAGACCCTCAGAAGATTGAGGCAGTTTGCGATTGGGTTAGGCCTTCTTCGGTTATCGAGATTCAGAGTTTTGTTGGTCCCGCCAGCTACTATTAGCATTTCAAAGAGGAATTTTTAGCCATAGCATCTCCTTTGACCAGATTAACCCAGAAGAATGTACTTTTTTAGTGGTCAGATGAGTGTGAGGGGAGCTTTTAATAGCTCAAGACCCTGTTGACTACGACTCCAATTTTGACTCTTCCCATGGAGGAAGAGGGCTTTACTGTATATTGTGATGCATCGCAGATTAGCCTTGGTTGTGTTATGATGTAGAATAGGAAGGTTATACATTATGCTCCGAGGGAATTTAAGGTGCACGAGAAGAATTACCCCACTCATGACTTGGAGTTGGCGATAGTGTTCTTTGCAATGAAAATTTAGAGGCACTACCTCTATGGTGTGCTTTGTGAGGTGTTTACCAATCATAAGAGTCTTCAGCAAATTTTCAACCAGAAGGATCTAAATTTGAGGCAACGGAGGTGGTTGGAGTTGCTCAAGCATTATGACATATCCATTCTTTATCATCCGGACAAGGCCAATGTAGTGGCAGATGCCTTGAGTCAAAAGGTGGTGAGTATGGGTACCCTTGCATATCAGCAGATTAGAGAGCAAACTTTGTCCATGGATGTGTAGCACTTGGCCAATATCATGGTTAGACTTGATATTTCGGAACCTGGGTAGGTTCTGGCTTGTGTGGAAGCACAGTCTTCCTTATTGGAGAAGATTAGAGCCTAGCAGTTTGATGATGCAAAGTTGTGCAAAATTCGAGATAAAGTGTTGAATGGAAAGGCAAGGGAGGCAAAACTTGATGATGAGGGTATTTTAGGATCAAGGGTCGTGTATATGTACCTCAGGTTGGAGATTTCACCAAGTTGATCATGAAGGAGGCTCATAGCTTGAGGTATTCTATTCATCCGGGAGCTACAAAGATGTATTGGGATTTGAAGCAATATTATTAGTGGTGTAGCATGAAGATAGATATTGTGAAATTTCTGTCTCGATGTCTGAATTGTCAATAGGTGAAGTACGAGCACCAAAAGCCTGGTAGGATTTCTCAGATGATGCCTAATCTTGAGTGGAAGTGGGATCAGATCACTATGGATTTTGTGGTAGGGTTACTACCGCCTTTGGGAAAATTTGATGCTATTTGGGAGATAGTGGATTGTTTGACCAAGTTACCTCATTTCATATAGATTCAGACAACTTACAACTCCGAGAAGCTTGCTAAGATCTATCTATATTCGAGTGGTAGTTCGCTTACATAGAGTGCCCATCTCTATCATTTCAGATTTAAGGACTTAGTTCACATCTCATTTCTGGAGGACATTGCAGAAGGAGTTGGGCACCCAGATGGAGCTTAGTACAACATTTCACCCTCAGACTAATATTCAGTCCGAGCGGACTAATCAAGTCCTTTAGGATATGTTGTGGGCCTGTGTGATTGGTTTTGGTGGTCAGTGGGATCAGTTCTTTCCTTTGGCAGAGCTTTCTTATAAAAACAGTTATCAGTCGAACATTGAGATGGCACCATTTGAGGCGTTGTATGGTAGGATATGTTATTCTCCGATTGTTGGTTCGATGCTTTTGAGGTGAGACATTGCGTACGTACTTGTTATGGGTTTCACTGGACAAGGTTAAGCTGATTCAGGAGAGGCTTCTTACATCCCAGGGCAGACATAAGAGTAATGCGGACCGAAAGGTTCGTGACTTAGAGTTCATGGTTGGTGAGCTGGTATTGCTCAATGTTTCACCCCTGAAGGGTGTAATGAGGTTTGGAAAGAAGGAAAAGTAGAGCACTATGTACGTTGGTCCTTTTGAGATCGTTCAGTGCATTGGTGAGGGAGCTTATGAGTTGGCTTTGCCTCCTGGTTTATCGGGTATTCACCCAGTGTTTCATATTTTCACGCTTAAGAAGTATCATTCAGATGGCTCTCACGTGATTCAGTGGGATTCAGTATTTCTTGATCAGAACCTGACTTATGAGGAGGAACCAGTGGCCATCTTAGATAGGTATATTTGCAAGTTGAGGTCTAAAGAGATTGCTTCGGTAAAGGTTCAGTGGAGGCAACACCCGGTTGAGGAGGTGACCCAGGAGACATAGATGGACATACGTATGAGATACCCTCAGCTTTCACTGATTTAGGTATGTCTTTTCTCTTTCATGTTCGAGGACGAACATGTGTTTAAGTGGTGGATAATGTAACGACCCGTTAGGTCATTTTGACTGCTTTTCTATTTTGCCTATTTTACCCCTGTGGACCCTCCCCCTAGCTTCTCTAGAGTGCATTTGACTTGTGGGTATAGGTGGCACGAGTCCTGAGGATGTTCGGATGTTTTTGGAGTGAGAAAATGGAGTTTTTGAGAACTCTTAAGTGTTGGGTTGACTAAAGTCAACATCGGGGGTAAGTGAGACTTTTTGGGGATTTTGTCAGTTCCATTAGGTCCAGAATGTCGATTATAACTTGGTAGAGTAGTTGGTTCAGTTTTCGAGGGGCTCGGGTGCATTTTGGTCTTTTGGTTGGAAATTTGGTTTTTGGGCGCTCGGGGTTGACCGGGACAAGATGATCTCTTTTCGAAATTTCTAGGGTGTGGATAAGTTTGTAGCGTGTTTTTAGTGTGGTTTTCATACTTGATTTATATCCGGGAGGTTCCGAATGAATCTCGGGATCTTGGGGCGCATGAGTGAGACCTAATTTTTACTGGTGTCTGATGCGACACATCTGCGATACTTGTTTAGTAGATGCGTGGTCATTTCTGTGGTGTTTGATGTGCATTTGCGGACCTGGGGGAGTTAATGAGTGTAACACCTCGTGCCTTAAAATTAGGCTACGTTCATGATTCGGGACTTAGAAACCAAGATGGAACTGTTGGAATTAAAAAATTCCTTCATCACGATGAAAGTACGTTTTACGACCAAAGTACGGGCCGTGCTTCAAGGTACGAGACGTACATGGTAGGGAATACCTCGTTGGGAAATTACAGAAGCCACTGGAAATTGGCATATATGTACGGGCAACAAGGCACGGGCCGTACTTCAAAGTACAGGACGTACTTTGCGCTTGTACTTCGCCGTAAAAAAAAACAATGATGCCCACTGGAAATTCACATCCAAGTACGGGCTGCAAGTACAACCCATACTTTAAAGTACGGGACGTACCTGGTGCCCGTACTTCACCCGCATCGGCCAAATACTATAAATACTTGGGGATAGTTTTATTTCCCCACTTTTCATTCTCCAAGCCCTAGGACGACCTGCTCTTCTTCTCCATTACCAAGAACACTAATGTAAGCAACCCTAACCTATTCAAGTGGATTCTAAAATATATATATGAATAGTAAGCAAGAATTCATTGTTCTTAACCTAGGATTTTCAAGAAAACCCAATTAAAGGATATTCAGGATTAAGCTTTGGGATTCTTCTTCAAAGTTTAGATTTTTACTGCAAGTTTGGAGTGTACCAGGTATGTAGGGCTTCTATCCACGGGTCGGAACATCTTTGTTCTTCCCCCCGCCACGTTCCTCCATGATTATACAGGAGTTCACCAAAATTAAGATTTTAGATATTTTCATGATAACCCTAAGTCTATATACCATGATGTACCATGTTTCTATACGTAGTTCGTTATTGTGTTCTTGATATTCCATTTTGTTATTAAGAATCTGTTCGTAATCCGTGAAAAACCCATCATTTGCATTCCATGGGTTCTTACGTGCAAGTTATTAACTACTATGTTTATTTTCAAGAAACACTCTACATGCTTACACGTTTTCATGCAAGTATATTATGTAACCACATCCATGTATAATGAAAGTCACATTTTATGAGAAACCATAGGCTCAGATGCCATTTATATTATGTTCATGCTTTTGAGAGTTGCACAGATTACCGAGAAGGCTTTAATAGACTGAAACTACGCTAGCTACCATAGGATAAGGATCGCTCCGCCCATGTTTAGGACGATTCCTTCGTGCTTTATGGATTGGATCCTTTCATGCCATGTTTATATCTTATACCCTTGGCAAGGTATGAGAGCTCTGCTGGTCGGGTCAAGTACCAGACTCCACGTACCCACTTGGTGATTCATGTTGTCGATTATACTTATGCGCTCCCCACTTAAAATGTTTTTACTCATGATTATCTATATAAATACATATTCATGTTCATGACTAGGTTTCAGTTTCAGCTCTCATCATGTTATTTCATATGCCATGTTTATTTTATTCAGCTTCCTTACGTCCTAGTACATTCAATGTGCTGACGTCCCTTTTCTATTGCCCGGGGGCCTACATTTCACGATGCGGGTACGAATTTACAGGATGACGCATCTGCTCAGTAGGATCATCCACGTATCAGCTTTTGGTGAGCCCCAGCTTCTTCGGGGTTTAGTCATTATTTACATTTATGTCAGTTTTGCAGTTAAGGTATGCTGGGGGCCTTGTCCTAGCAAGTATGTTCTACAGTTCAAATTCATGATAGAGGTTTCATAGACTAGTCAGTTATGTTATGTTAGATATTCGGAGTCATTTAGCCATTTTGGCTACTTATTATTATGTTTATTCAGACTATTCCGCATTATGATATTATGACATTTTCAGACTTATGATTTATGGTCCCACGCTTTACATAAATTATGCATGTTCATCGCTTATTCTGCATCAGTTCATGCCCATGTTGAGTCAGCAAGCCATGTGGTTCGCTTGTGTCACGACCCAAACCGATGAGTCGTGACGAGTATCTAACCTCTAGTGACCAAACACCTTTGTACTTAGATCTGAACTACACTGGACATCAAGGGCCCATAAGTGACTTAAACTGATCTCATTTACATATACTCTGTACATTTACATACATACAAGCTGAAAGAACAGTGCAAGCCAACTAGGCCGCTACATATACTGTACACAAAAGAATAGGAGCTGACAAGGCTACATCATCTGATATACACATACACCTGTTTACAAACCTCTAGTGGAATAGAAAACTACAGAAAGGATGGGACAGGGCCCCGTCATACCCATATGCATATATATCTCCAAAAGAATGGCATACCAAAATAGACTGCAGCTCCGGATCAAATGGAGCGCACCAACTACTGCTGAGTAACGGTCCTACTGAGCAGGACCGCCTGTCTGTCTACCTATACCTACGGGCATGAATGTAGTCCCCCAAGTAATAGGGGAGTCAGTACGGACAATATACTTAGTATGTAAGGCATAAGAGTAACATAAGTATAAGCATAAAAATCATGAACGAAATCTGAAACTCAAAGCTAAACTGGCTGTCTGCATAGATTTGTATGAACAAGTATTTGTATAACTGACAATTCCTCTGTGGGAGCATAATCTGCATGCTCTCAATGATAATCATGGTCATGTATATAAATGTTATATCCCGCATTTTTGTACAATCGGATAATTCAAGGTGATTGCGGGGAGATGACAAGTAAGGACTTACTTTTATTTTGTTAAGCATATGAGTCGCTTATGAAGAATTTCGAAGTGGAAATATTAAGAAAGGCTAGGGGCGAGAAGGGAAATGCGCAGTATGACCCGTGGAATTATGGAGGAAGACGAAGGGTAAAATGGTAATTTCACAAGTGTTCAAGAAGAATTCTTGGAAAAATTCCAATATGGCCGGGTGGCATGGGTGGCATATGCCCACATTTTTATTAATTAGTGGGGGCTAATTACACACTATAAGGAAATGTGGACTAAATCTTACAAAGGAAGACATTTAGTCTTCTTTATTTATTTTAAGAAAATCCAAGAAAATGGAAGGATCTTCTAGAAAAGGAGAGAGAGGGATCATGTGACCATATTTTTATTTTGGGGGACCTATTTATAAATAATGAAAATTGGTGAAATACTTGTGGATATATATGTAGGAAGTCATCATAGTTCATCAAATTTTCTAGAGAATTCAAGAAAACAAAGAACAAGAAAAATAAGGAGAAAAACTTGAAGGCCATTCGGCCAACCTCATGTTCCACAAGAACTTTGGAAAACATTTCTCCAAAAAATAATTTCCTACCAATTAAAGGGTCCCTAGCAAGTTGGAGTGTTCATGGGAGCAAGAAATCACATGTTCTTGTGAGTTGCAAGTTGTATTCAAGAACGAAGATTAGAAGAAAAGGTAAGAATTTATTATCCTTTATATGTTTTGGATGTTTATGTATGATGTGGTGTATGAAAATGGATGAAATTCATGTGATGGAAGAGTGTAGGTGTGTGGTCGTGTGTGTGTGTGTGTGTTGTGTTATGTTGTGTGTTGGTTATTGTTGTGAAGTATAGATAATATGGAATTTCATAAAAACATGCATATGCGGTGTGTTGGCCGAATGGTGTAGGTTATGGAAAGGTGTGGTGAATTAATTTTACTTAGCATTGTAATTGTTGTTATGGTAAGTTCCATGATGTAAAATCAGTCCATTAAATGGACAAAGCTAGCCGTGTAGATTGAGTGCCATGGTCAAAGGTTCTTGACCCAAGTTAGTGGGATACACATGTCCAAAGTATGGGGGAAACATATATACAAAAAAATCTGATTCATTAACAATACACAAGTTCATTTCAACACTTACAAACTAAGAACACTTAGAGAGAGAAGGGGAGATCTCGGCCAAGAACTAGCCGAGAGTGAGGTCCAAAATTTGCTCCAAAAAAATCAGTTTCTTCACCAATTTTACTCCTCATCTAGTGTACAAGAACGTGTCGTAGTTGTTGAAAAGAAACAAGGAGGTGTAGCACCTCAATAGGGTTGAAGATTCGGCCAAAGTGAAGAACAAGTTGTAAGGTCAGAATGTTTATTGTTCTTGTGTTGCATGATGATTTGAATGTATATTTCATGAAGGTTGTTGTTGGATTGTTGTTGTAGTTGATGTAGGGGGTGAGCCGTGAGTATTGGTGAAGTCATGGTTGATTTCATTTTGCTTGTATTGTTGATGAATTGAATGTGTGTCAACATATGTAAATGAACAAATATTTTAGAAGTTGGTTTATGATGTTGTATGTTGGTATTGGATTGTTTTTCTTAAAATTTAAATGAGCCATGAGTTGTAGGCTTTAATGGAATCATGTTTAATCTTCTTGTACATGTATTGGAAGTGGGTTGACTGTGTTGTAGTATGGATAAATGGATGAAAATCATGAAGTTGTTGGAGTGGTGTTGTAGCCGTGTGAGGGGTATGTTTTAACGGAGATTATGGACTGTTTTGTGTCACATTTTGATTGTTGTTGTTATGAACATTGTGGTGTATTGTATGCATGTTGAATATGTGAATTGAGGTGTTAAAGAAATGAATTATGTTGAAGCATACAAGCAGTCCAAAACAGTGGACTGTTTTAGTGCTAGAAGTGAATTTGTATGTGCTGAGTGTTGATTCTTGTTGTGAACGTTTAGTGAAAGTGAAGTGCAATGATTCAGGTCGAAATTGGAATGATTTGTGGGCTGTTGTAAGAATGGAAATGATGCTAAAATAGTTCCAAGAATCATGAAAGTAATGTCATTAAACGTGTTGTTGTTGTTGTAAGTTAAAACTGGAAAATTGGTAAGTGAGAATGGAAATGTTATGTGTGTTGTTTAGCCGTGTGTATGGGACAGTTTTGAATGATGTATGGACTGCCCAAGTTCCCTAAGTCATGTTTAAACAAGTTTGGATTAATATATGAAAGAACTATTAGCAATGTTAGCTTGTAGCGCTAGTTGGTTTGAATGCGAACGAAACGTCGTTTAAATGTTAGAAAGGGATTGTGAGCGTCAAAATACGTATTGAATTCCCTTGTAGACTAATTGTAGCTCTTGATATCTTGATATAGGATAAGTGTTTTTGGGCAGCAAGTACAAGTTATACTATGACTAAACGCTAAAGGTATGTAAAGCCTATTCCTTCTTTCTTTTGGCATGTCCTAGACGTAAGTATGAAACGATATGAACATTGGGGTAAATTCTACTCTCTAGTTCCATGCATGACTTATGATTCTATATTTCCTTAATGCTATTGTCACAAGCCTACTATATGATTGACTAATGAATGATGTATAGAAGTTCCTACTCTTAAAGAATTGCACAAATAGAGGCATAATTGACTTTCAAAAGCTACACCATGTTAAGTTGGTACATGTACACGAAATCTGAAACGTTTCTTGTTATAGTTTGTTAGGAGACTTAAAAAGAACTGAATATGAATATTATTTTGACACTTTAGAGCTGGTTAGTGCTTGTCCATTGAGTCTCAAAGAATTAATTGCATATATGTGGTTGCTATTTATTCTGCTCGTGCTTACCGCTATATCCTTCACTGAGTCCCGGGCCAGGACACGTTCGCGTGCACATAATTACTATATTAATCACCGAGTCCCTCACTAGAGGGCCGGGAAACGTTATATATATATATATGATGATATGATGACATGATGATATGGAGATGGTGGCCAGGAGGGCATATTCCCTATTACCGAGTCCCTTATTAAAGGGCCGGGACACGTCTATGTTTATGTTTCATGATGCTATGATTTTAATTACCGAGTCCCTCACTAAAGGGCCGGGACACGTTATATATGTTATATACAGAATGATTATGCAGCTTAATTACAAAACTCTATATTGATATTGATATGAGAACGATACAAATGAAATATGTCCAAAGGTAAGTTTTATGAAATTCTGATTGTTTCATTGAGTCCTATACTCCTTGTCTCAGTATGAGTATATATTACTATGTTTCATGCTTTACATGCTCAGTACATATTCCGTACTGACCCCCTTTCTTCGGGGGGCTGCGTTCATGCCCGTAGGTACAGACGCTCGTTTTGGAGATCCGCCAGCTTAGGATATCTATTCAGCTACTTTGTAGTGCTCCTTTGTTCCGGAGCCTAGCTTGTGGTATAACTCCCTTTTGTTGTATATGTATGTGTTATTCGGGGTACGGCGGGGCCATGTCCCGTCATAAGATACTATCATTACTCTTAGAGGTCTGTGGACATCTTTGTGGGTCTGTATATAGTTGTTGTTGCGTTGTATGACTATGACTTATGTTTGGGGCGTACCCATTCGTAATGGCAGCCTTGTCGGCTTGCATATATATGTATGTTTGGTATGTTGCATATCGTGGCAGCCTTGTCGGCTTGCGTAGAAATATATACGTTGTTGTTTAAAAATTGTAACTCCTCAGGAGACAGGTGCCTACGACATACAGAATTGTGACAGCTTTAAATAACGTCCTGCCGTTTTTATGTAAATAGGTTCATGATATGCTGGTTGAAAATGACTATAGTTAACGGATGATATGAGTGTCCAAGTCGGGCACTAGTCACGGCCTACGGGGTTGGGTCGTGACAGAAGTACTCCTAATGCTTCTAAGAGTAGAGTAACATGGAAGCTTGTTTACTTGCTTGTTGGTTCATATCATAGAATCATGCCAAAAGAAAGAAGGGATAGCCTTAACATACCTCAAACTATGTCCAATCGTCCAACTTCTAATCCTCGAGCTCGTAAGTCTACACTCAAGATAATGTAGTCCTTAATTAAACTATTTACATCGCTTACTAATCATCCTTAAATACATATAGGGCTTAACGAATTATGGACAACATTTCCCTTGTAAGCTCAACAACCCTTCGACGTCCCATTCAATCTAACATCAACTACAATACCCACAACAACAATGAAAACACACACACACACACACACACACACATATATATATATATATATATATCAAAACATACTTAAATCCATTTCCAATCA
Organism: Lycium barbarum; assembly: GCF_019175385.1. Taxonomy (NCBI): domain Eukaryota; kingdom Viridiplantae; phylum Streptophyta; class Magnoliopsida; order Solanales; family Solanaceae; genus Lycium; species Lycium barbarum. The sequence continues at coordinate 69,615,246 of NC_083346.1, forward strand.
TCCCTTAAAATAACCCCAAATCACTATCTTAACCTTTATCAACTTACAACTTCTACAAATATCCTCTCTTCACTTAAATCCACTAAAATCCTTGATAAGTAACTTAAATACAAGGGTAGAAATCATTTACATACCTTGAGAGGCTTATGATTCCAAGAATCAACTTCAACTCCAACTTCCCAAGCTTTCCAACGTGAAAAAACCCTAGAAACAACCTTCTTCTTGACAAGCACGGGTTCACGAGGCTCGGATCTTACCAAATCTCCACTAGTAATGATAGAAAATGTTGGGAGAGAAAATACTAGGTTTTCTCTGATTTGGAATGGAGGAAAATGAGAAATAATGTCGTGGATCATATATTTATACTTGGAAGTTAAAAAGTTACAGTGGTGCAGTTCGACGAGCGGGTCGACGATCCGTCGACCTGCGCCTACAGATTCAGGGTTGCAGAAGCCCATCGACGCCGCATTAACGACGGCCCGTTGCCTTGTCGACGGTCCGTCGACCTGCGCCTGCAAATTGCAAGGCTGCAGAAGCCCATAGATGTCGCATTAACGACGTCCCGTCGACGATGACTGGTGTCTGCAGACTTCTCCGATTCAGTTCAGATCGCGTCAATTCGATTCGTTCAACTTCTAATTCTGTAAATTTCCAGGAATACCTGCTGGTACCTCTATACACAGGGTAAGACACTTTCTATCTCCAAAACACAGGCTCGGGTCACTATTCCAAGGGCATACCCGACTAGGAAACCATAGTTTCTACTACGACGTAAACGAGAGGCATAACATTCTCTCCTCCTTAGTAACATTCGTCCTCGAATGTTCAAACAATCATGGGTTATAAAAATTTTGCAGTGTTTCCCCTGTAAATATACAACCCAACCTGCACATAGCAACCTAAAATACTGCCACACAGGGCCACATACTGTAACATACAATACTATAGCCTCACACAACCAGTCACGATAACTGAAAATGAAATAATACCTGGGGAAGATGATGTCTCAGACTGAACCTCCTATACTGCTTGAAACAAATGCGGGTACTTCACCTTCATTGCTTCTTCTGCTTCCCAAGTCACTTTCTCAACATTCTTGTTGCTCCACAAAACTTTAACAGAAGCTACATCCTTGGTTAGCAATCGACGAACCTATTTCTCCAATATAGCCACTGGAAGCTCCTCGTATGATAACTGATCGGTCACCTAGATATCATCTACTGGTACTGCTCTGGATGGATCCCCAATGCATTTACGAAGCATAGACACATAAAATACCGGATATACAAACTCCAACTCAGAAGGAAATTCTAGCTCATATGCCACCTTGCCTACAGTACGAATGATCTGATATGGCCCAATATATCGAGGGCTCAACTTACCCTTCTTGCCAAACCTCATTACTCCCTTCATAGGTGAGACCTTCAGGAATATCCAATCTCCTATCTCGAACTCTAACTTGCGTCGTCGATTATCTGCGTAGGATTTCTGTCGACTCTGAGCTGTTAGCAACTTTTCATGAATGACTTTCACCTTGTCAACTGCTTGCTGAATTAAGTCTGGGCCTACTAAATTATTTTCCCCGACATCAAACCATCCTATGGGCGATCTACATGTCCGCCCGTATAAGGCCTCATACGGAGCCATCTGAATACTGGAATGGTAACTGTTGTTGTAGGCAAACTCGATAAGAGGCAAATGATCATCCCAACTGCCTTGAAAATTAAGTAGACAAGATCTAAGTATATCCTCAAGGGTCTGTATAGTATGCTCCGCCTGTCTATCTATCGGTGGATGAAATGCAGTACTGAGACTTACCTGAGTCCCCAATCCATGATGAAAAGACTTCCAGAATTTAGCTGTGAATTGTGCTCCTCTATCTGGAATAATGGTTGTAAGAACACCATGAAGTCGTACAATCTCCTTGAGATAAAGCTTTGCATAATCCTCGGCTGCATAAGTAGTTCTGATAGGAAGAAAGTGGGCTGACTTCGTGACCCTATCAACTACAACCCATATGGAATCATACTTCCGTAGAGTACGGGGAAAACCTGTAATGTGCCTACCCCATAATGTCACGTCCCAACTAGGGACCGCGACGGGTACTCGGGGCTAACAACCGAGCACCGCTCGTTCTATTTCTTATCATGCTCATTTAATACCCTTTTACTAATTTTATTCTCAAGTTACAAGAAAAAACACTTTTCAAGTCAAAACATAATATCTTTATATGCATAAGCCTTTAGGCTATCAAAATAATGGTTTTATACATATACATCATAGTAATCTTGTGAGACCACATAACCCGCATCGAGTATCTACGAGCCTCTACTGGAGTACAAATACATGGACGGGACAGGACCCCGTCGAGCCCAAAATATACAAATATACACAAAAGAATAATCAAGCACCTCCGGAGCAAAGGAGTGCTTTCAATCGGCTATCAGGTCCTACGGGTCTGGCTCAAGCTCGCCTCCCTGTCTACCTAGTGGGCATGAACACAGCGTCCAAAGAAAACGGACGTCAGTACGAACATTGTACTGAGTATGTAAGGCAAGAAGGAGATAAACATAATAGGAAGATCATGAGTCATGAGAAAAAGGTATAACCTGCATAAGTGTCACAGGAAATCACATTTCTTACATATATCACCATTTACATAATCATAGTATACATGTGTTCACATCACATAAATCATCTCATCATAATCCTCGTCGTTAACCTGCACGTCCGGGTAACCATCATATAGCCGCCCACTAGTGGTGATCATGCCCGGCCCTCTAGGCTCAGTGTAACATCGCAGCCCGCCTTAGCGGTGACATGCCTAGCCATCTAGGCACTGGTGCAATCATATGCAGCCTGCCTTAGCGGTGACATGCCTGACCATCGTGGCGCGGTGGAATTATATCATGACAAAATCAATCATAACACATCACTCTTACATATCTCATTACATAGCATCATCTTATGGACATATCATACATTAGCATTAAGAGCATACGTTAGGCTTTAAGGGCAATCACACTATATCGGGGTGACGTATGGTCATAAACCCTCGATTACGTTATGAACGTTTATGAGTATCGTGCCTCGCCTTGAGGGAAATAGAGCATAAGGCGAGTGTTAACAAGGATAACATCATGCCACAACTTCTTGAATCACTATACTCTAGCTCAGTATCATTACCATCATGTTCATATGTAGTTCAATATATAGAAGGACTTGTAGGCTTCATTTTGAGAAGGATTATATAAGACTTGAAGGATTCATGCCTTTTGAAAGAAAAGATAAACCTTACATAGGTTTATCGTCTAATCAATCTAGCGTTCACTTGCTCTCCTTCGATATCTCGCCTCTACATTCAAGAGAGAATTCGTACTAACGTTAGTTAATCGACGATAAGAACGTGCTACTATTTCTAGAGAAATTTGGGAAACATTTCCTTTGTTTATACTACTTTTCCCACCTTCTATATAAACTCTCAAGCATTGACAACAACATTCACAATATCGAAATCAACAATCGTCATTCATATACATTAACCACAATTCACCATGTCTCTCCAATTTCTCCATATTTATACTTATAACTCATTATCTCTCTTTCGCGTATATAATACTTATTCCATTGTTTAAACATCATTTACAACGTATTCGTAATCTTAACTCATTAGCATTCATGATTCAATTCAACTACCATTCACCCATGGCACTTTTTACTCATTTATGACCCATTTGCTATGCTTTTCTACAATTCGGGTATCTTAACCTTCCAATACCTTAAACAACATGAGATGGTCATAAAACTTACCATGGATGATGGTTGAACAAGTATTGAGTGGATTTTCTCCTCTAACACCAAAACCCTATCTCACCTCTTTTGGTTTTCTTTGACGGAAGATGAACTTTAGTTAGGTTTCACACTTTTGTTTTCAGGAATTTGATGTTGTTGATCTTAGTTTTCCTTTGATTTCTCTTGTAGTTGAAGAGTACAGAGGGTTCTAGATGTTTCTTGAAGTGTTGAGTGAGAGTGAAATGAAAATGAAATGAAAGAGGTCCCTTATACTTAAACTTAAAAATCTGCACGACCATGTTATACGGACCTAACATACGATCCGTTCTATTTATACGAACCGTGTGTATGGCCGTATGTTTGGTCCAGTAGCTGGTGGCCTTCTTGGCCAATTATATGGTCCAACATACAGCTGGTACAATTTATACGGTCCGTAGGTTGGGCCGTATAATGCCCAGTGATTTCGTTCTCGTCGTCTCGTTTGATCTCCGGTCCTTATGCAACCTTCTTGGCACTTGTTTAACATCTCAATATCAATCTTAGGGGCGTTATTACTCTTCTCTAAGACATCATTATGCCATCATAGACTTGTTGCTGGAAATTCTTATCCATCACACCACATATAATTCGCTTTCCTTGGCAACTTTCCTTCCTTGCATTGTATGCCTTTAAAATCTCGTTGAGGGTTATCTAATACTATTTATTACTCTTCAAAACATCTCATATGCTATGTTCTCCGTTAGCCTATTCACTGTGCATGTACGGGGGATTTTTCAAGGTGTAACATTCTTCCCCCCTTTTGGAACATTCGTCCTCGAATGTTAAACACTCGGGACTCTACGAAAATTTCGCCAGAGTTTCCCCTATAACTTGGCACTACCAACATGTCACAGCAACCCATAATATTATTGCCTCACAGGGCTACATCACAATATCAACACATCTATGGCCACACACGACCAAAATCATAAAGATAAAGTATACATACCTTATATTGTTGGTGTTTCATCTTGGATTTCTCCTAGGGGTTGGAATAAGTGTGGGTACTTGAACTTCATACTCTCTTCCGCTTCCCAGGTCATTTCTTCCCGATTGTTGTTTCGCCACAATACCTTGACTGACGCTACCTCTTTATTTCGAAGCTTTCGCACTTGCCTATCTATGATGGCAATAGGCACCTCTTCATAAGGTAGCTTTTCCGTTATTTGCACATCGTCTATCGGGACAATCTTTGTAGGATCTCCAACACCCTTACGAAGCATCGAAACGTGAAAGATTAGATGGACAGATTCAAGCTCCGAAGGCAAATCCAATTCATAGGCTACCTGCCCCACCTTACGGGTGATCTTGTAGGGTCCAATGTATCTAGGACTTAGTTTCCCCTTTTTGCCAAATCTCATCACCCCTTTCATTGGTGACACTTTCAGAAATACCCAATCATTAACTTGACATTCCAAGTGTCGCCGGCGGTTGTCCGCATAAGACTTTTGGCGACTTTGAGCTGTCAACAACCGATCTTGGATCACCTTGACCCTTTGTACTGCTTGTTGAATCAATTCGGGGCCTATTAATTGTGCTTCCCCTTTTTCAAACCATCCAATTGGAGATCTACATTTCCTTCCATAAAAGGCTTCATATGGAGCCATTTGTATACTAGAATGGTAGCTATTGTTGCATGCAAACTCGATTAGCGGCAAATGATCATCCCAAATACCACGAATCCAGCACACACACTCGTAGCATATCTTCCAAAGTCTGAATAGTGCGCTCGGCTTGCCCATTGGTCTGTGGATGAAATGTCGTGCTAAGTTTCACTTTAGTGCCTAGACCTTCTTGAAAAGACTTCCAGAACTTGGCTGTAAACTGTGCTCCTCTATCGGTGATAATAGACAATGGAATTCCATGGAGTCGCACAATTTCTCTGAGATACAACCTCGCATAATCTTCGGCTGAGTATGTAGTTCTAATTGGAAGAAAATAGGTTGCTTTCGTCAATCTATCCACAATTACCCATATAGAGTCATACATGCCACGGGAACGAGGTAATCCCACGATGAAATCCATGTTGATCACTTCCCATTTCCAGGTGGGTATCTCTATTGCTTGCAATAAGCCTCCTGAATTCTGATGTTCAACTTTTACTTGTTGGCAATTTGGACATTTTGCTACAAATTCTGCTATGTCTCTCTTCATGCCATCCCACCAGTATATCATCTTAAGATCACAATACATCTTGGTTGCATCTGGGTGAATAGAATATCGAGAGCAATGTGCTTCTTCTAGAATTCGTCGGCGCAATTCCTGCCACATTCGGCACACATAACCTGCCTCGGTATCTAAGAATCCCATCCATCGAAACTTCAAACGGAGACTTTTCTTTCCCGTGAGATGTGTCTCTGTAGTGGCACAATTGAGGATCTTCGTGTTGCCGTTCTCTTACTTCCCTATCCAAGGACGAAATTGTGGAATCTTTGATACTAAATACCTGCATCACCCGAATCAATTACACGCACTCCCAGATTAGCTAATCGGTGAAGTTCGTGAACCATCTCTTTCCTTTCCGGAGGGATTTCACATGAACTGCCCATTGATCATCGGCTAAGCACATCGGCTACTATATTCGCCTTTCCGAGGTGATACAAAATATTTACTATCATAATCCTTCAATAATTATAACCTCCGCCTCTGTCGTAAATTCAACTCCTTCTGTTTGAAAATGTACTGAAGACTTTTGTGATCTGTATAGATATCAACGTGCACACCATACAAATAATGTCTCCACATTTTTAAGGCATGAATGACTGCAGCCAATTCGAGATCATGAGTTGGGTAATTCTTTTCATGTTTCCTGCAATTGTCTCGAAGCATATGCAATAACTCTACCATGCTGCATCAATACGCATCCTAATCCCACACCGGAAGCATCGCAATACACAACATAGCCATCTGGCCCTTCTGGAAGTGTTAAAACTGGAGCTGATGTCAACCTATTTTTCAACTTTTGGAAATTGCGCTCACAAGCATCGTTCCATTGAAATTTAGTCGACTTCTGGGCTAACCTCGTCAGTGGGGCTGAAATAGATGAGAAGCCCTCTATGAATCTTCGGTAATAACCTGCCAAACCCAGAAAACTACGAACTTCTGTAGGGGTCGTTGGCCTTGGCCAAGTCTTCACAGCTTCAATCTTCTGAGTGTTGACTCGAATGCCATCATCTGAAATAACATAGCCTAGAAATGTTACAGAATTGAGCCAAAACTCGCATTTTGAAAATTTTGCATACAATTCCCAGGCTCGAAGAATGCCAAGCACAATTCTCAAATGATCTGCATGTTCCGATTCGTGCGAGAATACACAAGAATATCATCAATAAATACTATCACAAATAGATCCAAGAGAGGCCTGAATACATTATTCATCAGAGTCATAAACACGGTCGGAGCATTAGTCAACCCGAATGACATCACCCGAAATTCATAGTGGTCATATCTCGTTCTGAAGACTGTTTTAGGAATATCCGCTTCTCTAACTCTCACTTGGTGGTAACCCGACCTCAAATCTATTTTATAAAACCACTTGGCACTTTGCAACTGGTCGAACAAGTCATCAATTCTTGGAAGAGGATATTTGTTCTTTATCGTCACCTTGTTCAATTGCCTATAGTCGATGCATATTCGCAGGGAACCGTCTTTCTTTCTCACAAACAAGACCGGTGCTCCCCACGGTGATGAACTGGGTCTAATGAATCCCTTCTCGAGCAAGTCTTTCAACTGCGCCTTTAGCTCTTTTAATTCCGCCGGGGCCATTCGATAAGGAGGAATAGAAATAGGCTTGGTATCCGGCAACACATCAATGGCGAAGTCAATCTCTCTTCCTGGAGGAAGTCCTGCAAGTTCGTCTGGAAACACATCTGGGAATTCATTCACTACCGGAACTGACTGGAAAGTTGGCGGCTTTGCCTCGGTGTCATGAACCCAAACTAAGTGATAAATATAACCCTTGGCTATCATCTTCCTTGCCTTAAGATAGGAAATAAACCTACCCTTTGGCGATGCTGCATTACCTTTCCATTCAAGCACGGGCTCTCCCAGAAATTGAAATCGAACTACTTTCGCTCGGCAATCAACATTTGCATAACACGAAGCCAACCAATCCATACCTATGATTACATCGAAATCTATCATTTCCAGCTCGATTATATCAACTTTTGTCCGGCGGTCACATATCACGATGACACAATTTTTGTACACTTGTCTTGCTATCACGGGATCACCAACCGGAGTAAGCACCTCAAAGGGTTTAATTGACTCAGGTTTCACCCCTAATACAACCAGCAACATATGGAGAAATATAAGAGAATGTAGAACCCGGATCTATCAACGCATATACATCACGGGAGAATATTGACAATATACTTGTAACCACATCCGGAAAAGGACTCGAGATCCTGCTGTCCGGCTAAAGCATATACACGGGGTTGAGTGGCACCTGAAGTAGATGCTGCCTCTCGGCTTCTCCCTCGGCCTGCTGTCATCTGGGGAGTCTGCCCCGTTGGGCGTGCTAATGAGGAACCCGCTGCTGAGCCTGTGGGTTGAACCCCACATCTGCCATACCGCGAGGGACAATCTCGCATCAAATGCCCAATCTGTTCGCAAACATAACAAGCATCGGTGTCCTGAGGACACGGCCCTGAATGCAACTTCCGGCACCGGCTACATCGTGGAACTGGTGGTCCCCTCTGACTGTAATCACCCCCAAACGGAGAACCTGAAGCTCTCGAACTATGACCCTGGCTTGAAGGAAAAGAGCGATCAAATATCCTATCCGCGAATCGGGGAGACGCACTAGTCACTGACTGGCCTGAATGTCGGGAATAAGTCTGCCTCGATCCCCCTCTATAGTCGCTACCTGTCCCCATAGATCTAGCCCGCTTGCTTTGCTTTCTGTCAATATCACGGTGACCTCTTTGTTGTTGTTGTCGCCCCTCCAAATTTTGAGCATGGGCCTGTATTCAGGAGATATCCATCCCGTCTTGCAAGGAAGCTGTCAGACAATCTCTAAATAAATATGGCCGTAGGCCACTCACAAATCTATGTACCCGATCTCCCATGTCAGCCACCATGGTCGGAACATATCTAGCCAACGAATTGAATTGCATGCTATACTCCCGGGCACTCATATTTCCTTGCCTCAAATTTAGAAATCTATCCGCTCTAGCTCGGCGGACCTCGGGTCGCAAATAGTGACGAATAAAAGCATCTACAAACTCTTGCCACACCGGAGGAGGCGCATTCTCTCCTCTTGATAATACCCATTGTTGTACCATAACACCGCCACATCCCGGAGTCTATAAGATGCCAACTCCACGGATTCGGTTTCAGAGGCATGGACAATCTTCAAAGACCTGAACATCTCATCAATGAAACCTTGTGGGTCTTCTTCCGGCTTTGACACGAAGAACTCCGGAGGATTTAGACTCATAAAATCACGGGCTTTGGTACTTGCTGCCCGATCACTTGAACCCACGTTTTGTCGTTGTGCTTGTGCGGCAACCAATTGTGTCAACAACTGGATGGCCTCGGTCATTTGACTACCCGAAGCAGCCGGGGGAGGAATTGGAGCTGGAGCTCCTCTTTGTTCTCCCACATTGGGCGGGGTAGAGGAAGTATTAGACAAGGCCTCGTTATGTGATTCACCCTCTTCAATATTCATTGGAGGCTCTCTTTCTACCCGCCTCTTTGTCGTAGTCTTGCCCTTCTGGGGGCTGTGGCTTTCCCCTTTGGCGGCATTCTGAAATCATAACACACTATTAGGGAGCGTAAAATCTTATCTCTGGCTCTATCGCACGATCTCATAAGAAGAAAGATGGTCATTTTTCCTAAATGCCCTGTAGCCTCTTGTTTATTGATGTGGCGCGCTACACACTATAAACAAGACTCTACTAGACACGGCTCGTAGACACTTCCAAGGACCGAACTACTCTGATACCACTTTTGTCACGTCCCAACTAGAGGTCCGCGACGTGTACCCGGGGCTAACCACCGAGCACCGCTCGTTCTATTTCTTATCATGCTCATTTTATACCCTTTTACTAATTTTATACTCAAGTTACAAGAAAAATCACTTTTCAAGTCAAAACATAATATCTTTATATGCATAAGCCTTTAGGCTATCAAAATAATGGTTTTATACATATACATCATAGTAATCTTGTGATACCACATAACCCGCATCGAGTATCTACGAGCCTCTACTGGAGTACAAACACATGGACGGGACAGGACCCCGTCGAGCCCAAAATATACAAATATACACAAAAGAATAATCAAGCACCTCCAGGACAAAGGAGTGCTTTCAATCGGCTATCAGCTCCTACGGGTCTGGCTCAAGCTCGCCTCCCTGTCTACCTGTGGGCATGAACACATCATCCAAAGAAAACGGACATCAATACGAACATTGTACTGAGTATGTAAGGCAAGAAGGAGATAAACATAATAGGAAGATCATGAGTCATGAGACAAAGGTATAACCTGCACAAGTGTCACAGGAAATCACATTTCTTACATATATCACCATTTACATAATCATAGTATACATGTGTTCACATCACATAAATCATCTCATCATAATCCTCGTCGTTAACCTGCATCCGGTTAACCATCTTAAGCCACCCACTAGTGGTGATCATGCCCGACCCTCTAGGCTCGGTGTAACATCGCAGCCCGCCTTAGCGGTGACATGGCCGGCCATCTAGGCACGGTGCAATCATATGCAGCCCGCCTTAGCGGTGACATGCCCGGCCATCGTGGCGCGGTGGAATTATATCATCACAAAATCAATCATAACACATCACTCTTACATATCTAATTACATAGCATCATCTTATGGACATATCATACATTAGCATTAAGAGTATACGTTAGGCTCTAAGGGCAATCTCACTATATCGGGGTGACGTAAGGTCGTAAACCCCCGATTACATTATGAACGTTTATGAGTATCGTGCCTCGCCTTGAAGGAAATAGAGCATAAGGCGAGTGTTAACAAGGATAACATCATACCACAACTTCTTGAATCGCTATACTCTAGCTCATTATCATTACCATCATGTTCATATGTAGTTCAATATATAGAAGGACTTGTAGGCTTCGTTTTGAGACGAATTATATAAGACTTCAAGGATTCATGCCTTTTGAAAGAAAAGATAAACCTTACATACGTTTATCGTCTAATCAATCTAGCGTTCACTTGCTCTCCTTCGATATCCCGCCTCTACCTTCAAGAGAGAATTCGTACTAACGTTAGTTAATCGACTATAAGAACGTGCTACTATTTCTAGAGAAATTTGGGCAGCATTTCCTTTATTTATACTACTTTTCCCACCTTCTATATCAACTCTCAAGCATTCACAACAACATTCACAATATCGAAATCAACAATCGTCATTCATATATATTAACCACAATTCACCATGTCTCTCCAATTTCTCCATATTTATACTTATAACTCATTATCTCTCTTTCACGTATATAATACTTATTCCATGGTTTAAACATCCTTTACAACGTATTCGTAATCTCAACTCATTAACATTCATGATTCAATTCAACTACCATTCACCCATGGCACTATTTACTTATTTATGACCCATTTTCTATGCTTTTCTACAATTCGGGTATCTTAACCTTCCAATACCTTAAACAACATGAGATGGTCATGAAACTTACCTTGGATGATGGTTGAATAAGTCTTGAGCGGAGTTTCTCCTCTAACACCAAAACCCTATCTCACCTCTTTTGGTTTTCTTTAAGGAAGATGAACTTTAGTTAGGTTTCACACTTTTGTTTTCATGAATTTGATGTTGTTGATCTTGGTTTTCCTTTTATTTCTATTGTATTTGAAGAGTAGAGAGGGTGATAGATGTTTCTTGAAGTGTTGAGTGAGAGTGAAATGAAAATGAAATGAAAGAGGTCTGTTATACTTAAACTTAAAAATCAGCCCGACCATGTTATACAGACCAAACATACGGTCCGTACTATTTATACGAACCGTATGTATGGCCGTATGTTTGGTCCAGTAGCTGGTGGCCTTCTTGTCCAATTATACGGTCCAACATACGGCTGGTACAATTTATACGGTCCGTAGGTTGGGCCGTATAATGCCCAGTGATTTCGTTTTCGTTCTCGTCGTCTCGTTTGATCTACGATCCTTATATAACCTTCTTGGCACTTGTTTAACATCTCAATATCAATCTTAGGGGTGTTATTACTCTTCTCTAAGACATCATTATGCCATCATAGACTTGTTGCTCGAAATTCTTATCCATCACACCACATATAATTCGCTTTCCTTGGCAACTTTCCTTCCTTGCATTGTATGCATTTAAAATCTCATTGAGGGTCATCTAATACTCTTTCTAACTCGTCAAAAAATCGCATATGCTATGTCCTCCGTTAGCCTATTCACTGTGCATGTACGGGGGATTTTCCAAGGTGTAACACATAACCTGCTGACGGAGTCCTTCAACATTAAGAACACATAATCTAACTCGATACCTGAGTACTCCATCACCTGTAATCACAAAAGGTGTCTTTTCTTTATGAGGTGCTGTATCTCGGTAATGAACTAGGATAGGGTCTTCGTACTGACGTTCTTTTATTTCTGCTACCAGAGAGGGCACTGTTGTGTCTTGAACAGTAACTCCTCCATCACCTGAATCTATCAATCGAACTCCGGGGCTAGCTAATCGATGAACTTCACGGACCATTTCTCTTATCCCCGGCGGCACATGTGACAAGCTACCCATAGATTTATGACTGATGGCATCGACTACTATGTTAGCTTTCCCCGGATGGTACAGAATATCCACATCATAGTCTTTCAACCACTTTAACCATCGACTCTGATGCAAATTCAAGTCTTTATGCTTTAAGATGTACTGGAGACTCTTATGATTAGTATAGATATCAACATGAACACCATATAAGTAGTGCCTCCATATTTTCAAAGCATGAATCACCGCCGCTAGCTTAAGGTCATGGGTTGGATAATTCTTCTCGTGCTTCTTCAGTTGTCTAGAAGCATAAGCGACAACCTTACCGTGTTGCATTAACACACTGCCCAATCCCATGCCTGAAGTATCGTAATATACCACACCGCCATCTGCTCCTTCTGGAAGAGTCAAAATAGGTGCTGAAGTCAACTTATCCTTCAATGTCTGAAAACTCTGCTAACAAGCATTTGTCCATTGGAACTTAGCAGATTTCTAAGTCAACTTAGTCAACGGGGCTGAAAGAGAGGAAAACCCTTCTACGAACCTTCTATAATAACCTGCCAAGCCTAAAAAACTACGTATCTCTATTGGCGTCGTGGGCCTTGGCTAATTCTTCACAACCTCAATATTTTAGGCATCCACTCTAATGCCTTCCTCTGAAATAATGTGACCCAGAAAAGTCACAGAGTTAAGCCAGAACTCACACTTTAGAAAACTTTGCATATAACTGCCTTTTTCGAAGAACTCCAAGCACTATTCGTAGATGCTCTGCATGTTCTGCCTCCGATGGTGAATAAACTAGAATATCATCTATAAACACAATCACGAACAAATCTAGGAAGGGTCTGAATACACGATTCATCAAATCTATGAATACGGCTAGGGCATTAGTTCGCCCGAACAACATAACACAGAACTCATAGTGGCCATATCTAGTCCGGAATGCCGTCTTCGGAATGTCTCCCTCCTTCACCCTAACCTGGTGGTATCTTGATCTCAAGTCTATCTTCAAGAAGTATCTAGAGCCTTGCAACTAGTTAAATAAATCATCGATCCTCTGGAGCGGATACTTATTCTTTACAATCACTTTATTCATTTACCTATAATCAATACACATCCACAAAGAGCCATCCTTCTTCCTTACAAATAACACCGGTGCTCCCCACGATAATGTACTAGGCCTGATAAAGCCTTTTTCGAGTAAATCCCGCAATTGCTCCTTCAATTCTTTCAACTCCGCAGGTCCCATCCTATATGGAGGAATAGATATCAGCTGAGTATCTGGCAATAAATCAATAGTGAAATCAATCTCTCTCTCTCTCGAGGAATGCCTGGAAGTTCGTCTGGAAACACTTCTAGGAACTCATTAAACATAGGAACAGACTGAAGAGTCGGCGACTCTGCTTGCATATCTTGAACTTGAACTAGGTGAAAAATATACCCTTTTCTGATCATTTTCCTTGCTTTAAGGTAGGAAATAAACCTACCCTTCAGCGAAACAGCATTACCCTTCCACTCAAGAACTGGCTCATCGGAAAACTGAAATCGAACTATCTTTGTTCTGCAATCAACAGTAGCATAACAAGAAGCCAGCCAATCCATCCCCAGAATAACAACAAAATTAATCATATCCAACTAAATCAGGTCCGCTAGGGTATGACGATTATAAACTATAACAACACAGCCCCGGTATACTCGCGTGGCTATAACCGGATCCCCAACTAGGGTAGACACCTCAAACGGTCTAATCGACTCAGGCTCTATCCCAAACTTACTAGCAACAAATGGTGTAACATATGATAAGGTGGAACCTGGATCAATCAGTGCATAAACATCATGGTAGGAAACTGATAATATACCTGTAACAACATCAGGAGACGTCTCACGATCCTACCTACCGGCCAATGCATATACGCGGTGCTGAGGACCGCTCGAGCTGGATGCTCCACTCCTCCCTCAACCCCGTCCTTCTGGTGTATGGAAATCTTGCCCTGAAGGGCGTATTGCAGAAGAAGAACAAGCCATAGACCTCGTAGGCTGAACTATACCTGTACCACCCCTCATTGGGCACTCCCTCATCCTGTGGCCTGACATACCACAAGCATAACAATCATCCAATCCTAATCAATACTGCCCAGCGTGTAGCCTACCACACTGAGCACACCGCGGTAAGGGTGGCCTCACCTAGCCTGACTCTAGTTGGTACTGAGAGCCTCATGCTCTCGAACTCTGGCCCGTTCCAGAATAAAGAGACCGATCAAACCTAGGGCCTGAAAATCACGGAGCTACACTCCTTACCGACTGATAAGAATATCTGGAATGCTGCTGTCTCTGTCCTCTCCTGAGCTCACCAACCATATCAACAGATTTTTCCCTCTTACCACGGCCCCGGTCATGCTCACGCTCTGCCCTCCGCTGGCGTTTACGATCCTCCAAATTCTATGCATACGCCTGCATACGAGAGATATCCATACCTAGCTGTAATGAAGCAGTCGTACACTCATCTATCAAGTGTGGCCCTAGACCAGCCACAAAGCGATGAACTCTATTTTCCATCTCAGCCCCCATGGCTGGGGCATTCTAATCAAGGAATCGAAGTGTACATAATACTTCTAAACAGTCATACTGCCCTGCTCAATACGTAGGAACCTGTCTGCTCCGAGCCGTCGGACCTCTGGAGGTAAATAATAATGAAGAAAAGCATCTGAGAACTCTCACTACACAGCTGGAGGGGCATTATCTCCCCTAGATAACTCACATGCCTGATACCACTATACCGTAATATCCCGGAGTCTATATGAAGGAAACTCTACCGACTCAACCTCATTGGCATGCAAAACCCTCAAAGTCCTCTGCATACCATCAATAAAATCCTAGGGGTCCATATTCTACGTCTGTACCAAAAACTCTGAAGGACCTTACCCTAGAAAGGTCTTAACCCTCGAACTACTAGCCTTGTCTGCCTGGTGAACACTAACTCCCCACCACTGAGCCTAGGCGGCTACTAATCTGGTTAATAAATATACAACATCCCGCACATCCTGGCCTGGTGCATCCGACTGAGGAATTGAGGCAGGTGCTGGAGGCGGGGTATGCGATGTCTCATACGGCCCCTCACTCTGAATCTCATCCTGAGCTTTCGTAGCCTACCGAGTATGGCTAGTGGCCTCATCTGCCACTCTCTTGCTCTTCTGGCCAGCTGTAGCTTTCTTGCGGGGCATCGCTGAAATCAGAACAATTTATTAGAAAATGAACTCGTAGCACATGGCTCTATCGCACGATCTAAGAGGGAGAAAGAATGACAATTTCCTAATTGTCCTGTAGCCTCTTGTTTATAAGTGTGGTGCACAACACACCCATAAACAAGACTCCACTAGACATGGTCTATAGACAACCCTATGACGGAACTGCTCTGATACCACTTCTTTCACGACCCAAAATAATGAGTCGTCACGAGTGTCTAACCTCTAGCGACCAAACACCCCTATGCTCATATTTGGATCTTACTGAACATCAATGGCCCATAAAATGACTTAAACTGATCTCATAAATAGGCGACATCATGAACTCCGAATAATCTGTATATACATAAACATGCTGAAAGAACACTGCAAGCCAGCTAGGCTGCTACATATACTGTACACAAAAGAATGGAAGCCGACAAGGCTACATCAACTAACTGATACATACATCTGTCTACAGACCTCTACTGGAATAAAAACTGTAGAAAGGACGGGACAGGGCCCCGTCATACCCGTATACATATACATCTCAAAAGGGTGGCATACCAAAACTGACTGCAGCTCCGGATCAAATGGAGCGCACTGACCATTGTTGGATAGAAGTCCTACAAAGCTGGACGACCTGTCGATCTATCTGAACCTGCGGGCATGAAGACAACCCCCCGAGCAACTGGAGTCAGTACGGATAATGTACAGAGTATGAAAGGCATAAGAACAACATATATATGTAAGAGTCATGAATAAGATCTCAATTCATAAGCTGAAATAACTATCTGCATGTACTTGTATGAACTAGTATCTGTATGTACCTGCATAAATCTGTGTAACTGATAATGCCTCTGTGGGCGCATAATCTGCATTCTCATGCCTATCAATGTAGGTCATACATATGCATATTCGTATATAACGCCTGTTAAACCTCTGTGGCATCCCATCATGTCATATGGGCCTCTCTGCGGTCATCATTATATACATTGTTGCCGTACGTGCATCCCGATCCTTATATCATCATCATGGTGCACCAACTGATCAGATGGTAATGCGTATATAATGCCTATTCATTTCCCCCAGACCCCATATACATATAATACTTGCGTATATAACGCTTTCTGGTCACGGGTCAATATACATACATACATATATACATATATACATACATATATAAATGAATGTAATGCATGAATAACTAAGTACATAAAACTGGACCCATGAACAAAAGGAACAATCATAATCGGGGTATAGGGGCATCAAAGGCTGAAGTACTCCTAATGCTTCTAAGAGCAGAGTAACATGGAAGCTCGTTTGCGTGCTTGTTAGTTCATATCATAGAATCATGCAAAAAGAAAGAAGGGATAGCCTTAACAAACCTCGAACTATATCCAATTGTCCAACTTCTAATCCTCGAGCTCGTAAATCTACAATAAAGATAACGTAGGCATTAATTACTAATCATCCTTAAATACCTATAGGGCCGAACGAATTATGGACAACATTTCCCTTGTAAGCTCAGCAACCCTTCGACTTTCCATTCAATCTAACATCAACTACAATACCCACAACAACAATGACAACACACACACACACACAGATATATATATATATATATATATATATATATATATATATATATATATCGAAATATACTTAAATCCAATTCCAATCATCCCTTAAAATAACCCCAAATCACTATCCTAACCTTTATCAACTTACCACTTCTACAAATACCCTCTCTTCACTTAAATCCACTAAAATCCTTGATAATTAATTTAAATACAAGGGTCGAAATCATTTACATACCTTGTGAGGCCTAAGATTCCAAGGATCAACTTCAACTCCAACTTCCTAAGCTTTCCAACTTGAAAAAAATACTAGAAACAACTTTCTTCTTGACAAGCACGAGTTCCGGGGCTCAAATTTTACCAAATCTCTACTAGTAATGTTGGAAAATGTTGGAAGAGAAAATACTAGGGTTTTTCTGATTTGGTATGGAGGAAAATGAGAAATAAGGTCGTGGATCATATATTTATACTTAGAAGTTAAAAAGTTACGGCGGTGCGATTCGATGAGCTGGTCGACGACCCATCGACGTGCTCCGTCGACTAGCGCCTGCAGATTTAGGGCTACAGAAGCCCATTGATACCACATTAACGACGGCCCATCAACGTGTCGACGATCCGTCA
This sequence comes from Lycium barbarum, assembly GCF_019175385.1. Taxonomy (NCBI): domain Eukaryota; kingdom Viridiplantae; phylum Streptophyta; class Magnoliopsida; order Solanales; family Solanaceae; genus Lycium; species Lycium barbarum. The sequence continues at coordinate 69,633,231 of NC_083346.1, forward strand.
AAGTTCTCCGTCGACCTGCGCCTGCAGATTCAGGGCTGCAGAAGCCCATCGACGCTGCATTAACGCCAGCTCGTCGATATGTCGATGGCTCCGTCGATGATGACTGGTGTCTGCAGACTTTTCCGGTTCAGTTCAGATCGCATCGATTTGATTCTGTCAACTTCTAATTCTGTAAATTGCCAGGAATACTTATTGGTACCTTTATACACGGGGTAAGACACTTTCTATCTCCAAAACTCGATCTCGGGTCTCTGTTCCAAGGGCATACCCGACTAGGAAACCATAGGTTCTACTATAACGCAAACGAAAGGCGTAACAGATTTAGTTGACCAGCTTCAAGATGCATCGATCTTCTTTAAGATTGATTTAAGATCCGATTATCACCAGTTGAAGATTAGGAAGGAGGATATTCCTAAGAAAGCTTTCCGGACCCCCTATGGTCATTATGAGTTTCTAGTCATGTCTTTTGGGTTGACTAATGCCCCGGCAGCTTTTATGGATTTGATGAACGGTGTCTTCAGACCATAGTGGATTCTTTTATGGTTGTATTCATCGATGATATCTTGATATACTCTCATAGTAAAGTAGAGCACAAGCAGCATTTAATGATTGTGCGTGAGATCATGAAGGATAAGAAGTTGAACGCCAAGTTTTCGAAGTGTGAGCTTTGGCTCAGTTCTATAGCGTTCCTTAGGCATGTGGTGACCAAATATGTTATTATGGTAGACCCTCAGAAGATTGAGGCAGTTTGCGATTGGGTTAGGCCTTCTTCGGTTATCGAGATTCAGAGTTTTGTTGGTCCCGCCAGCTACTATCAGCATTTCATAGAGGAATTTTTAGCCATAGCATCTCCTTTGACCAGATTAACCCAGAAGAATGTTCTTTTTTAGTGGTCAGATGAGTGTGAGGGGAGCTTTTAATAGCTCAAGACCCTGTTGACTACGACTCCAATTTTGACTCTTCCCATGGAGGAAGAGGGCTTTACTGTATATTGTGATGCATCGCAGATTAGCCTTGGTTGTGTTATGATGTTGAATAGGAAGGTTATACATTATGCTCCGAGGCAATTTAAGGTGCACGAGAAGAATTACCCCACTCATGACTTGGAGTTAGCGATAGTGTTCTTTGCAATGAAAATTTAGAGGCACTACCTCTATGGTGTGCTTTGTGAGGTGTTTACCAATCATAAGAGTCTTCAGCAAATTTTCAACCAGAAGGATCTAAATTTGAGGCAACGGAGGTGGTTGGAGTTGCTCAAGGATTATGACATATCCATTCTTTATCATCCGGACAAGGCCAATGTAGTGGCAGATGCCTTGAGTCAAAAGGTGGTGAGTATGGGTACCCTTGCATATCAGCAGATTAGAGAGCAAACTTTGTCCATGGATGTGTAGGCCTTGGCCAATAGCATGGTTAGACTTGATATTTCGGAACCTGGGTAGGTTCTGGCTTGTGTGGAAGCACGGTCTTCCTTATTGGAGAAGATTAGAGCCCAGCAGTTTGATGATGCAAAGTTGTGCAAATTTCGAGATAAAGTGTTGAATGGAAAGGCAAGTGAGGCAAAACTTGATGATGAGGGTATTTTAGGATCAAGGGTCGTGTATATGTACCTCAGGTTGGAGATTTCACCAAGTTGATCATGAAGGAGGCTCATAGCTTGAGGTATTCTATTCATCCGGGAGCTACAAAGATGTATTGGGATTTGAAGCAATATTATTAGTGGTGTAGCATGAAGATAGATATTGTGAAATTTCTGTCTCGATGTCTGAATTGTCAATAGGTGAAGTACGAGCACCAAAAGCCTGGTAGGATTTCTCAGAGGATGCCTAATCTTGAGTGGAAGTGGGATCAGATCACTATGGATTTTGTGGTAGGGTTACCACCGCCTTTGGGAAAATTTGATGCTATTTGGGTGATAGTGGATTGTTTGACCCAGTTACCTCATTTCATATAGATTCAGACAACTTACAACTCCGAGAAGCTTGCTAAGATCTATATTCGAGAGGTAGTTCGCTTACATAGAGTGCCCATCTCTATCATTTCAGATTTAAGGACTCAGTTCACATCTCATTTCTGGAGGACATTGCAGAAGGAGTTGGGCACCCAGATGGAGCTTAGTACAACATTTCACCCCCAGACCGATATTCGGTCCGACCGGACTAATCAAGTCCTTGAGGATATGTTGTGGGCATGTGTGATTGGTTTTGGTGGTCAGTGGGACCAGTTATTTCCTTTGGCAGAGCTTTCTTATAAAAACAGTTATCATTCGAACATTGAGACGGCACCATTTGAGGCGTTGTATGGTAGGATATGTTATTCTCCGATTGTTGGTTCGATGCTTTTGAGGTGAGACATTGGGTACGTACTTGTTATGGGTTTCACTGGACAAGGTTAAGCTGATTCAGGAGAGGCTTCTTACATCCCAGGGCAGACATAAGAGTAATGCGGACCGAAAGGTTCGTGACTTAGAGTTCATGGTTGGTGAGCTGGTATTGCTCAATGTTTCACCCCTGAAGGGTGTAATGAGGTTTGGAAAGAAGGGAAAGTTGAGCCCTATGTACGTTGGTCCTTTTGAGATCGTTCAGTGCATTGGTGAGGGAGCTTATGAGTTGTCTTTGCCTCCTGGTTTATTGGGTATTCCCCCAGTGTTTCATATTTTCACGCTTAAGAAGTATCATTCAGATGGCTCTCATGTGATTCAGTGGGATTCAGTATTGCTTGATCAGAACCTGACTTATGAGGAGGAACCAGTGGCCATCTTAGATAGGTATATTTGCAAGTTGAGGTCTAAAGAGATTGCTTCGGTAAAGGTTCAGTGGAGGCAACACCCGGTTGAGGAGGTGACCCAGGAGACATAGATAGACATACGTATGAGATACCCTCAGCTTTCACTGATTTAGGTATGTCTTTTCTCTTTCATGTTCGAGGATGAACATGTGTTTAAGTGGTGGATAATGTAACGACCCGTTAGGTCATTTTGACTGCTTTGCTATTTTGCTTATTTTACCCCTGTGGACCCTCCCCCTAGCTTCTCTAGAGTGTATTTCACTTGTGGGTATGGGTGGCACGAGTCCTGAGGATGTTCGGATGTTTTTGGAGTGAGAAAATGGAGTTTTTGAGAACTCTTAAGTGTTGGGTTGACTAAAGTCAACATCGGGGGTAAGTGAGACTTTTTGGGGATTTTGTCAGTTCCATTAGGTCCAGAATGTCGATTATAACTTGGTAGAGTAGTTGGTTCGGTTTTCAAGGGGCTCGGGTGCATTTTGGTGTTTTGGTTGGAAATTTGGTTTTTGGGCGCTCGGGGTTGACCGGGTCAAGATGATCTCTTTTCGAAATTCCTAGGGTGTGGATAAGTTTGTAGCGTGTTTTTAGTGTGGTTTTCATACTTGATTTATATCCGGGAGGTTCCGAATGAATCTCAGGATCTTGGGGTGCATGAGTGAGACCTAATTTTTACTGGTGTCTGATACGACACATCTGCGATACTTGTTTAGTAGATGCGTGGTCATTTCTGTGGTGTTTGATGTGCATTTGCGGACCTGGGGGAGTTAATGAGTGTAACACCTCGTGCCTTAAAACTAGGCTACGTTCATGATTCGGGACTTAGAAACCAAGATGGAACTGTTGGAATTAAAACATTCCTTCATCACGATGAAAGTACGTTTTACGACCAAAGTACGGGCCGTGCTTCAAGGTACGAGACGTACATGGTAGGGAATACCTCGTTGGGAAATTACAGAAGCCACTGGAAATTGGCATATATGTACGGGAACAAGGCACGGGTCGTACTTCAAAGTACAGGACGTACCTTGAGCCTGTACTTCGCTGTAAAAAAAAATGATGCCCACTGGAAATTCACATCCAAGTACGGGCTGCAAGTACAACCCATACTTTAAAGTACGGGACGTACCTGGTGCCCGTACTTCACCCGCATCGGCCAGATACTATAAATACTTGGGGATAGTTTTATTTCCCCACTTTTCATTCTCCAAGCCCTAGGACGACCTGCTCTTCTTCTCCATTACCAAGAACACTAATGTAAGCAACCCTAACCTATTCCAAGTGGATTCTAAAATATATCTATGAACAGTAAGCAAGAATTCATTGTTCTTAACCTAGGATTTTCAAGAAAACCCAATTAAAGGATATTCAGGATTAAGCTTTGGGATTCTTCTTCAAAGTTTAGATTTTTACTGCAAGTTTGGAGTGTACCAGGTATGTAGGGCTTCTATCCACGTGTCAGAACATCTTTGTTCTTCCCCCCGCCACGTTCCTCCATGATTATACAAGAGTTCACCAAAATTTAGATTTTAGATATTTTCATGATAACCCTAAGTCTATATACCATGATGTACCATGTTTCTATACGTAGTTCGTTATTATGTTTTTGATATTCCATTTTGTTATTAAGAATCTGTTCGTAATCCGTGAAAAACCCATCATTTGCATTCCATGGGTTCTTACGTGCAAGTTATTAACTACTATGTTTATTTTCAAGAAACACTCTACATGCTTACACGTTTTCATGCAAGTATATTATGTAACCACATCGATGTATAATGAAAGTCACATTTTATGAGAAACCATAGGCACAGATGCCATTTATATTATGTTCATGCTTTTGAGAGTTGCACAGATTACCGAGAAGGCTTTAATAGACTGAAACTACGCTAGCTACCATAGGATAAGGATCACTCCGCCCATGTTTAGGACGATTCCTTCGTGCTTTATTGATTGGATCCTTTCATGCCATGTTTATATCTTATACCCCTGGCAAGGTATGAGAGCTCTGCTGGTCGGGTCAAGTACCAGACTCCACGTACCCACTTGGTGATTCATGTTGTCGATTATACTTATGCGCTCCCCACTTAAAATGTTTTTACTCATGATTATCTATATAAATACATATTCATGTTCATGACTAGGTTTCAGTTTCAGCTCTCATCATGTTATTTCATATGCCATGTTTATTTTATTCAGCTTCCTTACGTCCTAGTATATTCAATGTGCTGACGTCCCTTTTCTATTGCCCGGGGTCCTACATTTCACGATGCGGGTACGAATTTACAGGATGACGCATCTGCTCAGTAGGATCATCCACGTATCAGCTTTTGGTGAGCCCCAGCTTCTTCGGGGTTTAGTCATTATTTACATTTATGTCAGTTTTGCAGTTAAGGTATGCTGGGGGCCTTGTCCTAGCAAGTATGTTCTACAGTTCAAATTCATGATAGAGGTTTCATAGACTAGTCAGTTATGTTATGTTAGATATTCGGAGTCGTTTAGCCATTTTGGCTACTTATTATTATGTTTATTCAGACTATTCCGCATTATGATATTATGACATTTTCAGACATATGATTTATGGTCCCACGCTTTACATAAATTATGCATGTTCATCGCTTATTCTGCATCAGTTCATGCCCATGTTGAGTCACCAAGCCATGTGGTTCGCTTGTGTCACGACCCAAACCGATGAGTCGTGACGAGTATCTAACCTCTAGTGACCAAACACCTTTGTACTTAGATCTGAACTATACTGGACATCAAGGGCCCATAAGTGACTTAAACTGATCTCATTTACATATACTCTGTACATTTACATACATACAAGTTGAAAGAACAGTGCAAGCCAACTAGGCCGCTACATATACTGTACACAAAAGAATAGGAGCTGACAAGGCTACATCATCTGATATACACATACACCTGTTTACAAACCTCTAGTGGAATAGAAAACTACAGAAAGGATGGGACAGGGCCCCGTCATACCCATATGCATATATATCTCCAAAAGAATGGCATACCAAAATAGACTGCAGCTCCGGATCAAATGGAGCGCACCAACTACTGCTGAGTAAAGGTCCTACTGAGCGGGACCGCCTGTCTGTCTACCTATACCTACGGGCATGAATGTAGTCCCCCAAGTAATAGGGGAGTCAGTACGGACAATATACTTAGTATGTAAGGCATAAGAGTAACATAAGTATAAGCATAAAAATCATGAACGAAACCTGAAACTCAAAGCTAAACTGGCTGTCTGCATAGATTTGTATGAACAAGTATTTGTATAACTGACAATGCCTCTGTGGGAGCATAATCTGCATGCTCTCAATGATAATCATGGTCATGTATATAAATGTTATATCCCGCATTTTTGTACAATCGGATAATTCAAGGTGATTGCGGGGAGATGACAAGTAAGGACTTACTTTTATTTTGTTAAGCATATGAGTCGCTTATGAAGAATTTCGAAGTGGAAATATTAAGAAAGGCTAGGGGCGAGAAGGGAAATGCGCAGTATGATCCGTGGAATTATGGAGGAAGACGAAGGGAAAAATGGTAATTTCACAAGTGTCAAGAAGAATTCTTGGAAAAATTCCAATATGGCCGTGTGGCATGGGTGGCATACGCCCACATTTTTATTAATTAGTGGGGGCTAATTACACACTATAAGGAAATGTGGACTAAATCTTACAAAGGAAGACATTTAGTCTTCTTTATTTATTTTAAGAAAATCCATGAAAATGGAAGGATCTTCTAGAAAAGGAGAGAGAGGGATCATGTGACCATATTTTTATTTTGGGGGACCTATTTATAAGTACTGAAAATTGGTGAAAGACTTGTGGATATATATGTAGGAAGTCATCTTAATTCATCAAATTTTCTAGAGAATTCAAGAAAACAAAGAACAAGAAAAATAAGGAGAAAAACTTGAAGGCCATTCGGCCAACCTCAAGTTCCACAAGAACTTTGGAAAACTTTTCTCCAAAAAATAATTTCCTACCAATTAAAGGGTCCCTAGCAAGTTGGAGTGTTCATGGGAGCAAGAAATCACATGTTCTTGTGAGTTGCAAGTTCTATTCAAGAAGGAAGATTAGAAAAAAAGGTAAGAATTTATTATCCTTTATATGTTTTGGATGTTTATGTATGATGTGGTGTATGAAAATGGATGAAATTCATGTGATGGAAGAGTGTAGGTGTGTGGCCGTGTGTGTGTGTGTGTGTTGTGTTATGTTATGTGTTGGTTATTGTTGTGAAGTATAGATAATATGGAAATTCATAAAAACATGCATATGCGGTGTGTTGGCCGAATGGTGTAGGTTATGGAAAGGTGTGGTGAATTAATTTTACTTAGCATTGTAATTGTTGTTATGGTAAGTTCCATGATGTAAAATAAGGATTCAATGGTTAAAGAGTGAAATTGCGTTGTTGTGGATACTATGTTGAAAATGAAGGTTTGATGACTTTAGTGAAATGGTTGTAGTTGGAGACTTGTTTTAGAAGTTTATGTAAAATTTAATATAATGTCTTGCATGTATGGAAGATAATGTTGATAGTATGGTGTTGTCGGCATATGAATTATAATGTTGTTAATGTTCTTATGAGAGTTGGAAGGTTTCGAAGGATGTAGTATATTGATTGAGTTATTATAATGCAACTTGGAATGAATATGGAAATTGTTAGTATGGTCGTTGATATTGTTTTGTTAGTTTGGCCGGGTTGAATTCCCGGATTGTTGTTGATTGAAATTGGCCAAGTTGAACTTGGTGGGATGGAGTATTTACAGAGGAAATGCTGCCGAAATTTCGGTAGCCAAGTATTATCTTAAGATTTCCAATGTTAAAAGTTCTAATAGAAGTTTGGTAAATTTGACCAATTTGTAGATTTTGGCGGATTTGCGACTCGAAATTGGAATAACAAAAAGGGCGGAAAGAGGTATGTAAGGCTTCACCCTTCTTTCTATGGCATGTCTTAGACGTAATAAGTCGGGTACGAGCCTCGGGGACAACCCTATTCCCCGGAATCTGCACTTAAAGTTTTCCCTTTTTCCTTCAGTATAATTGAACTAGAAATTGTGCAAAATGTTGAAAAACCTTCTTGAACCTCTAGAACTTGCATAAAGAGGACCCGATTACCTTAAAACCCTCACAAGTAACGCCATGACACGTAACATATGAAAATTTAGTATGCCGCCTCATTTGACCCGAGGTGGGCCCATTGATCCCGGATTCTTCCTTAATGTTCAGTTATTACCCGATAAGTGTTACAATTATTCTAAAGAGAGTATTCTATGATAAAAAAGATAGCGGTCATGTTAAGAAAGAAATATGTCTATGATGAGTATGACAAGAGTGATTCCACGACTAAGAGCCTTAAGTTAAAGACTCAAAATAAGTATGAAAGTGTCAAGCTAGTTATTGATCTTTAATGCTACTCCTTGGTTATGACTCTAATTTCTAAAGACTTCAAGTAAGTGACTTATGAAGATGATGAACTTGTCCTATGTTTTCCCTTAACGCTATTCTTCGTTGATAGTCTCGCCTTATATTACTAGTCCCTTCAAGGCGAGGCAAAGTCATGATGATTATTCCATAATGCAATCGGATGTTTCCGACCTTATGTCACTCCTATAGAGTTGTAGCTTTCACTTGGGCTCTCATGCATGCTTTATACTTATGTATTATTTACTTTATGACACCGTGCCGTCCCACGGGCGGCCGGGCAGATATACACACCACTATAGTGGGCAGCTTATACCCCGGACGCGGGAGGCCTGGACGCGGGCTCACACACCGATCCTACATGGACGGGCAGTCTATGCACCGTTCCTATTGGGACGGGCAGTATTACACCGCACCTATATGGTCGGGCAGTTTACTTACATATTTTTACATATTATTTTTAAAGCTAGCATGCATGGCATCCGCCCTACGGGGCATTCAGATGAACAGCTTATTCCTTTACCCCATGGTATGCTCAGATAAAGTTACACCGTACCTCTATGGTCGGGCAGCACTATGCCGTACCTATGGGGTCGGGCAGTATTACACCGTACCTACGCGGTCGGGCAGTGTACTTGAGATGACTATATGTTATTTCTAGAGGTAAAGTTAAATTGCATAAGTATCTGCCTTAAGAGGCAAACAGAGGTACAGATTATATCCCTCCTTCTCTATGCTATGTTTTATGCTTTCTAGTATGATCTTATTTTACTATTCATGCCTTACATACTCGGTACACTATTCGTACTGACGTCCCTTCCTGCGGACGCTGCGTTTCATGCCGCGCAGGTGAGCAGGTTGGCGGACTTGATCCTTAGGAGCTCCACCAGCGGTATATTGAGAGTGCTCCAGTTCTTTCAGGGCTCCAGCTATTCGGTACTACTTTTGTGTACATGTCCGGACTCGGCAGTATCCGGTCCTTTTCGAGATGCTATGTATCATACTTAGAGGTTCGTAGACAGATATGTACAGTCAGGTGTTTTGTGCTTTTGTGGTTCTCATCACTGTATAAGGTGCTAGTAAAGTTTAATGGCATGTATTTATAATTATGCTGCTAATGCTAATGTTAAGTAACAAAAAAAAAATATATATATATATATATGGTATAGTTCATGTGGCCACCTAGTAATAAGAATATGACACGAGATAAGGGGTGCTCGGTAGAAGTATCGGGTACTCGTCACGGCCCCTAGTCGGGTCGTGACAGAAGTGGTATCAGAGCAGTTCGGTCCTAGGGGTTTGTCTACGAGCCGTGTCCAGTAGAGTCTTGTTTATGGGTGTGTAGCGCGCCACGCTTATAAACAGGAGGCTACAGGGCATTTAGGAAATATGACCTTCTTTGTATTCTAAGATCGTGCGGTAGAGCTAAGCTACCAGGTTCCCATATTCCTTTCCTAATCCTATGTTATGGTTTCAGTAATGCCGCCGAAGAAGAAAGCTAGGGTAGCCTAGAAAGGCGAGACAGTGGCTGGAAGGAGAGTCGAACGGGAGCTAGAAGAAGGAGAATCTCATAATGAAGCTCCCCCTCAGACCTTTCCTGCTCCCCCGGCACCAGCAGAGCAGGAAGGAGTTCCAGCTCCAGCCCCCGCACCTCCAGATCCACCGCCAGCAGCTCCGGGCCAGCAGATGGCAGAGGCCATCCAGTTATTGACCCAGTTAGTCGCCGCACAAGTCCAGCGGCAAGACACAGATGAGGGAGCCAGGGCAGTGAGTGCCAGGGCTCGTGATTTTATTACCCTAAAACCTCCGGAGTTCTATGGCTCGAAACCAGAGGAAGACCCGCAGAATTTCATAGATGAGATGTTAAGGACACTGAGAATAATACATGCTTCAGATACAGAGTCAGTGGAATTGGCATCGTACAGGTTGCGAGATGTAGCAGTATTGTGGTATAACAGCTGCATATCCTCTAGGGGAGCAAATGCCCCTCCCCCAGTCTGGCAGGAGTTTACAGAGGCATTTCTACGACATTTCTTACCGCCAGAGGTTCGACGGGCTCGAGCTGATATGTTTATGAATCTTAAACAGGGAAATATGAGTGTCCGAGAATATAGTCTTCATTTTAACTCGTTGGCCCGGTACGCCCCAGCCATGATAGCTGATATGGGGGATCACGTACACCGATTTGTGAGTGGACTGGGGCCACACTTAATTAAGGAATGTTTGACAGCTTCACTCCAGGACGGGATGACCATTGCCCGTATCCAGGCGCACGCCCAGAATCTGGAGGAACAACATCCGTTCCAGAAGAGCGAGCGTTATGTGAATAGGAGCTCCAGAAAAAGGGCCAGATCTTTTGGAGCCAGCAGTGAATATAGAGGGGGTCAGACACAGGAGCAGTCCAGGATTTCGAGCACCCAGTATGGCAGTGGATCTGGTCAGACGAGGCCGCCCCCACCCCAGTGTAACCGGTGTGGTAGGATGCATTCGGGACAGTGCCGCCTGGGTTCGAATGCTTGTTATTCTTGTGGACAGACGGGGCATATGATGCGTGACTGCCCCTCGATGCGAGGTAGAGGTGCGAGTCAACCCATGGGATCGGTAGCCGGTTCATCATCGTCTGTGCGCCCTCCTGGACAATCTTCCCAGGCCCCAGCAGGCCGTGGCCGAGGTAGAGGAGGGACACCCAGTTCAGCCGGCCCCCCGCACCGTATATATGCATTGACAGGACGGCAGGATCCTTAACCTTCCCTAGACGCGGCTACGGGTACACTGTTAGTATTTTCTTAATTATATGCGTGTGTTAATGGATCTAGACCCTACCTTATCATGTACCGCTCTTACATTATTGAACTTATGGGAAATTTTGGAGTCGGAACAAAGAGTAGTTGTATACGTAAGAAAAAGGTGAGTAATAGTGATTACGGAGGCTAAAATAGTAATTAAAAGGAAAAATTTCGTTATGAGGGCGTCTCGGAAGTTGTTAAACCCCAACCCACCCCTGGTGATGTGATAAAGATAGTCCGGGAGAATGGAGGTATAATACTAATACTAAGACCCAAAAACGCGTTAAAGTTTCGAGGTTAAGCGTGCTAGGGTGAGAGCAATCTCAGGATAGGTGACCCCCTGGGAAATGTGCTGAAATTTTCATAAGTATGGGAACAAGAGACGAATGTGAAATTAGGTAGCCCAACGTAAATTAGAGTGTGTGGAGTGGTTAGGAACCCTATAGAATTCCTGCAGACAGAGGCGGACTAGACTAACAGAAGGAAACAGAGCATGATAAAGCTTCAGGGTTAAAGAAAGCTTGACTAGCTCTTGGGGGTGTCTGTAAGTAAAATAGTGGTGAAAAGGTATATATATATATATATACACATGACCTATTATCGGTGACTGTAGGATTTTAACAAGTAGTGTCACGATGCATAGAATGTGTTAGCTGAATGAAATTCAAAGGACGCAATGAGAGGTATGAGTATGGAAGTCACAGGGTAAGAACGATGCCGAACCCACAAGGCTAGAAAGGCCTAATGCGGTGATGTACGGGAACATATCTAACAAGGGAATAAACGTGACAAACTCTATGAAGAAGGAACTAAAATGGTAAAAGATCACGAAGGAGACGATTATTTAAAGGGCATAGGCGTGTGCAGACCCTCTTAATAAAGGGGGGGGGGGGGGGAGGACATGTTGGACCTAAAATAGATTGTGACGATGCAAGATCCAGTAAAAGGGGACTTGTTAACGCAGATCCAGCGTTCAGAGCTAAATCAATTGACCTACGACTTAAAGGCAACCAAAGCTTCTAAAATGGATATGTTAAGTGATATGAGAAACATCTACAAAGGAGACCTCCCCGAAGTATTATAATACACTATGAGGCTAGTTTAACATTCGAGGACGAATGTTCTAAAGGGGGGGAGGATGTTATATCCCGCATTTTTGTACAATCGGATAATTCAAGGTGATTGCGGGGAGATGACAAGTAAGGACTTACTTTTATTTTGTTAAGCATATGAGTCGCTTATGAAGAATTTCGAAGTGGAAATATTAAGAAAGGCTAGGGGCGAGAAGGGAAATGCGCAGTATGACCCGTGGAATTATGGAGGAAGACGAAGGGTAAAATGGTAATTTCACAAGTGTTCAAGAAGAATTCTTGGAAAAATTCCAATATGGCCGTGTGGCATGGGTGGCATATGACCACATTTTTATTAATTAGTGGGGGCTAATTACACACTATAAGGAAATGTGGACTAAATCTTACAAAGGAAGACATTTAGTCTTCTTTATTTATTTTAAGAAAATCCAAGAAAATGGAAGGATCTTCTAGAAAAGGAGAGAGAGAGGGATCATGTGACCATATTTTTATTTTGGGGGACCTATTTATAAATAATGAAAATTGGTGAAAGACTTGTGGATATATATGTAGGAAGTCATCTTAATTCATAAAATTTTCTAGAGAATTCAAGAAAACAAAGAACAAGAAAAATAAGGAGAAAAACTTGAAGGCCATTCGGCCAACCTCAAGTTCGACAAGAACTTTGGAAAAAGTTTCTCCAAAAAATAATTTCCTACCAATTAAAGGGTCCCTAGAAAGTTGGAGTGTTCATGGGAGCAAGAAATCACATGTTCTTGTGAGTTGCAAGTTGTATTCAAGAAGGAAGATTAGAAGAAAAGGTAAGAATTTATTATCCTTTATATGTTTTGGATGTTTTATGTATGATGTGGTGTATGAAAATGGATGAAATTCATGTGATGGAAGAGTGTAGGTGTGTGGCCGTGTGTGTGTGTGTGTTGTGTTATGTTGTGTGTTGGTTATTGTTGTGAATATAGATAATATGGAAATTCATAAAAACATGCATATGCGGTGTGTTGGCCGAATGGTGTAGGTTATGGAAAGGTGTGGTAAATTAATATTACTTGGCATTGTAATTGTTGTTATGGTAAGTTCCATGATGTAAAATAAGGATTCAATGGTTAAGGAGTGAAATTGCGTTGTTGTGGATACTATGTTGAAAATGAAGGTTGGATGACTTTAGTGAAATGGTTGTAGTTGGAGACTTGTTTTAGAAGTTTATGTAAAATTTAATATAATGTCTTGCATGTATGGAAGATAATGTTGATAGTATGGTGTTGTCGGCATATGAATTATAATGTTGTTAATGTTCTTATGAGAGTTGGAAGGTTTGGAAGGAAGTAGTATATTGATTGAGTTATTATAATGGAACTTGGAATGAATATGGAAATTGTTAGTATGGTCGTTGATATTGTGTTGTTAGTTTGGCCGGGTTGAATTCCCGGATTGTTGTTGATTGAAATTGGCCAAGTTGAACTTGGTGGGATGGAGTATTTACAGAGGAAATGCTGCCGAAATTTCGGTAGCCAAGTATTATCTTAAGATTTCCAATGTTAAAAGTTCTAATAGAAGTTTGGTAAATTTGACCAATTTGTAGATTTTGGCGGATTTGCGACTCGAAATTGGAATAACAAAAAGGGCGGAAAGAGGTATGTAAGGCTTCACCCTTCTTTCTATGGCATGTCTTAGACATAATAAGTCGGGTACGAGCCTCGGGGACAACCCTATTCCCCGGAATCTGCACTTAAAGTTTTCCCTTTTTCCTTCAGTAGAATTGAACTAGAAATTGTGCAAAATGTTGAAAAACCTTCTTGAACCTCTAGAACATGCATAAAGAGGACCCGATTACCTTAAAACCCTCACAAGTAACGCCATGACACGTAACATATGAAAATTTAGTATGCCGCCTCATTTGACCCGAGGTGGGCCCATTGATCCCGGATTCTTCCTTAATGTTCAGTTATTACCCGATAAGTGTTACAATTATTCTAAAGAAAGTATTCTATGATAAAAAAGATAGCGGTCATGTTAAGAAAGAAATATGTCTATGATGAGTATGACAAGAGTGATTCCACGACTAAGAGCCTTAAGTTAAAGACTCAAAATAAGTATGAAAGTGTCAAGCTAGTTATTGATCTTTAATGCTACTCCTTGGTTATGACTCTAATTTCTAAAGACTTCAAGTAAGTGACTTATGATGATGATGAACTTGTCCTACGTTTTCCCTTAATGCTATTCTTCGTTGATAGTCTCGCCTTATATTACTAGTCCCTTCAAGGCGAGGCAAAGTCATGATGATTATTCCATAATGCAATCGGAGGTTTCCGACCTTATGTCACTCCGATAGAGTTGTAGCTTTCACTTGGGCTCTCATGCATGCTTTATACTTATGTATTATTTACTTTATGACACCGTGCCGTCCCACGGGCGGCCGGGCAGATGTACACACCACTATAGTGGGCAGCTTATACCCCGGACGCGGGAGGCCTGGACGCGGGCTCACACACCGATCCTACATGGACGGGCAGTCTATGCACCGTTCCTATTGGGACGGGCAGCATTACACCGCACCTATATGGTCGGGCAGTTTACTTACAGATTTTTACATATTATATTTAAAGCTAGCATGCATGGCATCCGCCCTACGGGGCATTCAAATGAACAACTTATTCCTTTACCCCATGGTATGCTCAGATAAAGTTACACCGTACCTCTATGGTCGGGCAGCACTACGCCGTACCTATGGGGTCGGGCAGTATTACACCGTACCTACGCGGTCGGGCAGTGTACTTGAGATGACTATATGTTATTTCTAGAGGTAAAGTTAAATTGCATAAGTATCTGCCTTAAGAGGCAAACAGAGGTACAGATTATATCCCTCCTTCTCTATGCTATGTTTTATGCTTTCTAGTATGATCTTATTTTACTATTCATGCCTTACATACTCGGTACACTATTCGTACTGACGTCCCTTCCTGCGGACGCTGCGTTTCATGCCGCGCAGGTGAGCAGGTTAGCGGACTTGATCCTTAGGAGCTCCACCAGCGGTATATTGAGAGTGCTCCAGTTCTTTCGGGGCTCCAGCTATTCGATACTACTTTTGTTTACATGTCCGGACTCGGCAGTATTCGGTCCTTTTCGAGATGCTATGTATCATACTTAGAGGCTCGTAGACAGATATGTACAGTCAGGTGTTTTGTGCTTTTGTGGTTCTCATCACTGTATAAGGTGCTAGTAAAGTTTAATGGCCTGTATTTATAATTATGCTGCTAATGCTAATATTAAGTAACAAAAATAAAATAATAATAAAAAAAATATATATATGGTATAGTTCATGTGGCCACCTAGTAATAAGAATATGACACGAGATAAGGGGTGCTCGGTACAAGTATCGGGTACTCTTCACGGCCCCTAGTCGGGTCGTGACAATAAATATAGGTCATAGTGCTGAGGAACTGTCACGACCCAACCCCGTGGGCCATTACTAGTGCCCGAACTGGACACCCATATACGAACCTGTTAAATATAATCTAACTGAATCTATGAACAATATGGAAACTTGCAAAAGAACTCCAACAGTTCATAACGTCATCATATATGTATATTCAGATAAACTGTCTCCTGAGGAGTCACAACTGATCAAATCATAAAATGATACGCAAGCCAACAAGGCTGCCACTACACATCAATATCATGTCATATGCAAGCCGACAAGGCTGCCACTACAGACGGACATCATATCATAACACATCGTGTAGACACACCTGAACAGAACTTATACACAACCCACACATATGTCTACAGACCTCTAAGAGTATCAATAGTGAAATATGACGGGACAGGGCCCTGCCGTACCCCTGGATAAACATATATATATATACATCATAAGCTCTGTACCAAAAGTATAGACTCCGAAACAACGGATTCCTCCAAGACAGCTGAGTAGAAGTCCTATGCTGAAAGGTCACCAAACCGACTATCTGTACCTGCGGGCATGAAACGAAGCCCCCCGAAGAAAGGGGGTCAGTACGGAATATGTACTGAGTATATAAAGCATGAAATACAATAAAAAGGATCATAACTGAAATAGGGAGTACATAAGACAAGTACAATGTTCAGAATACCAAAACACTTGCCCTTTTGAAACATAAATCATGCATGTCAATATCATATATCATACCCGGCCCATTATGGGACTCGGTGAACATGGTCGACACACCATCCTTGGCGCCATAACACAACATAACTCCATAAACACATCATAACGCCATAACACAGCATAACTCCATAAACACATCATAATGCCATAACACAGCATAACTCCATCATATATTAATATATATTCCGGCCCTCTAGTGACGGACTCGGTGAACAATGCAGTGAGACTGTGCACGATAACATACCCGGCCCGGGACTCGGTGAAAGACATATTGAGGCATGTACGAGCAGAGTAGTGAGCAACCATATGCAATTTAAATCATTATCAAGACTTAACAGAATAAGAAGAAGAGATTAACACCCGAGTATCAATAGCGACAATGATATCAAGTATCCCTCGAATGTCAATATAGATCATATCAAAAGAGCCTTAGGAATCATAGACATGTATCAAGATAATATGAAATAGCTTATAGAAGTCAAGGACACTAGTTATCGTAGAGTCTCTAAGAATATGAGCTTATATATATCGACTACTATCCAACGTATAGAAAACTTGAGAGGGACGCTCAATCATTTCAAGAGTTTTAACATCAAGAAGTGAATAGGAATCATGAATCACACTCGAAACTTATGAATGGAATTACCCCAAAGCTCATATCATTCGTCACTTATATCTAAGACATGCCAAAAGAAAGAAGGGACAACTTTACATTCCTGTTAAAGATTAATCGTAATCTCGTTCGCTTCGTCGCCCCTTTAGCCTATTTAATATAAAAGTAACGCTATCGTTAGTAACTATACTTTCTAGTTCGTAAATCTGTAGCCCATCCCTTATAGAACTCATTCTTTAACTTATACTTTCTCGATTAAGGTTTTTCATTAGTTAAGGACTTAATGGAAATCGGGCAGCATTTCCCCTATATATTCGCCTAACCCGAATTTCCAATTATCCTCCTGTTATCACAGAAATACCAATAATAACAGCAATAGAGATATACATACAAAATTCTTACAATTCAGCCCATAAGCAATTCTAACAATCCAACAACCCTTCTGAATCCTTTTCAACCCACAATTTCATATAACAACGATTTCATGCATTTTCTTATTTCCAATTTCGTCCAATCCAATTTTTATAATTCCATTACAACACTATTAACACAATCATACTACAAAACAAGAAAATCTTATCTTAATTTTCTCGGAGGAATTTCTACACTTAATTGCTCCAATTTCACAATTTCTTCTTCCTCAATTTAATATCCAATGTTGCTATCACCTCCTTGAACTTGCAAATCACTTGAAACTTAATCAAAATGGCAACAAAATAATTTCTCCCATTCAGCCATGGCTGGCCGAGAGCAGCCATGGGAATAAAATGTTCTCTTTCTTTTTCAAGTTTGATTTTTTTTTTTTTTGTGAAATGGAAATTTGCCTCTATATTGCTCATCCAATCTTCCATTTATATCTTTCCCCTCAACTTGACACGTGCTACCCCTATAATAACTCACCAATTCAATGTTTTGATATGTATATTTTTTTTAATTAATAAATCGGGTGGGGACCACTTTAATTACCTAATTAGTTACTTAATTAATTTTAATTAGCAACTAATCCCCACTTAATAATCTAATCATAATTAATTAGTTCCTAATCTCCAATAATATTTCTACACTAAATAAAATTTATGAACAATTTGTGTTCTAATTAAAATTGAAAATTAAAAATTCCTATTTCATGTCCGAAAGTAATCCCGTCTTTAACTTGAGCCGATTTTCCTGCGAATAATTCGACGTATAAAAATACGGGGTATAACAGGAATATTCAACCCGATCCATGTCCCATATAATAATGCCGAGGAAAGTACGACCCGATCTTGATATCATATAATAATGTCGAGGAACGTACGGCCCGATCCATATATCATCATCAAGGTGCACCAGCTGATCAGGTAGTAATGCGTATATAACGCCTATCCAATTTCCCATACCCCATGTACATATAATATATGTGTATATAACGCCTTCTGGTCATTCGTCAATATGAATATGTATATGAATGCAATGCATAACTGAAATGTTGACATAGAACTCTCGGAGTGACATAAGGTCATATTACCTCCGATGGACAACTTTTGAGCTAACATCATCAACATAAGTAATCTCAAGACCCATGAACAGAGGGAATAATCATACGGGGTATAGGGACATCAAAGACTGAAATACTCCTAGTACTTCTAAGAGTAGAGTAATATGGAAGCTCATTTAATCTCTTGTTGGATCATGACATAGGATCATGCCAAAATGAAAAAGGAATAGCCTTAGCATACCTTAACATCTCTCTGTAATTGTTTAACGTTCTCCTTGCACGTTCATAAGATCCACATTTAAAAGGATAATACTAACGTTAAGTCTTAAAGACACTCTTAAGTTCAAACTAAAATAGTTAATCAACTAGCGAAAATTGGGAGGCATTTCCCCTGTTTTATCGACTTCCACTATATCATAAAACAGCTCCCAATCAACAATGACATTATAAATTTTGTAATTAAGAGACTTCATTACATGCCCAAAACTTTTTTTCATAACAAACACACAACAACAATTTCAATACAACTCTATATACACTCGTATACCACACTTCCTCATCATCATTACTACCATTCATACATAAATTATACCCACAGTACTCCAACAATTACAACTCAAGTCAATTTATTACCCATAACATCATCAACTCCCCTTTGAACTTCCTTTTTTGCTTTATTTCCCTCAATCAAGTTATTCAACAACTAGATGTTCTTAATAACATGGAAACAAGTATAAAAACTCACCTTAATCACACAAGAGCAAGCTTTGAATCAAATCAATCAGTTGAGTGAAACCCCAACTTCAACACCAAAGAAAATCTTGAGTTCTACAAACCCTATTAAGCCTTCTAACACTTGGATCCCTTGATTCTTGCTATTTGATCTATGATCTCTCTTGGGTTTGTGTGGATATGCTTGGAGGAAGGTTCTAGAGCTTTCAAGACTTGGGCAAATGTTGGAAATGACATAAATGAACAACGGTCGTCCATATATAAAAAAAAATGGCCCGACCTGATTATAAAGCCATTTATACAGTCCATATAAATGGACCGTAAATAACCTTCTCTGGAAGGGTTATACGGACCATTATACGGGCTGTATAGATTTATACGGTCTGTATAAGTGGTCGTACAACTAAAATTTTCCGAAACTCACGCTCGTTGATTCGTTCAACCTCCAATCCTTATGGAAGCTTATTGGCACTTGTATAACACTTCATTAACCATCTAAGGAGCCCTATAGCTCCGCCTCAAGACATTACTAAATAATTATTAACTCAATAGTTACGAAACCTTCTCAACATAACTTACGTTTCACTTTCGTTGACAAACTTAGTTCCACCGATTCATATGACTTCAAAATCTCATTGTACGCACTTAATGTTATCAAATACTCTCCTTTATCTCGTAAGGACTTCATATTCATCTTAAGCTCGCGTTGGTCTACTCACAATGCAACAACTCTAAAATATCTAAGATGTAACATTCTCCCCCCATAGGAACATTCGTCCTCGAATGTTAGACTCTTGGGGATTCTACAAACAATTTGCCAGAGTTTCCCCTGTAATATGGCACTACCATCCTGTCATAACAACCCAAAATATATTGCCTCACAGGGCTACAACAACAACAATAACAACAATGACCACACACGACCAAGAAAACATCAAAGAAAGCATTACATACCTGAGGAAAATGGTGTCTCTGCCTGAGTCTCCTCTGGAGGTGGAAATAAATGTGGGTACTTGAACTTCATGTCTTCTTCCGCTTCCCATGTCATTTCCTCTATATTATTATTTCTCCATAAGACTTTAACAGAAGCTACATCTTTGGTTCAGATTCTCCGTACTTGCCTATCTAGAATGGCAACAGGCGCTTCTTCGTAGGATAGTTGCTTGGTGACTTGAACATCATCTACAGGTACAATTTTGGAAGGATCTCCAATGCACTTATGAAGCATCGACACATGAAAAACCGGATGCACAGACTCCAACGCAGAAGGTAGCTCTAACTCATACGCCACCTTATCCACTGTACGAATAATTCTGTATGGTCCGATATACTGAAGGCTCAACTTACCTTTCTTGCCAAATCTCATCACTCCCTTCATAGGTGAAATTTTGCAGGAAAACCCAAATGCCTACTTCAAATTCCAGCTTGCGTCGTCGATTATCTGCATAGGATTTCTGTCGACTCTAAGCCGCTAACAATATTCCTTGAATTGCTTTCACTTTGTCTACTGCTTGTTGTATCAATTCTGGGCCAACTAACTGATTTCTCCAACATCAAACCATCCTATAGGGGATATACATCTTCGTCCATACAAATCCTCATAAGGAGCCATTTGAATATCGGAATGGTAACTGTTATTGTAAGAAAATTTAATAAAAGTCCAATGGTCATCCCAGGTAGCTTGAAAATCAAGTACACAAGCTCTCAACATATCCTCAAAGGTTTGTAGAGTACACTCAGCTTGTCCATCGGTCTGCGGATGAAAAGCGGTACTAAGACTCACCTGAGTCCTCGATCAATCCTGAAAAGATCTCCAGAAATTAGTTATGAACTGTGCCCTTCTATCTGAGATAATTGTTGTAGGGACCCCCATGAAGTCGTACAATCTCTCTAAGATAGAGCTTCATATAATCTTTAGCTGAATAAGTAGTTCTGACAGATAGGAAATGAGCTGACTTTGTAAGCCTATCAACTATGACCCATATTGAATCATACCTCCGCTGAGTACGGGGGCAACCCTGTAATGAAATCCTTATTAATTACCTCCCATTTCCACGTCGGGATCTCCATAGCCTGTAATAAACCTCCAGGCTTCTTATGCTCTATTTTAACTTGCTGACAATTTGGACACTGAGCGACAAAATCCGCTACATGTCTTTTTCATCCCACCAATAAACTTCTTTTAGATCATGATACATCTTTGTTGTGCCCGGATGGATAGAATAACGTGAATAATCGCTTCCCCTAGAACTTGATGATGAAGGCCTGTAATGTTAGAAATGCATAATCTACCTCGATACCTGAGCCCTCCATCTCCTGTAATCATGAAAGGTGTCTTTTCTTTTTGACAAACTGTATACCGATAATGGACTAGAACAGGATGTTTATACTGACGTTCCTTTATCTCCGCTACCAAGGATGACATCGTTGTACCCTGAATTGTAACTCCTATATCACCTGAGTCCATCAGCCGAATTCCAAGGCTAGCTAATCGGCGAACTTCACGAACTATCTCTCTTTTCTCCAGCTGCACGTCGATTAGATTACCCATGGATTTAATGACTAAGAGCATCAGCTACTACATTAGCCTTTCCAGGATGGTACAGAATATTGACATCATAATCTTTCAACAACTCTAGCCACCGCCTCTGACATAAATTCAAGTCCTTCTACTTAAAGACATACTGGAGGCTCTTGTGATCGGTGTAGATATCAACATGGACACCGATAAATAATGTTTTCACAATTTCAAAGCATGGATCACTGCAGCCAACTAGAGATCATGGGTTGGATAATTCGTCTCGTGCTTCTTCAACTGCCTAGAGGCATAAGCAACAACCTTACCGTGCTGCATCAATATACATCCCAACCCAATACCCAAAGTGTTATATCCCGTATTTTATACGTTCGGATATTCCAAAGTGGTCGTGTCGAAGTAAAGGGAATAATCATTTTCAAAAAATTTATTAAAATGTATAAGTTGTTGTGAATATTATTTACGAACATTGGTAGTATGAAAATATTGAGAAAGGTTAAGGGTAAAAAGGGAAATTCGCAAGTGGTCAATGGAAATAATGTGGAAGGCTAGGGGTAAAATGGGAATTTCGCCAAGTTCATGAAAATTCAAGAGGAGGCCACATGGTCACATAGTGTGTGGTGTATGCCATATTTAATTAATAAGGGTAATTTTGCATGTGTATGGTTGAGGCTTGTAAGAGAAGACAATTGGTCTTCTTAAATTAATTTAAAAAAAAATCAAGAAAAAGGTGGAAAACTCTAGAGAGGGAAGGAAAGGGACATGAGGCCATAATTGAGGGACTAAAACATAAATATGGAAAAATGGGGGAAGGCATATATATATATATATGCAAGTTCATCTTCTAATGGAAGAAAAAAAAAAAAAGGAGAGAAGAGAAGAGTCTGGGCCAACATGGCCAAATTTTAGGCCATGGGAATTGATGAAGAAAAATTATTTTCTCCTAGTATTCCCACTAATTTGAAGGTCCTCTACAACATGGAAGGGTTGTTGGAACAAGAACATCAATCATTTGCACAAATTCATAACTTTAGCCAAGTGAAGAATCAAAGGAGAAAGGTAAGGTTTCATCTTCCTTATGTATGTTATGGATGGTTTATGAGTAGTATAGTGTGTGAAAATGGATGAAATTCATGAAATATGAATATGTATGGTGGTTGGCCGAAAATGTGTTGCATGGTATAGGAATAATGAATTAATTTTATGTAGTATGTTGGTTGTTGTTATAATGTATAGAAATGGATGAAAATTCATGAGGATATGTGTGTAGTTGTTGTGGCCGTGTGCATGGTTAAGGGTGGAATTAATTGTTCAATGATTTTATGTAGTGTTTTAGTTGTTGTTGTTGTGAATTCTATGTGGATAATGAAAGTGCGACGATTTTAGTTGAAGTTGTAAATATTGGAGCTTGGCCGTATGATATATATGTTGTGTAGGAAAAACTGAATGAATTTCTATGTAGTATTTTGATTGTTGTTGACATGTATGCTACGACGGAAATGAAGACTTGATGATTTAAATTGTTGTCAAAGTAAATGTATGGTTGAGGTTGAAGTCGAAGGTCTCGGAAGAAATAGTATGTTGATTAAGTTGTTGGAATGTATGTTGAATGGAATGTTAATGTTGTTGATAAGAATTGTTGGTATTGTTGATAGTTTGGCCGGGTTGAATTCCCGGGATTGTTGTTGATTAGAATTGGCCAAGTTGAACTTGGTGGGATGGCATATTTACAGGGGAATAATTTCCTAACCCTCTAGAACTCGCATAAATAGGACCCGACTACCCTAAAACCCGCATAAGTAACGCCATGACATGTAACATATGTAAATTTGGTACGCCACCTCATTTGACCCGAGGTGGGCCCATGGTCCCCGGATTTTCCTTATTGTTCCGTTTGACCTATTTTGAAGCAGAATCCAAAGAAAACTTCTGATCCTTATCCCGTTCACCGAGTGACAAGTACTGTAACTACGCTAACGAGGATACTTCTATGATGACAATGATAATGATGATGTTAAGAAATGGGATATGCCTATGATAAGTATGACAAAGATGATTCCATGACTAAGATGATGAATATGACCTTATAATGATAACAATGTAGTCCAAGATGAGAAAATGCCTACGGTAGATGTGTTGGCAAAATGTTCTGCTATGAAAAGGAAAATATGGAAACGTTAAACTAATTCTTGATATCTCAACTCTATTACAGGTAATGACTACTCAAAAGGTCCTAGGTATATGAAACTGTACCCTATGACCCTATTTGATGTTTTCCTCATAATGACACTTTTCATTGGTAGTCTCGCCTCATAATACTCGTTCCTTCAAGGTGAGACAAAGCGACTATGGTTGTTCCATAATGTAATCGGAGGCTACCGACCTTCTGTCACCCCGATGGACACATGACTTTCTTTGGGCTCTCATGCATGCCAATTTTATGACGCATGTATATGAATGTGAATATGTATATGTATATGTATATGGGGAAAGGGGAGGGCCACTGTTATATCACCACCTGATTCAGCTGGATTTCGTCCCGGACGCGGGATGCCCGGACGCGGGATATTGGATAGCCGGATACGGCGTCTGTATATGAGATATATATATAATATGTTGGGACACTGTTGGGGAGGGGGGTGGGAGAGCCGATGTACTCGGCGTCTGTGAATGTAAATAAAGAGCACCGTTTTCTGAAATGTTCTGTTTTCTGTATATGTAAATAAGAAGCACCGTTTTTCTGAATAAGAAACTAAGCATGCATGGCATCCGCAGAAAGGTATTCATATGTACAGGTTACATCTGTCCCAGGATAATCTCCATATGTCTATTCCGTTATTATTCATACTGTATATTCCTTTATTATGTTACTATTCATGCCTTACATACTCAGTACATTACTCGTACTGACCCCTCTTCTTCGGGGGCTGCGTTCATGCCGCGCAGGTACACCAGATGAGCCACAACTATCATAGAAGATGTTCCAGCGGAGTTGGCAGGCTCCACTTGTTCTGGAGTGCTGCCGAGTCAGAGTATTTGTGCTATGATGTTTGTTTGATGTTAGAGACTTTGCAGACAGAGTCGTATGTATTGGGTTGTCAGTCTGTAAGCGGCTCCAGCAGCCGATATGTTATTATGTTTCATGTCACGAGTCTTATATGATGTTAGATTTTACTTATGAAAAAAAAAATATATGTGGGGGAGCTTACTATGTATTTCTTTCTTAATTGATTTAAGAGTTTCTATATGTAACAAGAGTCAGCGGGTTCGCTCGGCTCCAGATATGGGGTCGGGTGCCCATCACACCCTAGAAAAGTCGAGGTGTGACAAAGTGGTATCAGAGCAGGTCGGTCCAAGGGTTGTCTGCAAAGTCATGTCCAGTAGTGTCCTGTTTATGGGTGTGAAGCCGGCCACATTTATAAACAGGAGGCTGCAGGGCATCTAGGAAATGTTGACCTTCATTCAGTCTTAGATCGTGCGATAGAGCCAAGCCATAGGAAATGAGATTCCTGGTACTAATCGTTAATTTTCGCAGACGTCCAATAGCGACGAAAAAAGGCGAATGACGATATGGTAAGACACAAAGGTAAGTTGGGATATTTGTTCTGTTACTTGGGACAGGAAGTTCTGAATGGCTGGAATATGTCATACAGCTGTATGTTCTGTAAAGTATCGTCGATAATTGTTACGTACAGACTGTGAAGAGTAGGAATGGTAACGGAGATTCTGTAAGAACGGATACGCCTAACAGGAAGGCACGTGGGAAGGAAATATTGCAAACCGGCAATAGGTGAGATGCGTTGCTCTAGAAAGGTCATGGATTTGGTATGGCAACGGAGGTGTGGACGTTACTATCGAGGATCTGGAAGTCCAGGATAGGGGGTAGTCATATACACAGGCGGGAGGTGAACATTGGAAATCAAGGAGGGCAAAACGGTAATTATAAAAGAAAGGACGTGTTACGAAAATGGTTCGGAGCCTGTAAGACTTCGACTTGCCCCAGAACAGGTAATAAAGGTCATGTGAGGGAGCTGACACGAAAATATCGGCATTAAGGCATCGAATTTCAGTGAAGCTTTTGGGTTAAGCGTGCTCAAGTGGGAGCAATTCCATGATGGGTGACCCCCTGGGAAGTTTATAAGGAATTTTACATATTCGGACATAAAAGACAAATGGAAAACTAGAATAGCCTACGTGAAACTACGGCATATAAGGTGGCTGGAGACCATAAGAAGACACGTAGAACAAGGCAGACTAGCTCGGTGAAAGGACAGAAAGTGCACCACAGTCCCGGGATTAGAATAGGCTTGCACAGCGCTTGGGAGTATCTTGTGAACTAGTTGATAGTAAATATGTATGTATATATGAATGTGTAAGATATCCCGCATATGATTGTATCGGTGGCGTGCGAGCCCCAGCAACTGAAACTACGGGGAGAAAGGTATTGATCACGCAAAGGTACCGGAGTACGAGTGACAACAACAATATATGGTACAAGTGTGGCAAGTGAACTGTTATTATTTTACTATAGGTTGAGGTCGGAAATTCCAGTATAACGATACTCGGAAGAAGAAAGAGAGTGTAAGTAAATGGAAGATAGGAAGCTTAAATGTCGGAAAAGGGGAAAGTTAAGAAAATCTTAGTAAGTGAAACCCTCGCGAGAAACTAATGATAAAAGTGCGAGACCACTAGGATGAAAATTCAAGTAGGCATGTGAAACGAGATATAGTGAGGTGAAAGGAAACAAGGAGAAATGTGGAGAGGTTGAGAGTTAATTTCAACAAGTAGGTCTAAGAGAATGGTGACCAGGGTAAAGGAATGTGAAGTAAGAGAAGAAATGCTCAGGATGGTGATGGTGTTAAGGTGAAAGATCTGTAAAAGGACAAGCATGTAGCTATAGTAATATGCTTAGAGGTTTAAGAAAGTAATGGGACGCTTAAGAAATACGGACGCACAGCTACAACACGAACACGTAGTTAAGAAAGAATTACGAGCAAGAGAGCTAAGCAAGTGAAAGGACGAATAAAGGATAGAAAGGTATGGAAATGTGGACAAATGAGGACCTAGGCAGGAAGTAAAAGAAAAGCTTAAGCTAAGAAGTTTTCGATATGTTAGGTACAAAGCTGGAAAAGAAGGTGAGGGATAAAGGTATAAGCGAAGACTTCATGAAGGACTATGAGCATGTAAGGAACCCCTTAAAGGGGGGGGGGGCATATCGGGCTTACAAGGAATGACGATAAACGGAACGAGCACCAACACATTAAGTCAAGACAAGTGTACCTGTATTGAGAGATACGAAAAGAGACTAAAGAAGAGTTGTAGTAAGAGTCTAAAGGTGTGGCTTTTGTTAAGATATGGTCATGGAGCAGTAACAGAAGAGAGATGATCTGAGAAAGACAAGGATAATACGTTGGCCCAACAAAGTAGAAAGCCCAAGACACGGGGAGAAGATTCATGTAAAAGCCGAGAAGTTCGATTATAAAGGGAATGAGGTAAAGGACATGGAGTGAGCGTGAAGGAAAGGACGACTGCAAAGGGATCCTCCCGAACTATTATGACACCCCATAAGACCAGTTGAACATTCGAGGACGAATGTTCTAAAGGGGGGGAGGATGTTATATCCCGTATTTTATACGTTCGGATATTCCAAAGTGGTCGTGACGAAGTAAAGGGAATGACCATTTTCAAAAAAATTATTATAATGTATAAGTTGTTGTGAATATTATTTACGAACATTGGTAGCATGAAAATATTGAGAAAGGTTAAGGGTAAAAAGGGAAATTCGCAAGTGGTCAATGGAAATAATGTGGAAGGCTAGGGGTAAAATGGGAATTTCGCCAAGTTCATGAAAATTCAAGAGGAGGCCACATGGTCACATGGTGTGTCGTGTATGCCATATTTAATTAATAAGGGTAATTTCGCATGTGCATGGTTGAGGCTTGTAAGAGAAGACAATTGGTCTTCTTAAATTAATTTCAAGAAAAATCAAGAAAAAGGTGGAAAACTCTAGAGAGGGAAGGAAAGGGACATGAGGCCATAATTGAGGGACTAAAACATAAATATGGAAAAATGGGGGAAGGCATATATATATATGCAAGTTCATCTTCTAATGGAAGAAAAAAAAAAGGAGAGAAGAGAAGAGTCTCGGCCAACATGGCCAAATTTTAGGCCATGGGAATTGATGAAGAAAAATTATTTTCTCCTAGTATTCCCACTAATTTGAAGGTCCTCTACAACATGGAAGGGTTGTTGGAACAAGAACATCAATCATTTGCACAAATTCATAACTTTAGCCAAGTGAAGAATCAAAGGTGAAAGGTAAGGTTTCATCTTCCTTGTGTATGTTATGGATGGTTTATGAGTAGTATAGTGTGTGAAAATGGATGAAATTCATGAAATATGAATATGTATGGTGGTTGGCCGAAAATGTGTTGCATGGTATAGGAATAATGAATTAATTTTATGTAGTATGTTGGTTGTTGTTATAATGTATAGAAATGGATGAAAATTCATGAGGATATGTGTGTAGTTGTTGTGGCCGTGTGCATGGTTAAGGGTGGAATTAATTGTTCAATGATTTTATGTAGTGTTTTAGTTGTTGTTGTTGTGAATTCTATGTGGATAATGAAAGTGCGACGATTTTAGTTGAAGTTGTAAATATTGGAGCTTGGCCGTATGATATATATGTTGTGTAGGAAAAAATGAATGAATTTCTATGTAGTATTTTGATTGTTGTTGACATGTATACTACGACGGAAATGAGGACTTGATGATTTAAATTGTTGTCAAAGTAAGTGTATGGTTGAGGTTGAAGTCGAAGGTCTCGGAAGAAATAGTATGTTGATTAAGTTGTTGGAATGTATGTTGAATGGAATGTTAATGTTGTTGATAAGAATTGTTGGTATTGTTGATAGTTTGGCCGGGTTGAATTCCCGGGATTGTTGTTGATTAGAATTGGCCAAGTTGAACTTGGTGGGATGGCATATTTACAGGGGAAATGCTGCCGAAACTTCGGCAGACAAAGTCTTACTTTCAAGAATCAACTTCTAAAGGCTCTAATCAAGTTTTGGTAAACATGACCAATTTGTAGATTTTGGCGGATTTGGAACGTGAATTTGGAGTCGCATAAGAAGCAGAAAAGGTATGTAAGGCTTTACCCTTCTTTCTATGGCATGTCTTAGACGGAATATGTTGGATATGAGCCTCGGGAATAACTCTACCCTCCGGAATTCGCGCCTACAGTTTTCTCTTTTTCAATCAGTAGAATTGAACTAAAAAGTGTGCAAAATGTTGGAATAATTTCCTAACCCTCTAGAACTCGCATAAATAGGACCCGACTACCCTAAAACCCTCACAAGTAACGCCATGACATGTAACATATGTAAATTTGGTACGCCACCTCATTTGACCCGAGGTGGGCCCATGGTCCCCGGATTTTCCTTATTGTTCCATTTGACCTATTTTGAAGCAGAATCCAAAGAAAAATTCTGATCCTTATCCCGTTCACCGAGTGACAAGTACTGTAACTATGCTAACGAGGATACTTCTATGATGACAATGATAATGATGATGTTAAGAAAGGGGATATGCCTATGATAAGTATGACAAAGATGATTCCATGACTAAGATGATGAATATGACCTTATAATGATAACGATGTAGTCCAAGATGAGAAAATGCCTACGGTAGATATGTTGGCAAAATGTTCTGCTATGAAAAGGAAAATATGGAAACGTTAAACTAATTCTTGATATCTCAACTCTATTACAGGTAATGACTACTCAAAAGGTCCTAGGTATATGAAACTGTACCCTATGACCCTATTTGATGTTTTCCTCATAATGACACTTTTCATTGGTAGTCTCGCCTCATAATACCCGTTCCTTCAAGGTGAGACAAAGCGACTATGGTTGTTCCATAATGTAATCGGAGGCTACCGACCTTCTGTCACCCCGATGGACACATTACTTTCTTTGGGCTCTCATGCATGCCAATTTTATGACGCATGTATATGAATGTGAATATGTATATGTATATGTATATGGGGAAAGGGGAGGGCCACTGTTATATCACCACCTGATTCAGCTGGATTTCGTCCCGGACGCGGGATGCCAGAACGCGGGATATGGGAGAGCCGGATACGGCGTCTGTATATGTGATATATATATATAATATGTTGGGACACTGTTGGGGAGGGGGGTAGGAGAGCCGATGTACTCGGCGTCTGTGAATGTAAATAAAGAGCACCGTTTTCTGAAATGTTCTATTTTCTGTATATGTAAATAAGAAGCACCGTTTTTCTGAATAAGAAACTAAGCATGCATGGCATCCGCAGAAAGGTATTCATATGTAAAGGTTACATCTGTCCCAGGATAATCTCCATATGTCTATTCCGTTATTATTCATACTGTATATTCCTTTATTATGTTACTATTCATGCCTTACATACTCAGTACATTACTCGTACTGACCCTTCTTCTTCGGGGGCTGCGTTCATGCCGCGCAGGTACACCAGATGAGCCACAACTATCATAGAAGATGTTCCAGCGGAGTTGGCAGGCTCCACTTGTTCTGGAGTGCTGCCGAGTCAGAGTATCTGAGCTATGATGTTTGTTTGATGTTAGAGACTTTGCAGACAGAGTCGTATGTATTGGGTTGTCAGTCTGTAAGCGGCTCCAGCAGCCGATATGTTATTATGTTTCATGTCACGAGTCTTATATGATGTCAGATTTTACTTATGAAAAAAAAATATATGTGGGGGAGCTTACTATGTATTCATTTCTTAATTGATTTAAGAGTTTCTATATGTAACAAGAGTCAGCGGGTTCGCTCGGCTCCAGATATGGGGTCGGGTGCCCATCACACCCTAGAAAAGTCGGGGTGTGACACAAAGCATCACAATATATCACATAGCAATCCATTACTTCTGGAAGAGTCAAGACGGGTGCTAAGGTCAACTTGTCGTTCAATATCTGAAAACTCCTCTCACATGCATCTGTCCACTAGAAATTGGCTGATTTTTTTAGTCAACTTGGTCAATGGGGCCGAAAGAGAAGAAAACCCTTCTACGAACCTTCTGTAATAACCAGCCAGACCCAAGAAACTACGTATCTCCGTTGGTATCGTGGGACTTGTCCAATTCTTCACTACTTCAATCGTTTGAGTATCCACTCTAATGCCTTCATCTAAAATAATGTGGCCAAGAAAAGCCAAAGAGTTCAACCAGAACTCACACTTGGAGAATATGGCATATAGCTCTCTGTCTCGAAGGACTCTAAGCACTGCTTGTAAATGTTCTGCATGTTCCGCCTCTGACGGCGAATAAATCAGAATATCATCTATAAACACAATCATGAACAGATCTAAGAAGGGCCTGAATATGCGATTCATCAAGTCCATGAATACAGCCGGAGCATTAGTTAACCTGAACGACATAATACTGAACTCATAAAGCCGATATCTAGTCCGGAATGCCGTCTTCGAAATGTCTTCCTCTTTCACCCTAACATGATGATACCCCGATCTCAAGTCTATTTTTGAGATATATTTGACGCCTCGCAGCTGATCAAATAGATCGTCAATCCTCTAAAGCAGATACTTATTATTCACTGTCATCTTATTCAATTGCCTATAATTAATACACATTCGAAAGAAGCCATCCTTCTTTCTTACAAATAATACCGGTGCTCCCCACAGCGATGTACTTGTCACGACCCAACCCCGTGGGCCGCGACCAGTGCCCGAGCTGGGCACCTATACGTACCCGATACCCCAAATTAGCATATTAACAGAATAATAATATAATAATAATATTAGTGGTCGCTACAGAACTTAGCAGAAAAGCAGACTTGGCACACATAGGCCGATAAGGCCATCACAGAACAGAATATCCCAAACATATGTACAGAACCCACACAGATGTATCCACAGACCTCTACAGAACATATCATAATCATAAGACGGGACAGGGCCCCGTCATACCCTGAACAAAGTACATATCCAGATAGCAGTGACAGACTGTACCAAAAGATGGGCTCTGTAGAAGAGAGCGCCCCAAATAGCAGAAATAGGATCCTAAACGTGTGGATCAGCGAACCTGTCGTCAGTACCTGCGCGGCATGAAAACGCAGCCCCCGAAGAAAGGGGGTCAGTACGAAATATGTACTGAATATGTAAAGCGGAATCACATAAGTCAAATCATATTGGTTACAGAAAATGAGTACAGAATCCAGAGTGTCAAATGCATATTTCCAAAACAGACAGAATGCGTACAAAAACATATGTCATATCATATCATATCCGGTCCCTGACACGGGACTCGGCAGACAGAATGTGGCCACCCTCCCGACGCTGGTGCCACTATACAGAGGAATCAGAAAAAGGGGCGTGGCCCCGTATCATATAATGTCATATCAAAATGGCCATACAGATCAGATCAAAATAGGCGGACATGGCACATCATACTCCACAGACCCATGTACGCGTATACCTGCCTCCTCACAACGGGACGCGGCGAACAATGCAGAGAATTACGCTTGACAACATATCCTGGCCCGGGCTCAGTGTGGGAAACATTGGGACATCCACGAATGGAGTAGTGAGAGACTAATGCAATTTAAAAATATCATAAGTATTTTCAAAGACTCGATGAGGCGTAGCGAAGACAAACAAATCAAATGGAGTCGGACGGAATCAGAATTAATACAATTCGGATATCATAATAATTTACAAAAATATAACTTTACTGAAGTCATTCCGAGTGTCAAAATAATTTATAAGATTTAATAGAATATTTAGAATAATATTCGTTAAGCGATTAGTAGGGTAATTAAAACATTTCTTTCAAAAATCGCTTAAAAAGGAATCTTTAGCATATTAGGGGCAAAACCGTAAATAGCGGGCCCGCCTCGGGACAAATAAGGCGGCGGGCTCAAATTGTGCCCTCTAAGCATATCGAGTCACCTAAAAAGGTTCTACAGACATTCTATGACTTTCTGAGTAATTTGGAGCAAAATCGCATAATTTCAGAAAAAGCGTATCAAAGTAGTTCAATTCTATTGAAGGAAAAACTGAAATTTTGTCTTGCGGATTCCGAGGGCCAAGAGGTCCTTCGAGGCCCGGATCCGACCCTAACATACTAGGGGCATGCCAAGGGAAGAATTGGGTTTGCTTTACATACCTTTCACTCTCCTTAAGCCTTTCCAATCTCACTTCCCGTTTCGTCGAAAAACTGCAATTGGTCAAGTTTACCAATTGTAAGCTAATAATACCAAAGTTCCAATTTGATGCATAATTGGCTACCGAAATTTCGGCAGCACCTCTCCTATACATATAGCACCCCGAGAATTCAACTCGGCTATAATTCATCAACAACAACCCAAACAACAACATTAACATCAACAAAAAGCATTAACAACACAATTATCCTTCAACTAGTCATTGTTTCCACAACTTGCCATAACTTCCCTTCTAATCCAAACTTTCAAACTAACATCATTACTTTCACATCCATAATTACTCAAGATCATCACAACATAGATTTAGAGGCATTTCATATCATTTTCCTTAAGATATACACTTGATATACATAATATACAATTTTCCGCCAAAGTCTTAATTTATGCAAAACATCAAATCTTTGGCATATAACTTCATAACAAGTTTCCAACTTCCAAATTGATCAATGATCATCACTATTAGCAATCAAACAACTTCATTTCCTTAATGTCGGAAAATTATACTAAAACGACATAAGTTTCTATATTCCAATTCAATACAAACTTATATCATTCTAACTTCATTCACATATCAAGCATTACAATAACACTCCAATACACTAAACAAAACTCAACAACACAATAAAAAGGTAGAAATTCTTACCTTTTCCTCAAGTCTCCTTCACTTGAATATATGATCACCTTGGAGATTCTAGTGCTCCCCACTCCAATCCAACTATACCAAGATGCAAAGGAACCTTGAATTAGTAGGAATTTAACAAGAAATGAATTTTTGAAGCAAGATTTTGGAGGGTCAATTTTGCCCCTCAAACCCGAAACCCTCTCCCTTTTCTTTCTTATTTTTGCTTTGTTTGGTCTTGCCTTCTAATGTCTTGAATCTTCTTATACATATAATATCAAGACTTGGTCACATGACCAAGCACATGACCAAGTAAAAATGCGCTTGGATCAAGGCCATTATGTTAATTAATCTTATGGAAATTAAATACAAATTTTGGGCTTGGGCCAAGGCCATCATGGCCGGCCACCCCCTAATATTTTGGGCCTCAATTGTTTCTTATTTTACAAGCCCAACAACTTGTGAATCGTATTTTGTAATTCCCGAAACAAATTTCCAAAATTCCAAAATTACCCTTAGCCTTGTCCCACACTTTCATGACTCTATTCTTTCATGCATAACTCCTATGTTCAACAAGATATAAAATTAATCTTATATCTCAAGAATCCCATATAATTCAAGTTTCTCCAAACGTGTGAAAACACGGGATATAACATCCTCCCCTCCTTTAGAACATTCGTCCTCGAATGTAAATTAACCTCATAAGGTTGGAAAATACCTTGGGGGAGGTTCTGATTATAGACAACACATAGGATATACGATTGACATTGAAATAAATTTAAGCAGGAATTTAAGGTTACCTGTGGGCATAGGGAACAGATGAGGATATTTCTTCTTCATCTCCTCTTCGCCCTCCCACGTCATTTCCTCCCTATTATCGTTCCGCCACAGTACCTTAACGGAGGCTACATCTTTATTCCGGAGCCTCCTTACCTGACGATCCAAAATAGACACGGGATGCTCCTCGTATGATAACTGCTCCGTCACCTGAATATCATCTGCAGGGAATATTCTGGAAGGGTCACCGATGCACTTACGAAGCATAGAGACGTGAAACACCGGATGTACCGCTTCCAAATCAGATGGCAGATCTAACTCATAGGCGACATTTCCAACTTTCCGAACAATCTGATAAGGCCCAATATAACGCGGACTAAGCTTACCCTTTCTGCCGAACCGCATTACGCCTTTCATAGGCGATACCTTCAGGAATACCCAATCGCCTACTTGAAACTCCAACGGTCGACGCCGTTTATCCGCGTATGACTTCTGTCGACTCTGGGCTGTTAACAGTCGCTCTCGAATAAGCTTCACCTTGTCCACTGCCTGCTGGACCATATCTGGGCCAATCAACTCTGTCTCGCCAATATCGAACCAGCCGATCGGCGATCTGCATTTCCTGCCATATAAAGCCTCGTACGGAGCCATCTGGATGCTGGAATGGTAACTGTTATTATATGCAAACTCAATCAACGGCAAGTGATCATCCCAGCTGCCTCTGAAATCGATAATGCAGGCCCGCAACATATCCCCCAGCGTCTGTATAGTGCGCTCGGCCTGCCCGTCGCTCTGAGGATGAAATGCGGTGCTCAGACTCACCTGAGTCCCTAGTCCCTCCTGAAAAGATCTCCAGAAATGCGCCGTAAACTGGGCGCCTCTGTCAGAAATAATAGATATAGGAACTCCGTGAAGCTTCACAATCTCCTTAATATAGAGCCTGGCATAATCCTCGGCGGAATAGGTAGTCCTGACGGGAAGAAAATGGGCTGATTTCGTCAGCCTATCAACGACGACCCAGATGGAATCATACTTCCGTGGAGTGCGAGGCAATCCTGTAATGAAGTCCATATTAATAACCTCCCACTTCCAAGTCGGGATTTCCATCTCCTGCAACAGTCCACCCGGCTTCTGATGCTCAATCTTGACCTGCTGACAATTAGGGCACTGGGCGACGAACTCTGCAACATCCCGTTTCATACCGTCCCACCAGTATAAGCATCGGAGATCATGGTACATCTTCGTAGACCCAGGATGGACCGAGTAGCGAGCATAATGTGCCTCGCTCATAACCTGCTGCCGAAGGCCTGCAATATCCGGTACACACAACCTGCCTTTGTATAACATAGTGCCGTCCGGTGAAAACTCGAACGGAGTCCTCTCCTTATCATAGGCTGTGTCCCTGTACCGAGCTAAGACAGGATCCTCAAACTGATGCCGCTTAATATCGTCCCTGATAGATGACTCAGAAACCCCTCGAACAGAAATCTGGGTATCTCCAGAATCGGCCAGACGAACCCCGAGACTAGCCAACTGCTGAACATCACGGGCTATCTCTCTCCTGTCTGGCTGTAAATCGGCTAAACTGCCCATAGACTTCCGACTGAGCGCGTCTGCAACAACATTAGCCTTGCCCGGATGATACA
The DNA here is from genome assembly GCF_019175385.1 of Lycium barbarum. NCBI lineage: Eukaryota > Viridiplantae > Streptophyta > Magnoliopsida > Solanales > Solanaceae > Lycium > Lycium barbarum. The sequence continues at coordinate 69,669,105 of NC_083346.1, forward strand.
GAATATCTACATCATAATCTTTCAGAAGCTCCAGCCACCTCCGCTGCCGCAAATTAAGCTCTCTCTGTCTGAAAATATACTGGAGACTCTTATGATCAGTATAGATATCCACATGAACGCCATATAAATAGTGTCTCCATATCTTCAGAGCATGAATCACCGCTGCGAGCTCCAGATCGTGGGTAGGATAATTCTTCTCATGCTTTTTGAGCTGCCGGGAAGCATACGCTATAACTCTGCCGTGCTGCATCAATACACAGCCTAACCCCATGCCAGAAGCGTCACAATAAATAACATACCCATCCGGTCCCTCTGGAAGAGTCAGAACTGGGGCTGTAGTCAGCTTCTCCTTCAGCAACTGGAAGCTCCGTTCACAAGCGTCAGACCACTGGAACTTAGCTCCCTTCTGAGTCAGCCTTGTCAAAGGCGCTGAAATCGAAGCAAACTTCTCCACAAACCTCCTGTAATAACCTGCTAACCCCAGGAAACTGCGTACCTCTGTGGGCGTCGTAGGTCTGGGCCAATTCTTCACGGCCTCAATCTTCTGTGTGTCCACCCGGACACCATCAGCTGCAATAATATGCCCCAAGAAGGCCACTGAAGACAGCCAGAATTCGCACTTAGAAAATTTCGCATATAACTTCTGATGCCGGAGTACCCCTAATACCGATCTCAGATGATCTGCGTGCTCCGCCTCAGACCGAGAATAAACCAGGATATCATCAATGAATACAATTACAAACATATCCAAGAATGGCCTGAATACCCGGTTCATCAAATCCATGAATACTGCGGGAGCATTTGTTAGCCCAAAAGACATAACCCTGAACTCGTAATGCCCATATCGGGTCCGGAAAGCTGTCTTAGGGATATCGGCCTCTCGTACTCGCACCTGGTGGTAACCGGATCGAAGATCTATCTTCGAAAAACACTTAGCGCCCTGTAGCTGATCAAACAAATCATCAATCCTGGGGAGGGGGTATTTATTCTTTATCGTTACCTTATTCAGCTGCCGATAATCAATACACATACGCAGCGACCCGTCTTTCTTACGCACAAATAATACCGGGGCTCCCCAAGGCGAAGTACTGGGTTTGATGAAGCCCTTACCCAACAAATCTTTCAGCTGCTCCTTCAACTCCTTTAACTCTGCAGGCGCCATTCTATACGGAGGAATAGAGATAGGCTGAGTGTCTGGGAGTAAGTCAATAAAGAAGTCTATCTCCCGCTCTGGAGGAAGACCTGGAAGCTCGTCGGGGAAAACATCTGGAAACTCACTAACCACGGGGACTGACTGAAGTGTCGGCGTCTCGGCGTCCAAGTCTTGCACCCGAACCAGATGATAGATATAACCCTTTCTGATCATTTTCTTTGCCTTAAGGTATGAAATAAACTTACCTTTCGGCGATGCTGTATTACCAGCCCAATTGATAACTGGCTCCCCGGGAAACTGGAAGCGAACTACCTTATTCTGGCAGTCAACATTAGCGTAACAGGAAGCTAGCCAATCCATACCCATAATAACATCAAATTCAGTCATATCTAACTCTACCAGATCTGCCTTAGTGTCACGGTCACAAACGATCACAGAACAGTCTTTATAAACCTGTTTCGCTACAACAAAATCCCCTATCGGCGTGGCTACCTCAAATGGCTCTATAGGTTCAGACATAATACCAATTTTACCGGCAACAAGGGGTGAAATATATGATAAAGTCGAACCTGGATCAATTAATGCATACACAGACCGAGAGAAGACCAATAAAGTACCTGTAACGACATTAGGAGATGCCTCCTGATCCTGGCGACTGGCCAAAGCATAAATGCGGTTCGAAGGACCGCTAATACCAGAAGCTCCACCACGGCCTCTGCCACGACCCGCTGGTGCCGAAATACCCTGCCCCGTAGGGCGCATAGCCACTGACGAAGATGAAGACCCAGCGGCTGATCCGGTAGGCTGCGCTGCACCACCCGAACTACCCTTATACGGGCAATCTCTCACAGAATGGCCCTGACGGCCACAAGAAAAGCATGCACCGGTGGCTCTGTAGCACTCTCCCGTATGGTATCTGCCGCAAAAAGAACACTGAACCCTGGGTGGCCTCATCTGACCAGAACCCCTATCTGTCCGCGAACCTGAAGCCCTGGAGCTCTGGCCTGCTCCTGAATACCCTGGGCTATCGAATCTGCGACCTGTAGGCTGGGGAGGCGCGCTCTGCGCCGGCTGAGATGAAAATCTGCTAGGCTGCTGCGGCTGTTGGGGCTGTCTGCCCCGAAAATCTCCAGATGACATGGCCCTCTTGGGCTGTCTCCGATCCTGGCCCCTGTCAGGCTGGTGTCCTCCTCTGCCCCGATCCTCCATGCCCTGGGCATGGGCCTGGATACGGGCAATGTCCATACCGGGCTGAGCAGCCAATACTAAGCAGCTATCAACAAAATACCGATCCAGCCCCATAATATATCTGTGCATCCGGTCCGCCATAGTAGCCACCACAGTAGGTGCATATCGGGCCAAGGAATCAAACTCCAAACTATAGTCCCGGATACTACGGCCCTTCTGCCTCAATAATAAGAATCTATCAGATCTGGCTCGTCGCAACTCTGGGGGCAGAAAATGTCCAAGAAATGCCTGAGAAAAATCGCCCCAAACTGCTGGAGGAGCGCCGTCCCCCCTGGATATCCCCCATGACTCGTACCAGTTTGCCGCCACATCATATAACCGGTACGAAGCTAACGCGACTGACTCTGTCTCGGAAGCATTAATCAAATCTAGAGTGCGTCGCATCTTCCTGATAAACTCCTCAGGATCCTCCTCGGGCTTTGTCCCGAAGAACTCTGGAGGGTTACAAGTCAAAAACTCACGGGCTCTCGAACTATCACGCCTGACTGCCCGGTCACCTCCCAGTCCATGCCCCTGAACCTGCCCTGCCACAAGTCTCGTCAGCAACTGGACTGCCTCCCTCATAGACTGATCCTCAGTGCCTGGCCGTGGAGCTGGAGGCTCAGGTACTGGAACTGCGGGAGCTGGCGGTGGAGCCGCCTCCCGATCTGCGGCTGCGGCCGCCCCAATCTCCTCCACGAGTGGCGGTGTAGACGAACCCTCTGTCTGGGGCAAAGTCCCCGGAGCAATATGTGCCTGGGCCCTGGTAATCCTCTGGACCAGGCTAGTCTCTCCCAAGGCTGCTGACTTGGCCTTTTGGGCCGCGGTTGCCTTTTTTGGAGGCATATCTGCAAATATAGCCGCTCGTTAGGGAGGGGTCATCCTGATAACACAGCTCTATCGCACGATCTAAGACAGAAAGAAGGGTAGTATCCTAAATGCCCTGTAGCCTCCTGTTTATAGGCGTGGTGCACAACACACCGATAAATAAGACTCTACTAGACACGGTCTGTGGACATTCCGAGGACGAACTGCTCTGATACCACTTTTGTCACGACCCAACCCCGTGGGCCGCGACCAGTGCCCGAGCTGGGCACCTATACGTACCCGATACCCCAAATTAGCATATTAACAGAATAATAATATAATAATAATATTAGTGGTCGCTACAGAACTTAGCAGAAAAGCAGACTTGGCACACATAGGCCGATAAGGCCATCACAGAACAGAATATCCCAAACATATGTACAGAACCCACACAGATGTATCCACAGACCTCTACAGAACATATCATAATCATAAGACGGGACAGGGCCCCGTCATACCTTGAACAAAGTACATATCCAGATAGCAGTGACAGACTGTACCAAAAGATGGGCTCTGTAGAAGAGAGCGCCCCAAATAGCAGAAATAGGATCCTAAACGTGTGGATCAGCGAACCTGTCGTCAGTACCTACGCGGCATGAAAACGCAGCCCCCGAAGAAAGGGGGTCAGTACGAAATATGTACTGAATATGTAAAGCGGAATCACATAAGTCAAATCATATTGGTTACAGAAAATGAGTACAGAATCCAGAGTGTCAAATGCATATTTCCAAAACAGACAGAATGCGTACAAAAACATATGTCATATCATATCATATCCGGTCCCTGACACGGGACTCGGCAGACAGAATGTGGCCACCCTCCCGACGCTGGTGCCACTATACAGAGGAATCAGAAAAAGGGGCGTGGCCCCGTATCATATAATGTCATATCAAAATGGCCATACAGATCAGATCAAAATAGGCGGACATGGCACATCATACTCCACAGACCCATGTACGCGTATACCTGCCTCCTCACAACGGGACGCGGCGAACAATGCAGAGAATTACGCTTGACAACATATCCTGGCCCGGGCTCAGTGTGGGAAACATTGGGACATCCACGAATGGAGTAGTGAGAGACTAATGCAATTTAAAAATATCATAAGTATTTTCAAAGACTCGATGAGGCGTAGCGAAGACAAACAAATCAAATGGAGTCGGACGGAATCAGAATTAATACAATTCGGATATCATAATAATTTACAAAAATATAACTTTACTGAAGTCATTCCGAGTGTCAAAATAATTTATAAGATTTAATAGAATATTTAGAATAATATTCGTTAAGCGATTAGTAGGGTAATTAAAACATTTCTTTCAAAAATCGCTTAAAAAGGAATCTTTAGCATATTAGGGGCAAAACCGTAAATAGCGGGCCCGCCTCGGGACAAATAAGGCGGCGGGCTCAAATTGTGCCCTCTAAGCATATCGAGTCACCTAAAAAGGTTCTACAGACATTCTATGACTTTCTGAGTAATTTGGAGCAAAATCGCATAATTTCAGAAAAAGCGTATCAAAGTAGTTCAATTCTATTGAAGGAAAAACTGAAATTTTGTCTTGCGGATTCCGAGGGCCAAGAGGTCCTTCGAGGCCCGGATCCGACCCTAACATACTAGGGGCATGCCAAGGGAAGAATTGGGTTTGCTTTACATACCTTTCACTCTCCTTAAGCCTTTCCAATCTCACTTCCCGTTTCGTCGAAAAACTGCAATTGGTCAAGTTTACCAATTGTAAGCTAATAATACCAAAGTTCCAATTTGATGCATAATTGGCTACCGAAATTTCGGCAGCACCTCTCCTATACATATAGCACCCCGAGAATTCAACTCGGCTATAATTCATCAACAACAACCCAAACAACAACATTAACATCAACAAAAAGCATTAACAACACAATTATCCTTCAACTAGTCATTGTTTCCACAACTTGCCATAACTTCCCTTCTAATCCAAACTTTCAAACTAACATCATTACTTTCACATCCATAATTACTCAAGATCATCACAACATAGATTTAGAGGCATTTCATATCATTTTCCTTAAGATATACACTTGATATACATAATATACAATTTTCCGCCAAAGTCTTAATTTATGCAAAACATCAAATCTTTGGCATATAACTTCATAACAAGTTTCCAACTTCCAAATTCATCAATGATCATCACTATTAGCAATCAAACAACTTCATTTCCTTAATGTCGGAAAATTATACTAAAACGACATAAGTTTCTATATTCCAATTCAATACAAACTTATATCATTCTAACTTCATTCACATATCAAGCATTACAATAACACTCCAATACACTAAACAAAACTCAACAACACAATAAAAAGGTAGAAATTCTTACCTTTTCCTCAAGTCTCCTTCACTTGAATATATGATCACCTTGGAGATTCTAGTGCTCCCCACTCCAATCCAACTATACCAAGATGCAAAGGAACCTTGAATTAGTAGGAATTTAACAAGAAATGAATTTTTGAAGCAAGATTTTGGAGGGTCAATTTTGCCCCTCAAACCCGAAACCCTCTCCCTTTTCTTTCTTATTTTTGCTTTGTTTGGTCTTGCCTTCTAATGTCTTGAATCTTCTTATACATATAATATCAAGACTTGGTCACATGACCAAGCACATGACCAAGTAAAAATGGGCTTGGATCAAGGCCATTATGTTAATTAATCTTATGGAAATTAAATACAAATTTTGGGCTTGGGCCAAGGCCATCATGGCCGGCCACCCCCTAATATTTTGGGCCTCAATTGTTTCTTATTTTACAAGCCCAACAACTTGTGAATCGTATTTTGTAATTCCCGAAACAAATTTCCAAAATTCCAAAATTACCCTTAGCCTTGTCCCACACTTTCATGACTCTATTCTTTCATGCATAACTCCTATGTTCAACAAGATATAAAATTAATCTTATATCTCAAGAATCCCATATAATTCAAGTTTCTCCAAACGTGTGAAAACACGGGATATAACAGTACTGGGCCTAATAAAACCCTTCTCAAGTAAATCCCTCAACTGCTCCTTTAATTCCTTTAACTTCGCAGGTGCCATTCTATAAGGAGGAATAGATATTGGCTGAGTATTTGGTAATAAATCCATAGTGAAATCAATCTCACTCTGGCGGAATGCCTGGAAGCTCATTTGGAAACACCTCTAGGAACTTATTAACCACAGGGACAGACTGAAGGGTCAGTGACTCTGCTTGTACATCTTGAACCTAAACAAAGTGATAAATGTACCCCTTTCTAATCATCTTCCTTGCCTTAAGGTAGGAAATAAACCTACCCTTCGGCGAAGCAGCCTTGCCCTCCCACTCAAAGAATGGCTCGCCTGGAAACTAGAATCGAACTACCTGCGTTCTACAATCAACATTAGCGTAATGGGTAGCCAACCAATCCATAACCATGATGACATCAAAATCAATCATGTCTAACTCAATCAAATCTTCTAAGGAACGGTGATTATAAACTATCACTACATAGCCTCGATATATCCGTCTAGTTATGCCTGGATCACCAACTGGTGTCGACACCTCGAATAGTTTAATCAATTCAGGTTCTATCCCAAACTTGCTGGTGGAAAATGGAGTAACATATGATAAAGTGCAACCTAGTTCAATTAGTGCATACACATCATAGGAGGAGACTGATAATATACCTGTGACAACATCAGGAGGCGACTCACGATCTAGCCTACCGGCTAGTGCATATACCCGGTGCTGAGGACCGCTCGAGCGGGATGCTCCACTCTTCCCTCTACTTCATCCTGCTAGTGTCTGGCAAACTTGCCCTGAAGGGCGTGCTGCAGAAGAAGAACCAGCTATAGACTCTGTAGGCTGAACCATACCCCCACTATTTCTCATCGGACACTACCGTATCCTATGACCTGGCTGGCCACAAGCATAACAAATATCTGATCCCAGCAGACACTGTCCTGCGTATAACTTGCCACCCTGGGCAAACCGGGGCAAAGGGGGTCTCATCTGGCCTGACTCCAGTCTATGCTGAGAACCCAAAGCTCTAGAACTCTGACCCACTCCAGAATAAAAAGACCGATCAAATCTCGGACCTGAAAATTGTAGAGGTGCACACCCTGCCGAATGGAATGGATATCGGGGATACTGTTGTCTTTGTCCTTCCCTAGACTCACCCCCGATACATAAAGATTTGGCCTTCTTGCCATGGTCCCGGTCATGGCCACGCTCTGTCCTCCACTGACGCTTGCGGCCCTTCAAATTCTGTGTATATGACTGTATACATGAGATATCCATGCCCGTTTGTAATGCGGAAGTCGTACAAGTATCTATCAAATCGGCCCTAAACTCGCCACAAAACGAAGAACTCTGTCCTCCATCTCAGCGACCATGGCTGGGGCATATCTAGCTATATAATCAAAACACACACAATACTCCCGGACACTCATACTGCCCTGCTCGATACCTAGAAACCTATCTTCTCGGGCTCGCCTGACTTCTGGAGGTAAATAATGGCGAAGAAAAGCATCTAAAAACACTCGCAAAACAGCTGGAGGGGCATTCTCTCCCCTAGATAGCTCCCAAGTCTGATACCACTGTACTGCAATATCACGGAGCCTATACGAAGCCAACTCCATAGACTTGAGCTCATCCGCGTGCATAACCCTCAAGGTCCTCTGCATACCATCAATGAAGTCCTGGGGGTCCATATTTTGCTTCATCACCGAAAACTCTAGAGGGTCTAATCCGAGGAAAGTCTTAACCCTTGAACTACCAGCCCTATCTACTGGATCAACACCAACCCCATACCGCTGAGCCTAGGCGGCTACCAATCTAGTCAATAACTGGATAGCATCCCGCACATCCTGGCCCGGTGCATCTGGCAGAGGAACTGGGCAGGTGTTGGAGGTGGGGTATGTGAAGTCGGAGATGGGCTATCACTCTAAATCTCATCCCTAGTCCTAATAGTCCACTGGGTATGGCTAGTGGCCTCACCAGACACTCTCTTGCCCTTCTGAAAAGCTATAGATTTCTTGCAAGACATCGCTCAAATCAGAACAAATCATTCGAAGGAGAACTCGTAACATATTACTCTATCGCACGATCTAAGAGAGAAGGAATGACAATTTCCTAGATGTCCTGCAGCCTCTTGTCTATGAGTGTGGTGCACAACACACCCATAAAGAAAACTCAACTAGACACGGTCAATAGAAAACCCTAGGACGGAACTGCTCTGGTACCACTTCTGTCACGACCCAAACCGATGAGTCGTGACGAGTGTCTGACCTCTAGTGACCAAACACCCCTGTACTCAGATCTGAACCATACTGAACATTAAGGGCCCATAAGTGACTTAAACTGATCTCATACTGCCTCATGAAGGGGTGACATCATGAACTCTGTACATTTACATTCATACAAGCTGAAAGAACAGTGCAAGCCAACTAGGCCGCTACATATACTGTACAAAAAAGAATAGGAGATGACAAGGCTACATCATCTGACATACAGAGACACCCGTCTACAGACCTCTAGTAGAATAGAAAACTATAGAAAGGACAGGACAGGGCCACGTCATACCCATATGCATATACATCTCCAAAAGAATGGCATACCAAAATATACTACAGCTCCGGATCAAATGGAGCGCACCAACTACTGCTGAGTAAAGGTCCTACTAAGCGGGACAACCTAGCTATCTACCTATACCTACGGGTATGAACGCAGTCCCCCAAGTAATAGGAGAGTCAGTACAGAAAATTTACTGAGTATGTAAGGCATAAGAGTAACATAAGTATAAGCATAAAAATCATGAACGAAATCTGAAACTCAAAGCTAAACTGACTATCTGCATAGATTTGTATGAACAAGTATCTTTATAACTGAAAATACCTCTATGGGCGCATAATCTACATGCTCTCAATGATAATCATGCTCATGTATATAAATATAGGTCATAGTGCTGCGAAACATTCAGCCCGATCCATGTCCCATATAATAGTGCCGAGGAACATACGGCCCGATCCATGTACCATCATCAAGGTGCACCAGCTGATCAGGTGGTAATGCGTATAAAACGCCTATCCAATTTCCCATACCCGATGTACATATAATATATGCGTATATAACGCCTTCTGGTCATGGGTCAATATGCATATGTATATGAATGAAATGCATAACTGAATTATATATATAGAACTCTCGGAGTGACATAAAATCATATTACCTCCGATAGATAACTTTTGAGCTAACATCATCAACATAAGTAATCTCTAGACCCATGAACCGAAGGAACAAGTATAGGGACATCAAAGACTGAAATACTCCTCGTGCTTCTAAGAGTAGAGTAATATGGAAGCTCATCTAATCGCTTGTTGGTTCATGACATAGGATCATGCCAAAATGAAGAAGGAATAGCCTTACCATTCCTTAATGTCTCCTTAATCATTTAATGTTCTCCTTCCACGTTCACAAGATCTACATTTAAAAGGATCATACTAAGGTTAAGTCTTAAAGACACTCTTAAAGTACCGAAATAATGATTGATTTAATGATGTCTTAAGGAAGAGTTATAATGATCCTTAGATTGGTAATTAAGTGTTAAACGAGTGTCAAGAAGGTTCCATAAAGATTGGAGATCAAACGAAACTACAGAAATTATTTCAGGGAAATGGGGTTATACAACCGCTTCTACGGTCCGTATAAGGGTCCGTATAGCACCCAACAGAAATGTTGTTTCTCTTATGGTGAAGTATGGTCACTTATACAGACCGTATAATGTTGTACGGACCATATCAGTGTCTGTGGAAGTCCCGACGGGCTGAGTTAGTTCAAGTATTTAAATGTGATCCCACTTTACTAATTTCATCTCCCACACTTTTGCATCTCTCTCAAGGCTTCTAGAGAGTTCCACACACTTCTCCTACAAGGATTCCAGAGAAATTAATGATCAACTTCATCAAACCAAGAGAATCAAGTGCAAGAAACTCATTAAGGTTCATCTAAGACAAGAAATCTCATTGGAAGTAGAACTAGGGTTTTGGTCAAGAGAAGTATTTCCACTCAAGGCTCATTACCACACTATCTAAGGTAAGTTTTATGATCATTACGTGTTATTTAAAGTCTTGAGAGGTTTGAAAGACTTGGATTATGAAAGGAAGTAGGAGATGGGTCATAAATGTGAGAATAATGATACTTTGAGTAGTAGCTTGGAATGAATCTTGATTCATGATATGTTGTGATTATAATTATGTTATAAATGACCCTAAGAACATGGGATAAACATTATGTGTGAGTAAACGTAATAGTGTACTATGACCATGATTATGGATTAATTGAAGTGAAATTGTGAAATGTGGATAATGTAGGTGAATGAAGATTGTTGGTTATAATATGGTGAATGTTATTATAGACGTTTGGGAGTTGATATATGATATGGGGAAAGTTGTATAAACAAAGGAAATGCTGCCCAATTTTCTCTAGCTTTAGTTGAGCATGTGCATGTGATCGATTAGCTAACGTTAATACGAACTCTCTTGAGCGATAGAATAGCTAAACCAAAAGGTATGTAAGGCTAGTCCCTTCTTTCTAAGGCATGATTCCATGGCATGAATTCTCCGATTTTTCCATGAATTTCTTATATTCCAGAAAAATTATGAGTCTATGTTCATAAAAGGGCTTCCTATGAGATACAAGGTAAAGGATACGTTGCGAACATGATAATGATGATTATGAGTTTAAGTCTAAAGAGTTCTAAAGCAAGATATGATGTCCACGAAGTTAATGATCCTAAATATGATCCATTGATGTTGTTCGTTGTGTCTACTCACCTTACAATGTTATTTCCTTCAAGGTGAGATATGATGAATTTGATCACTGCATAATGCAATCGGGGGTTCTCGACCTCATGTCACCCCGATATAGCTATAGATTGTCTTCAAGCTCTAATGCATGATCAATGACAAATGTATGATGATGATAAGTCTATAATGAGTATATGATGATATGATTACACCATGCTTAGATGGCCGGCCAAGTCACCGCTAAAGCGGGCTGCTTATGATTACACCGAGCCTAGAGGGCCGGGCATGACACCACTAGTGGGCGGCATATTATAGTTACCCGGACGGGGGTAAATGATGATGATATCTGTGACATGTTGATACATGTGATATGTTTAAAATACAATTACTCTTAAAAGCTAAGTAGGTTATATATATCTTCACCTTACGTTTCATGATTTATTATGTTCATTTATTCATGCCTTACATACTCAGTACAATGTTCGTACTGACGTCCTTTTCTTTGGACGCTGTGTTCATGCCCACAGGTAGATAGGGAGGTGATTCAGATTTGTAGGAGCTATCAGTGGACTCTGAGAGCACGCCATTATTCCGGTGGTGCTACTTGATTTATTGTTTTGTGTGTATATATGTTTTGGGCACGACGGGGTCCCGTCCCGTCCATATGTTTAATACTCTAGTAGAGGCTCGTAGATACGTATGTGTGGGTAGTATGGTCTCACGATATCCTTATTATATGTATATTATTTTGATAGCCGAAGGGCTTATGTATATAAAGGTAAATATATTTCAAAGTAAAAATGGTTTTAATATGATTATAAGCATAAGAATAATGAATGAACGCAGGATGAGTATGATAAGTAATAGAATGAGTGGTGCTCGATGGCTAGCTCCGGGTACCCGTCATGGCCCCTAATCGGGTCGTGACAGCCTTGGCCAATTCTTCACAGCTTCAATCTTTTGAGTATCCACTCTAATGCCTTCATCTGAAATAATGTGGCCAAGAAAAGCCACAGAGTTCAACCAGAACTCACACTTTGAGAATTTGGCATACAGCTCTATGTCTCGAAGGACTCTAAGCACTCCTCGTAAATGTTCTGCAAGTTCTGCCTCACTCCTCGTAAATGTTCTGCAAGTTCTGCCTCTAACGGCGAATAAACCAGAATATCACTTATAAACACAATCATGAACAGATCTATAAAGGGCCTGAATACGCGATTCATCAAGTCCATGAACACAGCTGGAGCATTAGTTAACCCGAACGACATAATACGGAACTCAGAGAGCCCATATCTACTTCGGAATGCCATCTTCAGAATGTCTCCCTCATTCACCCTAACCTGATGATACCTCAATCTCAATTCTATTTTCGAGAAATATTTGGTGCCTCACAGCTGATCAAATAGATCATCAATCCTCGGAAGCGAATACTTATTCTTCACAGTCACCTTATTCAATTGGCTATAATCAATACACATTCGCAGGGAGCCACCCTTCTTTCTTACAAATAATACCAGTGCTCAGCGATGTACTAGGCCTGATAAAACCCTTCTCAAGTAAATCGCTCAACTGCTCCTTTAATTCTTTTAACTCCGCAGGTGCCATTCTATAAGGAGGAATAGATATTGACAGAGCATCTGGCACTAAATCGATAGTGAAATCAATCCCTCGCTCTAGCGGAATGCTTGGAAGCTCATTTGGAAACACCTCTGGGAACTCATTAACCACAGGGATAGACTGAAGGTCAGTGACTCTGCTTGTACATCCTGAACCCGAACCAAATGATAAATGTACCCCTTTCAAATCATTTTCCTTTCTTCCTTGCCTTAAGGTAGGAAATAAACCTACCCCTCAGCGAAGCAGCCTTGCCCTCCCACTCAAGGACTAGCTCACCCGGAAATTGGAATCAAACTACCAGCGTTCTGCAATCAACATTAGCGTAATAGGAAGCCAACCAATCCATATCCATGATCACATCGAAATCAATAATGTCTAACTCAATCAAATCTGCTCAGGAACGGTGATTATAAACTATCACTACACAACCTTGATATATCCGCCTAGCTATGCCTGGATCACCAACTGGTGTCGACACCTCAAACAGTTTAATTGATTTAGGTTCTATCCCAAACTTGCTAGCGAAAAATGGTGTAACGTATCATAAAGTGGAACCTAGGTCAATCAGTACATACACATCATAGGAGGAGACTGATTATATACCTGTGATGACATCAGAAGGCGACTCACGATCCTGCCTACCGGCTAGTACACATACCCGGTGCTGAGGACTGCTCGAGCTGGATGCTTCACTCCTCCCTCTACCTCGTCCTGCTGGTGTCTGGAAAACTTACCTTGAAGGGTGTACTATAGAAAAAGAACCAGCCATAGACTCCCAGGTTTGATACCACTGTTGTCAAGACCCAACCGGAGGGCCATGACGGGTACCCGGTGCTACCCCACCCGGGCACCTCTTGACGTGCATACACATTTACATCTAGGTGAGCCACATAGCTAAATCATGCTTTCTAACCATCAATCATACTATTTCCATTGGGCAACAATACATTTATAGCACCATCAACAACTATACCTGCAACAATGTACATAAGCCGACGAGGCTAACAAAATGATATCCAAAACATAAGCCGACAAGGCCAAATACATCTAACCATATACACATGTCCACGAGCCTCTAAAGAGTGTATGTCATATCATATAGGCGGGACAGGACCTCGCTATGCCCATAAATATGTACACAAAAGAATAAATACCAAAAGTTGTAGCTTCGAATGAAATGGAGCTCCACTAAGTAGTGTTACACCTCGGAAAAATTTTCGTTGATGCACAGTGGATTTATTAACGAAGGGCATGAAGTATACGATGTTTCAATAAGTAAGAAATATCATTTGATGATCCTAATTGATATTTCAAAGACATTGAGGTAAGAGAAGAGAGTTGCCACGAAAAGCAAGGTATACTTATGTGTCGAATAAGATTTACGAGTATCAAATTAATGATGACTTAATGATGTCTTGGAGAAGAGTTATAATGTCCCTTGGATTGATAATGAGGTGTTAAACAAGTGTTAATAAGGTTCCATAAGGATTGGAGATCAAACAAGTCGACGAGTCGACGAGAAAGAGTTCGGAAAAACTGGGCATTATACAGCGCAACATACTGGCCGTATGTTCTGCCCAGAACGGGACTTCCACTGGACGAAATCTGCGGCAAGACATATGGCCAGTATAAAAGATACGGACCGTATGTTGGTCCGTAGAACTGAGTCGGGACAACTTTAAAATTTATATAAGGACTTAAACCTCATTCTATTTATTTCATTTTTCACCCAACACTTCAAGAACTCTCTAGAAAGTTCTCCACACTTTTCCCACAAGAATCCAAGAGAAATTTATGATCAACTTCATCAAACTAAGAAAACCAAGTGTAAGAAACTCATTGGAGTTCATCCAAGTCAAGAAACTTCAGTGGAAGTGAACTAGGGTTTTGGCTCAACTGAAGTATTTCCACTCAAAGCTCATTCCTAGACTATCTAAGGTAGGTTTTATGATCTTTCCATGTTGTTTAAGATATTGAGAGGTTGAAAGACTTAGATTATGAAAGGAGAGAGAAAATAGGTAACAAAGATGAGAATAATGAGATTTTGAGTAGTAGCTTGGGATGAGTCATGATTCTCGATATGTTGTGATTATGATTATGTTATAAATGATATTAAGGACATGGGATAAGCATTAAATGTGAGTAAATGTAATAGTGAACTATGACCATGATTATGGAGGAATTGAAGTGAAATTGTGAAATGTGGATAATGTAGAGTAAACGAAGATTGTTGTTTATGATATTGTGACTGTTATTATAGATGGTTGGGAGTTGATATATGATTTGAGGAAAGTCGTATAAACAAAGGAAATGCTGCCCAACTCTCTCTAGCTTTAGTTGAGCATGTTCATGTGATCGATTAGCTAATGTTAATACGAACTCTCTTGGAGGTAGAGACGTGAGCATTGAAGGGGAACAATCAAGCGATAGAATAGCTAAATGAAAAGGTATGTAAGGCTAGCCCTTTCCTTCTAAGGCATGACTCCGATGGCATAAATCTTCTTATTTTTCCATAACTTTCTTACATTCCAAAAAATTATGAGTCTATGTTCACAAAGGGATTCATATGAGATAAAGGTAAAAGATATGTTACGAGCATGACGACAATAATAGTGATGATGATAATGATGACGACGATAATAGTGATAATGATAATGATGAAAATGTTAACAGTGATAATGTTAATGATGACGACGATAATAGTGATAAGGATAATGATGACGACGATAATAGTGATGATGATAATGACAACGACGATAATAGTGATGACGATAAAGATGATGGTGATTCAATAATAGAAATCGGGAGTTTATAGACTTTGTGTCACCCTGATAGTGTCGAAATGTTTCTCTCGGATACATATGTATGTTATAAAAGTATGAATGCTATGCTGTGACACCGAGCCTATATGGCCGGGTATGATATCTATTGCGCGCACACCACTGCAGTTGGGTAGGTATAACACTGAACCTTGGTAGGGCCAAGTACGTATAACACCAAGCTTTATTATGGCTGGGTACGTAAGACACCGAACTTAGAAGGTCAGGTATGATACTACTATGTATTCAAATGTATGAAAAGGAAGTTTCCTAGTAGAAAGAGGATAAGTAAGTATAACGAGCATCGCTAGAGGTATACCTAGCTCTCTCTCATTTCATAACTCGTCCATACTATGTTATTTCATATGCTTTCATTATGCTATTGATTATGCTTTACATACTAAGTACATTATCCGTACTGACGTCCCTTTGCTTGGGGGCACTGTGTTTCATGCCACACAGCCCCATATTGCTTTGCAGGATAGTTGTCCAGGAGTTTGACTATAGGATGTTCCAGGCTGTTAGCTGGATTGGTAGACTCCATTCGGTTCGGAGTGATACCGCGTTAGAGTATGTTCTCATGAGCTGAGTCACGCACATTTTGGGTATATTGGGGTCCTGTCCCAACTTAGGTTTAGATATCATATCTTATGTTAGAGACTTTTGCAGACAGAGTCATGTATACAGTACATTATCCTTGTAAGAAGCTATGCAAGCCGATGTAGCATTATGTATTTCTTTACAGATTCATACTATTACAGCTTTTTACTTGAGTTAAGAAAGATAAAAAGAATGTTTTGAAAGGCCTTCATTTTGCACATCATTTCACAATTAAGAGTCCAGTAAGACTATGAGTACATTGAGAACTAGCGGGTTCACTCGGTTCTAAGTGAGGGGCGGGTGCCCATCATGCCCTATCAGAATTAGGGTGTGACAAAGTGGTATCAGAGAAGTTTGTCCTCAGGGTTGTCTGCAAAGTCGGGTCTAGTAGAGTTTTGCTTACGGTGTGTTGCGCGCCACATCTATAAAAAAGAGGCTACAGGGAATTTAGGATGGTTACTCTTCTTTCATATCTAAGATCGTGCAATAGAGCCAAGTCATAGGAAATGAGGTTCCTTATACTAACCCTTGATTTCAGCAAAAGAACGGTATCGACAGAAGAAAGTGATTGATGATATTGAAAGTTACAGAGGTAAGTCACTTCGTTAAGGCAATGTTAACAAAATATATATTTATATGATAATGAATTGATTTTTATAGAGGTAAGTCAGTGCTCGTACAACAGAAGAATTGATTAAATGCATCTTTTGATGATAAGTTCAGTTAAAAGTTGTGAACTAAACCAATTGAATGACTCAGTACAACGGTAAGCCACGACACGAAAGGATGAAGGTTGGATAAGGTAAGAATATTGAGGTTTGATTGAATACAAAGCTGAAGGATGGAAGGGAAAGTAAATAGAAAGGCATAACAAGGCAGATCGCCAAAGGATCAAGTACATCTCGAGGTGTGATATATGAGGTAAGTTTTGACATCCTTGTATTTTACTTGAAATTGGGAGCGCTGTGTGGCTGAGATATGTTGTGTACATACATACTAGCCCTGTGAGGCGTTATTGGTATTTTCTGCGTGCAGGTTTTGGATAGTAAGAAATATAGAGGAAACTCTGCCGAAATTTTTCTAGAATTTAAAGGAGATAGGATGTAAGCTTGTAATATGTCCTAACGGGAAAAAGGTGTTGGGTAAAAAGAAGTGGAAGGACGGGATTAAGTTAGGAGTATCATTGACAACTACAAGAGATGAGTTAAATTTTGTTGAATTGATAGTAACGGTAATTATGAGATCAACATTGATATGGTAAAGAGATATACTAGAGTAAATTTGGGAGACTAGTAGTACTAAAACATGACATAGAAAGAGAAAAAGGTAGCTCCAATAGAGTGTGATACGGGAGTATCAATTGGATGGATAAGCACAAGTAAGATACGACAAGTTTATTAGCAAAATAGAGTAACAACATGATTGAGACAAGGGTATGAAGTACGAAGGGTTATAACGAATGTGGATACCTGGATAAGATAACTTATGAGGTGAGTGTAATAGAGCTGATTAGAAAGAATAACAGGTTAAGTACGCCTACTCCACGAGGTTTATTCCATTTTATACGCAGGCTTGAAAACGAGATTAAGAAATGGCACTCTATAGAGATGGTTATGATCAGGATATAATGAGGACATCGCAAGAACTGTGATACAAAGTAAGTAAAGTATAGCGAAGAAACGACTGAAGATGCGGCATGTTCTATACGAATAACTAACGAATGCAAGTGTGAAATAAATTAGCTAGCCATGGGGCAGTAGATAAGAAATCTTATAAACCCTGTTAAGGGAAGAATCCATCATAGAGGGGTCGTAATGAAAAAAAAGGAGAAGGTCAACTTGAAAAAGAAATCAGAGAAAAGTGATACGGTAAAGTAGTAGCAGTTCGTGATTTGTATAATCGAGAGCAAGAGTGATATCTTTTGCTGGATGTAAAAGACCAAGACTATGGGAAGATGAATAACGAAATAAAATGATTGTTAGGAAGAGGATCAACAAAATAAGGATGGGGGGGGGGGGGTGATTAGAATGAGCAGAATAAGTTATGGGAGCGAAGAATGGATTGTATAAAAGTAACATATTCTAAAGGACAAAGTGGTGCTGAGTTAAGAATAGGGTTCACTGTACGAGGAATAAAGGATTGATTATCGAACGGGAGATAATAAGATAAATTGAGGAGGAAAGAATGTAAAGGAATAAGTATGGGTATAGAAAGAAAAGGAAATATGTGAATTATGCGCGCTTAAGAAGTAGTCGTATTATGAGAAAAGGAAGATGCATCTCCTACGAATATCCTATACCAAGACAGAACGAGTAAAGTATATATAAAGGAATAAGTTGGAAAACAAAAGGTGACCATGAGTTAAGAGTATACCGTACGACGATAAAGCGATAAAGCCAGGCGATCATCAACGAAAAATACGATATGATCATGATTGGTTTTGAAATCAATGTTTAGTACAACACGAGGGTAGAACAGTATAAGACATAAAAGGTATTAGTTGTGCCTGAGACATAGATCCTTCAAAACGAAGATGGCAGGTTTAAGGGAAAGATGACGGTATAAGTGAACTCTGAGTATCGAAGAATGGAATAAGTGACATTACATGGATGGTATGTGTTACACCCCGCACTTTTAGAAAATGAGAATGACATGTACATCACCGTAGCAACGAAGTATCGGAGATGTCCCATGATGTTTTGGAAGATACAGGCCATGGGAAGTATGTAACAACAAAATAAAAAGACAAATTACGATCTCGTAAGTCGTAATCGGGAAAGAGTATTTTGAAACACGAGAACATGGCCATTATTAGTATAATAAGTGATAAATATCATGTATGGAGAGTTTCGGAATATTTCGAGATCGAGCGAATTGAAGAAAATAAGTTCGACAAAAAATTGAGAAATGCTGGAAAGATTTTTAGTCAGATTTGGAGGGGTATATATCCATGTATATTTGGAGTTTTAAGGCGTTTCAAAAGCCTAAAATGAAGTTCGTCGAGTCTAGTTTGTAATTCAACAAACCTCTTGTTGATAAGACCTCAGAGTAGAGAATTATAGACGTTACAAACTGAACTGTCGCGCAGAAACAGCACTGCTACAGGCTCTAATCAAGTTTTGGTAAACATGACCAATTTGTAGATTTTGGCGGATTTGCGACTTGAATTCGGGATAGCATACGGAGCGGCAAGAGGTATGTAAGGCTTCACCCTTCATTCTATGGCATGTCTTAGGCATACTAGGCTGGATACGAGCCTCAAGGACAACTCCATTCTCCGGAATCCGCACCTAAATTTTCCCCTTTTTCTTTCAGTAGAATTGAACTAAAAAGTGTGTAAATGATGGAAAGACCTCTCAAACCCCTAGAAGTTGCATAAGTGGGACCCGATTACCCTAGGACCCTCACAAGTAATTACATGACACGTAATATATGTAAATCATATACGTCACCCCATCCGGCCCGAGGTGGGCCCGCTACTCTCGGATATTTCCTTACAGTCTTGCTTGACTTACTTGAAGTGAATCCAAAGGGAACCTTTGATCCCGATTTCGTTACCAAATGATAAATACTATGACTCCTCTAACGAGGGCACTTCCATGACGATAATGATAACAATGATGTTAGATAAGAGAATATGCCTATGATACGTACTACAGGAACGACTCTATGACTAAGATGACTAAGCTAAGTATCTTATGTAAACATGAAAATGATAAACTAATTTTTGAATCTTATTTATATTTCCTAGCTATGACTTTATTTTCTAAAAGATTTCAAAGTCTATGAACTGTCATCTATGATGCCCCGATTTCATTCTACGTTTACTTTAATATTATTCCCCGTTGGTAGTCTCACCTTAAAATACTCGTTCCTTCATGGTGAGACAAAGCGATCACGAGTATTCTATAATATAATCGGAGGTCACTGACCATTACGTCACTCCGATGACTACATGATTCTTCTTTGGGCTTTCCTGCGTGCCTATGAGACATATGTATATAGGATACGTAAATGCATATAAGACATGTAAATGTATGTAAGATATGTGTATATATTTTTAAAACATGCACATGACGAAAGAGCTAGAGCGCTATAGACGCTGATACATGCACATGATACACGTATATGTATATGATAAAAGCACCAGAGCGCTATAGACGCTGATGTACCTACACGACACACGTATATGTATATGATAAAAGAGCTAGAGCACTATAGACGCTGATATATATACATGATATATGCATGTGTATACGGGGAAAATGGAGGTAAGGGCAGAGCGTTATGAACGCATATCCACCTGATCAGTTGGCATTACATGATATGATATCGTCCCGGACGCGGGATGCCCGGACGCGGGATGTGTATATTTATGGTTAAATGGATCGATTGCCGACGCCTCGGCAATATGAGATGTCCTATTTTATATGTATATGTATATGAACAAGGAAAGATTCTTAAAGGAAAGCTAAGTACGCATAGCACCTGCCAAGGGTATATATATATACAGGTTATGTTTCTACCTCAGGACATGTGCTATTATTCTCTTATGTCGTTATTTCCGTTTTATACTTTCTGTATGCTACTATTCATGCCTTACATACTCGGTACACTATTCGTACTGACGTCCCTTCTTGTGGACGCTGCGTTTCATGCCGCACAGGTCAGCAGACAGGCGGATTTGATCCTTAGGAGCCTTACCAGCAGTGTTGACAGCGCTCCAGTTATTCCGGAGTCTCACTTCTGTGGTACTATTTTGTGTATGTATATTCGGGCACGGCAGCACCCGACCCTTTCTATGTATAAGTGTACTATGTCTAGAGGCTCGTAGACAGATATGTACAGTCAGTTAAGTACAGTTAGGTAGATGGTGTTTTTGCATGCTAATGTTGATGTATAAGTGATAACGAAGTTTATTAGTCTATGTTCAGAATGACGCCGCTAATGTTAATGTTAAAAAAAAAATGGCTCTGTTTACATGGCTTGCTAAGAGGTAAAGGTAAAACGATAGACAAGGGGTGCTCGGTAAAAGTATCGGGTACTCGTCACGGCCCCTAGTCGGGTCGTGACAGTATGGATAGCTAGATATACTACTATTTCCAGTATCCCTATGGGACAAAAGTTATTACTTGGAGCAGACGTAGACATTGACTCATAACTAATGGTTGAGCTAAGCAAAACACATCCTTGTTTGGATTGCGATGTCGGTTGTATTACTTGATTACAAAAACTGCGAGATGATTATGTTAAGATTTCACACTTGAATTACCGTGGCTATAAAGTATGGGAAATGACATGAGTATAAGGCGGTATAACGAGGGAATTGAGGAAAAGGATATATGAATTCAAGATTTGAAAGTGAGGAAATGGATTATATAATGGTAGAAGTAAGACCCTTAAAGGGGGGAAACGAGTGAGGAAAATACCAGTATACAGATTGAAACGATGAATCTTAAGCTGTGATAGATATAGACTCTAAAACGAAAAGTGAGAGTTATGTGGAAAGGAGTCTAATAACTAGTGAATAAATTAACAAGAATTGAGCGGGTATCTAAGACTTTAGTGTAAATCATTCGTGAAGACCTTGAACAATGTGACAATGAGAGCAAATAACTCAAGGGATATTGTAATAGATAGCGATGCTATACTAGAAAAGAGGCAAAGGCACTAACGGTAGAGTCGTTGTTAATGATATTGCTATTTATAAGTGACAATTAAGAAGGGACCTAAAGTTTTCTATAGTAGGACATAAGATGTGATAATCAAGGGACAAATAAAGGAAAGAAAAGAGTATGACGAGATAAGTTACTACAGATAGGCAAAAGAGTTCTGGTATGTATGACACCGAGCCTTGTCATGGCTGGGTATACGAAACCACCGAACCTTCAAGGTCGGGTATGCTATGGATATGATTATGGACATGAATATGTATACGAATACGGATACGAAAATGGATACGGAAATGGATATATGTATTTGTATAGATATATATGTACACAAATCACCCAAGAACGATTATGTAACTTGCAAGTATTTATACGTCGCAAATAAAACCAATTGGGTACTTAAAAAGAGGAGTAAGAGGTAGACAAGAATAGTGTGGACATGATACTCCGGGTCAGTTGAAGGAAAATATATGGTGAATTGAGTTGAAATGTTGAGTTGGGATTATCGTTAAGGATAAATAGGACAATTACTTGGAATATGATATAAGTACATGCTATATGCTTCCTACGGTAGCCCTAGGGTGTGACAACTTACGAATGCAATAAGATCATTGCATGAAGGAGGGGGGGAGGGTGTTACCAAAAGAATATTACGCCTTGGAACTTTCATTTTTGTATCATTATGGTTATAGCAAATTTCTAACAGTTTACCAAAGGGTTATGAAATTCTCAAAAATTATGAGGCCTTTGATGAGTCGACGACAGACACCTATGACAGGACCCCTCAGATTAAATTTATCTAGACTTTACAGATGTGAATCACTACCATTATCATGGTTATATGGAGGAAAGGAACTGGAAAATATTTTCAAACCATGTGAAACTTAATATTATTATTGAGCAAGAAAAAAGACTGATGAGTCCGAGTATCAACGAGGGTAACATTAGGAAAGTGACTCACTTATATCTCTTGAAAGGATATTTCTGAGGAATAGGGGAAGTATTGCACTCGCGAGTCATTACTAAGAAGAAAACTCATTTTCAACTATTCAAAGGGAATGTTATAGATAGTGCATGCTAGAGGACTAAAAGGATGGCTCCCAAAAGAGGTTCAAGATGAAACGCTGTTGCCCCAGGTATGGAATGCAATACATTACTTTTAATGCTTTTGGTTGTGTATGGCCATATTGTGGGTTGTGATGTTGTAGCCCTGAGTGGCAGTGTATTTTGGACCTTTGCGACAGGATAGTAGTGTTATATTATAGGGGAAACTCTGGCGAAATTTTCGTAGAATCCCCGATAGCTTAACATTCGAGGATGAATGTTTTTAAAGGGGGGGGGGGGGGGAGAATGTTACACCTCGGAAAAAAATTTGTTGATGCACAGTGGATAGACTAACGAAGGGCATGAAGTATACGATGTTTCAATAGGTAAGAAATAGCATTTTATGATCCTAATTGAGATTTCAAAGACATTGAGGTAAGAGAAGAGAGTTACCACGAAAAGCAACGTATACGTTATGTGTCGGATAAGATTTACGAGTATTGAATTAATGATGACTTAATGATGTCTTGGAGAAGAGTTATAATGTCCCTTAGATTTCTAATGAGGTGTTAAACAAGTGTTAAGAAGGTTCCATAAGGATTGGAGATCAAACGAGTCGACGAGAAAGAGTTCGGAAAAATTGGGCATTATACGGGCCAACATACTGGTTTTATGTTACGCCGTATGTTTTTCCCAGAATGGGACTTCCACTAGATCAAATCTACGGCCAAACATACGGCCAGTATAAAAGATACGGAACGTATGTTGGTCCGTAGAACTGAGTCGAGACAACTTTAAAATTTATATATGGACTTAAACCTTATTCCATTTATTTCATTTTTCACCCAACACTTCAAGAAATCTCCAGAAAGTTCTCCACACTTCTCCCACAAGAATCCAAGAGAAATTTATGATCAACATCATCAAACCAAGAAAACCAAGTGTAAGAAACTCATTGGAGTTCATACAAGTCAAGAAACTAAATTGGAAGTGAACTAGGGTTTTGGCTCAAGTGAAGTATTTCCACTCAAAGCTCATTCCTAGACTATCTAAGGTATGTTCTATGATCATTCCATGTTGTTTAAGATATTGAGAGGTTGAAAGACTTAGATTATGAAAGGAGAGAGAAAATTGGGTAACAAAGATGAGAATAATGAGATTTTGAGTAGTACCTTGGGATGAGTCATGATTCTCGATATGTTGTGATTATGATTATGTTATAAATGATATTATGGACATGGGATAAGCATTAAATGTGAGTAAATGTAATAGTGAACTATGAACATGATTATGGAGGAATTGAAGTGAAATTGTGAAATGTGGATAATGTAGAGTAAACGAAGATTGTTGGTAATTATATTGTGAATGCTATTATAGATGTTTGGGAGTTGATATATGATGTGAGGAAAGTCGTATAAACAAAGGAAATGCTGCCCAATTCTCTCTAGCTTTAGTTGAGCATGTTCATGTGATCGATTAGCTAATGTTAATACGAACTCTCTTGAAGGTAGAGACATGAGCATTGAAGGGGAACGATCAAGCGATAGAATAGCTAAATAAAAAGGTATGTAAGGCAAGTCCTTTCCATCTAAGGTATGACTCCGATGGCATAAATCTTCCTATTTTTCCATAACTTTCTTACATTCCAGAAAATTATGAGTCTATGTTCATAAAGGGCTTCATATGATATAAAGGTAAAAGATATGTTACGAGCACGACGACAAAAATAGTGATGATGATAATGATGACGACGATAATAGTGATAATGATAATGATGACGATGTTAATAGTGATAATGATAATGATGACGACGATAATAGTGATAACGATAATGATGACGACGATAATGGTGATGATGATAATGATGACGATGATAATAGTGATGACGGTGAAGATGATGGTGATTCAATAATAGAAATCGGGATTTTATTGACTTTGTGTCACCCCGATAGTGTCGAAATGTTTCTCTCGGATACATATGTATGTTATAAAAGTATGAATGCTATGTTGTGACACCGAGCCTATATGGCCGGGTATGATATCTATTGCGCGCACACCACTGCAGTTGGGTAGGTATAACACTGAGCCTTGGTAGGGCCAAGTACGTATAACACCAAGCTTTATTATGGCTGGGTACGTAAGACAACGAACTTAGAAGGTCGGGTATGATACTACTATGTATTCAAATGTATGAAAAGGAAGTTTCCTAGTAGAAAGAGGATAAGTAAGTATAACAAGCATCGTTAGAGGTATACCTAGCTCTCTCTCATTTCATAACTCGTCCATACTATGTTATTTCATATGCTTTCATTATGCTATTGATTATGGTTTACATACTAAGTGCATTATCCGTACTGACGACCCTTTGCTTGGGGGCACTGTGTTTCATGCCACACAGCCCCATATTGCTTTGCAGGAAAGTTGTCCAGGAGTTTGACTATAGGATGTTCCAGGCTGTTAGCTGGATTGGTAGACTCCATTCGGTTCGGAGTGATACCGCGTCAGAGTATGTTCTCATGAGCTGAGTCACACACATTATGGGTATGTTGGGGTCCTGTCCCAACTTAGGTTTTGATATCATATCTTATGTTAGAGACTTTTGCAGACAGAGTCATGTATACAGTACATTAGCCTTGTAAGCAGCTATGCAAGCCGATGTAGCATTATGCATTTCTTTACGGATTCATACTATTACAACTTTTTACTTGAGTTAAGAAAGATGAAAAGAATGTCTTGAAGGGCCTTCATTTTGCACATCATTTCACGATTAAGAGTCCAGTTAGACTATGAGTATAAAGAGAACTAGCGGGTTCGCTCGGCTCTAAGTGAGGGTCGGGTTCCCATCATGCCCTATCAGAATTAGGGTGTGACATGTAGTCCCTGAGTAATAAAGCTATGGATCAAGCCTGTCTCCCTGACCACCGGCGGGCATGACGCAGCACCCACAAACCAAAGGATGTCAGTACGAAAAATGTACTGAGTATGTAAAGCATGATCAAAATCATTATAGAAGCATAATAAGCAACATAAGAAATAGGATAAGTTGGGAGATAGTAGTATCATCGTCACAAACACTTACTTTCTTTTCATAGGGACTTTCCATTTCTAATGCGTGATTTTGTACATACATCCGTATCCGTTTCCGTACTCATTTACATTTCGTATCCATTTTCGTATTCATATTCATATACATATCATTTACATAGCATACCCGACCATGAAAGTTCGGTGTTTCACATACCTGGCCCTACCAAGGCTCAGGGTCATACATACCTATCCCTACCCAGGCTCATGGTTGTCCGTACCCAACTGCAGTGGTGCGCGCGCAATATATATATATTCTTCCCGCCCATATAAGCTCGGGGTTTCATAATGGCCATACATATGCACATATACATAAAAGCCCATAAGCGTCTTTAGCATCATTACTATCGTCGTTCATTACATCTATCCCTAGAGGATTACTCATCGTAGGAGGAATTTAGTACAATCGTAACATATCGAGAATCATGAGCTTAGTAGCTTTTAAAGATAGAATCATTTGGAGAACATCATAGGCTTATAGAAGATTAGATATTTGGCCAAGGAACCATGCCTTATGAAAGAAGGGTTAGCCTTACATACCTTTTCGTTCAACTATTCTATCGCTTGCACATTCTCCTTCAACGCTCACGTTTCTACCTTCATTAGAGTTATACTATCATTAGAAAATCGATAGCTTAGCATACAAGACTAAAGCTTAGAGAAAATTGGACAGCATCTCCTTTATTTATACGAAGTTCTTCATATCATATATCAACTCCCAAACATCAATAATAACATTCACAACATCATAACAATGGTCTTTATTCACCTACATTATCCATATTCCTCAATTCACTTCGAGTCATCCATAGCCATGGTCATAGCACACTATTATATTCACTCATATACAATGTTTATCCCATGTTATTAATATCATTTATAACATGATTATAATCATAACATATCAAGAATCATGACTCAATCCAAGCTACTACTCAAAAATGCCACAACTCCCACATTCATGACCCATTTTCTATCTCCTTCTACAATCCAAGTCTTTCAACATCTCAATACCTTAAATAACATGGAAAGACCATAAAACTTACCTTAGATGGTGTAGGAATAAGCATTTGGTGGAAATAATTCACTTGAGCCAAAACCCTAGTTCACTTCCAATGAAATTTCTTGACTCGGATGATCTCTAATGAGTTTCTTACACTTGGTTTTCTTAGTTTGATGAAGTTGATCATAAATTTCTCTTGAGTTCTTATGGATGAAGAGTGGAGAGGGTTCTAGAGAGTTCTTGAAGTGTTGGGTGAAAATGAAATGAAATAATGAACTTGGTCCCCTTTCTAATAACTTAAAAATCTGATCCGTCGGGAAAATATACGGACACTTATATGGTCCGTATAAACTTATACGGTCCGTATAAGTGACCGTGAAATCACCGCTTCAACATCTCGCTTTTGTGACCATTATACGGCACATTATACGGTCCGTATAAGTGACCGTATAATCCCATCAGCGAGGGACCTTCACGGTGACGATTCTGCAGACCATTATACGGACCGTATAACATTATACGGATCATATAATCGGCCGTGTAACCCATCTTTTCTCTGATCTTCTTCTCGTCACTTCATTTGATCTCCAATCCTTATGGAACCTTCTTGATGCTTGTTTAACACCTCATTAACGATCTAAGGGATGTTATAATTCTTCTCCAAGACACTACTAAATCATCATTAACTTGTTACTCGTAAATCCTTTCCGATACACATCGTATGCCATGCCCTCTCTTGGCAAACTTTCTCCTCTTACTCCGAATGTCTTTGTAAATCTCAATTAGGGTCATCAAATGTCATTTCTCACTTATTTCAATACCATATACTTCGTGCCCTTCGTTAGTCTATTCACTGTGCATCAACGGGCAATTTTTCGAGGTGTAACAACTGTACTGTAATATCACGAAGCCTATACAAAATTAACACCACACACTCGACCTCATCCGTATTCATAACCCTCAAGGTCCTCTGCATACCTTCAATGAAGTCCTGGGGGTCCATATTTTGCTTTATCACCAAAAACTCTGGAGGGCCTAATCCGATGAAAGTCTTAACCCTCAAACTACCAGACTTATCTGCCTGATTAACACTTACGCTCTGCCGCTGAGCCTGAGCGGCTACCAATCTAGTCAATAACTGAACAGCATCCCGCACATCCTGACTCGGTACATCTGGCAGAGGAACTGGGCAGGTGCAGGAGGCAGGGTATCTGAAGTATGAGATGGGCACTCACTCTAAATCTCATCCCGAGTCCTAGTAGCCCGTTGGGTACGGCTAGTGGCCTCACCAGACACTCCATTGCCCTTCTGGACAGCTGTAGCTTTCTTGCAAGGTATCGCTGAAATCAGAATAAATCATTAGAAGGCGAAATCTTAACACATGGCTCTATCGCACAATCTAAGAGAGAAGGAATGACAATTTCCTAGATGTCCTACAACATATTGTTTATGAGTATGGTGCACAACACAACCATAAACAAGACTCTACTAGATACGGTCTTTAGAAAACCCTAGGACGGAACTTTTCTGATACCACTTCTGTAACGACCCAAATCGATGAGTCGCGACGAGTTTCTTACCTTTACTAACCAAACACCTTTGTACTCATATCTGAACCATACTAAACATCAAGGGCCCATAAGTGACTTAAACTGATCTCATACTGCCTCATGAAGGGGTGAAATCATGAACTATGTACATTTACATATATACAAGCTGAAACAACAGTGCAAGCCAACTAGGCCGCTACATATAATGTACACAAAAGAGTAGGAGCTGACAAGGCTACATCATCTGACATACACATACACCTGTCTACAGACTCTATTGGAATAGAAAATTGTAGAAAGGATGGGATAGGGCCCCGACAAACCTATATGCATATACATCTCCAAAATAATGGCATACCAAAATAGACCGCAGCTCCGGATCAAATGGAGCGCACCAACTACTTCTGAGTAAAGGTCCTACTGAGCGGGACTACCTGTCTATTTACCTATACATGTAGGCATGAACGCAGTACCCCAAGTAATAGGGGAGTCCGTACGGATAATGTACTGTGTATGTAAGGCATAAGAGTAACATCAGTATAAGCATAAGAATCATGAACGAAATCTAGAACTCAAAGCTAAACTGACTGTTTACATTTATTTTTATGAACAAGTATCTGTATAACTGACAATGCCTTTGTGGGGGCATAATCTGCATGCTCTCGATAATAATCACGCTCATGTATATAAATATTGGTCATAGTGCGGAGGAACGTTCAGCCCGATCCATGTCTCATATAATCGTGCCGAGGAACGTACGGCCCGATCTGTATATCATATAATAATGCCAAGGAACGTACGGCCCAATCCATATATCATCATCAAGGTGCACCAGCTGATCAGGTGGTAATGCCTATATAACGCCTATCCATTTTCCCATACCCCATGTACATACAATGTAGGCATATATAACTCCTTTTGGTCATGGGTCAATATGCATATGTATATGAATGCAATGCATAACTGAAATGTATACATAGAACTCTCGGAGTGACATAAGGTCATATTACCTCCGATGGACAACTTTTGAGCTAACATCATGAACCAACTTTAAGTAATCTCAAGACCCAAGACCCATGAACAGAAGGAACAATCATACGGGGTATAGGGACATCAAAGACTGAAATACTCTTAGTGCTTCTAAGAGTAGAGCAATATGGAAGCTTATTTAATCGCTTGTTGGCTCATGACATATGATCATGCCAAAATGAAGAAGGAATAGCCTTACTATACCTTAACGTCTCCTTAATCATTTAACGTTCTCCTTCCACGTTCACAAGATCTACATTTAAAAGGATCATACTAAGGTTAAATCTTAAAGACTCTCTTAAGTTCAAACTTAAATAATTAATCAGCTAGCAAAAATTGGGCGGCATTTCCCTTGTTTTATCGACTTCCATTATATCATAAAACAACTCCCAATCAACGATGACATTATCATCAATTTCGTAATTAAGAGACTTCATTACATGCCCAAAACTCTTTTTCATAACCAAAACACAACAACAATTTCAATACAACTCTATATACACTCATATACCACACTTCCTCATCATCATTACTACTATTCATAGCAAGATTATACCCAAAGTACTCCAGCAATTACAACTCATGTCAATTTATTACCCATAACATAATCAACCCACCTTTGAAGTTCCTTTTTGTTTTCTTTCCCTCGATCAAGTTATTCAACAACTAGACATTCTTAATAACATGGAAACAAGTATAAAAACTCACCTTAATCATACAAAGAGCAAGATTTGAATCAAATCATTCACTTGAGTGAAACCCCAACTTCAACACCAAAGAAAATCTTGAGTTCTACAAACCCTAGTGAGCCTTCCAACACTTGGATCCCTTGATTCTTGCTATTTGATCTATGATCTCTCTTGGGTTTGTGTGGATATGCTTGGAGGAAGGTTCTAAAGCTTTCAAGACTTGGGGAAATGTTGAAAATGAAATTCATGAACAAGGGTCGTCCATATATAAAAAAAATACAAACAAAGTAAAAAAACAACTAGCCCAACCCGATTAAACGGCTATTTATACGGTCCGTATAAGTGTCCGTACAACTCAAATTTTCCTAAACTCACTCCCGTCGACTCGTTCAACCTCCAATCCTTATTGAACCTTATTGGCACTTGCATCACACTTCATTAACCGTCTAAGGAGCCTTATAGCTCCTCCTCAAGACATTACTAAATAATTATTAACTCAATAGTTATGAAATCTTCTCAACATAACTTGCGTTTCACTTTCTTTGACGAACGTAGTTCCACCGATTCATATGACTTCAAAATCTCATGGTACACACTTAAGTTTATCAAATACTCCCATTTATCTCATAAGGACTTCATTTTCATCTTAAGCTCACGTTGGCCTGCTCACAATGCAGAAAATCTAAAATTTCTGAGATATAACAGCTCGGTCACATGTAGTCAGGCATCAAGTGTCGTGTTACGCCTACGCCATGGTTCGAGGCGTGAAAAAGCTTGGTATCAGAGCACTAGGTTCAAGATGTCACAACTCGAGCCGATGAGCCTTGACGAGTGCCCGACCACTACTGACCAAGCACCTCTAAACTCGTACTCGCATCTCGCTGAGCAACATGGTGACCCATATAATTTATAACTGAGCTATACGAACTCATGTATGTATCAAGAACTCGTAACCAATATTTATATATATATATATATATATATATATATATATATATATATATATATATATATATATACATACATACGTACTGAGGATAGCAGTGCAAGCCGACTAGGCCGCTACATATGTTGTACAACAAAATAAGAACCTACAAGGCTACATAACATCTCAACTACACACAACTATCTACAGGCCTCTATGGAGTACGAGCTATAGAAAGGACCGAACAAGGCCCCGTCATACCCATATATACATGTCAAAATGGCATACCAAAAGGGACTGCAGCTCCGAGCCAAGTGGATCGCACTGTCTGTAGCTGAGCGGAAGGCCTACTGAGCTGGATCGCCTATCTGGCTACCTGAACCTACGGGCATGAACGCAGCGCCCCCCCAGGAAAAGGGACGTCAGTATGCAACAATGTACTGAGTATGTAAGGCAAAGAATAACTAAAACTGTAATGAAAACAATACAATCTGGAGGCCAAAGAATGCCCTGAATATCTCACCTGAACTGTCTCCTATGAAATGCAATATAATGCAATTATATATCTCACTGACCAAGTGGCCAGGCAGCTGAAAAATCTCACTGACCCATCGGCTAGGCAATCTATCTCACTGACCCGTCAACCAAGCAATCTATTTCACTGACCCGTAGGCCAGGCAATCTGTCTCACTGACCCGTCGGCCAGTCAATCTGTCTCACTGACCAAGTGGCCAGGCTAAAGAAATATATATATATATATATCATGCATATGCTGATACTGTAACATGTCTCTTCTATCTATCTATAAACTCAAGGACATAGGGAGGGGATATGACCCCTCAGAAAGAATAGCATAACACTCGGAAACTATGCCACAATATGACAAGCTTACTATTAAAAATATCTAGTCATAAGGTTCTTTACGCTCCTAGCATATGTGGAATCATGCCAAGAAAAGAAGGAACAGCCTTAACATACCTGGAACTTCACTTCTCGACTTTCTAACCTACTTCCAGTCTCGCAATCTACATATAAAACCATTCATACTATTGTTAGGCTTATTGTCATATGCTTATCTTGAGCCTTCAAATTAAATCCTTTTAGAATCTTCCGAAATTCGGGCAGCATCTCCCCTGTTTATAACCCTAGCCCGAAATCACAATACCAACAACCAACAACAATAACAATAACACTAATATCAACAACATCATAATCAATACAAAACTACTCCATAAAACATCCCACACGATGTTTTCCCAATGTCTCAACCCATCACTAGCCTCTAAATCTCCATAATACCATTCATAATATCAAAAATAGAGAGTATCCTTACCTCAATCAAAGTTGGGAGAGCTCGAAATCTTATTTATCTTGAATAGATTCCTTCTTCCCTTCAAGATTTGATGTTTAGAACACGAGCTACAAAATTCTATACACTTCCCGAGCCTCGATGATAGCTAACTTTAACACTTTATCACCAAAATTTGCATATGGACTTGTAGGAACAATCGTATATGTTGTGGAAGGGTCTAGAGTTGGAAAAATGACCAAAAAAATGA
Source organism: Lycium barbarum (assembly GCF_019175385.1). NCBI lineage: Eukaryota > Viridiplantae > Streptophyta > Magnoliopsida > Solanales > Solanaceae > Lycium > Lycium barbarum. The sequence continues at coordinate 69,701,730 of NC_083346.1, forward strand.
CCAAAAAAATAACCAAAAGGGTCCTTTTATACTTGCTCCACCGACCTAAATTTCGCGCACTGTAGCTGCGCGCGCCTCTACTCCGCCGTCCTAACTTGTAACATCTATAACTCTCTACTCTGATGTCATATCGATGAGTGGTTTATTGTGTTGGAAACTAGACTTCATGAACTTCATTTTAAGCTTTTACTTTACTTCAAAACTCTTCATGCTAAAAGAAATACTTCTCTAAAGTTGACCAAAACATTTCGTCCAAAATTCTGCCAAATGTTCCCAAATTTTTGACAAACTTATTTTTTTTCGATTTGCTTAATCCCAAAACCTTTAGATACTTGCTTAGCACTTGTGAAGAGAATTCCTTAACCTCATAAGGGCTCCATGACCTCTCTGAGCTTACGTTAGTTTACTCACGGCACAAACAATACGAAAATTTTCGAGGTGTAACACAAGTGTCTTAGGGAGTCTATAAAACTGTGTCCAGTGGGGTCACTTTTATATGTGTGAGGGCCCCACACATATAAATAGTTGACCACCAAGACATTCAGGATTGTGTCACTTCTTTCATACTCTAGATCGTGCAATTAGAGCAGTACTTTCAAGAATTCTTCTAACTCGTGCGGAATATGTATTTCAGAAAGTGGCTCCAAAAAGAAAGTACAACAAGAGGAATACAGCTACTAGACAGAGGGTTACCACTGATGTAGCTACAGAAGGGAACACTCAGGCTCAGACGGCCGCCCCAGCTAATGCCACTGCTACACCTCCTAATGCTTCAGACATGGATGTTAGGGGACCTATTCAATTACTCACACAGATTGTGGCTAATCAGGCTCAACATCAGGAAATGGCTCCTAGTGTCAGTGCTAGTGGACGATCTACTAGTACCAGGACTTAGGAATTCATGCGGATGAAACCTCGAGTATTCACAGGGCCTAAGGCAGAGGAGGATCCGCAGTACTATATAGATGGGTTGCAGATGGTGTTCCGCATTATGCATGCTACTGAGATAGAAGCGGAGGAGTTTGGTGCTTATCAGTTACAGGATGTGGCCCATATATGGTATGAGTCATGGAAACAATCTCGAGGGGAAGATGCACTTTCGTCAACTTGGGATGAGTTTGCAGATGCTTTTCTTGACCACTTAATGCCAATCGAGGTCAGGGAAGCAAAGGCTATTGATTTCGAGAGGCTAAGGTAGAATAATATGACAGTCCAAGAATATTATCACAAGTTCGTTTGTTGGCCAAGCATGCTCTCCATATAGTTCCCGATATGAGGGTCATAGTTAGGATATTTGTGCTAGGACTCAAATCTGATTTGCACGATGATGCAAATATGGATGCTCAGAAAAACAACATGACCATTGCCAAGATGGTTACTTTTGTGCAAGGTAATAAGGACCGAAGGAAAGAAAAAGAAGCTCTTCAGAAAGAGAAAGAGAGGGAAATTAGTAAAAGAGATAAGTCTGCAAGTAACTTCAGTCATGGGGGGTGGAGGCAAAAAATCCTTTAAGAACAAGTCATCAGGACCCGCTCCATCAGTAGCCAGGTCCCTAGTCCTAAAGTTCAGGAATGATCAGAAGAGACAGAATTCTAGGTCGACTTACTCCTATTCTCATGCTAGTGTGGGTCAGAAGATCTATGACATTTCGATTTGCAACAAATGTGGTAAGAGAAACCCAGGGGTGTGTCGCATGGGTATGGATGCTTGCTATAGGTATGGCCAGTAGGGCCATTTTCAAAGAGATTGTCCGTCAGCTAGATAAGGTACCGGAGGTAATGTGGCCCAGTCCACAAATTCAGCAGCTCCTCATAATTCTCAAGCCCAACAGAGGCGTGGAGCCACAAAGTCCGACAATACGGGCGGTGGTCAAAACTGTTTGTATGCGCTGGCAGGTCACCAAGATACAGAGGCACGTACAGATGTTGTCACAGATACACTAACAGTTTTTACTTTTGACGTCTATGACCCAGGATCCATCTTATCTTATGTAACCCCATTTATTGTTAAGAAATTTGGGATTGAACCAAAATAGTTGCATGAACCCTTTGAGGTGTCCACCCCAGTTGGGGAATTAGTTATAGCTAGACATATTTATAGGGGTTGCCCAATTTTAGTATATCACCGCAGAACCATAGCTGATTTAGCAGAATTAGAAATGGTAGACTTTGATGTAATCATGGGTATGGATTGGCTATCTTCATGTTATGCTACAGTGGGTTGTAGAACAAAAATAGTGAGATTTGAGTTTCCTAACGAACCACTCATAGAGTGGAAGGGTAATTCAGTAGTACCCAGGGGTAGATTTATTTCCTATTCAAAGCCAGAAGGATGATTTCTAAGGGGTATATCTACCACTTAGTTCGAGTCAAGGATTCAAATGCCCAAACCCAACTCTCCAGTCCGTTCAATCGTTAATGAGTTTCCAGAGGTCTTCCCAGAAGATCTTCCGGAGTCCCTCCTGACAGGGAGATTGACTTTGGAATTGATATACTTCCCGACACTCAGCCGATATTCATTCTTCCATACAGAATGGCTCCAATAGATTTAAAAGAGTTAAAATCCCAGTTAAAAGATCTCCTTGATAAGAGATTTATTAGGCCTAGTATTTCACCTTGGGGTGCGCCAGTCTTGTTCGTCCGAAAGAAAGATGGTTCCTTACGCATGTGCATTGACTACCACCAGTTCAACAAAGTCACCATTAAGAGCAGATACCCTCTCCCCAGAATAGATGACTTATTTGACCAACTTTAGGGTGCCCAATGTTATTCCAAGATTGAACTTAGATCAGGCTACCATCAGTTAAAAGTTAAGGAAGTTGATATTCCGAAGACCGCTTTCAGAACCCGCTATGGTCATTTTGAATTTTTTGTTATGTCATTTGGGTTGACAAATGCACTAGCTGCTTTCATGGACCTTATGAACAGGTTCTTCAAGACGTATCTTGATTTAATCGTCATTGTATTTATCGATGATATTCTGATATATTCCCGTACTGAGGCTGATCATGCAGAACATCTCAGAATAGTATTGCAGACTCTTAAAGATCATGACCTTTTTACAAAATTCTATGAGTTTTGGCTTAAGTCATGTGGATTTCTTTGGCCATGTAATTTCGGGTGAAGGTGTGAAGGTTGACTCTCATAAAATAGATGTCGTAAAGAATTGACCCAGATCCACTTCAGCTTCTGATCTATATAAGGAGTTTCTTAGGTCTAACGGGTTATTATAGACGTTTTGTGGAGGGATTTTCCTCTCTTTCTGCCCCGTTGACTAAGTTGAACCAGAAAAAGGTTAAGTTTCAGTGGTCAGATTCTTATGAGCAAAGCTTTAAAGAGTTGAAGAAGAGATTGACTTCTGCTCCAGTTTTGACACTACCAGAGGAAACCGAAGGGTTCATTGTATATTATGATGCTCCGGGAATTGGTCTCAGATGTGTCTTAATGCAGCATGGTAAGGTTGTAGCGTATGCATCTCGGGAGCTCAAGGCTCATGAAAAGAATTACTCGACTCATGACTTAGAATTGGCAGTCGTGGTTTTTGCGCTTAAGATTTGGTGTCATTATTTGTATGGAGTGCATGTAGATATTTTCACTAATCATAAAATCCTGCAGTATATCTTAAAGCAAAAGGAGTTGAATCTTAGGTAGAGAAGATGACTCAAATTGCTTAAGGACTATGATGTGGATATTCTTTATCATCCGGGGAAAGCGAATATTGTAGCCGATGCTCTTAGTTGGCGTTGTTAGACCCCGTATTTTATACGTCGAGTTATTCACGATGGAATCGACGTGATATAGAAACCTCGGATTTTTAATTTCTAAACTAGAACTAATCGGTTATAAATTTCACTTAGTATAAAAAATGTTATTGGAGATTAGGAATTACTTAATTGTGGTGTTAAGTAAAAATTTGTGACAATAAGGAGCCAACAAGAGCAACAACGTCCAAGGTAAAAAGGATGACTCAAAGTCATCTAAAATAAGGCAAATGGAAGACATACAAATGTGCAATTAAATGTTGATTCATCCACTACATTTTCAATATATTGTGGACAACAAAATACACTTATAATCAAGTGTGAAATTCGGCCAAGGGCTGAAAAATTTGAGGAGGAAAAAATTGAAGCCTACAATTGAATATTTGGGCATCCACTACTTTATGAAAGTATACATTATTTTAGGAGGACATAACATGGCGGAGGGATCACTTCACATTAAATATTGCTCATCCATCTTGGCATGATTACAATAGAAAAAGGGTGGTGTATGAATCATTCAACACACATGAGATTGTCTTGTAAAAAAATTGAAAAGAAAGAAGAAGGGAGAGACAAAGGGGTTCGGCCAAGAGGCCTATGGCCGAAAGTTGTGAGAAATATATTGAGTTTTGGTGTAAAGTTAATGGAGTGAATCATGGTCATGATGGAGCATGTGTTGTGTCCAACTTGTAGGCATTATAGTGAACCAAATAATAACTAAGTAAATCAGAAAATACATTCATTTCAACTACACAACACAAAGGAAGAAAAACCTAAATCTAGACAGAGAATCATTCGGCCACCTTGGCTGATTTTTGAGCTCTTTGAGTCTTGATCCAAAAATTATTTTCCAAGGTGTTTCAACCCTTTATAAGGTCCCTAAAACGTGAATATAGTCTTTGGAGCAACAAGAACCATTTTCATCTCAAGTCACCAACTCTAGCCAAGTAGAGAAGTCAAGTTGTCAAGGTAAGATCTAACTTTCTTTTCCATGCATTAAGGGTGATGTAGATGAGTAGATATAAGTTGTATGTATGAAATAAGGTGTGATGATGTTGGAACATGATAGTAACCATGAGGTTATATGTGTTGATGTTGAAGTATGGTTGTAACTTGACGAACATGAATCGCATGCATAAAATCATGAATGTTGGTGTTGGAATGTTGTTGTGACCGAGGGGACTGTTTTGGTGGAATTAATGAACTAAATTTCTTTAATAAATATGGATGTTACTATCATAGATATCATGGTAAAAAGAATGAAAAGAATTGGAAGGTTAAAGGTGAAGTTGTGTTAGTATGAAAATAAAGTGAATCTATGATTTTATGTGAAGTGATGTTGAAGCATGTTGAAACCGTGTGTGGACTGTTTTGTGAGGAAGTTAGTGAACTGTTTTTACATGATATTTTGATTGTTATTATCATGAATTTTATGATGGAATGAAGGTGTTTAATGGTTGGAGTTGAAGCTAAAGTCGTTTGTGAGTTGTTGTAAGAATTGTAGAAATGACGATGTAGCTTAGTTGCGTATGAATTGATGTTGTACTTGTCGTGTGGATAGATGGTCATATCCTACTGAAATTATATGAAAATAAGACATTAAATAAAGTGTAAGAATCATATGTGGTTTGCTTAGTATGTTCGTAAACGTTTGCAAGAATTCCGAACATTGTTTAGGGACTGTTTTGGACATGTTGTTGGACTGTTTTGGATATGTTGTGGTAATGGACTGTTTTGGACTTGTTGTTTTCATCAAGTTGGAAAAAATAATTATATTTAAGAGTATACATCATGTTGTCATAGTGGTTGGGCTGTTATAGAATCGTTTCGACGAAATAATATGACTATAGATTAACAAGAATAAATTGGATGTGTCATAATCGCATGTACACTATTATCTAGCGTTGTAAGGTGCGGGCTGTTTTGACACGTTGTTGTTATTGAACTTGGAAGATTAATGATAATTAAGATTATGCTTTGTATTGTATGCTGGATGGGCTGTTATAAGTTGTTACATGCAAACGTTAAGGCTACGAACTATTAGAAGTAACTTGAGAATGTAGTAGCCGTATGTGAATCGTTATTGCATGTTGTGAATGTGGGCTGTTTGGAATATTGTGTGGGCTGTACTGATTGATATTGAACATATAATTATTGATGTTGGGCTGGTTATATGTACTTGGTTTGGATACAAGAGTAAACGTCGCCTAAACATCTAGAAAGGAGTTACTAACGTTAGAATACGTTTTGAATCTCCCCGTAACTTAAACGTAGTTGTTGGCATCTTAATATAGGTTGAAGTATTATTGGGCAGCGTATACATATTGTGTGACGAATAAACGCTAAAGGTATGTGAAGCTAACCCTTCTTTCTTTTTGGCATGATCGTTGTGAAATGAATATACGATATATATACGATTCCAAAGGAAACTCCTATTCCTAGAGCCACTAGGATGGCTATTGATTTTTGATTCCCATAACTTATGTTTTGAATCATCTATATTAATGTGTACACATGATTTCAAAGATTCATTTTGATATAATCCACAGGGACATCCGAAAGGTATATGAGATGACTATTATTTGAAATTGCGAACGATGGTTCGTGTTGACTATTCTATTGAGTCTTTAAAAATGTTTTGAATTGCATATAGTTTCTCACTACTCTGCTCGTGCATATCTCAATATATCTTTCACCGAGTCCCGGGCCGGGTATGTTATCGTGCACACTTTCACTGTATTGTTCGCCGAGTCCCTCATTAAAGGGTCGGGTACAATATATATATATATATATATATATATATATGTATATTCTGAAGTTATGTTGTGTTATGAAGTTTGCTGTGATATGAAGTTATGCTGTGTTACGGAGTTATGCTGTGTTACGGAGATATATATTATATTCTGAAGTTATGCTGTGTTATGGCGCCAGAGACGGGGTGGCGACCATGTTCACCGAGTCCCATAATGGGGCCGGATATGATATATGATATTGACATGCATGATTTATGTTTCGAAAGCAAGTACTTGGTATTCTGGTTATTGTACTCATTTTCTGTACTTCTTATTTCAATTATGATCCCGTTTTCTGTATTTCATGCTTTACATGCTCGGTACATATTCCGTACTGACCCCCTTTCTTCGGGGGGCTGCGTTTCATGCCCGCAGGTGCAGACATTCACTTTGGTGATCCGACAGCTTAAGATTTCCCCTCTGCAATTTGGAGAACTCCATTGTTCCGGAGTCCAGAATTTGGTACAAATCCTTCTCGAATATGTATTTATATGCCTATGTGAACTAAGGGTACGACGGGGCCCTGTCCCGTCATATGTTACGTTACTGTTGATACTCTTAGAGGTCTGTGGACATATGTGTGGGTTGTGTATGGGTTCTGTTCAGCTGTGTCTCTACGATGTGCTATGGTATGATGTTCGTATATGATGGCGGCCTTGTCAGCTTACATATGATATTATTATATGATGGCAGCCTTGTCGGCTTGCATTTATATGAATATTTATGTGACAGTTCTAAGACCATGGTTTGGTCGTTATAAGATCCATATTGAGTTTGATGTGAAATTAACATATGGCTAAAGAGTATGTATACGGGTGTCCATGTCAGGCACCAGTCACGGCTTACGGGGTTGGGTCGTGACAGGCGTTCCATGGGAAGTTTAGCCCACGTTGAGGTAGATAAGAGAACTATGATGAAAGAATTTCACCATTTGGCCAGTCTTGGAGTTCGACTTTTGGACTCCGAGGATGGTGGGGTTATTGTTCAGAACAGAGCTTATTCCTCTTTAGTGGTTGAAGTCAAAGAGAAGCAGTTTAGTGATCCCTACTTGTTACAGCTGAAGAAGGGGATCCACATGCATAAGACAATGACTTTTTAACAAAGGGGAGATGATGGTACCGAGGTAGATTATGTGTTCCAGATATAGATAGGCTCAGAGGGAAAATCATTTCGGAAGATCACAATTCCAGGTATTCCATTCATCCAGGTTCCACTACAATGTATCATGATCTTAAAGAGATTTATTAGTGGAATGATATGAAGAAGAATGTAGCGGATTTTGTGGCTAAGTGCCCAAATTGTCAGCAAGTGAAAGCTGAACACCAAAGGCTTGGTGGCTTGCCACAGAATATTGATATTCCCGTATGGAAATGGGAAATGATAAATATGGACTTTATAACAGGTCTACCTCATTTATCCCATAAGCATGACTCTATTTGGGTGATCGTTGACCGGTTTACTAAGTGAGCGCACTTTTTGCCAGTCAAGACAATAGATTCAGCAGAAGATTACGCCGAGTTGTATATTAATGAAATTTTTAGATTGCATGGGACCCCAGTGTCTATTATTTCAGATCGTGGTGGTCAGTTCACAGCGACCCTTTCAGAAAGGATTGGATACCCAGGTGAACCTCAGCATATCTTTTCATCCTCAGACAGATGGCTAAGAAAAGTGTACTATTCAGACTCTTGAGGATATGTTGAGGGCATGTGTCCTTGATTTTAAAGGTAATTGGGATGACCATTTTCCTCATTGAATTTTCTTATAATAACAGTTATCCTGCTAGTATCAAGATGGCACCATTTGAAGCTCTTTATGGGCGGAGATGTAGATCACCCATTGGTTGGTTCGAAGTTGGTGAAGCAGAACTGCTAGGACCAGATTTGGTCTACTAGGCTATAGAGAAAGTCAAGTTAATTCAAGAACGTTTGAAAATGGCTCAGAGTCACCAGAAGTCCTATACAGATGTGAGGAGAAGGGACTTAGAGTTTCAAGTTGAGGATTGGGTATTCTTATAAGTTTCACCTATGAAAGGTGTAATAAGATTTGGCAAGAAAGGGAAACTTAGTCCTAGATACATTGTACCTTACAGAATCCTGTAAAGGGTTGGTCAAGTGGCTTATGAACTTGAGTTTCCATAAGATTTAGAGGTTGTGCACCCAGTGTTTCATGTATCCATTTTGAGGAAGTGTGTAGGAGACCCGTCGTTGGTTATTCCTATGAATTCTATAGCTGTTAAAGATGGTTTGACTTATGAAGAAATCCCTGTAGAAATACTAGATCGTCAGGTTCACAAGTTGAGAACTAAGGAAGTTGCCTCAGTAAAAGTTTCATAGAAGAGTTAGAAAGTTGAAGAAGCTACATAGGAAGCCGAAGAAGATATGAAATCTATGTATTCATACTTGTTTGACAAACCAGCGGAGAAAGTCCAAGGTAACTAACCTCTGTATCCATGTCATATCCCTAATGTATTCATGTCTCATGTTTCACGTTCACGTTCAGGTATTCAGCAGTCATGTCTCATGCTTCAGTATTCATGTTCCTATGTAATCATGTCATTTCAACTCAGTCCCCATGTTTTATGTCATGTTTCCATCACGTTCATGCATTCAATCCATGTCCAGTCCCAATCTTGACCACAACCCATCATTTGAGGATGAATGATCCGAGGGGGAGGTATTGTAACACGTAGTACCTTAAACTAGGCTATGTGTTACACTTCGGAAAAAAAAAACGTTGATGCACATTGGATAGACTAACGAAGGGCACGAAGTATACGATGTTTCAATAAGTAAGAAATAGCATTTGATGATCCTAATTTAGATTTCAAAGACATTGAGGGAAGAGAAGAGAGGTTCCACGAAAAGCAAGGTATACGTTATGTGTTGGATAAGATTTATGAGTATCGAATTAATGATGACTTAATGATGTCTTGGAGAAGAGTTATAATGTCCCTTAGATTGCTAATGAGGTATTAAACAAGTGTTAAGAAGGTTCCATAAGGATTGGAGATCAAACGAGTCGACGAGACAGAGTTTGGAAAAACTAGGCATTCTACGGCCCAACATACTTGCCGTATAAAACATACTGGCCGTATGTTCTGCCCAAAATGGGACTTCCACTGGCCAAATCTACGGCCATTATAAAAGATACGGACCGTATGTTGGTCCGTAGAACTGAGTCGGGACAGCTTTAAAATTTATATAAGGACTTAAACCTCATTCCATTTATTTCATTTTTCACACAACATTTCAAGAACTCTCTAGAAAGTTCTCCACACCTCTCCCACAAGAATCCAAGAGATATTTATGATCAACTTCATCAAACCAAGAAAACCAAGTGTAAGAAACTCATTGGAGTTCATCCAAGTCAAGAAACTCCATTGGAAGTGAACTAGGGTTTTGGCTCAAGTGAAGTATTTCAACTCAAAGCTCATTCCTACACTATCTAAGGTGTTTTATGATCATTCCATGTTGTTTAAGATATTGAGAGGTTCAAAGACTTAGATTATGAAAGGAGATAGAAAATGGGTTAGAAAGATGAGAATAATGAGATTTTGAGTAGTGGCTTGGGATGAGTCATGATTCTTTATATGTTTGTGATTATGATTATGCTATAAATGATATTAAGGACATGGGATAAGCATTAAATTTGAGTAAATGTAATAGTGAACTATGACCATAATTATGGAGGAATTGAAGTGAAATTGTGAAATGTGGATAATGTAGAGTAAACGAAGATTGTTGGTTATGATATTATGAATGTTATTACAGATGTTTGGGAGTTTATATAACATGTGAGGAAAGTCATATAAACAATGGAAATGCTGCCCAATTCTCTCTAGCTTTAGTTGAGCATGTTCATGTGATCGATTGGCTAATGTTAATACGAACTCTCTTGAAGGTATAGACGTGAGCATTGAAGGGGAACGATCAACCGACAGAATAGCTAAACGAAAAGGTATGTAAGGCTAGCCCTTTCCTTCTACGGCATGACTCCGATGGCATAAATCTTCATATTTTTCCATAACTCTCTTACATTCCGAAAAATTATGAGTCTTTGTTCATAAAGGGCTTCATATGAGATAAAGGTAAAAGATATGTTACGAGCATGGTGACAATAATAGTGATGATGATAATAAAGATAATAATAATGTTGACGAGGTTAATAGTGATAATGATAATCATGACGACGATAATATGATAACGATAATGATGACCACGATAATGGTGATGATGATAATGATGACGACGATAATAGTGATAACGATAATGATGACGACGATAATGGTGATGATGATAATGATGACGATGATAATAGTGATGACGATAAATATGATGGTGATTCAATAATAGAAATCGGGAGTTTATAGACTTTGTGTCACCCCGATAGTGTCGAAATGTTTCTCTCGGATACATATGTATGTTACAAAAGTATGAATGCTATGTTGTGACACCGAACCTATATGGCCGGGTATGATAGCTATTGTGCGAACACCACTGCAGTTGGGTACGTATAACACTGAGCCTTGGTAGGGCCAGGTACCGATACCACTGAGCCTTAAGAGGGCTAGGTACGTATAACACCAAGCTTTATTATGGCTGGGTACGTAAGACACCGAACTTAGATGGTCGGGTATGATACTACTATGTATTCAAATGTATGAAAAGGAAGTTTCCTAGTAGAAAGAGGATAAGTAAGTATAACGAGCATCACTAGAGGTATACCTAGCTCTCTCTCATTTCATAACTAATCCATACTATGTTATTTCATATGCTTTCATTATGCTATTGATTATGCTTTACATACTCAGTACATTATCCGTACTGATGTCCCTTTGCCTGGGGGCACTGTGTTTCATTCCACACAGCCCCATATTGCTTTACAGGAAAGTTGTCCAGGAGTTTGACTATAGGATGTTCCAGGTTGTTAGCTGGATTGGTAGACTTCATTCGGTTCGGAGTGATACCGCGTCGGAGTATGTTCTCATGAGCTGAGTCATGCACATTATGGGTACGTTGGGGTCCTGTCCCAACTTAGGTTTTGACATCATATCTTATGTTAGAGACTTTTCCAGACAGAGTCATGTATACAGTACATTAGCCTTGTAAGCTGCTATGCAAGTCGATATAGCATTATGAATTTCTTTACGGATTCTTACTATTACAGATTTTACTTGAGTTAAGAAAGATGAAAAGAATGTTTTGAAAGGCCTTCATTTTGCACATCATTTCCCGATTAAGAGTCCAGTAAGACTATAAGTATAATGAGAACTAGCAGGTTCGCTCGGCTCTAAGTGAGGGTCGGGTGCCTATCATGCCTATCAGAATTAGGGTGTGACAAAATGGTATCAGAGCCAGGTTCGTCCTCGGGGTTGTCTGCAAAGTCGTGTCTAGTAGAGTCTTGTTTATGGTTTGTTTCGCGCCACATCTATAAACAGGAGGCTACAGGGCATTTAGGATGGTTACTCTTCTTTCATATCTAAGATCGTGCGATAGAGCCAAGTCATAGGAAATGAGGTTCCTTATACTAACCCTTGATTTCAGCAGAAGAACGGTATCGACAGAAGAAAGTGATGGATGATATTGAAAGTTACAGAGGTAAGTCACATCGTTGAGGCTACGTTAACAAAATATATATTTATATGATAATGAATTGATTGTCATAGAGGTAAGTCAGTGCTCGTACAACAGAGGAATTGATTAAATGCATCTTTTGATGATAAGTTCAGTTAAAAGTTGTGTACTAAACAAATTAAATGACTCAGTACAACGGTAAGCAACGACACTGTTACATCCGGCATTTTTGCATATTCGGAAAATTCGAAATAATTTGACTTGTAATGAATAAGGCCATAATTGGACCTTACTTGGTATGAGTGTGTTGGCTATGAATACATTGGCGTGGAATTACGAAAGGAGGCCAAGGGCAAAATTGGAATTTTGGAAACTTGCTTCATGAATTATAAAATGTAGCCATCAATTTGTGGCACAAAATAATAAGAAAGTGAGGCCCAAATTCAATAGGCCCAACCGGCCATGTTAAGCCCAAAACCATGGTTTAAAATTGTCATGTGCCAATTAATTATAAAAGGATCATTAGCCTAGAAACTTCAAGAAAATTTAGAGAAACCAAGAACAAAAAAAAAAAAGAGGCAATTCGGCCTAGGAGAAAAAGAGAAAGGAAAAAGAAGAAAAATTTCTTGGATCTTGATTCTTGGTTCAAAAATCCATCCCTTTTGGAATTTCTACTTAGCTCAAGATTCTCTTCAAGGTGATACAATTATTTTGGCAAGAAACTACCAATTGTGGCAAGTGGAAGAGTTGAGAAAAGGTAAGAATTTTATCATTTTTAAGCCATGGAATATATGTATATATGTTGTAGTGTGTGGGAATGAATGAAAATAATGAAAATTTTGTGTGTTGTGAATGTGTGTGTATGGCCGTGTGTGTGTGAATGATGGTGTAGTTGAGATGTGTTGAATTTTGTATTGTATCCTAGTTGTGGTTATGGTGGAATTTATATTAGAAATGAAAGTTGAATGAATTAATGGAAGTTGGAGAATATAGTATGTGGCCGTGTGGTGTGTGTTGATGTTGGAAGGAGAACTAAATTTTGTTAGTGTGTTAATTGTGTTAGTTGTGAAGTGAATGAAAGAGTAATGGTTTTTGTTATCATGGGAAAATGGTTGCTAAGTTGTTGTAGGAAATTATGTAAATTTATTGTAACTTATGTAAATATGGAAATGAAAGTAGTAAGGGACAAATTATGGTTATCGTTGATGAAGTTGGAAGATAGAAGTATGTCGTAAATATGTTTGTTAAAAGATTGGAAGTTGTGGGCGAAATATGCCCTTGGTAGGAAACTTGTATATTGCGTATATCTTATGTATATCTTGTGAGAATGGTATGATATGCCTCCAAATCGTGTTGTAATGAATTTGATGGGTAATGAACATCAAAATAATAAGTTTGGTTTGGAAGTGTAAGGTCGGAACGGAAAATGTTAAGTTATGACGGAAAGTTGGCAAATTGTGCCCTATTATGTATTTTGAGGTACTTGTCGTTATTATGAATATTGTTGTTGGGTTGTGTTGATTGTTTGGCTGTGTTTAACTTTTGGGGATGTCATATATACAGAGGAAATGCTGCCGAAATTTCGGTAGGCAAGTATGTGTTAAGTTGGACTATTGAAAAGTTGAAACTAACAAATGGTAAACTTGACCATTTCTAGATTTTGGACGAAATTGAAGTCGACGCCAAGCGAGCGTAAGGCGCTATCGAGGTATGTGAAGCATTTCCCTTTGTTCCTAGGCATGTTCTGGATGTGATAGGCTCGGCCGCGAGCCTTAAGTACGACTCCGTTCCCCCGAATTCGAGACGGAAAACCGCTCCAATTCCTTCAATCCAATTGAAGCTATTTTCTTACAATTGCCTTTAAAATGAATTTTTGTATGAAACTTCCCTAAACGGAGTCGGAACACTTCCAAACGATTACGGATGACCTCATAAGGTTTATTGTCAGTAAATTACATATGTTGCCTCGAGTTGGTCCGAGGCGGGCCCACAAGGCCCGATATCTTCTGTAATACTTTAAATATTTCCATTTTGTCCGATTTTCTCAGAAAACAATTGAACTATTATTTTGATTATGATACAACTATTTTTATGAAATTCTTACAAAATGACTTCTGAACATCTGAGAATTCAATACTGATAACGATCTGTCGTGCCTTCCCAAGTAGAATGTAGGCGCGTACTATGCATACTATCTGGATACTCTGATTTTGGCTCGCCATTTGGCACCCTTCAGTCTGATTGAGTCGGTATGTGAGTCTGTATGTATGTGGTTTCTCATGGATCTGTTTGTGGCTGTCTCAATGCATTCCTTCACTGCGTCCCGGGCCAGGTTCTGTCATCGTGCATATTCCTCTGCATTGTTCACCGCGTCCCTCGGTGTGCAGGCCGGGATCTGTTATATCTGTATGATTATGATATATTGATCTGTGTATGGGGATGGCGGCCAGGATGGCATCTGATATGATCTAATCTGATCTGATTCTGTCTGTCCACCGCGTCCCGTACTAAGAGGGCCGGGTTCTGTTACCGCGCCCCCAGACAGGGTCGGAATCTGTATGTCTGTATGCATGTGCCATCAGTATCTATATAAGCACATGCCTCTGTATGATTCTGTATGATTCTGTATGGTTCAGTATGACTCTGCACTACTCTGCATGCATAATTTTGTCTGTCCGTCTGAATTACGACAATGTCTGTATGTCCGTATGGCTTCTGATTCTATATGTCCGTATGGATTCTGATTCTGTATGTCCGTACGGCTTCTGATTCTATATGTCCGTATGGATTCTGATTCTGTATGTCCGTATGGATTCTGATTTTGTATGTCCGTATGGATTCTGATTCTGCTCGTCTGTCCAGATTATGATTCCGTCGGTCTGTCCGAACCATGATTCTGTTTATCTGTATGGACCACGATTCTGTATGTCTGTCTGGATCATGACTCTGCCCGTCTGTCTGATGTATGGTTCTGTCCGTTATGTTTCTGTGACTCCGGTTCGGACTATGATTGTATCTGTTATGTTTCTGCTTTACATACTCGGTACATTTTTCATACTGACCCCCGTTCTTCGGGGGCTGCGCTACATGCCCGCAGGTACAGACGCACCAGGTGATACGCCGCCAGCGTAGGTTTTTGACTGTTACATCCCGTATTTTTGAACGTCGGATTAATTGTAAGTTACGGTGGGTCCCACACATCAAGATTTTTTTTTTGGGACATGTGACAAATTATATGAATCACATATGTGAAGTTAAACACAACTCATGAAGTACCCTTGGTCCAAATCAAAGTGGAAGCCCTCCAAACGAATATTTTTAAGAAAACGTTTTCGGATGACCTGACTTGGAGGGGCAAAACCGGTATTATAAGTTTGGAATTTGGAAATATACCAAGAAATAGAAGTTGTAGATAATTGAATTAGCTTTCCATCCATAGGTCGTGGGTTCCACGGTGACGTCGGTACAAGGAGATATGAACGTTTTAAGGTCGAAAGGTCAGTGGGCTAGGCCCAACTCGGGACCAACCGAATTGGCCCAAAAAAATAAAAAGAAAAATTCAGGCCCAAGTGAGGAGGTGGCCGGCCATGGTCCTTAATAAAGGACCCAAGCCCATTTAAATTAGTCATGTGATTAATAATAAAAAGGGGCTAAGTCTTCATTTTCAACCAAGAACATTCATGAAGCAAAGAAGAGAAAAACAAACACAAAGAAGAGCAAAAATAAGGCCATTTCGGTTGAAAATTGAGAGAAAATTGACTAGTTGAAGGATATTTGTGTTTTTAATGTTCATTGTTGAAATTGTTGTTGTCGTTTGGGTTGTTGTTGATGATTTATAGCCGAGTTGAATTCTCGGGGTGTCATATGTATAGGGGAAGTGCTGCCGAAATTTCGGTAGCCAAATATGCTTAAAGTTGAAATAATGGCATTAATAATTCACAATTGGTAAACTTGACCAATTGCAGTTTTTCGACGAAACGGGAAGTGAGTTTGGAAAGGCTTAAGGAGCGCGAAAGGTATGTAAAGCAACCGCAATTCTTCCCTTGGCATGCCCCTAGTGTGTTAGGGTCGGATCCGGGCCTCGAAGGACCTCTTGGCCCTCGGAATCCGCAAGACAAAATTTCAGTTTTTCCTTCAGTAGAATTGAACCATTTTGATACGCTTTTTCTGAAATTATGCAATTTTGCTCTAAATTATTCAGAAAGTCATAGAATGTTTGTATAACCTTTTTAGGTGATACTATATGCTTAGAGGGCACAATTTGAGCCCGCCGCCTTGTTTGTCCCAAGGCGGGCCCGCTATTTACGGTTTTGCCCCTAATGTGTTAAAGCTTCCTTTTTAAGCGATTTTTGAAAGAAATGTTTTAATTACCCTACTAATCGCTTAACGAATATTATTTTAAATATTCTGTTAAATATTATAAATTATTTTGACACTCGGAATGACTTCGGGAAAGTTATACTTCTGTAGTTTATTATGATATCCGAAATACATTTATTATGATTCCGTCCGACCCCATTGGATTTGTTTGTCTTTGATACGCTTCATCGAGTCTTTGAAAACATTTATTATATTTTTAAATTGCATTAGTCTCTCACTACTCCATTCGTGGATGTCCCAATGTTTCCCACACTGAGTCCGGGTCGGGATATGTTGTCAAGCGTAATTCTCTGCATTGTTCGCCGCGCCCCGATGTGAGGGGGCAGGTATACGCGTACATGGGTCTGTGGAGTATGATGTGCCATGTCCGCCTATTCTGATCTGATCTGTTATGGCCATTCTGATATGACATTTTATGATACGGGGCCACGCCCCTTTTTCTGATTCCTCTGTATAGTGGCACCAGCGTCGGGAGGGTGGCCACATTCTGTCTGCCGAGTCCCGTGTCAGGGACCGGATATGATATGATATGACATATGTTTCTGTACGCATTCTGTCTGTTTTGGAAATATGCATTTGACACTCTGGATTCTGTACTCATTTTCTATAACCATTATGATTTGACTTCTGTGATTCCGCTTTACATATTCAGTACATAGTTCGTACTGACCCCCTTTCTTCGGGGGCTGCGTTTTCATGCCGCGCAGGTACTGACGACAGGTTCGCTGATCCACACGTTTAGGATCCTATTTCTGCTATTTGGGGCGCTCTCTTCTACAGAGCCCATCTTTTGGTACAGTCTGTCACTGCTATCTGGATATGTACTTTGTTCAGGGTATGACGGGGCCCTGTCCCGTCTTATGATTATGATATGTTCTGTAGAGGTCTGTGGATACATCTGTGTGGGTTCTGTACATATGTTTGGGATATTCTGTTCTGTGATGGCCTTATCGGCCTATGTGTGCCAAGTCTGTTTTTCTGCTAAATTCTGTAGCGACCACTAATATTATTATTATATTATTATTCTGTTAATATGCTAATTTGGGGTATCGGGTACGTATAGGTGCCCAGCTCGGGCACTGGTCGCGGCCCACGGGGTTGGGTCGTGACACTGACTCTGCTGTTTGAAGAGCTCCTTTGATCCGGAGCGTACACTTTTGGTATATATCTTCTGTTTTCCGCATATCCTGTATGTATGGAAATTCTGGGTACGGCGGGGCCCTGTCCCGTCATATGATTCTGTATGTCTGTAGAGTCCTGTAGATAGATGTGTGGGTTACGGGTTTCGTCTGTATGTTAGCCTTATCGGCTTATCTGTAAATGTCTGCATGTCCAGATATATATATATATATGTGTGTGTGTGTTTGCGCGCGTGCCGTATCTGTATCGGCCTACTTCTGTAACATCTGTTTGAAAAAAAAAAAATCTGTATGATACGAAATTCGGTCAGGTAGGTATGTACGGATACCCAGTTAGGGTACCAGTCGCGGCCCACGGGGTTGGGTCGTGACAGACACGAAAGGATGAAGGTTGGGTAAGGTAAGAATATTGAGGTATGATTGAAATGCAAAGATGAAGGATGGAAGTGAAAGTAAATAGAAAGGCATAACATGGCAGATCGCTAAAGGATCAAGTACATCTCGACGTGTGATATATGAGGTAAGTTTCGACATCCTTGTATTTTACTTGAAAATGGGAGCCCTGTGTGGCTGAGATATGTTGGGTACATGCATACTAGCCCTGTGAGGCGTTATTGGTATTTGTTGCGTGCAGGTTTTGGATGGTAAGAAATATAGAGGAAACTCTGCCGAAATTTTCCTAGAATTTAAAGGAGATAGGATGTAAGCTTGTAATAGATCCTAACGGGAAAAAGGTGTTGGGTAAAAAGAAGTGGAAGGACGGGATTAAGTTAGGAGTATCGTTGACAACTACAAGAGATGAGTTAAATGTTGTTGAATTGATAGTAACGATAATTATGAGATCAACATTGATATGGTAAAGAGATATACTAGAGTAAAATTTGGAGACTGGTAGTACTAAAACATGACATAGAAAGATAAAAAGGTAACTCCAATAGAGTGTGATATGAGAGTATTAATTGGGTGGATAAGCACAAGTAAGATACGACAAGTTTATTAAAAAAATAGAGTAACAACATGATTGAGACAGGGGTATGAAGTACGAAGGGTTATAACGACTGTGGATACCTGGATAAGACAACTCATGAGGTGAGTGTAATAGAGCTGATTAGAAAGCATAACAGGTTAAGTACGCCTACTCCACGAGGTTTATTCCATTTTATACGCAGGCTTGCGAACGAGATTAAGAAGTGGCACTCTATAGAGATGGTTATGATCCGGATATAACGAGGACATAGCAAGAACTGTGGTACAAAGTAAGTAAAGTATAGCGAAGAAACGACTGAATATGCGGCATGTTCTATACGAATAACGAACAAATGCAAGTGTGAAATCAATTAGCGAGCCACGGGGAAGTAGATAAGAAATCTTATAAGACCCTGTTAAGGGAAGAATCCATCATAGAGGGGTCGTAATGACAAAAAGGAGAAGGTCAACTTGAAAAAGAAATCAGGGAAAAGTGATACGGTAAAGTAGTGGCAATTCGTGATTTGTATAATCGAGAGCAAGAGTGATATCTTTGGCTGGATGTAAAAGACCTAGACTATGGGAAGATGAATAACGAAATAGAATGATTGTTAGGAAGAGGATCAACATAATAAGGATGAGAGGGGATGATTAGAATGAACAGAATAAGTTATGGGAGCGCAGAATGGATTGTATAGAAGTAACATATTCTAAAGGACAAAGTGGTACTGAGTTAAGAGTAGGGTTCATTGTGCGAGGAATAAAGGATTGATTATCGAACGGGAGGTAATAAGACAAATTGAGGAGGAAAGAATGTAAAGGAATAAGTATGCGTATGGAAAGAAAAGGAAATATGCGAATTATGGACGCTTAAGAAGTAGTTGTATTATGAGAAAAGGAAGATGCATCTCATTCGAATATTCTATACCAATACAGAACAAGTAAAGTATATATAAAGGAATAAGTTGGACAAAAAAAAGGGTGACCATGAGTTAAGAGTTTACCTTACGACGATAAAGCGGTAAAGTCAGGCGTTCATCAACGAGAAATAAGATATGATCATGATTGGTTTTGAAATCAATGTTGAGTACAACACGAGGGTAGAACAGTACGAGGCATAAAAGGTATTAGTTGCGCCTGAGACATAGATCTTTCAAAACGAAGATGGCAGGTTTAAGGGAAAGGTGACGCTATAAGTGAACTCTAAGTATCGAAGAATGGGATAAGTGACATTACATGGATAGTACGGATAGCTAGATATACTACTATTTCGAGTATCCCTATGGGACAGAAGTTATTACTTGGAGCAGACGTAGACAGTGACTCACAACTAACGGTTGAGCTAAGCAAAACACATCTTTGTTTGGATTGCGATGTCGATTGTATTGCTTGATTACAAAAACTGCGAGATGAGTATGTTAGGATTTAACACATGAATTACCGCGGCTATAAAGTATGGGAAATGACATGAATATGAGGCGGTATAACGAGGGAATTGAGGAAAAGGATATATGAATTCAAGATTTGAAAGTGAGGAAACAGATTATATAATGGTAGAAGTAAGACCCTTAAAGGGGGGAAGAGAGTGAGGAAAATACCAGTATATAGATTTAAACGATGAATCTTAAGATGTGATAGATATAGACTCTAAAACGAAAAGTGAGAGTTCTGCGGAAAGGAGTCTAATAGCTAGTGAATAAATGAACAAGAATTGAGCGGGTATCTGAGACTTTACTGTAAATCATTCGTGAAGACCTTGAATAACGTGACATTGAGAGAAAATAACTCAAGGGATATTGTAAATGATAGCAATGCTATACTAGAATAGAGGCAAAGGCACTAACGGTAGAGTCGTTATTAATGATATTGCTATTTATAAGTGCCAATTAAGAAGGGACCTAAAGTTTTCTATAGTAGGAAATAAGATGTGATAATCCAGGGAAAAATAAAGGAAAGAAAAGAGTATGACGAGATAAGTTACTACAGATAGGCAAAAGAGTTTTGGTATGTATGACACCGAGCCTTGTCATGGCCGGGTATACGAAACCACCGAACCTTCAAGGTCGGGTATGCTACGGATATGAATATGGACATGAATATGTATACGAATATGGATACGAATATGGATATTACTAAGAAGAAAACTCATTTTCGACTATTCAAAGGGAATGTTATTAATAGTGCATGCTAGTGGACTAAAATGATGGCTCCCAAAAGCGGTTCAAGATGAAACGTTGTTGCCCCAAGTATGCAATGCAATATTTTACTTTTAATGCTTTTGGTTATGTAAATCCATACTGTGGGTTGTGATGTTGTAGCCCTGAGTGGCAGTGTATTTTGGACCGTTGTGATAGGATGGTAGTTTTATATTATAGGGGAAACTCTGGCGAAATTTTCGTAGAATCCCCGATAGCTTAACATTCGAGGACGAATGTTTTTAAAGGGGGGAAGAATATTACACCTCGGAAAAAAAATTCGTTAATGCACAGTGGATAGACTAACGAAGGGCACAAAGTATACGATGTTTCAATAAGTAAGAAATAGCATTTCATGATCCTAATTGAGATTTCAAAGACATTGAGGTAAAAGAAGAGAGTTGCCACAAAAAGCAAGGTATACGTTATGTGTCGGATAAGATTTACGAGTATCGAATTAAGGATGACTTAATGATGTCTTTGAGAAGAGTTATAATGTCCCTTAGATTGCTAATGAGGTGTTAAATAAGTGTTAAGAAGGTTCCATAAGGATTGGAGATCAAACGAGTCGACGAGAAAGAGTTCGGAAAAACTGGGCATTCTACGACCCAACATACTGGCCGTATGTTAGGCCGTATGTTCTACCTAGAATGGGACTTCCACTGGACCAAATCTATGGCCAAACATACGGCCAGTATAAAAGATACGGACCGTATGTTGGTCTGTAGAACTGAGTCGGGACAACTTTAAAATTTATATAAGGACTTAAACCTCATTCCATTTATTTCATTTTTCACCCAACATTTCAAGAACTCTCTAGAAAGTTCTCCACACTTCTCCCACAAGAATCCAAGAGAAATTTATGATCAACTTCATCAAACCAAGTGTAAGAAACTCATTGGAGTTCATCCCAGTCAAGAAACTCCATTGGAAGTGAACTAGGGTTTTGGCTCAGGTGAAGTATTTCCACTCAAAAATCATTCCTACACTATCTAAGGTAAGTTTTATGATCATTCCATGTTGTTTATATTATTGAGAGGTTGAAAGACTTAGATTATGAACGGAGATAGAAAATGGGTTAGAAAGATGAGAATAATGAGATTTTGAGTAGTAGCTTGGGATGAGTCATGATTATTGATATGTTGTGATTATGATTATGTTATAAATGATATTAAGGACATAGGATAAGCATTAAATGTGAGTAAATGTAATAGTGAACTATGACCATGATTATGGAGGAATTGAAGTGAAATTGTGAAATGTGGATACGGTAGAGTAAACGAATATTGTTGGTTATGATATTGTGAATGTTAGTACAGATGTTTTGGAGTTGATATATGATGTGAGGAAAGTCGTATAAACAAAGGAAATGTGGCCCAATTCTCTCTAGCTTTAGTTGAGCATGTTCATATGATCGATTAGCTAATATTAATAGGAAATCTCTTGAAGATAGAGACATGAGCATTGAAGGGGAACGATCGACCGAAAGAATAGCTAAACGAAAAGGTATGTGAGGCTAGCCCTTTCCTTCTAATGCATGACTCCGATGGCATAAATCTTCCTATTTTTCCATATCTCTCTTACATTCCGGAAAATTATGAGTCTATGTTCATAAGGGGCTTCATATGAGATAAAGGTAAAAGATATGTTACGAGCACGGCGACAATAATAGTGATGATGATAATGATGACGACGATAATAGTGATAATGATAATGATAACGAGGTTAATAGTGATAATGATAATAATGACGACGATAATAGTGATAACGATAATGATGACGACGATAATTGTGATGATGATAATGATGACGACGATAATAGTGATAACGATAATGATGACGACGATAATGGTGATGATGATAATGATGACGATGATAATAGTGATGACGATAAAGATGATGGTGATTCAATAATAGAAATCGGTAGTTTATTGACTTTGTGTCATCCCGATAGTGTCGAAATGTTTCTCTCGGATACATATGTATGTTATAAAAGTATGAATGCTATGTTGTGACACCGAGCCTATATGGCCGGGTATGATATCTATTGCGCGCACACCACTGCAGTTGGGTACGTATAACACTGAGCCTTGGTAGGGCCAGGTACGGATACCACTGAGCCTTGGGAGGACCAGGTACGTGTAACACCAAGCTTTATTATGGCTGGGTACGTAAGACACCGAACTTAGATGGTCGAGTATAATACTACTATGTATTCAAAGGTATGAAAAAGAAGTTTCCTAGTAGAAAGAGGATAAGTAAGTATAACGAGCATCGCTAGATGTATACCTAGCTCTCTATCATTTCATAACTCGTCCATACTATGTTATTTCATATGCTTTCATTATGCAATTGATTATGCTTTACATACTCAATAATTATCTGTACTAACGTCCCTTTTCCTGGGGGCGTTGTGTTTCATGCCACACATCCCCATATTGCTCTGCAGGAAAGTTGTCTAGGAGTTTGACTATAGGATGTTCAGGCTGTTAGCTGGATTTGTAGACTTCATTCGGTTCGGAGTGATACCGCGTCGGAGTATGTTCTCATGAGCTGAGTCACGCACATTATGGGTACGTTGGGGTCCTGTCCCAACTTAGGTTTTGACATCATATCTTATGTTAGAGACTTTTCCAGATAGAGTCATGTATACAGTACATTAGCCTTGTAAGCAGCTATGCAAGTCGATGTAGCATTATGAATTTCTTTACGGATTCATTCTATTACAGCTTTTTACTTGAGTTAAGAAAGATGAAAAGAATGTTTTGAAAGGCATTCATTTTGCACATCATTTCACGATTAAGAGTCCAGTAAGACTATGAGCATAATGAGAACTAGCGGGTTCGCTCGGCTCTAAGGGTCGGGTGCCTATCATGCCCTATCAGAATTAGGGTGTGACAAAGTGGTATCAGAGCTAGGTTCATCCTCGGGGTTGTCTGCAAAGTCGTGTCTAGTAGAGTCATGTTTATAGTGTGTTGTGTGCCACACCTATAAACAAGAGGCTACAGGGCATTTAGGATGGTTACTCTTATTTCATATCTAAGATCGTGCGATAGAGCCAAGTCAAAGGAAATGAGGTTCCTTATACTAACCCTTGATCAGCAGAAGAATGGTATCGACAGAAGAAAGTGATGGATGATATTGAAAGTTACAGAGGTAAGTCACTTCGTTGAGGCTATGTTATCAAAATATATATTTATATTGTAATGAATTGATTATCATAGAGGTAAGTCGGTGCTAGTACAACAGAGGAATTGATTAAATGCATCTTTTGATGATAAGTTCAGTTAAAAGTTGTGAACTAAACAAATTGAACGACTCAGTACAATGGTAAGCAACGACACGAAAGGATGAATGTTGGGTAAGGTAAGAATATTGAGGTATGATTGAAATGCAAATCTGAAAGATGGAAGGGAAAGTAAATAGAAAGGCATAACAGAGCAGATCGCTAAAGGATCATGTACATCTCGAGGAGTGATATATGAGGTAAGTTTCGACATCCTTGTATTTTACTTGAAATTGGGAACCCTGCGTGGCTGAGATATGTTGTGTACATACATACTAGCCCTTTGAGGTGTTGTTGGTATTTACTGCGTGCAGGTTTTGGATAGTAAGAAATATTGAGGAAACTCTGCCGAAATTTTCCTAGAATTTAAAGGAGATAGGATGTAAGCATGTAATATGTCCTAACGGGAAAAAGGTGTTGGGTAAAAAGAAGTGGAAGGACGGGATTAAGTTAGGAGTATCGTTGACAACTAAAACAGATGAGTTAACTGTTGTTGAATTGATAGTAACGTTAATTATAAGATCAACATTGATATGGTAAAGAGATATACTAGAGTAAATTTGGGAGACTGGTAGTATTAATACATGGCATAGAAAGAGAAAAAGGTAGCTCCAATAGAGTGTGATACGGCAGTATTAATTGGATGGATATGCACAAATAAGATACGATAGGTTTATTAGCAAAATAGAGTAACAACATGATTGAGACAGGGTATGAAGTACGAAGGGTTATAACGAATGTGGATACCTGGATAAGACAGCTTATAAGGTGAGTGTAATAGAGCTGATTAGAAAGAATAACAGGTTAAGTACGCCTACGCGGCGAGGTTTATTCCATTTTATACGCAGGCTTGTGAACGAGATTAAGAAGTGGCACTCTATAGAGATGGTTATGATCAGGGTATAATGAGGACATAGCAAGAACTGCGATACAAAGTAAGTAAAGTATAGCGAAGAAACAACTGAAGACGCGGCATGTTCTATACGAATAACGAACTAATGCAAGTGTGAAATCAATTAGCGATCCATGGGGAAGTAGATAAGAAATCTTATAAGACCCTGTTAAGGGAAGAATCCATCATAGAGAGGTCGTAATGACAAAAAGGAGAAGGTCAAATTGAAAAAGAAATCAGGGAAAACTGATACGGTAAAGTAGTGGCAATTCGTGATATCTTTGGCTGGATGTAAAAGACCAAGACTATGGGAAGATGAATAACCAAATAGAATGATTGTTAGGAAGAGGATCAACATAATAAGGATGAGAGGGGATTATTAGAATGAACAGAATAAGTTATAGGAGCGAAGAATGGATTGTATAGAAGTAACATATTCTAAAGGACAAAGTGGTTCTGAGTTAAGAATAGGGTTCATTGTGTGAGGAATAAAGGATTGATTATCGAACGGGAGGTAATAAGATAAATTGAGGAGGAAATAATGTAAAGGAATAAGTATGGGTATAGAAAGAAAAGGAAATATGCGGATTATGCGCGCTTAAGAAGTAGTCGTATTATGAGAAAAGGAAGATGCATCTCCTACGAATATCCTATACCAAGACAGAACGAGTAAATTATATATAAAGGAATAAGTTGGAAAAAAAAAGGTGACCGTGAGTTAACAGTTTACCGTACGACGATAAAGCCAGGTGATCATCAACGAAAAATACGATATGATCACGATTGGTTTTGAAATCAATGTTGAGTACAACACGAGGGTAGAACAGTATGAGGCATAAAAGGTATTAGTTGTGCCTGAGACATAGATCCTTCAAAACAAAGATGGCAGGTTTAAGGGAAAGATGACGCTATAAGTGAACTCTGAGTATCGAAGAATGGAATAAGTGACATTACATGGATGGTATCCCTATGGGATAGAAGTTATTACTTGGAGCAGACGTAGACATTGACACATAACTAACGGTTGAGCTAAGCAAAACGTATCCTTGTTTGGATTGCGATGTCGGTTGTATTACTTGATTACAAAAACTGTGAGACGAGTATGTTAAGATTTGACACATGAATTACCACGGCTATAAAGTATGGGAAATGACATGAATATTAGCCGGTATAACGAGGGAATTGACGAAAAGGATATATGAATTCAAGATTTGAAAGTGAGGAAACGGATTATATAATAGTAGAAGTAAGACCCTTAAAGGGGGGAAGCGAGTGAGGAAAATACTAGTATACAGATTGAAACGATGAATCTTAAGATGTGAATCTTAATATGTGATAGATATAGACTCTAAAATGAAAAGTGAGAGTTATGCGGAAAGGATTCTAATAGCTAGTGAATAAATGAACAAAAATTGAGCGGGTATCTGAGACTGTACTGTAAATCATTCGTGAAGACCAAATAACGTGACATTGAGAGAAAATAACTCAAGTGATATTGTAAAAGATAGCGATGCTATACTAGAATAGAGGCAAAGGCACTAACGGTAGAGTCGTTGTTAATGATATTGCTATTTATAAGTGACAATTAAGAAGGGACCTAAAGTTTTCTATAGTAGGAAATAAGATGTGATAATCAAGGGACAAATAAAGGAAAGAAAAGAGTATGACGAGATAAGTTACTACAGATAGGAAAAAGAGTTTTGGTTGGTATGACACCGAGCCTTGTCATGGTCGGGTATGCGAAACCACCGAACCTTCAAGGTCCGGTATGCTATGGATATGAATATGGACATGAATATGTATACGAATACGGATACGAATATGGATACGGATATGGATACGGATATGGATATATGTATATGTATAGATATATATGTACACAAATCACTCAAGAACGATTATGTAACTTGCAAGTATTTATACGTCGCAAATAAAACCAATTTGGTACTTAAAAAGAGGAGTAAAAGGTAGACAAGAATAGTGTGGACATGATACTCCGGGTCAGTTGAAGGAAAATACATGGTGAATTGACTTGAAATGTTGAGTTGGGATTATCGCTAAGGATAAATAGGACAATTACTTGGAATACGATATAAGTATATGCTATATGCTTCCTACTGTAGCCCTAGGGTGTGACAACTTACGAATGCAATAAGATCACTGCATGAAGGGGGGATCTTACCGAAAGAATATTACGCCTTGGAACTTTCATTTTTTTATCATTATAATTATAGAAAATTTCCGACAGTTTACCAAAGGGTTATGAAGTTCTCAAAAATTATGAGGCCTTTGATGAGTTGACGACAGACACCTATGACAGGACCCCTCGGATTAAATTTATCTAGACTCTACAGATGAGAATCAATACCATTATCATGGTTATATGGAAGAAAGGAAGTGGAAAATATTTGCAAACCATGTGAAACTTAATACTATTATTGAGCAAGACAAAGGACTGATGAGTCCGAGTATCAACGAGGGTCATATTAGGAAAGTGACTCACTTATATCTCTTGAAAGGATATTTCTGAGGAATCGGGGAAGTATTGCACCCGAGAGTCATTACTAAGAAGAAAACTCATTTTCGACTATTCAAAGGGAATATTATAGATAGTACGTGCTAGAGGACTAAAATGATGGCTCCCAAAAGCGGTTTAAGATGAAACGCTGTTGCCCTAGGTATGCAATGCAATACTTTACTTTTAATGCTTTTGGTTGTTGGGTTGTGATGTTGTAGCCCTGAGTGGCAGTGTAATTTGGACCGTTGTGACGGGATGGTAGTGTTATATTATAGGGGAAACTCTGGCGAAATTTTTGTGGAATCCCCGATAGCTTAACATTCGAGGACGAATGTTTTTAATGGGGGGAAGAATGTTACACCTCAGAAAAAAAAATCGTTGATGTACAGTGGATAGACTAACGAAGGGCACGAATTATACGATGTTTCAATAAGTAAGAAATAGCATTTGATGATCCTAATTCAGATTTCAAAGACATTGAGGTAAGAGAAGAGAGTTGCCACGAAAAGCCAGGTATACGTTATGTGTCGGATATGATTTATAAGTATCGAATTAATGATGACTTAATGATGTCTTGGAGAATATTTATAATGTCCCTTATATTGCTAATGAGGTGTTAAACAAGTGTTAAGAAAGTTCCATAAGGATTGGAGATCAAACGAGTCGACGAGAAAGAGTTCGGAAAAACTGGGCATTATACGGCCCAACATACTGGCCGTATGTTAGGACGTATGTTCTGCCCTGTCACACCCTAATTCCGCTAGGGTGTGATGGGCACCCGACCCTTACCTAGGGCCGAGCGAACCCTCAGACTCTTGCTGCACATAAAATCATGTCAAACTTTTCAAATCAAATGAGATGAAATACATCGTAAATTTTTTTTTTCCAGAAATATTCTTTCACGTAGCTTCCAAGCATAACGAATCAATAATCATACAAAATTCAGTACACAACACAGACCGACATTTTGGCTAACGGAGCCGCTTACAGACTGACAACCAATACCCACGACGCTGTCTGCAAAGTCTCTAACGTAATCCAGAAAGCATAACATACCAACTCTGACTCGGCAGCACTCCGGGAACAAATGGAGCTTGCCATCTGCACTGGAACATCTTTTATACTGTCTTCAACTCACCTGGGAGTACCTGCGCGGCATGAAACGCAGCCCCCCGAAAAGAGGGGGTCAGTACGAAATATGTACTGAGTATGTAAAGCATACAACACAGAAAGGAAAGTCACAACTGAAATACGATATATAGAAAGCGAGCACAATAGCCAGCATACTAAGGAGTCGTATCCGGCGTACAACAGGCAAAAGAAGTTCCGGAGAAATCAACACGGCAATCGGGATGACAAAATGTTTGCTTTCTTTTGGAAAACATCTTTGTTTCACACACATAGAAGAATCAACGCACAATTTTCGCGGCCATAAGTCCAGCGGTCACAATCACACATACCGCGGTCAAGTATCCAGCGGTTTTCTATCACAAGTTTGACATACCGCGGTCAAGGGTCCAGCGGTCTATGTCGGCATAATCACAAGTGCGGCAGACGCGGTCAAGGGTCCAGCAGTCAATGCCACACGTCCGGCATGACGCGGTCAAGGGTCCAGCAGTCAATGTCGGGCACGCCGCGGTCGAGGGTCCAGCGGCTAATATCACATATGCGCATATTCACATAACCGGCCCGGGACTCGGTAACATAGAAGATAACCAGACAAAATGCCAAATTATCACTTTCCAAACATAATCACACATGTCAGGATCATGCATCACACAGGACTCAGGTATACCAAAATCATATATTGGAAAATAAAGAAAATAAGTAGTTTGTCCAGAATCTCAGGGTAAGATTTTTAAAAACGCTTTAGATGTCAAAAACATTTTATAATGCTCATGAAGGTGGTCATAACACCTATCATATAGTGAACAGCATAATAATCAGGAGTTACCTGCGAACTCCGGACAAGAGTACATTGGCTAAAGCCGTACATCACATGTCAGGGTTTCGATCCCCACAATTGGGTCAATAATCATTAAAATCCGTCTCGGGATAGATAAAATATCTCCCGTTTAGTAGTCGGAACAATAACCATGAGTTCCCTTGACTTACCGTACGGGAATAAGACAAACAGAACAATAAGAGAGGCATCGGGGAAAGCGGGCCCACCTCGGGCCAAGTCGAGGCGGCGGACGAGAATCACGCCCATTAGACTCTACGGAGTCATCCAAGAAAGTTTTAGAACGATCGGGTTACATTTGTAAACGTTTTGGAAGTCCAACCACTTTTCTAGTAAAATGCACCTTTTATAATTCAATTCTATTGAATGAATAGTAACGAAAACTAATCTCGGGTTACGATGAGCAGGATAGTCCCCGAGGCCGAAATCTCAACCTAGTAGACCTAGGGCATGCCAAAGAAGGAAAGGATAAGCTTTACATACCTTTCGCGCTACTCACGCTTGTCCAAACTAAATCTCCGTTTCGCCCAAAACCTACAAATGGTCATTTTTACCAATTGTTAACTATAAGGCTTTTGGTATTCAATCTTTAACTCATCACTTGTCTACAAAAATTTGGGCAGCATTTCCCCTATAAAATCGTCTATCCGAATTTCCAATTGCTCTCCTATTGACACAGAAATACCAACAATAACATATGGACACAACCATATCTTCAATTCTTTTATTTCAACAAGAACAACAACATATCAAAACAGCCCCCAACTGTAACATAACGATGCCCGAAATTCTAACGAACACTTGAAATACACCAAGCAGCCCATATGCACTTCTTATACCTTATTTCATGCAATATTTTCAGAAAATTTCAGGAAAATACAACAGCAGCCACTCGACACCACATCATCTACTCATGTGCAATAAAACCACATTATTATCTCTATAATCCTTACAACAACCCACAACAATTTAACTCCAACTCTAACCATTAAATTCCTTCACTCTCCTCACATATCCATGATTACAACAACCAAAATATTAATTCAAATCAGTCCATCAATTTCAATTAAAACAGCCCCTCACCCATAAATTTCAACAAAACAACAAACGAGTTTATAATGTTGTTTTCTCCGTTCTAATTCGTTAAAACTCTAAATAAACACTTTAATAACATAAAAGGAATTTTATAAATACCTTATCAGAAGCTCCACCACGAAAATTTCATCCCCCAAGACCAATATTTATCTCAAATTGAAGGCAACGCAACGTACAACGTTTTTCTCTTCATGAGCTTCGGGATTCGGAACTCGGATTTTGATCAAAATGGCTTCCTTAGCCTAGGATCTCTCTCTCTCTCTCTCTCTATCTCTAATGTTTTTGGAGGATATTAGCTGAAAATGATCAGCCCTCAAGTGAATTTGCCATATATATTAACGTTAATGGGCCTCATGGGCCGAAACATTAGTGTTTGGGTCGGGTCCAAACTTGCTGCCCTGCCAGCCCAAATTGCATCGTCCATATTTCCTTATCCAAATATCATTTTGACGAGCGGTTTGTTGCGTTGGAAACGAGACTCGATGAACTTAATTTTAGGCTTTTGAAACACCTTAAACCTCCTCCTATACTAGGAGATATGTCCCCAACAATATGGGATAAAAATCTGGTCCGAGATTTTACTGAAGTTGTTCCGATTCATTTTGTTTAGATTCGTTTATCTTCTAATCCTCTTCCAACTCTCATGTAACCTCTTATACATACATATACATACCCATATACATACATAACAATCCATACACGTCTCGAAGGGTCCAGAGAATCACTATAACCTTAAACGTAACTGGAGAACTTACGAAGCTTCGACGAAACTCCAATCGCAAAAATATATTCATATCTTTTATCCATCTTCTATATCATTACTAATAATCTCAAATACTTTAAAAGGGCACTCACATTACCTCATATACGCTCATAACGCGATTTCAAATCCTTTAGGTTACGATGTCACCTCGGGATACTTAAGGCAACCATATATATAACGATATTCTTACTAACTCGATTAACTTTCCTTGAACTTTCTTAACTCATTCTTTCTTGTCTTAATTAAAATAGCACAGACTCTTACGGGGTGTAACATCCTCCCCCCGTTAGGAACATTCGTCCCCGAATGTCAAATTAGTCCTACATAATTATACTGCTTGTGGTGATCTTATAACGATTCACTTGTAACTTGAACTCATCTATCATGTTGTGCCTTTCTTTACTTAGACTAATGCCATTCTCCACCTGACATCTGTTAATATTGATCTTCCAAATATAGTAGACACGATTTAGCTACCTCCGTAATCGACTGCAACTTACCATATCCATCTGCACTTGAAGCTTAAGTCGAGTTCTTCTTGTTCGTTCTCTTTAAATTCACTGTCTTCTAGTAACTAGCTCGTTCTGACCATCTCACTTAAACCATTTCGCAATTTCCCTTAATCCTACTTATAACACGTCAAGCATATTATCTCGTGTCGTTTCTCTATTTTTGACTCAACTCTTCTATCGCCCCTTTACTCATGTTCACCTGGGTCCCCAATCCCTCCTGAAATGATCTCCAGAAATTTGCTGATCATATATGCTTTCCCAAAATAAAATTTCCCAAGTAAGGATGATGCTTCTTACGAATGACATGGAGGGTATCTCTTAGAATTTAACCCAACATAATAGATTTTCCCTATCGGTATCGACTTTCAAAACATGCTAAGAACTTATATCTCATTTTCCTATTCATATTTCTGGAAAAATTTGGGCAGAGGTTCCTCTGTATTTCTTACTATCCCAAAACCTGCACGCAGGAAATACCGACCATGCCTCACAGGGCCACCACACATACGTATATACACATCATATCACATCGTATCATAGCCACACAGGGCTAACAATTTCAAATAAAAGTATAAAGGTGTCGGGACTTACCTCACATATGGCACCTCGAGACGTACCTGATCCTTTAACTATCTGTTCTGTTGTACTTTTCTATCCACCTTCTCTTTCATCCTCAAATCTCACATTTCAATCAAATTCCAATATTCTTACCTTACCCGACACGCCTCTTTCGTACCATAACTTACTTGCGTATTGTGTAGCTTCCAATATCATCGGTCACTTTCTTTTGTCGATATCATTCTTCAGCTGAAATCAAAGGTTAGTAAGAGGAATTTCATTTCTTATGGCTGGCTCTATCGCACGATCTAAGATCCAAAGAAAGGTAACACCCTAAATGCCCTGTAGCCTCCTGTTTATCGATGTGGTGCACAACACACCGATAAACAAGACTCTACTAGACACGGCTTTGCAGACAACCCCTAGGACAGACCTGCTCTGATACCACTTTGTCACACCCTAATTCCGCTAGGGTGTGATGGGCACCCGACCCTTACCTAGGGCCGAGCGAACCCTCAGACTCTTGCTGCACATAAAATCATGCCAAACTTTTCAAATCAAATGAGATGAAATACATCGTAAATTTTTTTTTTCCAGAAATATTCTTTCACGTAGCTTCCAAGCATAACGAATCAATAATCATACAAAATTCAGTACACAACACAGACCGACATTTTGGCTAACGGAGCCGCTTACAGACTGACAACCAATACCCACGACGCTGTCTGCAAAGTCTCTAACGTAATCCAGAAAGCATAACATACCAACTCTGACTCGGCAGCACTCCAGGAACAAATGGAGCTTGCCATCTGCACTGGAACATCTTTTATACTGTCTTCAACTCACCTGGGAGTACCTGCGCGGCATGAAACGCAGCCCCCCGAAAAGGGGGGGTCAGTACGAAATATGTACTGAGTATGAAAGCATACAACACAGAATGGAAAGTCACAACTGAAATACGATATATAGAAAGCGAGCACAATAGCCAGCATACTAAGGAGTCGTATCCGGCGTACAATAGGCAAAAGAAGTTCCGGAGAAATCAACACGGCAATCGGGATGACAAAATGTTTGCTTTCTTTTGGAAAACATCTTTGTTTCACACACATAGAAGAATCAACGCACAATTTCCGCGGCCATAAGTCCAGCGGTCACAATCACATATACCGCGGTCAAGTATCCAGCGGTTTTCTATCACAAGTTCGACATACCGCGGTCAAGGGTCCAGCGGTCTATGTCGGCATAATCACAAGTGCGGCAGACGCGGTCAAGGGTCCAGTAGTCAATGCCACACGTCCGGCATGACGCGGTCAAGGGTCCAGCAGTCAATGTCGGGCACGCCGCGGTCGAGGGTCCAGCGGCCAATATCACATATGCGCATATTCACATAACCGGCCCGGGACTCGGTAACATAGAAGATAACCAGACAAAATGCCAAATTATCACTTTCCAAACATAATCACACATGTCAGGATCATGCATCACACAGGACTCAGGTATACCAAAATCGTATATCGGAAAATAAAGAAAATAAGTAGTTTGTCCAGAATCTCAGGGTAAGATTTTTAAAAACGCTTTAGATGTCAAAAACATTTTATAATGCTCATGAAGGTGGTCATAACACCTATCATATAGTGAACAGCATAATAATCAGGAGTTACCTGCGAACTCCGGACAAGAGTACATTGGCTAAAGCCGTACATCACATGTCAGGGTTTCGATCCCCACAATTGGGTCAATAATCATTAAAATCCGTCTCGGGATAGATAAAATATCTCCCGTTTAGTAGTCGGAACAATAACCATGAGTTCCCTTGACTTACCGTACGGGAATAAGACAAACAGAACAATAAGAGAGGCATCGGGGATAGCGGGCCCACCTCGGGCCAAGTCGAGGCGGCGGACGAGAATCACGCCCATTAGACTCTACGGAGTCATCCAAGAAAGTTTTAGAACGATCGGGTTACATTTGTAAACGTTTTGGAAGTCCAACCACTTTTCTAGTAAAATGCACCTTTTATAATTCAATTCTATTGAATGAATAGTAACGAAAACTAATCTCGGATTACGATGAGCAGGATGGTCCCCGAGGCCGAAATCTCAACCTAGTAGACCTAGGGCATGCCAAAGAAGGAAAGGATAAGCTTTACATACCTTTCGCGCTACTCACGCTTGTCCAAACTCAATCTCCGTTTCGCCCAAAACCTACAAATGGTCATTTTTACCAATTGTTAACTATAAGGCTTTTGGTATTCAATCTTTAACTCATCACTTGTCTACAAAAATTTAGGCAGCATTTCCCCTATAAAATCGTCTATCCGAATTTCCAATTGCTCTCCTATTGACACAGAAATACCAACAATAACATATGGACACAACCATATCTTCAATTCTTTTATTTCAACAAGAACAACAACATATCAAAACAGCCCCCAACTGTAACATAACGATGCCCGAAATTCTAACGAACACTTGCAATACACCAAGCAGCCCATATGCACTTCTTATACCTTATTTCATGCAATATTTTCAGAAAATTTCAGGGAAATACAACAACAGCCACTCGACACCACATCATCTACTCATGTGCAATAAAACCACATTATTATCTCTATAATCCTTACAACAACCAACAACAATTTAACTCCAACTCTAACCATTAAATTCCTTCACTCTCCTCACATATCCATGATTACAACAACCAAAATATTAATTCAAATCAGTCCATCAATTTCAATTAAAACAGCCCCTCACCCATAAATTTCAACAAAACAACAAACGAGTTTATAATGTTGTTTTCTCCGTTCTAATTCGTTAAAACTCTAAATAAACACTTTAATAACATAAAAGGAATTTTATAAATACCTTATCAGAAGCTCCACCACGAAAATTTCATCCCCCAAGACCAATATTTATCTCAAATTGAAGGCAACGCAACGTACAACGTTTTTCTCTTCATGAGCTTCGGGATTCGGAACTCGGATTTTGATCAAAATGGCTTCCTTAGCCTAGGATATCTCTCTCTCTCTCTCTCTCTCTCTCTAATGTTTTTGGAGGATATTAGCTGAAAATGATCAGCCCTCAAGTGAATTTGCCATATATATTAACGTTAATGGGCCTCATGGGCCGAAACATTAGTGTTTGGGTCGGGTCCAAACTTGCTGCCCTGCCAGCCCAAATTGCATCGTCCATATTTCCTTATCCAAATATCATTTTGACGAGCGGTTTGTTGCGTTGGAAACTAGACTCGATGAACTTAATTTTAGGCTTTTGAAACACCTTAAACCTCCTCATATACTAGGAGATATGTCCCCAACAATATGGGCTAAAAATATGGTCCGAGATTTTACTGAAGTTGTTCCGATTCATTTTGTTTAGATTCGTTTATCTTCTAATCCTCTTCCAACTCTCATGTAACCTCTTATACATACATATACATACCCATATACATACATAACAATCCATACACGTCTCGAAGGGTCCAGAGAATCACTATAACCTTAAACGTAACTGGAGAACTTACGAAGCTTCGACGAAACTCCAATCGCAAAAATATATTCATATCTTTTATCCATATTCTATATCATTACTAATAATCTCAAATACTTTAAAAGGGCACTCACATTACCTCATATACGCTCATAACGCGATTTCAAATCCTTTAGGTTACGATGTCACCTCGGGATACTTAAGGCAACCATATATATAATGATATTCTTACTAACTCGATTAACTTTCCTTGAACTTTCTTAACTCATTCTTTCTTGTCTTAATTAAAATAGCACAGACTCTTACGGGGTGTAACATGCCCAGAATGGGACTTCCACTGGACCAAATCTACGGCCATTATAAAAGATACGGACCGTATGTTGGTCCGTAGAACTGAGTCCGGACAGCTTTAAAATTTATATAAGGACTTAAACCTCATTCCATTTATTTCATTTTTCACCCAACACTTCAAGAACTCTCTAGAAAGTTCCCCACACTTCTCCCACAAGAATCCAAGAGAAATTTATGATCAGCTTCATCAAACCAAGAAAACCAAGTGTAAGAAACTCATTGGAGTTCATCCAAGTCAAGAAACTCCATTGGAAGTGAACTAGGGTTTTGGCTCAAGTGAAGTATTTCCACTCAAAGCTCATTCCTACACTATCTAAGGTAAGTTTTATAATCATTCCATGTTGTTTAAGATATTGAGAGGTTGAAAGATTTAGATTATGAAAGGAGATAGAAAATGGGTTACAAAGATGAGAATAATGAGATTTTGAGTAGTAGCTTGGGATGTGTTACACCCCAGAAAATTTCGTGTTACTAAGGCTACAGACGGCTTAATGTGAGCTCGAGGAGGAGCAAATATCACAAGTATAAAGAATGAAATTCTACTGTAGTAGCATGAGTATGATATTTGGAATTCGTACAATATGATTGGAATAATACGTTAAAAGATATATAGCCCTCGTAACCGTAAGCTGAGGTGGGGCCCACATGATGGGATTTTTATAAAGGACATATGATAAGTTAGATGGACAATATATGTGAATTTAAACACAACTCAAGAAGGGCCCTTGAGCAAAATCCAAGTGTAAGCCCTCCAAAAAGATGTTTTTAAGTTACGTTTTCGGGTGATCTGACTTCGGGAGGCCAAAACCCCATCATTATTTGGGAATTTGGGAAAACTCATAAAATTAAAGTTTTAGATAAGTGAAATACCTTTCCAAATATTGGTCGTGGGCCTGTATGTGACATCGGGATAAAGAGTTATGGATGTTTTAAGTCAAAAAGGTCAAGCTGGGCAGTGAAATGGGCCCAACCCGATTCCAATCCGGGTCAGGCCCATTTCCCTTGTTATTTAAGGGACGTTTCAGCCTTCTCCTCCTCATTTTCAGACCAAAAAGCCCAAGAAAATTCTAGAGAGAGAGAGGGAGGAAAGCCTTAGAGAGAAAAACCAAGTGTTGATCAAAATCCGAGCCCCGAATCCCGAAGCTCATGAAGATAAAAGTGTTGTACGTTGGGTTGCCTTCAATTTGAACTACAAATCAGCAAAGAAGAAGAGTGTTGACGTGGTTGCTGCATACTTAAGGTAAGATTAAGGTCCCTTTTTCATTGTTAATAAGTTTATTTAGAGTTTTAACGGATTAGAACGGAGAAAATAACGTTATAAATTCGTTTGTTGTTTTGTTTAGATTTATGGATCGGGGGATTTTTTAGTTGGACTAAATGGATGGAATTAGCTGAGTTATGATGTATAATAATTGTTGGTGTTGTTGACAAGTTACTATTCTTGAATTTGGAGAATAAAGTGTATGAAGATATCATATACAAAGCGTATACCGGGCTGTTTTTATATTATTTTCGTGGCTGTTTTGTGACAATATTTTGGGGCTGTTTGGTGGTTGTTATGAACGGTTTTGTGGGCTGGAATATCGTGGGATTGGCTGTAGTTTTTGTTATTGTTGTGTGTGTTGTTATACTATAGATACACGAAAATAAAGAAGTGTATACAAGCATTGGTATACGAATGTAGATTGGGCTGTTTTGGAAGTGATTTAAGAATGGATTTAATTCTAGTTTGATATGAAATCATTGGTGTTGTTGTTGTTGGTATTTTGATTGATGTTTGGCTAAATTGGAATCTCGAGGATTGTTAAGTTTTCAGGGGAAATGCTACCCGAATTTCGTTAAGTTTCATTCATACTTGGATTGGTTAGTAAGTGATGTGGATGATCTAACTGTGGCCTATGTTATCTTAATTTTAGACCTACGAGCTCGAGAAGTAGACGTTGCACATTTAAATAAGCGTTAAAGGTATGTAAAGCTAACCCTTCTTTCTTTTGGCATGATATTTATGAAACAAACAGACGACGTATATATATGACTCCAAAGAAGCTCCTATTCTTAGAGCCACTAGGATGGCTAATGTTCTTGATTTCCAGAAGCTATTTCACTGTGTCTTGATACGTGTCTATGATTCCAGAAGTTCTATTTTGATATAACCCATTGTGACACTCGAAGGGTACTTGATATGACTATTGTCTTGATCTTCGATGATGGTTCATTTTGATTATTCTATTGAGTATCAGATATGATTTAGTTTGCATATGGTTTCTCACTACTCTGCTCGTGCATGCCTCAATATATCTTTCAGTGAGTCCCGGGCCAGGATACGTTCTCGTGCACAGTTTCACTGCATTGTTCACCGAGTCCCTCACTAGAGGGCCGGGATACGGTATATATATATATATATATATGATGTGATGATGTGATGATGTGATGATATGATGATTTGATTATGGCACTAAGGATGGTATGTGGCGGCCTTAT
The DNA here is from genome assembly GCF_019175385.1 of Lycium barbarum. Lineage (NCBI taxonomy): Eukaryota > Viridiplantae > Streptophyta > Magnoliopsida > Solanales > Solanaceae > Lycium > Lycium barbarum. Next base: position 69,740,445 of record NC_083346.1, read on the forward strand.
TCACCGAGTCCCATAATGGGCCGGATATGATATATGATATTGATATGTATGATTTTCATTTCATAAGGCAAGTGTATTGATATTTTAAAAGTCATACTTGTTTCCGATAATCTCTATTTCAGTTATGATCTTCTTTATTGTATTTCATGCTTTATATACTCAGTACATATCTCGTACTGACCCCCTTTCTTCGGGGGGTTGCGTTTCATGCCCGCAGGTACAGATAGTCGGTTTGGTGACCCTTCTGCATAGGACATCCACTCAGCTGTCTTGGAGAGCTCTGTTGTTCCGGAGCCTATACTTTTGGTACAGATCTTATGATGTACGTATATGTTTACCCAGGGGTACGGCGGGGCCCTGTCCCGTCATATTTCGTTATCGATACTCTTAGAGGTCTGTAGACATGTGTGTGGGTTGTGTATAAGTTTGTTCAGCTGTGTCTATACGATGTGCTATGGATATGTTCGTATGTAGTGGCAGCCTTTTCGGCTTGCGCATGATATTGATATGTAGTGGCAGCCTTGTCGGCTTGCGTATCATTTTATGATTTGATCAGTTGTGACTCCTCAGGAGATAGTTATCTGGACATATATATATATATATATATATATATATATATATATATATATATATATATATATATATATATATATATATGATGACGTTATGAACCTTCGGAGTTCTTTTGCAAGTTCCATATTGTTCATAGTTTCAATTTGGATATATCTAACAGGTACGTATATGAGTGTCCGGCTCGGGCACTAGTCATGGCCCATGAGGTTGGGTCGTGACAGGATGAGTCATGATTCATGATATGTTGTGATTATGATTATGTTATAAATGATATTAAGGACATGGGATAAGCATTAAATGTGAATAAATGTAATAGCGAACTATGACCATGATTATGGAGGAATTGAAGTGAAATTGTGAAATGTGGATAATGTAGAGTAAACGAAGATTGTTGGTTATGATATTGTGAATGTTATTACAGATGTTTGGGAGTTGATATATGATGTGAGGAAAGTCGTACAAACAAAGGAAATGCTGCCCAATTCTCTCTAACTTTAGTTGAGCATGTTCATGTGATCGATTAGCTAATGTTAATATGAACTCTCTTGAAGAAAGAGACATGAGCATTGAAGGGGAACGATCACGCGATAGAATAGCTAAACAAAAAGGTATGTAAGGCTAGCCCTTTCCTTCTAAGGCATGACTCTAATGGCATAAATCTTCCTATTTTTCCATAACTCTCTTACATTTCGGAAAATTATGAGTCTATGTTCATTAAGGGATTCATATGAGATAAAGGTAAAAGATATGTTACGAGTACGGCGACAATAATAGTGATGATGATGATGATGACGACGATAATAGTGATAATGATAATGATGATGAGGTTAATAGTTATAATGATAATGATGACGACGATAATAGTGATAACGATAATGATGACGACGATAATAGTGATGATGATAATGATGACGACGATAATAGTGATAACGATAATGATGACGACGATAATGGTGATGATGAGGAGAGTGGTGTCGACAAGAGAAGGTAAATAATGCTACTGGGTGTTACAGAGATAAGATATTTCATCGAGGTTATGTTATCAAAAATTGTATATACATAATGGCAAACTGGCCATCATCAAGGTAATTTATTGAAGTATGATTGAAATGTAAAGTTGAAGAATGAAAGGGAAGGTAGATAGGAAGGTATAATAAGATAGATCGCTAAAGGATCAAGTACGTCTCGAGGTGTGATATATGCGGTAAGTTTCGACATCTTTATACTTTTACTTGAGATTGGGAGCCCTGTATGGCTATGATATGATATAATATATACGTATATATGTTGGCCCTGTGAGGCATTGTTGGTATTTCCTGCGTGCAGGTTTTGGGATAGTAAGAAATACAGAGGAAACTCTGCCAAAAATTTCTTAGAAATAAAAAAGGAATGAGATATAAGTTCGTAATATGTCTTGAACGGTTGTGTCAACAGTAATGATAGGATTTGACCAAGTTGCAAGTTTGACTTTGAGAAATAAGTTAACTGTTGAATTGATGGTAATAGTAATTATGAGGTCAAGATCAATATGGTAAAAAGGAAATGTTAAGACAATTTGGAAGGGCTTGTGATAATAAAAGAAGATTTAGAAAGGGCTGGCAAATCTTAATAGAGTGTTATGTTGAGATATCAACTGAATTGATCAGTAGGGATAAATTACGACGAGTTTATAGTTAAAAGGGGTAATAGTATGATTGAGACAAGAGTACGGAGGAGGAAGAATTGTGACGAATATGAATGTATTGATAAGACAGCCTGTGAGGTATTAAGGCTAAGATTAATCAGAAAGGGTAAGGGGGTTAAGTACGCCTACTCCACAGAGTGTAATTAAACCATAGTAAGAGTCGTGAATCCTTAAGGTTAAGAAGTGTTACACCATAGTATTAATTACGAACAGGATATTATGTGAATACAATAAGGATTGTTATGAAAATGAGTAAAGCCTAGTGAGGAAGTGACTAAAGGATATGACGTGGTCTATACGATAGAGGTATGAAGGCAAATGTGAAATGGAAAGGCAAGGTATAAAATGAATAAGAAAGACTTATAAAGTTCTTCTATAAGGAAAAGTGCAGAATAAATATTATATGATAACGAAAATGGAAGCGAGCCTAAGAAAAGAAGGAGTTAATTGAAAGAAGGAAATAAGAAGAAAGCGAGCGAGATAACAGTGTAGCAACAGGTTATGACGTAGCCGAGAACACGAGTAATATAAATGGCATAACTTGTGAAAGACCAAGATACAGAAAAATGAGCAACGAGGTAGAATGAGTGCTAGAAAATGACTAGTATGACAAGAACAAACAGGGATGAACAGAATACGTTTGGAGGATGAGAAAAGGGGTTATGTAGAAATAGTGTTTTCCGAAGGATACAGGAGTAGCATGAGATTCCTCGTGCACAAAATGAAAGATGGACATAGAATGGAGAAATGGAAAGGAATACTAAAGGAAGCACCCAAGATAGACGTAATTAATGGAGTACGAGTGTAAAAATAAAAGGGAAATACATAGCTACGAACTTAAAGGTGTAATACGACGACAAAGCGATAAGATAAGACTATCATTAAGACGAACTTGATATGATTTTGGGTAAGTTGGAAGTCAGTGTTAGGTACAGAACAAGGGTAGAAGAGCATAAGGCATAAAAGAGTATTGTGTATATATGACTTCACCTCGAAAATAGTTAAATCCGTAAAGGACAAGGACTGTAGGCCTGAGGAACAAATAATGCAGTGCAAATTTAGTAGAGGAAACAGATTATATCCGCTGGGATAAAGATACCGTTATAAGAGAGCTTGGAACACTTATCATCAGAATATAAGTGCTACCTAATTGAGAAATTGGGACGACTACAAGTACTAAATAAGTATTGAATGGAGTAAATGGAATGTGGCCGTGGATGAGTTGCTACAGTGATTGCATTACGCGAGTACAAATTATCACATAAGATTTTATACTATATATGGAAAGGTTCTCATCGCTTCATGATTTTGTTAAGGTTTCGTACGTGGATAATCAAAATCACAAATTATAAAGAAAAGATATGGATATGGTACAGTGTGCCAAGTGAATTAAAAAGGGGGGGGGGGGGGGGTCAGATGAATTTGAAGATTGGAAATAGGGACGTAGAGCGGAATATAAACAGATAATGGTATAAGTACACTCTAAAGGGGGGAAGCGGGTGTGAGAAAAAGCAAGTGTAAGATGGAAGCAATTGACACTGCAATATGTTTGATATGGATACTTAAACTTCAAGTGAGATCCCTTGCCGAAACAAATTAGTAAGATCTGAAGGCCAGCAATAAACGGATAGAAGTCAGGATGGTATTTGAGATAAGACCGAGGATCATTTGTAAATATCTTGTATGATATGACATTAGGAAGTGGGTGCTTGTAAAAATAAAGAGTACGACAAAAGAATGGTAACGAGTAACTTAAGAGATATTATAAAGGATAGCTACACTATACTGGGTTAAAGGCTAAGATGTTGGCAATAAAGTTGTTCGCTAATGATATTGCGACTTATAAGTAGCAAAGGGAAGAGATAGAAAATCTCCTATAGTAGGATATGAGAAAATCAAAGGGTAAAATAAAGAAAGGGAAAGGAGTATGACAAGATAGCTACGAGCGAGCTTTAGTACGGATGAAATATGTAAAGCAGAATGAACCAGGAGAAGGAAGGACTATGACTAAGATTGGACATACTTTATACAAGCTGTACAAAAATAGTTATGCAACCTACGAATATTTGTATGCTAAGGATGAGACCAAGTGAGTACTTGATAAGAAGAGTAAAGATTCAGTAATAACAATGCGGTTGTGATAGTTTGGATACATTAAGGGAAGACGTAAGATGGTTTGAGCTAGATTACCGAGATAGAATTAGTACTGAGGGCAAATAGGACATGGCCATAGTTGAGCCCCGATACCCATTGAAAGATACAAGAGAAAAATGCAAGTAAAACATAAAGACTAGTGAAACGACGCTAAGGTATTTGAGCACCTTCACGTGCTCTTGAAAAGATCGCAACATAATGTGTGACAGAAAAGCTAAGAAAAAAATAAAATAAAGAAACGGTACGGGATAATATGCCTAAAGTGTTACAAGTTGGAGTAAGGGAAATGGTGAAACAGTTCAAGCGAGACGATCGGAACAAACTGGTTACTGGACGGCATTGAATTTATATGTCAAATTCAAAAATTCTTTCAAAATTGTACCAGTTAATAATAGACAGATCACAGAGCAGCTAGATAAGGTTATCATATGAGGGAACTCCAGCGCTACTTGATATCCAACTCTAAAGATCAAGATTAAGAGCTAAAAGCAAAGTGACAGTTAAAATCGTTTAATAAGAAAGTCAAGAAGTGATACATGATGCTGAAGATTCCAGAGTATGGACTGTAACAACAGAGCAATGTAAGGTTATTGAAGCAAAATAATGTTACACCAAGGGAAATTTCATTTTATTCGTAGAGTCTGCGAAGGGTCTACAGGTTACCAAAGGCATGAAATACTCCAGGGACTGTAAAGTCTAATAAATCGACGAGGGACGTCTAAGATGAAGTGAACGATACGTCTTAAAGGAGTAACTATAGAAGAAGAAAGAGTCGAGTTAAAACTACGTACACCAGGAGAGAGTAAGATTTCAGCGGAAGAGTAAAGACGACAGCGTGGAATTATCACCTCGAGAGGCAAGAGCAAGAACAAATATTATGGGAATGGTTACTTAGAGATCTGGAATGCGTTATAATAAACTGAAGGGATCGACCAATGAAGGAGGCATGTGCAGGGCATAATTCAGTAAAAGAACGTTTAAGAAAGTATTGGAAGTGCAGGATTGGTTTAACATTCGAGGACGAATGTTCCAAAGGGGGGAAGGATGTTACACCCTAGAAAATTTCGTGTTACTAAGGCTACAGACGGCTTAATGTGAGCTCGAGGAGGAGAAAATATCACAAGTATAAAGAATGAAATTCTACTATAGTAGCATGAGTATGATATTTGGAATTCGTACAATATGATTGGAATAATACGTTAAAACATATATAGCCCTCGTAACCGTAAGCTGAGGTGGGGCCCACATGATGGGATTTTTATAAAGGACATATGATAAGTTATATGGACAATATATGTGAAGTTAAAAACAACTCAAGAAGGACCCTTGAGCCAAATCCAAGTGTAAGCCCTCAAAAAAGATGTTTTTAAGTTACGTTTTCGGGTGATCTGACTTCGGGAAGCCATAACCCCATCATTATTTCGGAATTTGGGAACACTCATAAAATGACAGTTTTAGATAATTGAAATACCTTTCCAACCATAGGTTGTGGGCCTATATGTGACATCGGGATAAAGAGTTATGGACGTTTTAAGTCAGAAAGGTGAAGCTGGGCAGTGAAATGGGCCCAACCCGATTCCAATCCGAGTCAGGCCCATTTCCCTTGTTATTTAAGGGAAATTTCAGCCTTCTCCTCCACATTTTCAGACCAAAAAGACCAAGAAAATTCTAGAGAGAGAGAGGTAGGAAAGCCTTAGAGAGAAAAACCAAGTGTTGATCAAAATCGGAGCCCCGAATCCCGAAGCTCATGAAGAGAAAAGTGTTGTACGTTGCGTTGCCTTCAATTTGAACTAAAAATCAGCCGAGAAGTAGAGTGTTGACGTGGTTGCTTCATACTTAAGGTAATATTAAGGTCCCTTTTTCATTGTTAATAAGTTCATTTAGAGTTTTAACGGATTAGAACGGAGAAAATAGCGTTATAAATTCGTTTGTTGTTTTATTGAGATTTATGGATCGGGGGTTGTTTTAGTTGGACTAAATGGATGGAATTAGCTGAGTTATGATGTATAATAATTGTTGGTGTTGTTGACAAGTTACTATTCTTGAATTTGGAGAATAAAGTGTATGAAGATATCATATACAAAGCGTATACCGGGCTGTTTTTATATGATTTTCGTGGCTGTTTTGTGACAATATTTTGGGGCTGTTTGGTGGTTGTTATGAACGGTTTTGTGGGCTGGAATATCGTGGGATTGGCTGTAGTTTTTGTTATTGTTGTGTGTGTTGTTATACTATAGATACACGAAAATAAAGAAGTGTATACAAGCATTGGTATACGAATGTAGATTGGGCTGTTTTGGAAGTGATTTAAGAATGGATTTAATTCTAGTTTGATATGAAATTGTTGGTGTTGTTGTTGTTGGTATTTTGATTGATGTTTTGCTAAATTGGAATCTCGAGGATTGTTAAGTTTTCAGGGGAAATGCTGCCCGAATTTCGTTAAGTTTCATTCGTACTTGGATTGGTTAGTAAGTGATGTGGATGATCTAACTATGGCTTATGTTATCTTAATTTTAGACCTACGAGCTCGAGAAGTAGACGTTGGACATTTAAATAAGCGTTAAAGGTGTCACACCCTAACCTTATTAGGGTGTGATGGGCACTCGACCCCACATACAGAGCCGAGCGAACCCGCAGACCCTGATTACACACCTAATTTTTTTGAATTCTGAAAGTCAATTGCAAATAAAATACATGTTGAGCCTTCGAAATTTTCTGCTTACTATTTCCAGAATTTAGCAAATCTGTAATTATATAAAATTTACTACATAACACAAAATGACATATCGGCTGATGGAGCTGCTTACAGACTGACTATCATTACCCACGACGCTGTCTGCAAAGTCTCTAATACTGATCAGACATCACAGCATACATACTCTGACTCGACAGCACTCCTGGAGGAAATGGAGCCCGCCAATCCACTGGATCATCTTCAGCTAATCTCGTCTATCCATTTGTGGGTACCTGCGCGGCATGAAACGCAGCCCCCGAAGAAGAGGGGTCAGTACGGAATATGTACTGAGTATGTAAGGCATGAGTACAGAAAACGAAACCATGACTGAGACAGATAGAACAACATACAAATAGCCTATCCAGAATACCAAACACTTATTATTTTTCTTTTCCTGACACGAATCATACTTACTCATCTCGTATGCCAGACGGATTACAGAACGTACAAATTACCCAAATGATGTCGTATAGCAAACGGAATACAGAACATACGGAAGGTCAGAATGCTTACTCTCCAACACAAGTCATGCATATCGGAATCGGATATCATATCACATAAGCGGTAACCGCGGGGACATATACCACGCCGGGACAAATACCATATCATACATACGGTAACCTCGGGGACAAATATCACGCCGAGGGACCGGTCACATCCTATCATATACATGATAACCTCGGGGACAGATAACACGCTATGGAACCGGTGAAAAATGCCAAGGGATGCGCACGATAACATAGGAACGTGGTCGCCACTCCTACCTTTGACGCCACAACACATCATATTTCAGAAAATTTGCTCCGATCTCCGTCACACATCATAACATAACCACAATACCCGGGGGCGGACAGATAAGACGGCACCCCGAGCCCAGACACATCATACTTCATAATATATCCTCGGTAACCGGGGACGGACATATAACACAGTACCCCAGAACCGGACACATCATACTTTCGGAATTCATATATGGAACCCGGCCCTCAACAGAGGACTCGGCAAACCATCCGCACGATACATACCGGCCCGGGACTCGGTGAAGGAAATCATAACATATGCACGAGCAGAATAGTGAGAAACCACATGCATAGAAATCAAGACTCGACAGACCAGTGTACTTACCGATACCTGGAGGCTCGGAACAGATTTCAGGTCAATCCGGCGTAGTATGAGAAAGTTACAAGTGTTCAAAGTACAGAACGCTTTATAAGCATTTCAGAAGCCTTTTTCGGGAAATCAGAATCATAGTCATATCAGACACCTTCAGATGTCCTTATGAATCAGATCAAATAGAGATTTTGGAACCATACTTACGTATAAGAAAATTATAGACGTCTTGATACAGAAACCTCTTCGAACATTTCAGAGCAATCCGAGATCGTATACGGAAGTTAGGGACATTAAATCTTACAGAAGTTCTAGAACCAGAATAAACATATCAGAATGCTCTTATCAGGATACTGATTTCGGAATTCTCATATCAGGATACTTATATCGGAATACTTATATCAGCATACCTATATCAAAATACGTATATCAGAATACTTGTACCAAAATACTTATATCAAAATACTTATATCAAATACTTATATCAAGGGATGAACTCGGATCACAAACTCAGGTCAAGAAGCGAATTAGAATCATAATCAGACTCAGTATCACAGAACAGAGTTACCCCAAGGCAGCATATCACATTATACCTTACTTGGCTCTAGGACATGCCAAAGAAAGAAAGGGTAAGCCTTACGTACCTGCGCCGCGACCAACTAGTTACGCTTGTGCCTCCAACTTGTTAATCTACATTCAAGAGGATTCATCCATTCATTAGATTCGTTGTCACATACTTGCCCTAATCTTTCAAACACATTCTCTTACATTCTGCCGGAATTTCGGCAGCATCTCCCCTGTAAATGTACCAACCCCGAGAATATGGCTCGGCCCAATTCAACAACAACCCAACCAACAACCAAGCTATGGCATCAATAATCAATTCAAGAATACATTCTAACATTAGTAACTCTTTTCTACATAGTTCATCAACATACCATTCACTACATGTCTCAAGCTAATTCCAATGCTCATACATTCATTACTAACTCAAGATCAACCAAACACCATTCAAAAGCATTTTATACCATTCTACAACATATACAAATTTTCCACCAAGACCACAATCCATCCGAAACCTCCAATTTTTTTAGCATATACTTTCACAACACATTTTCATCTTCCAAATTCATAAACCACATTAGCAACTAGCATGTTAACTACATCATTTGCACAAATACAAGAAATGACACTATAATCTCATTAGCTTCCAAATCAGTCCATAATCATTCCAACATCAATTTAAACCACCAAGTTCCCATTCCCATCATAGAATACATATCAACAACAATCAAATTGCTACATAGAAATTTATTCATTTTTCCTACACAACACACATACCACACGGCCAAGACTCCAACACCTATAACCTAATGAGTTTCATCCACTTTCATTGTAGACATAGAACTTACAACAACTAAAACACCAAACAAAATAATTACACCATTATTCCTACATACCACATGCATGGACGGCCAACACCCAATTTCCATGCTTTCATGAATTTCATCCATTCCTATATACAACAACATACACAAGCCTCCTATAACATACAAAAGAACATGAATTCTTACCTTTTCCTCCCAACTTCTTTACTCAACCAAAGTGCGGAAAACAATGAAACAGATGGCCTATCTTCCGAAACAATTACACCACGTTGTAGAGGGCCCTTGAATTAGTAGGAATACATGAAGAAAATAATTTTTGGAATTAAAATTGAAGACTTGGATTTCCATGGTCATGGCCGAAACCATGGCCTTCTTGCTCTCTTATTTCTTTCTTGAATTGTCTAGAATGCAAGTGATAGATTTTTGTCTTCTTTTTCAAGACTTTAGTCCTATATATACATATAGTTTTAGTGGCATGTGAGGGGCACATGCCCCACTCTAGAGTTTTCTTGAAATTCCATAAAAAGAAGACTAATTTGTCATCCTTTTTAGTTCTTTTTCTTTTTCATTTCATATATATATTTTTTTGTCACATGGCCAATATGGCCCTTTTTAAATTCTCATGAACCTCTTGGTGAAATTCCCGTTTTACCCCTATTCTTTCCGCAATATTTCCATAAGCCATTTTGCGAATTTCTCTTCTTGCCCTTAGCCTCTTACCATATTTCCATACTAATAATAGACACAAATAATATTCATGACAACTTGTGCATTAATATAACTTTTGAAAATGGTTTCGCCCTTAACTTTCCACGACGACTTTAGAATTTCCAAACGTACAATATACGGGCTATAACAAAAGGTATGTAAAGCTAACCCTTCTTTCTTTTGGCATGATCTTTATGAAACAAACAGACGGCGAATATATATAACTCCAAAGAAGCTCCTATTCTTAGAGCTACTAGGATGGCTAATGTTCTTGATTTCCAGAAGCTATTTCATTGTGTCTTGATACGTGTCTATGATTCCAGAAGTTCTATTTTGATATAACCCATTGTGACATTCGAAGGGTACTTGATATGACTATTGTCTTAATGTTCGATGATGGTTCATTTTGATTATTCTATTGAGTCTCAGATATGATTTAGTTTTCATATGGTTGCTCACTACTCTGCTCGTGCATGCCACAATATATCTTTTACTGAGTCCCGGGCCAGGATACGGTCTCGTGGTCAGTTTCACTGCATTGTTCACCGAGTCCCTCACTAGAGGGCCGGCATACGGTATATATATATATATATATATATATATATATTTATATATACATATATATATATATATATATATATATATATATATATATATATATGATGTGATGGTGTGATGATGTGATGATGTTATGATGTGACGATATAATGATTTGATTATGGCGCTAAGGATGGTATGTGGCGGCCTTATTCACCGAGTCCCATAATGGGCCGGATATGATATATGATATTGATATGCATGATTTTCATTTCATAAGGCAAGTGTATTGATATTTTAAAAGTCATACTTGTTTCCGATAATCTCTATTTCAGTTATGATCCTCTTTATTGTATTTCATGCTTTATATACTCAGTACATATCTCGTACTGACCCCCTTTCTTTGGGGGGGCTGCGTTTCATGCCCGCAGGTACAGATAGTCGGTTTGGTGACCCTTTTGCATAGGACTTCCACTCAGCTGTCTTGGAGAGCTCTATTGTTCCGGAGCCTATACTTTTGTTACAGATCTTATGATGTACGTATATGCTTACCCAGGGGTACGACGGGGCCCTGTCCCATCATATTTCGCTATCGATACTCTTAGAGGTCTGTAGACATGTGTGTGGGTTGTGTATAAGTTTGTTCAGCTGTGTCTATACGATGTGCTATGGATATGTTCGTATGTAGCGGCAACCTTTTCGGCTTGCGCATGATATTGATATGTAGTGGCAGCCTTGTCAGCTTGCGTATCATTTTATGATTTGATCAATTGTGACTCCTCAGGAGACAGTTATCTAGACATATATATATGATGACGTTATGAACCTTCGGAGTTCTTTTTCAAGTTCCATATTGTTCATAGTTTCAATTTGGCTATATCTAACAGGTACGTATATGAGTGTCCGGCTCGGGCACTAGTCATGGCCCATGAGGTTGGGTCGTGACAGGATGAGTCATGATTCTTGATATGTTGTGATTATGATTATGTTATAAATGATATTAAGGACATGGGATAAGCATTAAATGTGAGTAAATGTAATAGTGAACTATGACCATGATTATGGAGGAATTGAAGTGAAATTGTGAAATGTGGATAATGTAGAGTAAACGAAGATTATTGGTTATGATATTGTGAATGTTATTAAAGATGTTTGGGAGTTGATATATGATGTGAGGAAAGCCGTACAAACAAAGGAAATGCTGCCCAATTCTCTCTAGCTTTAGTTGAGCATGTTCATGTGATCGATTAGCTAATGTTAATACGAACTCTCTTGAAGGAAGAGACCTGAGCATTGAAGGGGAATGATCACGCGATAGAATAGCTAAACAAAAAGGTATGTAAGGCTAGCCCTTTCCTTCTAAGGCATGACTCTGATGGCATAAATCTTTCTATTTTTCCATAACTCTCTTACATTTCGGAAAATTATGAGTCTATGTTCATTATGGGCTTCATATGAGATAAAGGTAAAAGATATGTTACGAGCACGACGACAATAATAGTGATGATGATAATGATGACGACGATAATAGTGATAATGATAATGATGACGAGGTTAATAGTGATAATGATAATGATGACGACGATAATAGTGATAACGATAATGATGACGACGATAATAGTGATGATGATAATGATGACGACGATAATGGTGATGATGATAATGATGACGATGATAATAGTGATGACGATAAAGATGATGGTGATTCAATAATAGAAATCTGGAGTTTATAGACTTTGTGTCACCCCGATAGTGTCGAAATATTTCTCTCGGATACATATGTTTGTTATAAAAGTATGAATGCTATGTTGTGACCCCGAGCCTATATGGCCGGGTATGATATCTATTGCGCGCACACCACAGCAGTTGGGTACGGATACCACTGAGCCTTGGTAGGGCCAGGTACGTATAACACCAAGCTTTATTATGGCTGGGTACGTAAAACACCGGACTTAGATGGTCGAGTATGATACTACTATGTATTCAAAGGTATGAAAAGGAAGTTTCCTAGTAGAAAGAGGATAAGTTAGTATAACGAGCATCGCTAGAGGTATACCTAGCTCTTTCTCATTTCATAACTCGTCCAAACTATGTTATTTCATATGCTTTCATTATGCTATTGATTATGCTTTACATACTCAGTACATTATCCGTACTAATGTCCCTTTGCTTGGGGGCGCTATGTTTCATGCCACACAGCCCCATATTGCTTTGTAGGAAAGTTGTCCAGGAGTTTGACTATAGGATGTTCCAGGCTGTTAGTTGGATTGGTAGACTCCATTCGGTTCGGAGTGATACCGCGTCGGAGTATGTTCTCATGAGCTGAGTCACGCACATTATGGGTATGTTGGGGTCCTGTCCCAACTTAGGTTTTGATGTCATATCTTATGTTAGAGACTTTTGCAGACAGAGTCATGTATACAGTACATTAGCCTTCTAAGCAGCTATACAAGTCGATGTAGCATTATGAATTTCTTTACGGATTCATACTATTACAGCTTTTTACTTGAGTTAAGAAAGATGAAAAGAATGTTTTGAAAGGCCTTCATTTTACACATCATTTCACGATTAAGAGTCCAGTAAGACTATGAGTATAATGAGAATTAGCGGGTTCGCTTGGCTCTAAGTGAGGGTCGGGTGCCCATCATGCCCTATCAGAATTAGGGTGTGACACTATGTTCATGATTCGGGACTTAGAAACCAAGATGGAAGTGTTAGAGTTCGAAAATTCCTTCATCACGGTGAAAGTACATCGTATAAACAAAGTACGGGCCATAGTTCAAGGTACGAGATGTGCATGGTAGGGCGTAGTTCGTTGGGAAATTACAAAAGCCACTGAAAATTGGCATCGAGCAGCAAGGTAAGGGCCGTACTTCATAGTACGGGACATATCTTGAGCCCGTGCCTCGCCGTAAAAAAAACGATGCCTACTGGAAATTCACATCCAAGTTCGGGCTACAAGTACGGCCCGTACTTCAAAGTACAGGATTTACCTGGTGCCGTACTTCACCCGCGTCGGCCAGATACAACAAATACCTGGGGATAGTTTTATTTCCCCACTTTTCATTCTCAAAGAACTAGGACAACCTGCTCTTCTTCTCCATTACCAAGAACACTAAGGTAAGCAACCCTAACCTATTCCAAATAGATTCTAACATATCTATGAACGTTAAGCAAGAATTCATTATTCTTAACCTAGGACTTTCAAGAAAACCCAATTCAAGGGGATTCATGATTAAGCTTTGGGATTCTTCTTCAAAGTTTAGATTTTTACTACAAGTTTGGAGCGTACCAGGTATGTAGGGCTTCTATCCATATGTGGGAACATCTTTGTTCTTCCCCATGCCACGTTCCTCCATGATTATACAAGAGTTCACCAACATTAGGATTTTAGATATGTTCATGATAATCCTAAGTATATATACCATGATGTACCATGTTTCTATACGTAGTTCGTTATTGTGTTGATATTCCATTTTTTTTATTAAGAATCTATCTGTAATTCATGAAAAACCCATCCTGTGCATTCCATGGGTTCTTACATGCAAGTTATTAATTACTATGTTTATTTTCATGAAACACTTTACATGCTTACACGTTTTCATGCAAGTATATTATGTAACTACATCCATGTATACTGCAAGTCACGTTTTATGAAAAACCATGGGCTCAGATGCTACCTATATTATGTTCATGCTTTTGGGAGTTGCACAGATTACCGAGAAGCTTTAATAGCCTGAAACTACGCTAGCCACCGTAGGATAAGGATCGCTCCTCCCATGTTTAGGAAAATTCCTTCATGATTTTTTGATTGGATCCTTTCATGCCATGTTTATATCTTTTACCCTTGGCAAGGTATGAGAGCTCTGTTGGACGGGTCAGGTACCGGACTCCAAGTACCCATGTGGTGATTCATGTTGTCGGTTATACTTATGTGTTCCCCAATTAAAATGTTTTTACTCATGATTATATATATATTCATGTTCATGACCAGGTTTCAGTTTCAGTTTCAGCTCTCACCATGTTATTTCATGTGCCATTTTATTTCATTCAGTTTCTTTACATACCAGTACATTCAATGTGTTAACGTCCCCTTTCTATTGCCCGAGGACCTTCATTTCACGATGTAGGTACGGATTTATAGGACGACGCATCTGCTCAGTAGGATCATCCACGTATCAGCTTTTGGTGAGCTCCACCTTCTTCAGGGTTTAGACATTATTTACATTTATATCAGTTATACAGTTAAGGTATGCTGGGGGCCTTGTCCCAGCAAGTATGTTCTACAGTTTAGATTCATGATAGAGGTTTCATAGACTAGTCGGTTATGTTATGTCAGATATTCGGAGTCGTCTAGCCATTTTGGCTTGTTATTATTATGTTTATTCAGACTATTCCGCATTATGATATTATGATATTTTCGTACTTATGATATATGATCCCATGCTTTACTTAAATTATGCATGTTCGTCGCTTATTCTGCATCAGCTCATGCCCATGTTGAGTCAACAAGCGACATGGTTCGCTCAGTCACATACAATCAAGAATCGAGTGTCGTGTTATGCCCAGACCATGGTTCGGGGTGTGACAATGAGGTTCCGCAGATGAGAGAGAAAGAGCGCAGGTGTAAGGCCGCATCTGTGAGATCGCTAGGCAGAATCAGATATTTAATTCTAGCTTCGAACCTTAGGCTTTTCATTCACATATTTGGAGTTTAAGAGCTTAGCTAAGGGTAATTTTGGAGAGTTTAGCAAGGATTATAAAGTTGGTAAGTTTCTAACCTACATCCTATTATTATATCATTGATTCTTAAGTAATCTAAGGGCAGTAATCACGATTTAAGATAGAATTTGGGGTTTATGAACCCTAAGCTCAAAAATAAGGATCTCTTCAATTGATCAAGAAATTGATGTGGGATTGAGTTGATTTTTGGTATATAGATTCTATAGATCATGGGTAGATCAATTTTGGACTAAAATTCCTATTTTGCCCTTTTTGACATGGAATCCTATTTTGGGCATTGTTTTGGGTCCGTATTTATTATATGTCAACATGGGTACCGACAGACTCGTGTTCTAATGTATTATCCATATTTGACTAGATTGGGACCATTCAGAGACCGAACGAAAAGGAAAGCTTTGTGATTCAGACTCCTATTTCCAGGCAAGTTAAGACTTTGTACCTTAAATAGAACCTCGTGGTTGGTATAAATGAACCTAATTAAGAGGGATAATGGGGATTACTAAAGGGGTCCCGATAATCATGAGGTGACGAGCACTTGTATCGGGTACCGTTCCATAATATGGGTAATTGTGTACTTAAATTGTATAGTCTGTCTGAATGCCATACTTTGGGTGTTAACTGTTAGATAGTACGATCCAATGGATCTGTGATTGGGGTCTGTAGCCCGTATTGTCATTCTTTGATTATATACCTGCCATATTTGATATGTGTGTGGTACATCACCCATAAATACTCATTAAAAGTGAACAAGAAGCTAAGGTGGGACCTTTATGACTTATGCTAATCTAAATGGAATCTTTGTTGCACATTTTTGCTTCTCAATGTATTGCATGTCATATTCATGCTTATTTTGTGTCTCATGCCTATTATTATTGAGGATACAATTGTGGCTCAGTGGAAAACTGGTTTCGAACGGAGTGATGATGATTTGGAGCCTATTGGCTAAGAGATAGTTATATGGAACCTATGAGGAAGAGTTATGAGATTTGGAGCCTAATGTGGTTAAGGACCCAATGTGATCTGAGAGTTCTAATATTTCGGGTGGTATATGGACCTTGCGAGTCCCCCATGGGTCACGATTCGTTAATGTTCGAACGTGTATGTACCGGGTGATGGAAAGAAAGGCCTTGCATTGCATTCACGCATTCATACTTTAACTATTATTGATTATTCTTGTGGATTGGACTGTTTGGATTGTTTATTGTCTTTGTGGACCAAATACTTGATCTTTTGTGTTATAATGTATCTCAGACTAATGGTGGCTAAGTGTAGTAGTAATATTCAAAGACCAGCCCTCGTCTCCATTTTATCTAGGGTCAAGCGACCATGCTGTTGAGTACCCGTGTTTTTGTACTCACGCTACACTTGTTGCACTTTTTTACGTGTAGAATATGTATCGAGGTACCAGTGCTGTCAGAGTGGTTGCTGGACGCTGAGGAGATTACCATCGAGAGTTCTAGGTGAGCGATCATAGGATTCGAGACACTAGATTCTCTTCTATCTTGCTTTATTGTCTATTCATTTCTAGAAATTTCAACTACATTTTAGACTTATTATTCTATCTTAGTGGGTTCCTGTACTGTGACACCAGATTCGGGGGTTTGATATACTTTTAATTTTGCACTTATGATTTATAAAGATTTCAAGACTTAAAAATGACTTATATGCCTATTCTGCTTTATTATTATTCTCTATTCTTTTAAAATGAATTATCGGATGACTTACTGACTCGAGGAAGTTAGTGCCTTCACGACTAGTCAAATTGGGTTGTGATAGAATATCTTTGGGAAAATGGAGAGTATAGTCACTACTATAATTCAGTATCTAATTCACTTGCTTTATATGATGTGAACACAAAAACAATAAACTAGATTGATCTCTAAAAACTACCAAAATTGAAAATCAAATAAGGTATATACATGATGTTGGAAAAAGTCTATAAATACTAGGCTCCTACATTACAAAGTTTATATCAAGGTTAATGAACTTGGTGCCAACTTCAGCACCAGTCATGGTAGCAAGTTCATTGACCTTCTAAAAAGGGCCATTTCCGCTTTTGGA
Organism: Lycium barbarum; assembly: GCF_019175385.1. Lineage (NCBI taxonomy): Eukaryota > Viridiplantae > Streptophyta > Magnoliopsida > Solanales > Solanaceae > Lycium > Lycium barbarum. Next base: position 69,758,137 of record NC_083346.1, read on the forward strand.
GAAAGTCATTGGTAGGTTATTTTGATTTTTTATCTTCTCGATAGCAACTTTTAAGAATTAGTACTAGTAGGCTGAGTAAAAGTCACAAAAATGATGCTATCGAGAAGATATAAAATCAGATAACCTACAAGTGACTTTCTCCAAATGACAAAATGGCCTATTAAAAAAGGATTGTGAACTTGCTGCCATGACTAGTGCTGAAGTTGACATCATTGTGTTTTCACTAGGTAAAAGAATCGTACTCTTTTAGTCGCTAACCAAATATACATTATACATACAATTAACAAATAGAATTCTAACCTTAAAAATACATGTATCATAATAATTAAATATCGAATATAAGATCTTAAAAATGATAATTAATCTAATGTAAAACATGCAGGAATTAGCTATGGTGATAAATCAATTTGTCTTTCCCTTGTTCTATCTTACTTTACTGCAACTTTATCGATGTAGGGAGAGGAACATTTTTGCGTTTTATCTTTAATCTGATATGTACGTTCATCAAGTATTCAAATTAAATAAACAACAATAAGAACAACAACAACAACATAACAGTGTGATCCCACAAGTGTGATCTAGGGAGGGTAGCATGTACGCTCACCTTACCCCTACATTTGCAGGGTAGAGGTTGTTTTCGATAGACCTTGGACTCAAAAGTAGTGCAATCAAAGTAGGATTGAAAGGAAAATATTGACAGCAAATTAAAATAGCAAGATAAACAAACCAACTGAAGCAACCGGTAATAGTAAAAATTGAATAATAAGATACTACAGAAGATTTGGCAAAAGGAACACTTTGAGTTCTAAATTGGCTAAATGCCCACTGAATTTCTTTTTCATTTACTTTTTGCATTTTAGGGTTTAGAAAAGGGTGCTAGGGTTCTTTTTATAATTTTAAAGAGTGCGGGGCAAGGTTTCGAGTTTACTAAAGTATACTTAAGTCCCTTAATCTTCTCCTTAAAATATGCTCAAGTCCCTTTCTCTTCTCCTTTCTCTCTCCAGTTGATCATAATTTCTCTCTCCAGTCGGTCACTATTTTTCTCTCCCATCGTTGCTCGATTCAGACTTCGTCGTTTTCAGATATTTTATTGATAAACTCGTTGTTTTCTTGCAACCAGTGCCTTTAGAAGCTCCATATTCTCTTGAATTGAGAAAATTTCTTGTTTATTCAATGCTCCATTCTTGGAAAATTCATCTCGAATAATATGTTTTTTTTGGTTCTTATGAATGGTTTTGCTGGGCTGGGTTGTGTTTGTTGTTTCTTATTGCCTCAGCCCATTTGGTCTATTTCTATACTTGTCGTCAATCATTATTCTTTTTGTATCATTGTTGGTCAGCGACACTCTATTGTTTGTACATAAATCACAAAAAAATGGTAAGAAGTAAAAGAGTAAAGTACTTAAAGATAATGGCCCACCATGCCACTCTTCAAAAGAAAATAACGAGAATGATTCAGGCTTGACCACCATGCAATCACTATCACCGTTGTCAAATCCCTTCACCTGATGTACTCTTCCTACAAAATGACATGGAGCATCTCTTTAGGGGGCTTAAAGAGGATATGCAGCGAATGGAAATGCACATTCGCAGGCTTGCACATTTTCTGTGTGTAATCCTTGAAATGTTTGGGAAAGATCCTAATAGCTTTTTTGGGTCCAAACATATAATATAGAAATATGGGTGTCTGCAGACTCGTGCGGTAATGTAGAAACTGTACTTGTACGGATTGGGATCATTCGGAGGCTTTATGGAAGGGCAAGGCTTTGTTGTGAGCATCAGACTCCTATATAGGCAAGTTGAAACATTACTCGACTCTATTTAAAGCATGTGGTTGGATAAAATGAAGTAATATAGTAGGAGTAATGGGTATTAAAGGGGCCCCATACTTGCTTAAGGTATGATTGGTTTGGGAAAAGTTTCAACATTGTCAAGGTATTTGATGGATTGCGTGGCACGGGTGTATCAATGGAAAGTCAACGATTCACAGTTGCAGTGTATTAGTTGTCAATATGCAGGGACTAGTGTAAGTTTGGTAAGGATCATCATATTTGGCAAGAGGATAGTGACCGCGTGTAATAAAGAAGAGAAGTTGAGAATAAGGACATGAATGATGACTTTTGTGGTAAAAGTGTAGTGAAGTAAGATTTCTTAAGGTATATTGGTAAGAGTACTTTGTGTTATGGGACGGAGGCGCAAGGAAGAGGATTTGGATAGATCAATCTCCGCTATTAGGAAGGGAACAATTGGTATCTAACGTGCTCGTCAGGATAAGGTTGCAATTTGCACGAGAGCGGATTTCGTATTCGGTCATGAAACGTTAAGTTGGGCTCCGACATGGCAATATGGTAGTGGTGGAGTAAGAACTAATGGTTTGTGGGTTCTTTCAAGAAAGTGGTTATCAGATTTAGATTGGAAAGCAAGGTTACTTGTGTTGAGTGGAGACTTAATGTCACGACCCAGCTAGAGGGCCATGACGGGTACCCGGAGCTAGCGTACCGAGCACTACCTGCTAGATTTATCATCCAACTCAACTTAAACATTTATCATTCTCAACACAAGCGTATCATGAAATACTCTTCGAATATCTCCCAAAACATGTGTGTATGCATAAGCCCACGAGGCTACAAAACGATATACAAGATATACACCAAGAAGATCATGAGACATCTACTACCCACACATATGTATCTGCGAGCCTCTAACTAGATTACTGAAATCATAGGGATGGGACAGGACCCCTCCATGCCCCAATATGTACACAAAACAATATACCAAAAGCTCAAATAAAAGCTATAACTCTATCGGAGTGACGTAAGGTCGGGAACCTCCGATTATATTATAGACCAAACATCATCGCTAGGTCTCAGCTTGAAGGAACTAATATCATGAGGTGAGACAACAACAAGAAATAACATCAATGAGATCATAAAATAGGATTGTCAACTCATAATAGCATCATCATTATCATAGGACATGTCATATCTCTAGCTCATAAGGAACTCTTAATAATCTTAGACTTTCAACTTTGGAATGTAAGAAGGTCATGGGAATATAAGAAAGGAAATCATGGTAGAGGAGTCATGCCTTTGAAAGAAAAGGGACTAGCCTTACATACCTTTACGTCTCTTTAACGACTAAGTGTTCTCCTTCCAAGCTCACGACTCTACATTCAAGAGAATTCGTACTACATTAGATCATTAGAAACATGCTTAAGACTAAGCTAAGGCGACTAAGACCTAACGAAAATTGGACAGCATTTCCTTTGTTTCGACGAATTTCTCCATATAACAAACAACTCCTAAACATCAATGGCAACACCCATAATATCATAATCAATAGACTTTCACAGGTTAAACATTATTCACTTCTCAAATTCACTTTCAAGGTCATCCATAACCATGACTACAATACAACACCATACTTATTCTTCACATAATACTCCCTCAATGATATTAGCATCATTCATAACAAGATTATACTCATCTCATACTAAAAATCATGACTCAAATTGATTTACTCCTCAAAATACCATTATTTCTATATTTGATCTCATATTCTACTTTATTCTCTAATCCAAGTCTTTCAACCACTCAATACCTTTAATAACATGAAATAGATGTAAAACTCACCTTTTATTGTATAGGAATGATATTTGGATGAAGATATTTCACCTGAGAAAACCCCAACTTCAACACCAAAGGAATTCTTGACTTCCACAAACCCTAGTGAGCCTCTTGCCACTTGATTCTACTAATTCTTGGTGCTTAATTCTTGATTTCCCTTGGATATGTGTTAATGTGGTGTATGGAATATTCTAGAGGTTTCAAGAGTGGTGGAGAAGATAAGAAATGAGAAATAAGAAATATGAACTTAGGTCCTCTTTATATAAAAATTTAAAAGCTACCCGACATGGTTATACGGACACTTATACGGTCCGTATAACTTATACGGTACGTATAAGTGACCGTATAATACCACAAGTGAGTGACCCTTCTTTGGACAGGTTATACGGACCATATAAGTGGTTGTATAACTCACATTTTTCCGAAATTATTCCCCTTGGTTCGTTTGACCTCCAAACCTTATGGAACTTTATTGGCACTTGTATAATACTTTATTAACCATATAGGGAGTGTTATAACTCCTCCTCAAGATGTTACTAAATCAACATTAGCTCGGTTGCTGTAAAACCCTTCCAAACACAACTTATACTTCACTTTCTTCGACGAACTTTCTTCTCTTGCCTCACATGTCTTTGGAATCTTAATTAGAACCATTAAGTATCGTTTCTTACTTGTAGGGACATCATATACACCTTAACTTGCGTTAGTCTATTCACCGCACAACGACCCGAAACTCCGAGGTGTAACACTTAGGATATTGAGCAGCTGTAGTCTTGGTCCTTCAGTAAGGGTGTGTTTGCCAGGTCGTCGTGTTTAGAGGAATGGTAAGGAGATCGTGGAATCAAGAGCTAGTTGATTGAGGGTTACGTCACAGTCATACTTGGTAGAATAGACATAAAAGTTCAGTGTCGAGCCAGTATAATTTTGGTACTTAGAGGGTTATTGGGTGTTGCATCTAATTTTGGAGTTGGGTTAAGGGCCTTGTATCTGTTGTGTAAGATTCGGTTAGATCCTGATACTACTGGTGTTATTACTCGACTAAGTTGATCGAATGAAGAGGGATAATCATACAATTTGTTTTAGAGCTAAGTGAGGTAAGGGAACACTAGGGTGTAGAGTGTGTGGCATACTACTATCTCCAGGATTGACTCAACTGGTTTGCAAAACTTACAATTATGCAGTATACTATTGAGTGGGTTCGGGTAATGGTCAGACAGTGGCGGTGAATGTGAACTGATAAGAATTGAGGAATTGAAGAGCCAAGAAAAGGTATAGTTGATCGAGAATCGATAAGAATAAGGTACATCTTCGGGATTACTGGGATCAGTTTGGATTTTGGTATAGTTGTCTTGCATACTTCTGATGAGGGGTGATTATTGAGTATGCGTAAAGAAGGAAGTATACAGAAATGGACCAAGTGATATGATGAAGTTCCGGGAGATTTCGTGATCAACGACTAGTAAGAAGCAAATTTTAGGTAACCGACTTGTTAAGGCTTATGGGAAGTGGCTTGTGATGGTTTAACAGAAAGGAATTTTGGGAATCTATATAATTTGAAGGCTGGAATTTTATTTTCGAGATGAGATCATCTTCGTGGTAGTGTATTATGTTGTGGGTATTACTAACTGGATAGCGTGGGTGAGCATTTCCAGAATATTAAAGGCTTGGGAATAGTTATGCCAGGTTGGTGCGAGAGATCGTTGTTATACCCCGTATTTTATACGCTGAGTTTTGCCGTAAGATAGCCGACGTGAAGTTAGTAAATGAGGTTGTTGTCAAGGTTATAAGAGATTCGACATGACTATTCCGCGTACGCGGGAGTTTAAGTTGTGTACGGCAAATATCGGAAGATTGAAGGCGAAACAAACCAGAAAACTGCGTATGACAGCAGAGCAACTAGAGGTCAAGTAGACGGACCGTCAATTGGTCGACGGACCGTCAACATGCACCGTTGACAACTCTCAGAGAATCAGGGAGAATCTGGGGCTGCCGCTATTCGACGGTGGCGATTCGATGGCTAGTCGACTGGTCGACGGACCGTCGACCTTGCCGTCGAATTACAAGCAGTGGAAATTTTCTCTCTCCTATAAATAAAAAGGCCATGACTCGGATCATTTCTTACACCAATAATCATAATGCTCTAGACTTTTCAAGGTCTCTCCACCTTCTCTACATATCTATACATATCCTAAGCCAAATCAAGTGAGAATCAAGCCTAAAAAACCCTAAGTTAACTCATAGATGATGATAACCCTTGCTCTTAGTTGAGTTTATGGTGGTTTTGGTTTGGAACAAGGTTGGGCGAGTTAGGGTTTTTCAATATTAAGGTATGTTGTCTCTTTCTTTCTTATATTGAGTGGATTTGGAGATTAGTAAGTCATAAAAGTGAAGGAAATTATGGTAGGAAGGGTTATGGGATATTGTATTGTAGTTGTTGGTTGTGAATGGAATTTGGAAGGAAGTTTTGAATTTGTTTTAGGTATAATTTGTATATAATTTCCTAAATATAGAATTTTAAATGTTGTTGTTATTGGGAGTTGATTTGGAACTTGCTGGAAGTAGATGGAATAGGGAAGGTGCTGTCCAAATTTTGCTAGCCTATTAGTTACTCTAGTTTGGACTTAAGAGTGTTTTCAAGACTTAATCTTAGTATAAATCCTCTTGAATGTAGATTTGTGAGCTTGGGAGGAGAACGTTAAGTAGTTAAGGAGACGTAAAGGTATGTTAAGGCGAACACTTTCTTTCTTAAGGCATGATTCCTTTGTTGTGAACCTATACATGAAATCCTCAATATTCCTAATCCCTAAAATGCTAGAAGCTCGTGATTCTCAAAGTTTTTATGATATTGCTTTTAAGTGCTCTTCACGATGATGATGATTCCATTTCTAGAGATTTCAAATCTATAGTTCTTGATGTCTTTGTAATATTATTGATCCTTGTTTCATGATGTTGATCTTGTTCATTGTTGTGATCTCATCTTATGATAGTTGCTCCTTCAAGGTGAGATATAGTGATGATGATTCCATAATGACACATCGGAGGTTACTGACCTTACGTCACTCCGATAGATTTATGGCTTTTATCTGGGCTCTCATGCATGCTTTATACGTATGTATTTATTTTCTCACACCGTGCCGCCCTATAGTCGGCTGGGCAAGCACGTAGATGTGCACACCACTGCGGTAAGCAGGTTATGATGTTACCGCTGACGCAGGATGCCCCGTACGCGGGATGATATTATATATGGATTGGGCTGCACATTCTGCAGTACTAAAGTTATGTTATATATGTATGAAAAGTGTTTTTTTAAAAGGTAAGCATGCATGATATCCGCCTTAAGAGGCAATCATATGTACAGGTTATTTCTCTTATCTCATGCTTCTTTCATATTTTTATTATGTTATTTTTCATGCCTTACATACTCAGTATATTATTCGTACTAACGTCCTTTTTGTTCATGGACGCTGCGTTCATGCCCGCAGGTAGACAGGGAGACGGACCGGACCCCTAGGCTTCTTCGTCAGCGATTATACAGCAGTGTTCCATTTGTTTTGGAGCTACAGTTCAGCTGGTACTATTCTTTAGTATATATATATATATATGGGCATGGCGGGGTCCTGTCCCGTCCTTATGATGTTTTATACTCCCTGTAGAGGCTCGTAAATAGATGTATATAGATAGATGTTCTGGACCTCATCGTTCGTATTTTGCATATCATTTTTAGCATCCTTGTCGGCTTGTGCATATGGGCGTAGATAGTGATGTTTATATAGATGTGTTTTATCTTTGAACTCATGCTCTTACAAACTATCATAATTATGAGTTATCTTTTGAATTCCACCTAGATATGCTTATGAGGAGTACGCTAAGAGGTACTCGGTCGGTTAGATCTGGGTGCCCGTCAAGGCCCTCAGGTTGGGTCGTGACAAAAGTGGTATCAAAGCAGTTCGCCCTAGGGTATGGCTATAAGCCATGTCCAGTAGAGTTTTTTTTATGGGTGTGAAGCGTGCCACACTTATAAACAGGAGGCTGCAGTGCATTTAGGAATGATTGACCTTTCTTTCTCCTCTTAGATCGTATGATAGATCCATGTTATAAGGATTCTCTTTTTCCTAACCGTGTGTTGTGATTTCAGCAATGCCTGCAAAGAGAAAAACGACAACGGCCCAGAAGGGCAAGTCAACGGCAGGTAGGAGGACTGAACGGGTACCGCCTACAGATATAGAGGAGGGCGACCAGAATGAGGTTCCATCTCGGTCCTCTCATACTCCACCCGCTTTAGAGGAGCATAGAGGAGCCTCAGCTCCAGTTCCAGCACTCCCAGTTCCTCCACCGGATGCCTCAGGTCAGGAGATGAGGAAGGCTGTTCACAGTTTTGGTTAAAACCAAAATCAAACCGAAAATTTAACCAAATCGAATAAAATAACAGACATTTGGTTTAGTTTGGTTTGGTTTGGTTTTAAATTTGAAAAACCGATAATATTTGGTTTGGTTATGGTTATAGTAAAAAATAACCGAATAAATAACCGAACCAAACCGATAATTATATACATAAAATTTATAATTATTTATATGTATAATATAAGCTTTTCATAAATAATTAAAGATATTTTATACTTTTTAATTATTAATTTAATTATGGTCTACTTATTTTTAAGGCCCATGTCTTAAAAGAATAAGTCGTAAGCATAAGGGTTGTTTGTATTTTGAAACCTCTGTTTGATTTGTTCTTTTGAATCTAAACTGCGTTGCAAGTTTGGTCCACCTGATTTGCCAACAGCGTGTCTTTCCCTCAATATGCAGCAAAGTTCACCCTTGTGGGCCATGAGGAAAAAAAAGCTTCATAAGAAATTTGAAGAATGTAGAGAGAGAATATTTGAATTGTTACGGCTAGTCATAAACCGAAAAACCGAACCAAACCGACAATAACCAAACCGGTGGTTATTATTTTACTTGGTTTGGTTATGGTTTTAGACATTTAAAAACCGACTAAATTGGTTTGGTTATGGTTTTAACCAATAACCGACCCAAACCGAACCATGAACACCCCTAGCTGTTAGCGCCAGAGTCTGCAATTTCATTAGCTTAGATCCTCCAGAATTCTTTGGGTCAAAATTGGACGAGGACCCGCCGAACTTTATAGATGAAATGTTGATAACATTGCGGGTAATGCATGCTTCAGATGTGGAGTCGGTACAGTTGGCCTCTTATAGATTGCGAGATAAAGTCGTTTATTGGTATGGTACCTGGATATCTGCTAGAGGGGTAAATGCACCTCCATTAGTATGGCAAGAGTTTGTAGACACCTTTCTCCGACACTATTTGCCTCCAAAGGTTCGATGAGCCAAAACTGATAGATTTCTAAACCTCAGATAGGGAAACATGAGTGCCCGGGAGTATAGCCTTCATTTTAATTCCTTGGCCAGGTATGCTCCACCTATGGTAGCTGATATGGGAGATCATGTTCACTGGTTTCTGAATGGTTTGGGGCCACATTTGATTGATGATTACTTAACGGCCTCACTTCAGGATGGTATGGATATTTCTCGTATTCAGTCCCACGCTCAGAATCTTGAGGAGCGATAGCAACAGCAGAGGGGTGAGCGTGACTATGATAGGTGCTATAGTAAGAGGGCCAGATCTTTATATGCGGTCAGTGAGTTTGGAGGGAGTCAGAGGCAGCAGTATTCCAGACGCTCCGGTCAATCCGCAGCTAGTGCACCTCTGTGGTTTGCAGGCAAGAGATTTGATCGCCCTATTTATTCCGGACCAGGTCAGAGCTCCAGAGTCTCAGGTTTTCAGTATAGGGGTGATTCCAGCCAGATGAGGCCACCTTTACCTTGGTGCACTTAGTGTGGTAAGCTATATTCAGGACAGTGCCGCTTGGGTTCAGATTCTTGTTATACTTGCGTCCAGACAGGCCATATGATGCGCAACTATCCATCAAGAGGTATGGTTCACCCCACGGGATTAGCAGTTGGTTCTTCATCATCTGTACGCCCTCGGGGGCAGAGTTCATAGATACCGACAGGCCGTGGTAGAGGTAGAGGGGGAGCATCTAGTTCGAGTGATCCTCGGAACCGTATCTATACACTAGCTAGGTGACAGGATCTTAAGTCTTCCCCCGACATTGTCACAGGTATATTATCAGTATTTTCTCATGATGTATACATATTGATTGATCCAGGGTCTACATTGTCGTATGTTACTCCTTATATTATCGGTAGATTTAGGGTGAAACCTGAGTCGATTAAACCTTTTGAGGTGTCGACACTTGTTGGTGACCCTGTTATAGCCAGTCGGGTATATAAAAATTGCATGGTTATAGTTTATGATCGTCGTACCATGGAAGATCTGATTGAGCTAAATATGGTAGATTTTGATGTCATTATAGGTATGGATTGGTTGGCTCCTTGTTATGCCAATGTTAATTATAGAATGAAAATGGTTCGTTTCCAGTTTGCAGGAGAGCCAGTTATAGAATGGAAGGGTAATACAACATCTCTGAGAGGTAGGTTTATTTCCTATCTCAAGGCAAGGAAGATGATTGCTAAGGGATTTATATATCATCTAGTGTGGGTTCAAGATACAGAAGCAAAGCCGCCAACTCTTCAATCTGTTCCAGTAGTGAATGAGTTTCCAGATGTGTTTCCGGATGAGCTTCCAGGTCTTCCACCAGAACGGGAGATTGATTTTGCCATAGATGTGTTACCTGATACTAAGATAATATCTATTCCTCTTGATAGAATGGCACCTGCAGAATTGAAAGAGTTAAAGGAGAAATTGAAGGATTTGCTTGAGAAAGGCTTTATTAGGCCTAGCTCGTCACCGTAGGGAGCACCCGTGTTGTTTGTAAGAAATAAAGATAGCTCCTTACAGATGTGTATCAACTACAGAAAGTTGAATAAGGTGACGATAAAGAACAAGTATCATCTTTCCAGAATCGACGATTTATTTGATTAGTTGCAGGGCGCCAAATGGTTCTCAAAAATAGATATAAGATCAGGGTATCACCAGGTAACAGTCAGGGAGAAAGACATTCCAAAGACGGCCTTCATAACCAAATATGATCATTTCGAGTTTCGAGTAATGTCGTTTGGGTTGACAAATGCACCGGCGGTATTCATGGATTTGATGAACAGTGTATTCAGGCCTTTCTTAGACTCATTTGTGATTCTGTTCATCAATGATATTCTGGTGTATTCTCGATCTAAGGCAGAGAATGCGGATTATTTACGTGTTGTCCTTAGAATTCTTCAGGCTCGGAAGTTATATGCAAAGTTCTCAAAGTGCGAGTTCTGGTTGAGTTCGATAACTTTTCTAGGGCATATTATTTCAGCTGATGGTATTCGGGTAGATACCCAGAAGATTGAAGTTGTGAAGGCTTGGCCAAGACCTACAACACCTACTGAAGTTCGTAGTTTTCTGGGTTTGGCAAGTTTTTATAGAAAATTTGTAGAAGGTTTTTCTTTCATCTCTGCACCACTAACGAAGCTGACCCAGAAAATAGCTAAATTTCAATGGACGGATGCTTGTGAGCGCAGTTTTAAAGAGTTGAAGAACAGATTGAGTTCAGCCCCGATTCTGACACTTCCAGAAGTATCAGAGGGCTATGTTGTCTATTGTGATGCCTCAGGCATTGGACTAGGTTGTGTACTGATGCAGTATGGTAAAATTATTGCTTATGTTTCAAGGCAGTTGTGGAAACATGAGAAAAACTACCCGACCCATAATATAGAGTTGGCTGCGATGATTCATGCATTGAAGATGTGGAGGCACTATTTGTATGGCATTCATATTGATATCTATACAGATCATAAGAGTCTCCAGTATATTTTCAAGTAGAAGGAGTTGAATTTACGACAAAGGCAATGGTTGGAGCTATTGAAAGATTACGATGTGAGTATCTTATATCATCCTGGAAAGGCGAATATAGTAGCTGATGCTCTTAGCCTCAAATCCATGGGTAGTTTATGCGATGTTCAGCCAGAGAAGAGGGAGTTAGCTCGTGAGCTTCAACAACTAGCCAGCCTAGGATTTCGCTTGATGGACTCAGGTAATACGGGAGTTACTATCCAGGATTCAGCTGTCTCGTCCTTGGTAGTTGAGGTGAAAGAGCGCCAATATGAGGATCCCATATTAGTTCATTATCGAGATACACTCTCTCAAAAGAAGAAATCATCATATCAGATTTCTGCATATGGATTTCTCAGGTACCGAGACAGGTTGTGTGTTCCTGATGTAGCGGGGTTACGTCACCAGATTCTAGAAAAAGCTCATTGTTCCAGTTATTTTATTCATCCGGGAGTGACGAAGATGTATCATGATATTAAGTAAATCTATTAGTAGGATGGATTGAAGAAAGACATAGCAGAGTTCGCAGCTCAATGCCCTAACTATCAGCAGGTAAATATCGAGCATTAGAAGCCTGGAGGATTGCTACAGGCATTGGAAATTCCTACTTAGAAATGGGAGTAATTAACATGGATTTCATTACAGGGTTACTTCGTTCTCAGCGTAAGTATGATTCTATAGGGGTAACTGTGGATAGACTCATAAAGTCAGCTCATTTTCTGCCTGTTAGAACTACGTACTCAGCTGAAGACTATGCAAAGCTTTATATCAAGGAGATAGTATGACTCCATGGTGTTCCCATATCCATTATCTCTGATAGAGGGGTGCAGTTTACAGCTATTTTTTGGAAGTCTTTCCAAAATGGTTTGGGGACTCAGGTGAGTCTTACCACAACATTCATCCCCAGACTGATGGACAGGCTGAGCGTACTATTCAGACCTACGATGATATGTTAAGAGCATGTGTGTTATACTTCGGAGGCAGCTAGGATGATCATTTTCCACTTATTGAGTTTGCATATAACAATAGTTATCATTCCAGTATTCAGATGGCCCCGTATGGAGCTTTATATGGGAGAAAGTGTAGATCACCAATTGGATGGTTCGAAGTAGGAGAGAATAAATTAGTAGGTCCAGATTTGATCCAGCAAGCAGTGGAGAAGTTCAAGCTTTTTCAGGACCGATTATTAACAGCCCAAAGTCGACAGAAGTCTTATACACATAATCGCCGACAAGATTTAGAATTCCAAGTTAATGACTGGGTATTCTTGAAGGTGTCATCAATGAAAGGCATCATAAGATTTGACAAGAAGGGTAAGCTTAGTCCTCGGTATATTGGGCCTTACAAGATTATACGCAAAGTGGGCCAGGTAGCCTATAAGTTAGATCTACCTTCAAACTTGGAGCCAATCCATCCAGTTTTCCATGTATCAATGCTTCGCAAGTGTATTGGAGATCCTTCCAGAATGGTACCTATAGATGATTTTCAGGTTATCGAGCAATTGTCTTATAAAGAGGTTCCCATTGCTATCCTAGATAGATAAGTTCGGAGGTTAAGGACTAAACTTAGAGTTAGTCCATCAGTTAATGTTCTATGGAGAAACAAGATGTCACGACCCAAACCGATGGGCCATGACCAGTGCCCGAGCTGGATACTCGTATATGAACCTGCTAAATATAACCCAACTAGAACTAAGGATAACATGAAAATTTGTAAAAGCAAGCTATAGACTCATAATGTCACATATCAGAATGAACCTGTCTCCTGAGGAGTCACAGCTAACCAAAACATAAGATGAGAGTCCTAGGCTGAGCAGAAGTCCTAGGCTGGAGGATCGCCAAACTGAGTGTCTATACCTGCGGGCATGAAACGCAGCCCCCGAAGAAAGGGGGGTCAGTACGAAAAATGTACAGAGTAAGTAAAGCATGAAGTACAATAAAAAAGATCATGACTGAGTAAAAGAGGACAGGAGACAAGTATGATAATCAAAGATACCAATGCACCTGTGCCTTATGAGATGAGAGTCATGTATATCTATATAATATACCTTACCCAGCCCATTATGGGACTCAGTGAATGAAGTCATATACATATATACCGTACCCGGCCCTCTAGTGAGGGACTCGGTGAAATAATCATATATATACCGTACCCGTCCCTCTAGTGAGGGACTCGGTGAACAATGCAATGAATCAATGCACGAATACATACCCGGCCCGGGACTCGGTGAAATGATGTAATAACGTCATGCACGAATAGAATATCAGGAGCAACCATATACAAACTAAATCATCATCTGAGACTCAATAGATTAATTAGAATGAACCAACACTTGAGAATCAAAGATAACTATCATGTCAAGCACTATTGAGAACTAGAGTTCCTTGGAGTCATATATGTTCGTTGTTCGCTCAGTTTATGTAATTCATGCCAAAAAGAAAGAAGGGATAGCTTTACATACCTGACAATCTACCTAATCACCCAACGTCTACTCCTCAAGTCCGTATGTCTACAATCACGACGATAACATCATAATTAGACCATTTACACCACTTACTATCTAATTTGTATACAAACGAAACTTAATGAAATTCAGGCAACATTTCCTCTATAACCCTTGCACCAATCCAATTCAAAAACGGTCCATAACATGGACAACATCACCAACAAAAAAAACAACAACATCAAATAGCAACATAATCACGTGAGAAGTTCCCCAAAATCTCATCAAAACAGCCCACAAGGCAATCATATCTAGTTAATACATTTGTAGCACCATTTCCGCCATTTTAAACTAGGGAATTCCTTCGTAAACAACTTAATTAACAAGATACGGGGATAAAACATACCTTAATCTCTAGAACATTATTAGACTCCCAGCTCTATGCTTTCAAAATCAGCCACACAATAAGGTGACAATACTCCAATACGTTTATGCCATCACTTGGCTATCAAGGAAGGAGAAGATGAGATAAAAATTCAGCAACTACCTTTGTGTCCTTATATTTTTGGGTAGAGATCTAAAATCAAGAACCTATAATTTGAAAGGGAATGTTGCTGTTGAAAAAAAAGAGGAATTCACTTTGCTATTTTTTGTGGAAATAAGTGTTGAACCATTTTTCCTTTTGCTTTTAAGAATTCTTAACCAAAAATGATTCAAGGTATTAGTGGTACTTTGTCACGACCCAGATAGGGGGCCGCGACGAGCACCCGGTGCTACCCCACCCGGGTACCCCCTTATCGTACATAACATAACCTCTAGGTGAACCATAAGTCAATTCATGCTTTTTCTTTTATCGATAACCATATTGATCCCATTAGACGACCATCATCATTTAACATATCATAGGCATCTATGCCACATCATAAGTACAAGGCCGACGAGGCTAACAAAGATATACAAAACATGGGCCGACATGGCCGAACATCTCTACCCACATACATATGACTACGAGCCTCTAAGAGTTTGACATATCGTATGAGCGGGACAGGACCCCGCTATGCCCATAATTACATACACAAAAGAATGAGTACCCAAAAGCTATGGCTCCGAAGGAAATGGAGCTTTGCTATGAAATCTATGGATAAGAAGCTATGGATCGAACTTGTCTCCCTGTGCACCTGCGGGCATGACGCAACGTCCACAAACAAAAGGACGTCAGTACGAAGAATGTACTGAGTATGTAAAGCATGATCAACATCGATATATACATAAGCATAATACATAACAGAAGAAATAGCGTAGGAGGGGAGACAATAATGTCATCGTCATGGCACTTACTTACCTTTCGTAGGACTTTCCATTTTTCATACGTATTTGTACACCTACGTCATCATCCGTATTCCATAATAGTACTCGTACCATACTTGTGCTCATATTCATATACATGTCCTTATTCACATTCGTATACATAGTCTTTTCACATTCATATTCATATTATATACATAGCCATACACTTATATACATACATAGCGTGCCCGACCATAAGGTTCGGTGTTTCATACGTACTTAGCCAACTAAGGCTCAATGTTATTTCTACCTGGCCCTACCAAGGCTTTAGGGTTATCCGTACCATCTGCAGAGGTGTGTGCGCGTTTCGTAATCGTATACATGCATACATATATATAATCATATACTCTACCCGGCACCATAGGCTCGGGGTTTAATTATAGCCCTTCATAGGCACATATAAGCATGCTAGCCCGTAGGCACCTTTTAACATCATTATTATTATCATCGTCATCACTATTATCATCACTTTCGCTACATCTATATCTTATGCTTACTCGTCATATGGGGTGAGTAGTACAATCGTAGTACATATCGAGGATCGTGAGCTTATGAGCTCGGAATGTCAATCATTTGAATACAACATACTCATATAGAGGATTTAAGAGTTTGGCCAAGGAACCATGCCTTATGAAAGAAGGGTTAGCCTTACATACCTTTTTGTCGAACTATTCTACACTTGCACGTTCCCTTCCAATGCTAGCGTTTATACCTTCATTAATATCATAACAACGGCCATTAGTCATTTACATTTTCCACATTATCTAGATTCCTCAATTTGCCTCTAATTCACCCACATTCATGGTCATAACACCCAACTTCTTCCATTCGTCCAAAGTGTCTAGTTCATGATCTTAAAACCATTTATAACACATTCATATCACAACACAACAACATTCATAACTCAATTCAAACTATTTCTCAAAATGTCACTATTCATCATTCATGACCTAGTTGACCATATTTTCTACAATCCATGTATTTTAATTCTCCAATACCTTAAACATCTTGTAAAAATCATGAATATTACCTTAGAAGTTGTAGGAACAAGCTTTGGTTGATAATACTCCTCTTTGAGCAAAACCCTAGTTTATCTCCATTTGAATTTCTTGACCTTGGATGATCCTTGATGATTTCCTTACTCTTGATTCACTTGTTTAATGTTGTTGATGACTTATAATCCTTGAAAACTCATATAGTAAATGTAGAGAGAAGTTTTAGAGAGAACTGGTGTAATGTTGAAATGAAATAAGACAAGTCTTGATCCTCACATTTAATTAATTGAAAAATCTGTGTTGGGTGAACAGTGGTCGTCCATGGAGGTTTACGGCCCGTATTCCACTATACGACTCGTCCTCCATAGGCGTAATTAACCATTTCCAGAACCAGAAGCTGGGCTGCCTTCATGGTGGTTTACGACCATGGTTTACGGGTCGTAAATCACTTTATGGTCCGTATTTCAGGTCGTATTATACCTTTTCCTCAGCTGGCAGAAAGTTGAAGTTTGGCATGCCAGTTTACGACCTGGCAGTTTACGGACCGTATTGCACTTTACGGTTCGTATTTTGCAATATACGACCACTGGGCAGTTGCAATTCTGCAACTTCCCATATTTCTTAGACTTCTCATTTTAATCACCCCCGTCCATGCACATGCATTGCTCACCTTGTATCTCATCTTAACTTAGCCAACTTCCTCGTCTCACATCAGATACTTTCGAAATCTCGCCTAAGGTCATCAAACGTCGTTTCTTGCTCATAGACATCGTGTACTCATATTCATCACTAGTTCATTCTCTTGCGTACCAACGGAAAATTTTCCGTGTAACATTCTACCCCCTCTTAGGAACATTCGTCCTCGAATGTTAAAGGCTTGGGGAATTCTATAAAAATTTCGCCAGAGTTTCCTCTGTAATGTGGCACTACCACCCTGTCACAACAACCCACAATAACAATGCCTCACAGGGAAATAATACAACAACACTAGAAATTTGGCCACACACGACCTGAATGTATAAAAGGGAATCATACATACCTCATGATCTCGACGTCTCATCTTGGACTGCTCCCAATGGCTGAAATAAATGTGGGTATTTGGATCGCATATTCTCTTCCGCTTCTCATGTCATTTCCTCTCGATTGTTATTTCTCCACAGAACTTTAATTGAGGCCACTTCTTTGTTTTTAAGCCTCCGTACTTGCCTATCTAATATGGTAATGGGTATTTCATCATAAGTTAACTTTTCTGTCACTTGAATATCATTCACTGGGACGATCCTCGTAGGATCTCCAACACACTTCCGAAGCATCGAGACATGAAATACTGGATGGACTGACTCCAAATCTGGAGGTAGATCTAGCTCATAGGCCAGTTTGCCTATTTTGCGCACAATCTCATAGGGTCCGATATACCGGGGACTAAGCTTCCCCTTTTTGCCAAATCTCATAACGCCTTTCATTGGCGACACTTTCAAGAATACCCAATCCTTAACTTGGAACTCTAAGTCCCTTCGACGATTATCCGCATAGGACTTCTGGCGACTTTGAGCCGCTAACAACCGATCTTGTATGTGTTACAGCCCGTATTTCATACGTACGAATGATTTGAAGAAGTCGTGGAATGTTGAGGGCAAGATCGTTTTCCAAAATTATTTTAATATGCAAGTAGGTTATGAAAAAGACTAAGGGCGAAAAGGGAAAATTCACAAAATAGCCCGTGGTAATATTATGGAAGTCTAAGGGTAAAATGGTAATTTCATAAGTATTCAAGAAAATTCCTTAAATTTCCAAAATGGACGTATGGCATGGGTAGAATGTGCTCACATTTGAATTAAATGGGGGGCTAATTGTAAATTATAAAAATTCCATGGACAAAGCTTGTACAAGAAGACATTAGTCTTCTTTGACTAATTAAGAGAAGTTTCAAGAAATGAAAGAAAAATCTAGAGAGGGAGCATGTGCCCCTCACATGCATGTTACATATATATATATATGAGGGGGAGGTCATCATCTTATTGAAGAGAAAGCATGAACAAAAAAAAAAAAAAAAAAAAAAAAAAAGGGGAAGCTATAAAGGCCTATTCGGCCATGGAGGAAAAATACGGGGTTTCCAAATTTGATCCCAAAAATTATTTTCTTCATGTATTCCTACTAATTCAAGGATGCTCTCCAACATGGTATGATTGTTGAAGCAAGAGAATTACTCTTTGGTGAAAAACTCCAATTTTAGCTAAGTTGAGAAGTTGTGAAGGAAAGGTAAGAATTCATCTCTTTGTTATATTATGGATGGTTTGTGAGTATTATAGTGTGTGAAAATGGATGAAATTCATTAAATGCATGCATGTTGGTTGTAGCCGTGTGGGTGGTTGAGTTATGTAGAATTGATGAATTAATTTTACTTAGTACTATAATTGTTGTGGTTATAGATGGTTCATGCATGTTGTGGTATGTTGAAGTGAATGAAACTCATGAAAATATGTAGTGTGTATGTGGGCCGTGTATGTGCGACTTGGTGTAGAGAAAATAGACTAATTTTATGTAATGTGTTGGTTGTTGTTGGAATGTGTAGAAACGAATAAAATTCATGAATATGGTGCTTGTAGTTGTGGTGGCCGAATATAGTAGTGTATGTGGAAGTGATGAATTAATTTTATTTAGTAGCTTGACTATTGTGTTGTGGATTCCATGATGTAAAATGAGGATTTGATGACTTGAAATGAAGTTGAAATCGTTGTGGTGTCGTTGTGGAAATAAATATGACACTAGCATGAATTCTTATAATTGTATGAACGATAGTATAATACGTAGTTGTTGGTGAAGTTCATGAATTTAGAAGGAAGAAATGTGTGGTCATTGCCTTGTTGCATTTTGGAGATTTCGGGTAAGGTGGCATGTTGGCTAGACTAATTTGAGTGTCGAGTGAATTACTTGGAGTGTTCTTGAATATTATTTGAATGGTTTTGGAGTAGTATTTGAATATGCAAGCAATTGTATTGGCTTG
This sequence comes from Lycium barbarum, assembly GCF_019175385.1. Lineage (NCBI taxonomy): Eukaryota > Viridiplantae > Streptophyta > Magnoliopsida > Solanales > Solanaceae > Lycium > Lycium barbarum. The sequence goes on from NC_083346.1 coordinate 69,777,405, forward strand.
GTTGTATGCGGTCGAATTGAATATAATTGTTGGTATTGTTGTTGATAATGTGGCCGTGTTCCATTCTCGGGTTTGTTGTTGTTGAATTGGGCAAGTTAAACTTTGTGGGATAGAGTAATTACAGGGGAAGTGCTGCCGAAATTTCGGTAGCCAAGTGTCATCTTAAGAATCCAATCCTAAAGCACTAATCAATGTTTGGTAAACATGACCAATTTGTAGATTTTGGCAGATTTGCAGCTTTAATTTGGAGTCGCATATGAGGCGGAAAAGGTATGTAAGGCTTCACCCTTCTTTCTATGGCATGTCTTAGACGTATTAAGTTGGATACGAGCCTCGGGGACAACCCTATTCCCCGAAATTCGCACCTAAAGTTTCTCCTTTTTCATTCAGTAGAATTGAATCAGAAATTGTGCAAAATGTTGAAAAACCTTCCTAAACCTCTAGGACTTGCATAACTAAGACTCGACTACCTTGATACCCACACAAGTAACGCCATGACATGTAACACATGTAAATTTAGTACGCCGCCTCATTTGACCCGAGGTGGGCCCCTTGTTCCCGGTTTTCCTTATTGTTCCGCTTGATTTTCTTTGAAGCAAAATCCAAGGAAAATTTTTGATCCTTATTCCGTTCATCGAATGACAAGTACTGTAACTATGCTAACGAGGATAATTCTATGATGACAATGATAACGATGATGATAAGAAAGAGAATATGCCCATGATAAGTACGATAAGAGCGATTCCATGACTAGGAGTCTTGAGCTAAGAATTTAATGTGAATGTGAAAGTGTTATACTAGTTCTTGAACCTCAATTCTTTTCCTTAGCTATGACACTAGTTTCTAAAAGACTTCAAAGCATATGAATTGGCGGTTATAATGCCCATGATTTCATTCTATGCTCTCTCTTAAGGCTACTTTTCCGTTGCTAGTCTCACCTTAAAATACTCGTTCCTTCAAGGTGAGACAAGTGACCCGATTATTCCCTAATGTAATCGGAGGGTTTCGACCTTACGTCACTCCGATGGACACCTGACTTTCTTTGGGTTCTCATGCATGCCAATTGTATGACATATGAATATGAATGTGAATATGTATATGTATATGTATATGGGAAAGGGGAAGGGTCACTGTTATACCACCACCTGATTCAGCTGGATTTCATCCCGGACGCGGGATTATGGGAGAGCCGGATACGGCGTCTGTATTTGCGATATTTATAATATGTTGGGACACTGTTGGGGAGGGGGTGGGAGAGCCGATGTACTCGGCGTCTGTGAATGTAAATGAATGACACCGTTTTCTGAAACGTGCTGTTTTCTGTACATGTAAATAAGAAGTACTGTTTTTCCGAAAAAGGGACTAAGCATGCATGGCATCTGCCTGAAAGGCATTCATATGTACAGGTTACTTCTGTCCCAAGATAAGCTCCATATGTCTATTTTGTTATTGTTCATACTGTATATTCCTTTATTATGGTACTATTCATGCTTTACATACTCAGTACATTACTCGTACTGACCCCTCTTCTTCGGGGGCTGCGTTCATGCCGCGCAGGTACTCCCAGATGATTAGAAGACCTTACTGAAGGCGTTCCAGCGGAGATGGCGAACTCCACTTGTCCCGGAGGATTGCCAAGTCCAAGTATATGCTATGATGTCCTGTTCTATGTTAGAGACTTTGCAGACAGAGTCATGGGTATAGAGTGTCAGCATTGGTAGACGGCTTCACCAGCCGATATGCTATTATGTTTTATGTCACGAGTCTTATATGGTGTCAGATTTTACTTATGAAAAAAAAAATTGAGAACTTACTATGTAATTATTCCTTAACTGATACAAGAGTTTGTCTATGTAATAAGAGTCGGTGGGTTCGCTCGACTCCAGATATGGAGTCGGGTGCCCATCACACCCTAGTAAAGTCGGGGTGTGACAGTATGAGCTTAACTTTCTCTATTGCTTGCTGGACCAAGTCTGGCCCTATCAACTTAGCTTCTCCGGTTTCAAACCACCCAATTGGGGATCTACACGTTCGCCCATATAGAGCTTCATACGGTGCCATTTGAATGCTAGAATGATAACTGTTATTGTAAGCAAACTCAATGAGTGGCAAATGGTCATCCCAATTTCCTCCAAAATCTATCATACATGCCCGTAACATATCTTCAAGAGCCTGAATAGTACGTTCAGCTTTCCCATCGGTCTGGGGGTGAAATGCCGTGCTAAGGCGCACTTGGGTCCCTAAACCCTCTTGGAAATACCTCCAAAACTTGGCTGTAAACTGAGTTCCCCTATCGGAGATAATAGATACTGGAACACCGTGGAGTCTCACTATCTCTTTAAGATAAAGCTTTGCGTAATCTTCAACCACATAGGTCGTCCTGACCGGTAAGAAATGAGCTGATTTAGTGAGTCTATCCACGATCACCCATATGGAATCATATTTACGTCGAGAACGTGGTAAGCCTGAAATGAAATCCATATTATTCACTTCCCACTTCCACGTCGGGATTTCTATAGCTTGCAATAATCCACCCGGCTTTTGGTGCTCGATTTTCACCTGTTGACAATAAGGACATTGAGCCACGAATTCCGCTATATCTTTCTTCATACCATTCCACCAATATACGGACATAAGATCATGATACATTTTCGTCGCTCCAGGGTGAATGGAGTAATGGGAACAATGAGCTTCTCTCAAAATCTGGTGGCGTAGACCTGCCACATCGGGAACACATAACCTGCCCCGACATTGGAGAGCTCCGTCTTCCGAAATATCAAATGATGACTCCTCCTTCTGAGGGAGTGTATCTCTGTACTGCATTAGCATAGGATCCTCATATTGTCGCTCTTTTACTTCCGCTACTAGCGATTAAACTGCTGAATTCTGAATAGCAGCTCCGCTACTACCTGAGTCCACCACTCGGACTCCTAGGCTAGCTAACTACTGAAGATTACGGGCCATCTCTTTCTTTTCTAGTCGTACATCACTTAGACTTCCCATCGACCTACGGCTAAGAGCATCAGCCACAACATTTGCCTTTCCGGGGTGGTACAGGATTTCAACATCATAGTCTTTTAGCAACTCTAGCCATCGTCGTTGCCGCAAATTCAACTCTTTCTGCTTGAAGATATACTGAAGGCTCTTACGATCTGTATAAACATCCACATGGACACCATATAAATAATGTCGCCATATCTTTAATACGTACCACCGCGGCCAATTCCAAGTCATGGGTAGGATAATTCTGCTCATGTTTCTGTAACTGCCTGGAAGCATACGCAACCACCTTTCTATGTTACATCAATACACAGCCTAGCCCAACACCTGAAGCATCGCAATAAACAACGTATCCTTCCAATCCCTCTGGAAGTGTCAGAACTGGGGTAGAAGTCAATCGGTCTTTCAACTCTTGGAAACTACGCTCGCAAGCATCTGTCCATTGAAACTTAGCTGACTTCTGAGTCAACTTGGTGAGCGGTGCAGAAATAGAAGAGAAACCCTCAACAAATCTTCTGTAATAACCTGCTAAGCCCAAAAAGCTACGAACCTCCGTAGGGGTCGTGGGCCTTGGCCAAGTCTTCACTGCCTCAATCTTTTGGCTATCCACTCGAATACCGTCAGCTGCAACAATGTGGCCCAGAAATGCCACTGAGTTCAACCAAAACTCGCATTTGGAAAACTTCGCGAATAACTCTCGGGTTCGAAGAACTCCAAGGACAATACGCAAGTGATCCGCATGTTCTGCCTCGGATCTAGAATACACTAGGATATCATCGATGAATACAATCACGAATAGATCCAGAAAAGGCCTGAATACATTGTTCAATAAGTCCATAAACACTGCCGGTGCATTAGTTAGCCCAAACGACATTACTCGGAACTCGAAATGGCCATATCTTGTTCTGAAAGCTGTCTTAGGGATATCCTTCTCCCTAACTCTTACTTGGTGATACCCGGACCTCAAATCAATCTTTGAAAACCATTTGGCACCTTGCAATTGATCAAATAAATCATCAATCCTCGGGAGGGGATACTTGTTCTTAATCGTCACTTTATTCAATTGCCGATAATCAATGCACATTCTCAAGTAGCCATCCTTCTTCCGGACGAACAATACGGGTGCTCCCCACGGGGATGAACTAGGCCTAATGAAGCCTTTTTCAAGCAAGTCTTTCAATTGCTCCTTCAACTCTTTCAACTCTGCGGGTGCCATCCTATAGGGAGGAATAGATATGGGATTAGTGTCTGGCAACACATCAATCGCAAAATCGATCTCTCGCTCGGGAGGAAGGCCTGGAAGCTCTTCCGGGAACACATCCGGAAATTCGTTCACTACCGGAACTGACTGAAGAGTCGGCGACTCAGCTTCTACATCTTGAACTCGCACTAGGTGATAAATACACCCTTTCGTGATCATCTTTCTTGCCTTTAGATAGGAAATAAACCTACCTTTTGGTGATGCCGAATTTCCTTTCCATTCTAAGACTGGTTCTCTCGGAAATTGGAAACGAACCATCTTCATTCTACAATCAACATTGGCATAACAAGAAGCCAACCAATCCATGCCTATAATGACATCAAAATCTACCATCTCTAGCTCATGCAAATCAATCATGGTACGACGATCACAAATCACAATCACACAATTCCTATATACTCGGCTAGTTATTACCGATTCACCCACGGGTGTAGACACCTCAAAAGGCTTGATAAACTCCGGCTCAATTATAAATCGACCAGCAATATATGGAGTAACATATGATAATGTGGAGACCGGATCAATCAAAGCATATACATCATGACAGAATACCGATAATATACCTGTGACCACGTCAGGAGAAGACTCAAGATCTTGGCGTCCAGCCAAAGCATAAATACGGTGCTGAGAACCGCAGGTACTGGGAGCTCTGCCTCGACTTCTACCATGGCTGACTGGCGCATGTGAACCTGGCCCCGTAGGGCGTACAGATGCCGAAGACCCGGCTACCGACCCTGATGGCTGGGTCCTACCTCTACCATGCACTGAGGGGCAATCACGCATAATATGGCCCGGTCGACCACATGAATAGCAAACATCTGAACCCAATCGGCACTGACCCCAATGCGACTTCCCACACTGGGAACATCGTGGCACAGGCGGCCTTGACTGGCCTGAATCACCTCTGAACTGGGACCCTTAATAACTCTGACTCGGCCCTGAACGAACAGATCTATCAAGGCCTTGGCCTGAAAACCGTGGAGGTGGACTGGTCATGGAATAGCCCGAATGTCTGGGAAACTTCTGTCTGTGTCCGCCTCTGGACTCGCCCCTCGAACCCGAAGGTCTAGGCCTCTTGTTATGCCCCCTATCTTGCTCCCGTTCATTTCTCCGCTGCTGTAAGTGTTCCTCTAATTCCTGAGCATGTGCCTGAATGCGTGCAATTTTCATGCCATCCTGAAGGGACGCAGTCAAGCATTTATCCATCAAGTGTGGCCCTAAGCCTTTCACAAACCGATGCACCCGATCTCCCATATCCGCTACCATGGCCGAAGCATACCTAGCCAAGGAGTTAAAGCGGAGACTATACTCTGTAGCACTCATGTTACCTTGCCTCAAATTCAAGAATTTATCGGACCTAGCTCGCCGAACTTCTGGAGGCATGCAATGACGGAAAAAAGCATCGACAAACTCTTGCCATACCGGCAGAGGTGCATTGGCTCCCCGCGAAGCCATCCATACTGTATACCACTGGATCGAGATATCTCTCAATCTATAGGACGCTAGCTCTACCGACTCGGTTTCTGAAGCATGTATGTACAGGAGGGTCCTTAGCATACCATCAATAAAGTCTTGGGGATCCTCCTCCGGTTTCGACCCAAAGCATTCCGAGGGTTTCAAAGCAATGAAGTCACGGGCCCTTGCACTAATAGCCCTGTCACCTTGTCCTGCGCTTGGCCTCTGAGTCTGGGCCGCAACCAACTGAGTCAACAAATTAATGGCCTCTCTCATGTCTTGGCCCGAAGCATTCGGTGGAGGAGCTAGAGCTGGGGCTGAGGCTCCCACGTGCTCCTCGGTAATAGGCACTGTTTGGGAGGACTGAGATTGAACCGCACTCTGGGACTCATCTTCCTCTACTACCGGTGGCGGTGCTGTTTCAGCCCGCTTTTCTGCCACCGTCTTGCCCTTTTGGGCTGCTGTAGCCTTTTTCTTTTTAGGCATCTCTGAAATACACAACACACGATTTAGGAACAAGAATTTCTTACATCATAGCTCTATCGCACGATTCATATGAAGAAAGAAGGTCATATATTCCTAAAATGTCCGCAGCTTCTTGTTTATAAGTATGGCGCGCAACACACCCATAACCAAGACTCTACTAGACACGCCTCGTAGACACATCCTAGGACTGAACCTGGCTCTGATACCACTTTTGTCACGACCCGGCAAGGGGGCCGCGACGAGCACCCGGTGCTACCCCACCCGGGCACCCCCTTATCGTACATAACATAACCTCTAGGTGAACCATAAGTCAATTCGTGCTTTTTCTTTTATCGATAACCATATTGATCCCATTAGACGACCATCATCATTTAACATATCATAGGCATCTATGCCACATCATAAGTACAAGGCCGACGAGGCCAACAAAGATATACAAAACATGGGCCGACATGGCCGAACATCTCTACCCACATACACATGACTACGAGCCTCTAAGAGTATGACATATCGTATGAGCGGACAGGACCCCGCTATGCCCATAATTACATACACAAAAGAATGAGTACCCAAAAGCTATGGCTCCGAAGGAAATGGAGCTTTGCTATGCAATCTCTGGATAAGCAGCTATGGATCGAGTCTGTCACCCTGTGCACCTGCGGGCATGACGCAGCGTCCACAAACAAAAGGACGTCAGTACGAAGAATGTACTGTGTATGTAAAGCATGATCAACATCGATATATACATAAGCATAATACATAACAGAAGAAATAGCGTAGGAGGGGAGACAATAATGTCATCGTCATGGCACTTACTTACTTTTCGTAGGACTTTCCATTTTTCATACATATTTGTACACCTACTTCATCATCCGTATTCCATAATTGTACTCGTACCATACTTGTGCTCATATTCATATAAATGTCCTTATTCGCATTCGTATACAAAATATTTTCACATTCATATTCATATTATATACATAGCCATACACTTATATACATACATAGCGTGCCCGACCATAAGGTTCGGTGTTTCATACGTACTTAGCCAACCAAGGCTCAATGTTATTTCTACCTTGCCCTACCAAGGCTTCAGGGTTATCCGTACCATCTGCAGAGGTGTGCGCGCGTTTCGTAATCATATACATCCATACATATATATAATCATATACTCTACCCGGCACCATAGGCTCGGGGTTTAATTATAGCCCTTCATAGGCACATATAAGCATGCTAGCCCGTAGGCACCTTTTAACATCATTATTATTATCATCGTCATCACTATTATCATCACTTTCGCTACATCTATATCTTATGCTTACTCGTCATATGGGGTGAGTAGTACAATCGTAGTACATATCGAGGATCGTGAGCTTATGAGCTCGGAATGTCAATCATTTGAATACAACATACTCATATAGAGGATTTAAGAGTTTGGCCAAGGAACCATGCCTTATGAAAGAAGAGTTAGCCTTACATACCTTTTCGTCGAACTATTCTACACTTGCACATTCCCTTCCAATGCTAGCGTTTATACCTTCATTAATATCATAACAATGGCCATTAGTCATTTACATTTTCCACATTATCTAGATTCCTCAATTTGCCTCTAATTCACCCACATTCATGGTCAATTTTCTACAATCCATGTATTTTAATTCTCCAATACCTTAAACATCTTGTAAAAATCATGAATAATACCTTAGAAGTTGTAGGAACAAGCTTTGGTTGATAATACTCCTCTTTGAGCAAAACCCTAGTTTATCTCCATTTGGATTTCTTGACCTTGGATGATCCTTGATAATTTCCTTACTCTTGATTCACTTGTTTAATGTTGTTGATGACTTATAATCCTTGAAAACTCATATAGTAAATGTAGAGAGAAGTTTTAGAGAGAAGTGGTGTAATGTTGAAATGAAATAAGACAAGTCTTGATCCTCACATTTAATGAATTGAAAAATCTGTGTTGGGTGAACAATGGTCGTCCATGGAGGTTTACGGCCCGTATTCCACTATACGGTTCATCCTCCATGGGCGTAATTAACCATTTCCAGAACCAGAAGTTGGGTTGCCGTCATGGTGGTTTACGACCATGGTTTACGGGCCGTAAATCACTTTACGGTCCGTATTCCAGGTCGTATTATACATTTTCCTCAGCTGGCAGAAAGTTGAAGTTTGGCATGCCAGTTTACGACCTGGCAGTTTACGGACCGTATTGCACTTTACGGTCCGTATTTTGCAATATACGACCACTGGGCAGTTGCAATTCTACAACTTCCCATATTTCATAGACTTCTCATTTTAATCACCCCCGTCCATGCACATGCATTGTTCACCTTGTATCTCGTCTTAACTTAGCCAACTTCCTCGTCTCACATCGGATACTTTCGAAATCTCGCCTAAGGTCATCAAACGTCGTTTCTTGCTCATAGACATCGTGTACTCATATTCATCACTAGTTCATTCTCTTGCGTACCAACGGAATATTTTCCGAGGTGTAATAACTTTCCTTTCCCATTTTTTAACACGTGCCCCCTTGGCATATCTATACAACACTTGTCACTAAAATTGCCACCACCTACTTAAATGCATGTATATAATTCCATATGTCCTCTTATTCATATATATAGTTGATCTATTAACGAACAATTATTATACACGATAATAAATTAATTCACTATTTAATTCATTTTGGGACTTCATTCGTTGTATGTACCAAGTTCTTGATTTTCATGCTTGAATATGACCAAATTCTCCGTGCTCGGGTAAATTTACTCAAGTTGGACGGTTCAATTTCCTGGTCCAAAATACGGGATATTATAGTTTGGACCGTATTTCATTCAAATAAATTTTGAACCTCGACGAAACTTATTTTCTTCGATTTGTTTAACTTCTAATCCTTACGATACATCTGTACCATCACTCTAACCACCTTTGGTTGAGGGATAACCTTCCTTTCGTTACTAATGTCATTAAAGTCGCACGTTTTCCAACGCACGAGAACACGGGATATAACATCCTTCCCCCCTTAAGAACATTCGTCCTCGAATGTTAAACTATTCTATGGACTCTTATAAAATTTTCGGTAGAGTTTCCTCTGTACCTATACCTACCAACTTGCGTTCAGTAACCCACAGATGCCTCACGGGGCCATAATATCATATATTTTTTTTTACCAGTCAATATAGTCAATTAAGGAACTAAATTACCTGCAGGCATAGGGGACAAGTAAGGATACTTATTCTTCATTTCGTCTTTGGCTTCCCAAGTCACCACTTCCTTATTATTATTTCGCCACAATACTTTGACAAAAGCCACATCCTTAGTACGTAACCTTCTGTCACACCCTAATCCCGCTAGGGTGTGATGGGCACCCGACCCCATATCCGGAGTCGAGTGAACCCACAGACTCTTATTTCATACATAATCTCCTCAGACTCTGAAATCAAATAGTAGTGAAAGGTATAGTAAGCTTTCAGAATCTTTCTTTTATCGATGTTTTCGAATTAGACAAAATCTGTAATCATATAGAGTTTAACACACAATACAGAATGACATATCGACTGATGGAGCCGCGTACAAAATAGATATACTAAACCCAAGAATCTGTCTGCAAAGTCTCTAACTTCGAACAAACAATCACAGTACGTATACTCTGACTCAGCAACACTCCAGGAGCAAATGGAGTTTGCCAATCCAGCAGAAGCATCTTCTAGCAATGTCCTGTGCTTATCTGGGTGTACCTGCGTGGCATGAAACGCATCCCCCGAAGAACAGGGGGTCAGTACGGAATATGTACTGAGTATGTAAAGCATGGAACACAGCAAACAGAATTATAACCGAAAGAAACGGTATAGAAGTAAGTACACTTTCAGAATACCAAAATACTTATTTTTTAGAATGCAAATCATATATACTAATGCCATATGTCAGAAGAAGTACAGAAAGTAAGTAGGTCATCCAGAGTACCAAAATGTGTATTTCCAAACACAGACCGCGCGTGCCAACAGCGTATGTCATCATATACGTTTACACATAACTAATTCATACGTAACATAATAGTGCCGAGGAACGTACGGCCCGATCCACATATATAGCATATTAGTGTCGAGGAACGTTCGGCCCGATCCACAAATGTATTTGCTGCGGAACGTGCAGCCCGATCCATATACACATATTATATTGCTGTGGCACGTGCAGAAGGTTAGTACAGACATTAAACACGATATGCAGAATAATAAAACACTTACTAGGAACACGAATCATGCATGCCAAGCACGGTATCCGGCCCCTTACGGGACTCGGGGAAACGTGGCGCCACACACATCATACTCCAAAAGGTTTGCTCCGTAATCTCCGTCACACATCATAACATCATATCATAAGATCAGAACATACATACACACATATATGGTTCGGCGAACCATGAACTCATCATAACACCGTAACACATCCTACTCCGGAATATATATATGGTACCCGGCCCTCAAGTAAGGGACCCGGCATACCATACGCACGACATATACCGGCCCGGGACTCGGCGAAAGAAGTAATAATACATGCACGAGCAGAGTAGTGGGAAACTAAATGCACATAAATCAAGACTCGATATATACGTACCTATACCGACCTTTGAAGGATCATAAACATGTTTCAAGTCAATCGGAGTTAGTATGTGAAAGTTACAGACATTTTTACCACAGAAACTATTACGAACGTTTCAAAGCAAATCCAATATCTTTTACAAAAGTTAGGGACATTAAAATTTACAGAACTCTTTGAACGTTTCAGAAGCTTTCCTTGGAGAATCAAAACAATAGTCATATCAGGAGCTTTTCGAATCTCATTATGGATCAAACCAAATAGGTCTTTTGGAACCATACATACGTATCAAACATAGCAGACTATTTCCAAAAGTCGAGCACATTGATTCTTACAGAATTCCTTTAAGAACATATCAAAAGTGCACACGAATCATAAACAAGCTCGGAATCACAGAATAGAGTAACCCCAATGTACATATCAATATCATACCTTACTTGGCTCTAGGACATGCCAAAGAAAGAAAGGTAAGCCTTACATACTTGTCCCACGACCAACTAGCTACGTTTATTTGTCCAAACTTGCTAATCTACATACAAGAAAATTGACATAATCATTAGACTCGTCGACATACACTTGTCTTAGTCTTTCAAATGAATTCATTTATATTCTACCGAAATTTCGGCAGCATTTCCCCTGTAAATACACCATCCCCGAGAATCTAACTCGGCCAAAAGTACAACAACCAATCCGAGAATTTAACTCGGCCAAAATATCAACAACAATACCAACAATCATACAAACAATTTCAACAATCAATTCAAAATATATTCTAATATTAACAACTCTTGTCGCATCATTCCACGACATTTTATTTATATTCAAGTCCATTACATATATTCAAGAATACTTCAAACAATTCAACTAATATTCCAAACAACCCAACCAACATACCACTTCACCCAAAGCTTTCCAAATTCGACAAGAACACTAACTACATTTCTTTTCTTCCAATTTCATAAACTCCGCCAGCACTCTACATTAACAACTTCATCCATACAAACATAAGAATTCATGCTAGTGTCACATTAGCTTCCATAACAATACCACAACGATTACAACTTCATTTCAAGCCATTAAATCCTCACTTTTATTATGGAATTCACAACAACAACAATCAAGTTACTAAATAAAAACAATTCATCTTTTCTACACAAACCATCTCATTCGGCCACCACTTGCAACACACTAAATTCAAGGTTTTCATTCATTTCTTCACTCTACCACATATACAAACCATCCACAACATATAAAAGGGGATGAAATCTTACCTTTTTCCTTAACTCCACAACTTGACTTGAGTTGCTCCTTGTAAGAATGAGTAGTTTTCTTGCTTCAACAACTATCCCATGTTAAAGAGGACCTTCAACTTGGTTGGAATACTAGAAGAAATAATTTTTTTGATCAACTTTCCATGGAGCTAATTTTTCATGGCCATGGCCGAATACCACTATATTTCTCTCTTCTTGAAACTTCTTCAAGTTTCTTGAAATAAAGAAGAATGAATAATACAACCATGGGTCATCTTTTATTTCTATCCATTAAGCACCCATGTTGGGCTTTGGCCCAACTACTTGGACGGCCATATGGCCTTTTTTATTCAAGCCCACTACTTTTTTTTTTTTTTTTGTAATTCATGAAAAAGTTTCTCCAAATTCCAAATTTGCCCTTCGCCTTCCTCGATATTTTCATGAGCCATCTTGCGAATTTCCCTTTTTACCCCTAGCCTTTCTTAATATTTCCACATCAAACATTTTCATAAACCACTCATTCACTAAAATAATTTTGGAAAATAATCTTGACTTTAATTTCTCGCAATCATCTTGAATTATCTGAATGTACGAAATGCGGGATATAACACCTTCTAACCTGGCGATCAAGTATAGATATGGGGCTCTCCTCATAAGATAACTCCCCTGTTACGTGGACATCATCTATAGGGAATACTCTAGAAGAATCACCAATGCATTTACGCAGCACTGATACATGAAAGACTGGATGTACCGCTTCCAAATCCGATGGTAGGTCCAGCTCATAGGCAACCTTGCCTACACTACGAATAATCTGATAAGGCCCAATGTACCTCGGGCTGAGCTTCCCCTTCTTGCCGAATCTCATTACACCCTTTATGGGTGATACCTTCAGGAATACCCAGTCACCAATATGAAACTCTAAGTCTCGACGTTGATTATCTACATATGACTTCTGTCGACTCTGGGCTGCCAATAATCTCTCCTGAATAGGATTCACCTTATCAACAACTTACTGAATCATGTTTGGGCCTATCAACTTAGTCTCACCAACGTCGAACCAACCGATAGGTGACCTGCACTTCCTCCCATATAAGGCCTGATACGGTGCTATCTGATACTAGAATGGTAGTTATTATTATAGGAAAACTCAATAAGTGGCAAATGATCATCCCAACTACCTCTGAAATCAATAATACAGGCTCGAAACATATCTTCTAGCGTCTGAATAGTGCGCTCAGTCTATCCATCAGTCTGAGGGAGAAATGTTGTGCTAAGACTCACCTGTGTCCCTAATCCCTTCTGGAACGATCTCCAGAAGTTAGTTGTAAATTGAGCTCCTCTGTCTGATATAATAGATGTGGGAACCCCATGAAGTCTTACTATCTCCCTAATATATAACCTCGCATAGTCTTCAGCTGAATAAATAGTCCTGACTGGAAGAAAATGGGTTGATTTTGTTAGCATATGCACAATAACCCATATAGAGTCATACTTCCGTTGAGTGCGAGGTAAGCCTGTAATGATGTCCATATTAATCACTTCCCATTTCCAAGTTGGGATCTCTATGTCATGCAATAATCCACCAGGCTTCTGATGCTCGACCTTAACCTGTTGATAATTCGGGCACTGAGCAACAAACTCCGCTATGTCCCTTTTCATGCCATCCCACCAATATAAGCATCTGAGGTTATGATACATCTTTGTTGACCCTGGATGAACAGAATAACGGGCACAGTGTGCCTCTCCCATAACCTGCCATCGTAGCCCTACAACATCAGGTACACACAATCTGCCTCCATACCGTAGCACTCCGTCAGGTGTAACCTTGAATGGGGTCTTTTCCTTTTGAAGAGTTGTATCTCCATACTGTGCCAGAAAAGGGTCCTCGTACTGGTGTCTCTTTACCTCTTCTATGATAGAGGACTCAGAAACTTCTCGAATAGAAACTCCACTATCTCCAGAATTAGCCAAATGGACTCCAAGGCTAGCTAGCTGATAAATCTCACGAACCATTTCCTTCCTTTCTTGTTGCACGTCTATCAAGCTAGCCATAGATCTATGGCTGAGAGCATCTGCTACAACATTTGCTTTCCCTGGATGGTATAAAATATCAACATCATAATCCTTTAGTAACTCTAGCCACCGTCTCTGTCGTAAATTCAGCTCTTTCTGCTTAAAGATATATGGGAGACTCTTATGATCCATAGAATATCAACATGAACACCATATAAATAATGCCTCCATATATTCAAGGCATGAATCACTGCTGCTAATTCCATATCATGAGTAGGATAATTCTTCTCGTGCTTTCTGAGCTGCCGGGAGGCATAGGCTATAACCCTGCCATGCTGCATCAATACACAACCTAGTCCAACACCTGAAGCATCACAATAAATAACATAGCCCTCTGGTCCCTCAGGAAGAGTTAGAACTGGAGCCGTCGTCAACTTGTCCTTTAGCAACTGAAAGCTTTGCTTGCAAGCATCCGTCCACTGGAATTTAGCTGTCTTCCGAGTTAGTCTTGCTAAAGGCGCTGAAATCGAGGTGAACTTTTCGATGAATCTTCTGATATATCCTGCTAGCCCCAGAAAACTGCGTACCTCAGTAGGTGTCGTAGGTCTGGGCCAAGTCTTTACCGCCTCAATCTTCTGTGTATCTACCCGAATACCGTCAGCTCTAATAATATGTCCCAAGAATGCTACTGAAGTCAACCTCGCACTTAGAAAACTTAGCATACAACTTCTGGTGCTGGAGTACCCTAAGTATCATCCTCAATTTGTCTGCATGCTCATCTTCTGAACGTGAATAAACTAGAATATCATCAATAAATATAATAACGAATGTATCTAGAAATGGTTTGAATACCCGGTTCATCAAATCCATAAATACTGTTGGAGCATTGGTCAGCCCAAAAGACATCACTCTAAATTCATAATGCCCGTATCGGGTCCTGAATGCCGTCTTCGGAATATCTGTCTCCTTTACCCGCACCTGATGATAACCTGACCGCAAGTCTATCTTCGAAAAACACTTAGCACCCTGCAACTGGTCAAATAGACCGTCAATCCTGGGGAGGGAATACCTGTTCTTTATTGTTACTTTATTCCGCTGCTTCTAATCAATACACATCCATAGCGACCCATCTTTATTTCTCACAAATAGTACCGATGCTCCCCAAGGTGATGTACTAGGCCTGATGAAGCCTTTTTCTAACAAGTCTCTCAGTTGCTCCTTTAATTCCTTCAGTTCTGCAGGTGCCATTCTATAAGGTTGAATAGATATGGGCTGAGTATCTGGCAATACATCTATAGCGAACTCTATCTCCCATTCAGGAGGAAGACCTGGAAGTTCATCTGGGAATTCATTAACTATCGGGACTGACTGAAGAGCCGGTACCTCCGCTTTCATATCATGCAATCGGACTAGATGATAAATATGGCCTTTTTTAACCATCTTCTTAGCCTTGAGGTATGAAATAAACTTACACCTCGGTGATTCTGTATTCCCTCTCCACTCTATAATCGGCTTCCTTGGAAACGGAAATCGAACTATCTTTTCTCTACAATCGACATTACCATAACAAGAAGCCAACCAATCTATACCCATAATAACATCAAACTCAGTCATGTCTAACTCTATAAGATCTACTATGGTATGACAACTATATATAACCACCGAACAATTCCTATATACATGCTTAGCTATGACAGAATCTCCTACAAGTGTAGCTACCTCAAATGGCTCTATCAACTCAGGTTCTATTCCGATTCTACTAGCAACAAATGGGGAAATATATGATAAGGTGGAACCTGGATCTATCAATGCATATACGTCCCGGGGAAAAAATTGATAATATACGTGTAACCACATTTGGTGACGCCTCCTGATCCTGCCTACTATCCAAAGCATATATGCGGTTCGAAGGACCGCTAGAACTGGAAGCTCCGCCACGTCCTCTACCACGGCCTGGCGTCTGAATACCCTGCCCCATGGGGCGCATAGCTACAAAAGATGATGAACCAGCAACCGACCCAGTAGGCTGAGCCATACCACTTGCACCACCTCCATAGGGACACTCCCTCATCATATGGCCTTGACAGCCGCAAGAAAAACAAGCACCTGTAACCCAACGACACTCCCCAAAATGGGGCCTACCACACCGAGAACACCGAAGCAAAGATGGCCTCGACTGACTCGAACCCTAGTTCATTGTGAACCTGAAGCCTTGGAGCTCTGATCAACTCCTGAATACCCTGCGCGGTCGAATCTCCTACCAGTGAACTGTGGGGGTGCACTCTGTGCTGGCTGGGAAGAATATCTAATATGCTGCTGAGGCTGCCCGCCTCGAAACTCACCAGGATAACCCGCCGATCTAGCCTTCTTATGCTAGACTCTGTCATGATCTCTATCTGGATGACATCCCCTGTGTCGATCCTCTACCCCCTGTGCGTATGCCTGTACCCGAGCAATATCCATACTTGGCTGAAGAGCCACTGCCATACAACCATCGATCAAATAAAGATCCAATCCCATCACATAACGATGCACTCTATCTGCCATATTAGCTACAATAGTTGGCGCATATCTAGCCAACGAATCAAACTCAAGACTATACTCTCGAACGCTCCTGCCATTCTGCCTCAAATGTAAGAACCTATCAACTCTAGCTCGCCTTATCTCTGGAGGTAGGAAGTGGCCAAGAAAGGCCTCTACAAACTCACCCCATATCATTGGAAGAGCATTCTCGCCCCTAGATAACTCCTAAGACTCATACCAATTAACTGCTACATCCCGCAACCGATACGAAGCCAACTCAACAGACTCAGTCTCAGAAGCCCTGTGTCACAACCCAACCCCGTGGGCCGTGACTAGTGCCCGAGCTGGACACCCATACACACCTACTTACCAATCGACATATACCTAACTCATTCATATCCAACATCTATCCATTTATATAGATACTGAGAACAGATGTCGTCTTAAGCGGTCACATATATCATACATATCATATAGAAGCCGCCAAGGCTGTCGTGGAACATATTATCCAAAACATCTATATATACATACGTACAAGCCGTTAAGGATATCATAGCAAATGGAATCGCTTAGACGCAAGCCACACAGACATATCTGAACCACAACGACCCATGACCCACATACATGTCTACAGGCCTCTAACAAAGACAACAAAATCATATAACGGGATAGGGCCCTGATAAGTTGGTATTTTACCAACTTATCTCTTCTTTAATCTTATATTTTTGCTATGTTTGCTTGAGAAAATAGTGCATTTAATATCATTTACATCTATTTTACAGGTTTTATATGATTTATAAGTGATCGGAAGAAACCAAGTGAAAATAAAGTCAAAAAGAGGTCAAATTGGACAGATTTGCAAAACTGTCAAAACTGGACAGTTTTGCAAAAATGGGACAGATTCGCAAAAAACGGGCAGAACTGCAAAAACGAAAATCTGGGGCATATTTTGTCATTTTTTGGACTTGGAAAAATTGGGAAACATAAAAGGAAGACTAGGGGGCAAAACCATATCATCTTTGGCTCAACACAAGTCCTTGGAGGCTAGGGTTTCACACCAACACATTGGAGGAGAAGATTGGAAGCACTTTAATGAGATATTCTTAATCCTTTCTTCTACTCTTATTTTGTATTGAATATTTATGTGTGTAGTATTTATTTCAATACTTGAATCTCGTTTATGGAAGTATTCTTGATTAAAGTTTGGATTGAATCTCTTGTTTTGCTTATGTGTTGAATGATTTTATTCCTAATGAAGTGAGTTATTGTTTCTTTAATTAATCTCATGTTGAATGATTCTTAAGGGAGTAGCTAACCCTAAGACTTGCCCATTTATTTCGGTTTAAACTTGGAAGAGGCAAACTCAGGATTGGGAAAGATTAATTAACAACAATTTGGGGCGTTAACCCTCATCTAATGGAAATCGACCTAGGAATAGGCGACACCACTTGCAGCCATATTCGGGTGTTCTTAATGCTCCTAATTGCTTTAGAGATATTCAATTAGGTAGTCTAGTTAGTCTTCGGAAGAAGCTAATTTAGAGTCATTATCCGAGGCTAAGTAATATAAACTCACCATTATTTGTAAATCATGAAATACATTGGATCATTACTTGAGCGTAGTTTTCCTTGTATCCATGCTTGTGGCCATTGATCATTTTACTTGCTTTCTAGGTTAGTTTACATTTTTGCATTAGTTATAATTTTCTCTCAAACAAAACCAAAATATTATCCATCGTTTGGCTTTAGCTATCATTGGTGAAAATTCCTACTTTTCCTAATCGCCTACATATTGTTCTCTGTGGGATTCGACCCCGACTCATAGTTGGGTAAAATATATTTGCATACGACCGTGCCCATTCTAATTAATAGGGTGGATTTGGACGTTATCAAAAATGGCGCCGTTGCCGGGGAACAATTTGGCGTATTTGGTTTAGTTTGGGATTTAAGCTAATTTGCTTTGGTCCAAACTTTCTTTGCTTTATTTTATCTTAAAAAAAAAAAAACTGATCAGTTTTTGCAAAACTGTAAAACTGTCCAGTTTTTATTTCTGCAAAACTGTCCAGTTTTTGCAGAACTGTCCAGTTTTTGCAAAACTGTCCAGTTTTTGCCTCTGCAAAACTGTCCAGTTTTTGCAAAACTGTCTAGTTTTTGCTTTTGCTAAAATAAATTAAAAAAAAAAAAAACAATGGCATCTTGTAATGAAAATGGGTCGGATGGAAGTTGTTCATACTTTGATGACCCTTGTCCCTATTGTGGAGGACCTCACTCTTGGCAAAATTGTTTAAAGTCTCCCGGGGGAGGATTGTGCGCACAATCTCGAACCCATGAGTGGAGCATATGTGATAGATGTGGTGGTCAAAATGGCTATTGGGCTAATTGTGCTTATGTGTCCTTCCCTTCCCCGAACCGCCACTATGACGATTCTACTTTTTGTAGTGACAATGATAGGGAAATGGAAGTGGAAGAAGTTGAGAATGGACAAAATGGAGAGTTCAAGCTCATGATGGAATGCCTACTTGAAAGAGGAAATGAAAAGCAAAAAACCTTGGAGGAGTACTTGGAAACTAGTCTCCAAAATGGCTTGATGAATGAATACAAAAATCTTCCGTGGGCATTTGAACAAAATCATGAAGAATTCTCAAATGCTCAATATGAGGAGAGAATGCTCATGTTGGAGGCCAATCATGAAAAGGAGGAATCAAGAATTGAAAATCCTCCAAACGAATCCATTTTCATTAGAGATGCCAAAGAAGAAAAGAAATTAGAGTCAATCGTTGTCTTGAGAAAAATGGTGGAAGTTGACTCTAGTTTAGGGGAAAATGAGAATGTCAAAATCCGGAAAAGTTTGCAAATCGGGAGGTTGAAGTCTCACTCCAAGCATTTTTCAACATTGGATTTGTATGGTGATATGGGAATTGAGCCACATACATCCATGTTGGATGGTGAAGAAGAAAGACAAGTGCCTTACATCTTGCAATTCGAAAGAGTAAGAAGGCAAAATGACATTCCTCATTTGAAAGCCAAGAAGTTCAGAATGAAGAAATTAACGTTTGGCCTGTTCATCTACTTACCACCCCCCACCGCTCGTGGTCACAAACTTGAGTCCAAGTTGGGTGCCCAATTCATAAGCTCCAAATGGCGAGAAAAGCGGTAAAGGTAACCGTCGTGCCGCGACGTTAACTTAAGCGCTTGGTGGGAGGCAACCCATCGTTTTAAAAATTTTAAATCATTTTTGAAATTTTATTTTTTAGAATAGTTTAGTTTATGATTTTTGACTAATCTGCAAAGTTTCAGAATTTTTGGAGTTGTTTTGAGCAGGTCGGATTTCCGGACAGCCCCAAACCAGTAGCTCCTGAAAATTGCAGCACTGTTAACAGAACTGTTTTGCACAGTTTTTGCAAAACTGTCCAGTTTTTGCAAAATTGAACAGTTTCTGCAGAACTGTCCAGTTGCAAAAACTGTCCAGTTTCTGCAGAACTGTCCTGTTTCTGCAGAACTGTCCAGTTTCTGCAAAACTGTCCAGTTTTTTGCAAAACTGTCCAGTTGCACACAAAAAAAAATAAATCTATTTTTATGTTTTGTTTTGATTATGTGCAATGAGGACACTGCAATATTTTTAGTTGGGGGTGACATGTGGTAACACATTATATTTTGGTTATGCTTGATTGTGTGCCCTTGCCGGGCTTATTTTGTGACTGTTGGTTTAGCTGTGGATAAACGTTACAAATGGAACTTGCTCAAATTCTTAAAAATTTCGTTCTTTTTGCATGTTGTGGATTAGTCACTTTTGTTATTTTATTTCCGTTCTAAGTTAGGTAGTTTAGGAGTAAAAACTTTTGTTATTTTATTTCCGTTCTTAGTTAGGTAGTTTAGGAGTAAAAATGGTGTTGGGATGTGATTTTTTACCCCTTGGCTAATTTTTGGCTTGCTTGGTACCAACTTATTTAAACCTTAACATATGAACTGTTGAATTTTGAAAAAGAAAAATGATTGAAGTAAGGTTTCTTGTTGTGACTTTTAGATTTAATTTTTGGCTCTTACTTTCACTAATTAGTCTCTTTAGGCTATGAGTGACTTTTTGAGTTCATTTGTTTCAATTGGTTCTTGGATACATATTCTACTTGAGTTTTCATGTGCCATGTGTGATGAGGTTTATTTGTGAGTTCTTTTGCATTATTTGTGGTCTAGAACTTGCCCGGAATGAGTTTCAAGGCGAAATCCTAGACTACACTTGGTTTGAAAAATGATGTTAGGCCTTCCTTGAACCGCTTTTGTGCCTTAAATATCCTACCCTTGCATATTTTCCCTAGTCAACCCCGTTTGAGCCTTTAACCTTTTCTTTGGCAACCATGTTACAAGTTTTAACCTTTTGTTCTTTATTGATCTATCTTTTGGTACCCTACCTCCTTAAGTGCGTTGAAAGTGCAAACGTAGGCTAAAAGCCTAAGTTTGAGGGTGATAGTTGGAAAAAGTTGTGATGTGGGAGTTACTTTAAGGTGAAAGAAAAAAAAAATGAAGTAGTAGAAAAAACAAATTGGAAACTTCCTTGTTATTTTGAAAAAGAAAAAAATAAAAATAAAGGAAGGAATAATAAAGAGTTGTGAATAAAGGGAAGACTAGTTGGCGAAATGAAAAATGAAAAAAATGGTGGAAAAGCTTGAAAGGAAGTGTGCTTTGATTGTTGAAAATTGTAGTGCTTAGGGAGGTTTTTGAGTCACTATTTCCAAATTATGTCCCTACCTTAACTAAAAGCCTACATTACAACCCTTTAAGTCCTAATTGATTTTGAACCAAGTTTGTCTATATTAGTGGAGAAATACATGAAGGGCAAGCTTATGGTACTACTTTGTGAGAGAAGAGAGTTAATTCTTTCTATTTAATATCCCATTTGTGTTTTGAATTACATTTTCTAAGTGTGGGATTCTCTCTTGAGTGTGAGGGCACATGAGAATTCAAGTTGTGAAAGTGTTTCATTTTCCAATTGAGAGGAATGAACAAAAGAAAGTTGTTTTGCGATAAGGAGGCAAATTTTGAAGCTTTAGTGTCATGACTTGATTGCTACTTTGATTAATTTGGTGTTTGAGCACTTGAAAGGAAAATGAAGTTTTTAAGAAGAAGTTGGTGATTCATATGTTTTGAATTAATTGTTGGTACCAATCAAAGTCACGTTTTTGTGCTTAAAGTAGACTTTTTAACTTGGTATGATGTTGGTGCACTATTGAGTCGATTTCTTCGAAAGAGATTGTATGTTTTGAATTGCTTGAGGACAAGCAATAGTTTAAGTTTGGGGGTTTGATAAGTTGGTATTTTACCAACTTATCTCTTCTTTAATCTTATATTTTTGCTATGTTTGCTTGAGAAAATAGTGCATTTAATATCATTTACATCTATTTTACAGGTTTTATATGATTTATAAGTGATCGGAAGAAACCAAGTGAAAATAAAGTCAAAAAGAGGTCAAATTGGACAGATTTGCAAAACTGTCAAAACTGGACAGTTTTGCAAAAATGGGACAGATTCGCAAAAAACGGGCAGAACTGCAAAAACGAAAATCTGGGGCATATTTTGTCATTTTTTGGACTTGGAAAAATTGGGAAACATAAAAGGAAGACTAGGGGGCAAAACCATATCATCTTTGGCTCAACACAAGTCCTTGGAGGCTAGGGTTTCACACCAACACATTGGAGGAGAAGATTGGAAGCACTTTAATGAGATATTCTTAATCCTTTCTTCTACTCTTATTTTGTATTGAATATTTATGTGTGTAGTATTTATTTCAATACTTGAATCTCGTTTATGGAAGTATTCTTGATTAAAGTTTGGATTGAATCTCTTGTTTTGCTTATGTGTTGAATGATTTTATTCCTAATGAAGTGAGTTATTGTTTCTTTAATTAATCTCATGTTGAATGATTCTTAAGGGAGTAGCTAACCCTAAGACTTGCCCATTTATTTCGGTTTAAACTTGGAAGAGGCAAACTCAGGATTGGGAAAGATTAATTAACAACAATTTGGGGCGTTAACCCTCATCTAATGGAAATCGACCTAGGAATAGGCGACACCACTTGCAGCCATATTCGGGTGTTCTTAATGCTCCTAATTGCTTTAGGGATATTCAATTAGGTAGTCTAGTTAGTCTTCGGAAGAAGCTAATTTAGAGTCATTATCCGAGGCTAAGTAATATAAACTCACCATTATTTGTAAATCATGAAATACATTGGATCATTACTTGAGCGTAGTTTTCCTTGTATCCATGCTTGTGGCCATTGATCATTTTACTTGCTTTCTAGGTTAGTTTACATTTTTGCATTAGTTATAATTTTCTCTCAAACAAAACCAAAATATTATCCATCGTTTGGCTTTAGCTATCATTGGTGAAAATTCCTACTTTTCCTAATCGCCTACATATTGTTCTCTGTGGGATTCGACCCCGACTCATAGTTGGGTAAAATATATTTGCATACGACCGTGCCCATTCTAATTAATAGGGTGGATTTGGACGTTATCAGGCCCCGCCGTACCCCTGAACATATACATATATATAGACAACAGAAGAGTATGTACCAAAATGTAGGCTCCAGAACAAGGGAGCACTCCAGAGCAGCAGAATAGATGGCCTAAGCTGTCGGGTCACTCAAGTGAACGTCTGTACCTGCGGGCATGAAACGCAGCCCCCGAAGAAGAGGGGGTCAGTACGGAAAATGTACCGAGTATGTAAGGCATGAAGTACAGTACAGGGGATAATAGCCAAAAATAGAAACTCTCCAGAACCAGTATAACTGTGTGAAATCATCAATACGTTTCCTTTATGTAGTGAAGTGGTATATTTCGAATCATGAATCATACACATATACAAATTTATATATATATAACGTGTATATATATAACGTGTCCCGGCCCTTTAGTGAGGGACTCGGTGAATAAGGTCATGCATGTCAACATCATATAGCATATATACATATAACGTGTCCCGTCCCTCTAGTGAGGGACTCGGTAGATAGAATCATGTATGTCAACATCATGTATCATGTTTACATATAACGTGTCTCGGCCCTTTATTAAGGGACTCGGTGGATAGAATCATGCATGTCAGAAGCATATACCATATATACATATAACGTGTCCCGGCCCTCTATTGCGGGTCTCGGTGAATAAGGTCATCATATGCCATCCTGGCCACCATCCCCGTATCATCATATCATCATACACATATACATATACATATAACGTGTCCCGGCCCGCAAGTAAGAGGGACTCGGTGAACAATGCTGAGGAGTGCGCACGATAACATATCCTGGCCCGGGCTCAGTGAAATCCAAACTGAGGCTTGCACGAACAGAATAATGCGAAACCATATGCACATAAATCAAGACTCGATAGACAAGTATACTTACCGACTCCTGAAGGCTCAGAAACAAGTTTCAGGTCAATCCGACTTAGTATGAGAAAGTTATGGACGCTTGAAGTACAGAACCTTCTACGAGCATTTCAGAAGACATTTTTGGAAAATCGAAGCAATAATCATATCAAGTATTTTTCGGATATCGTATAGATCAAATCAAATATAACTTTTGGAATCATATGTACATATCAAAATATATCAAAGACTCAATGGAATAGTCGAACGTGTTAGCATTTGAAAAATCAAGACTTTAGTCATATCGATTATCTTTCGAATACCATTTGGAAACATATCAACTAGATATTCGGTCATCATATATACGCATCAAAATCATATGAGGTAGCTTATGGAAATCAAGAACGTTAGCCATCTTAGTGGCTCTAAGAGCAGGAATTTCTTTAGATTCATACATATACGTCATTTGCTCGTTTCATAAAGATCATGCCAAAAGAAAGAAAGAAAGATAAGCCTTACATACCTTTCCCGCTTTCTACGCTAATCCGAACTTAAGCCTTTGGCTTCGCAAGATCTACAACAATATTCATACATACTGAACATTAGCCATAACACTTAAGAGTCCAATTCTAAACCAACACTTTATTTACAGAAATTTCACAGCATTTCCCCTGTAAATACAACAACCCCAAGAATTCAACTCGGCCAAAAATACAACAAAAAATCCGAGAATTTAACTCGGCCAGAATATCAACAACAATACCAACAATTATTCTAACAATATCCACAATCGATTCAAAACGCATACTAACATTAGCAACTTCTTTCTACAAACTTCAACGGCGTTTTACTTATATTCACTTCATATTTGCTCACACATTCAAGTACTAATCCGAAGCTATTCAAACAATATTCTAGAACACTTCAACAATCCGCCTTACATTCCAAATGGCCAAACCAACATACTACCCGAAACCTTTCAAACTCAACAAGAACAACAACAATACATTTTCTTCTTCCAAATTCATGAACTATACCAACAGTTCACATGCTAGCAACATTGTTTTCCATAAATACAAGAAATAATATTATAGTCACATTGACTTCCATAACCACTCTCCAACACTTACAACTTCAACTA
The DNA here is from genome assembly GCF_019175385.1 of Lycium barbarum. Lineage (NCBI taxonomy): Eukaryota > Viridiplantae > Streptophyta > Magnoliopsida > Solanales > Solanaceae > Lycium > Lycium barbarum. The sequence goes on from NC_083346.1 coordinate 69,802,497, forward strand.
GAATCACCAAACTTTCATTATCAACATAGAATCCACAACAACAACAACTAAAACACTAAATAAAATAATTGAATCATTGTTCCTACAAACCACACATATACACGGCCACAACCTAGGCTCCATGTTTTCATGAATTTCATCCACTCTTACATACTAAAACATACATAATCATCCATAACATATAAAAGAAGATTAATTCTTACCTTTTCCACTTATCTTCTTTCTTGGCTAAAGTTGCTCCTTGCAAGAATAGATGTTTTTCTTGCTCCAATAATTATACCATGTTAAAGAGGACCCTTGAATTAGTAGGAATACTAAAAGAAATTATTTTTTTTGATCAAGATATTCAAGGGCCAAATTTTTGCTCTTATGGCCGAATGGCCTTTTGCTTCTTTTCTCTTCTCTAAATTTCTTGAATCTTCTTAGATGAAGATGAAATAATACATGGGTCATCTTTTACACTTATTTATTTTGCTCCCATATGGGCCTTGGCCCATTTAATTTTTTGGACGGCCAAATGGCCCCTTAAGTTCAAGCCCACTTTTTTTTTTTTTTTTTTTTGTAATTCATGAAAAATTATTCTCCAAATTCCAAATTTTCCCTTAGCCTTCCTCCGTATTTCTATGAGTCATCTTGCGAATTTTCCTTTTTACCCCTAGCCTTTCTTAATATTTCCACATCAATAACTTTCATAAACAACTTGTGTGCTAACAAGATCAAAAATATAGCTTTGCTCTTAACTTCTCGCAATTATCTTGAATTATCCGAATACGTAAAATGCGGGATATAACATCCTCCCCCCTTTAGAACATTCGTCCTCGAATGCTGAACTGGCCTCATGGTGCATTATAATACTTCGGGGAGGTCTCCTCTATAATTGTCACATACGATCATTTAACATATCCGTTTTAGAAGCTTAGATTGCCTGTGGCGTAGAAAACAATTAGGGATACTTTCTCTTAATTTCTTCTTTCGGTTTCCCATATCATGTCCTCTTTATTATTGTTTGGCCGCAATACTTTAATCGGAACCACGTCTTTGGCATATAACTTTATCACCTGACCATCCGTTATGGGCACAGACTATTCCTTATATGGTATCTTCTCTGTCACTTAGATGTCATTTATATAAACACTTGGGAAGGGTCACCAACACATTCGCGAAGCATAGGCACGTGGAAGACTGGATGTACCGCTTCTAATTCGGTGATATCTCTGATTCATGGGTGACTTGCCGATCTTACGGATAATTTGATAAAGCCTACTATATCTCAAATTGAGCTTTCCCTTTTAATCTTACATTCTAAGTGTTTATCCAATCATGACCTTGTCGCTAACGAGCATAATGGTTATGTTCCTTTCCAAGGTCAGTTTATTAGTATCCAAAACGTATATGCATGATATTGCTTTGCCATTTCTAATCCTTCGCAGTCCAACTATACTCATGACAACTCATGATTCAAATTCAGTTAATTTCTTAACTCGCAACATCTCTGGGTTCTTGCCGTAACTTTTCCTCGTTTCCTTTCCTCACATTCTTCGATGCCAATATCCTTGTCTGTAACTTCCTTGGATTGGTGATTGTTTCATCAATCGTCATTCCTTGTTGTTTCTCCGGCATGGACTCCTTATAATTGTAATTGGGTATAGCTTCATGTTAATTATCCTTTCAATTCCATAGCGTATACCCCCATGTTCAGTATGATTAACGGTCCATGAACTATCTTCTAATACCCGGTGGCTTCGTTTATCTTTTATTCATATAAGCAGCGCGCTTCCTTTCTTCGGGATGTTATCCACTACCAACTATTGTTACTTCATTATAATTGTTGTCACCCGAGGCGTCTTTTGGATCTGTTATCCTTAATCTCTTTCTTGGGGAGTAGCTTTCTTCTTTTATTGTTTGTAGCATCGGCTCTGAAGTTCATAAGATATTACTTTTATTCGCGCGAATCGGTTCCATTCTTAAGTCACCCTCCAGAAAAAGGCTTCTCTATATTCAAATCAACTATACCAACATGGCTGTGGAATTATCCTCCCTTTGATAAGCAGTCAGTCGGCTATCGCCAACTTATTAAAATATCCTCCGTACTTCCATATTCTTGTCCTGTTTCCACCGTCGACCTTCCTCAAGTTTGGTTCTCTTTTTGTCCTATACTATCTAGTCCTTTTACAGACCTGTCCCTTAAGTTTCTACGCGAATAATTTCATACTTTGCCCGTCGGCTCTTCTGGAGGTTTTGCTCAATCATGTTTCTTACCTTTCAATTTTTCCGACATTTGATCTCCTTACCTTTCATTTACTCACTCTCTTCCTTTTCCAAGTATCGTTGTATTAGAATTTTCCAATCTTACTTGTAGTGAAGTCAGTACCAGTTTATTTCATAACCTCTATACCATACCTTTTTCTTTGTCTCTTGAATTTCGTTCAGTTAGTGTCTTTTATACATCGCAACACTGGTTGTTAGGGTTCACCTATCGATCGATACAGTCATAAATGAGATGTCATATGCATACATATATGTTTACTACCATTTCTCTTACAAAATACTTCCAAACGCTATTCAAACTTACTCGGATTCCAGAGCTGCGTTGTGCTTTCTTCTTTCCACCAATCTGGTCTGCCTTGGCCTACGCGACCTCTTTAAGGTTTCTAACCATTCTGTATATTCTAATTTCCTTTAGGTTATCCCAATTTCCCACTTGTCTCTCATATCTACATTTGTGGAAATTTTTTGTACACTTCCCAGGGGGTCACCCATCCCAAAATTGCTCTGGCCCTATGTTACACCTCGGAAAAATCTTCCGTTGGTACGCAAGTGAATGAACTAGCGAAATACGAGTATCGGGTTAATGATGACTTAAGGGCATTTTGGGAAAGAGTTATAACGTCCCTTAGATTAGTATTGAAGTGTTAACCAAGTGTTAAGAAGGTTCCATGAGGATCGGAGATCAAACGAAGTGGCGAAACTAAGTTCAGTGACTGATGAGTTCTACGGCTCATTATACGGACCGTATAATGTTATACGGACCGTATAGTGGACCGTAAAACCATCACAGTGAAGGTTGGTTGCTGGTGGAATTTTACGGTCAGTTATACGGACCGTATAAAATTTATACGGACCGTATAACGAACCGTCGAATGGTCACAGTGAAAGGTTGCTCACTAGTAACGTTTTACGGTCAGTTATACGGACCGTAAAAATGTTTTACGGACCGTATAACGGACCGTCAAGTAGTCACAGTGAAGGGGTGCTGGGCAGACCCATTTCACGGTCTATTATACGGACCGTATAACCATTATACGGACCGTATAATGGAACCCAACAGTTCGGTGATGATTTAATAAATAAAGACCAAGTTCATGAAAATCATTTCCACATTTCCTCTCTCTCTCTAAAATATCTCTCTACAACTTTTGTACAAGTTTTCAAGGGTATTAATCCATCAACCACATTAAACAAGTAAATCCAAGGTAGAAACCCATCAAGGATCATCTAAAGTCAAGAAACCCAAATGGAGAAAAACTAGGGTTTTACCCAAAGTGGAGTATTATCAACAAAAGCTTGTCCCTACAACTTCTAAGGTAAGATTCATGATTTTTATATGATGTTTACGGTATTGGAGAATTAAAATGCATGGATTGTAGAAAACATGGTCCACTAGGACATGAATGATGAATAGTGACGTTTTTGAGACATAGTTTGAATTGAATCATGATTGTTGTTGTATTGTGATATGAGTGTGTTATAAATGACGTTAAGATCATGAAATAAACATTGTATATGGATGAACGAAGTTGGGTGTTGTGACCATAAATAGGGACAAATGGAAGTGAATTGAGAATGTGGATAATGTAGATGATTAATGGCCATGGAAATGATATTATAAATGTGTTGTTGACGTTTGGGGTTGAATTATGATATGGACAAATGTTGTATAGATAAAGGAGATGCTGTCCAATTTTCTCTAGTTCTAGCCATGTGCACTAGTTATCAATACTAATGATAGTATGGCCTTAATGAAGGTAGAAACGTGAGCATCGAAGGAGTACGTGCAAGTGTAGAATAATTCGACAAAGAGGTATGTAAGGCTAACCCTTCTTTCATAAGGCATGGTTCTTTGGCCAAACTCCTAATCCCTCTATATGAGTATGTTGACTACAAATGTTTCACATTCCGAGCTCATAAGCTCACTATCCTTGATTGGTACTACGAATGCGCTACGCACCTCAGGTGACGAGTAGGACTACGATATAGAAGTAACAATAACGATAATGATAGTAATGATGATGGTGATAATAATGATGCTAAAAGTGCCTACGGGCTGTTATGCTCATACGTGCCCATGAAGGGCTATAATGAAACCCCGAGCTTATAACGCCGGGTAGAATATATGTGTATGAATATGTATAGAATATGTATACGATTTCGAAACTCGCGCACACATCTGCAGATGGTACGGATAACCCTGAAGCCTTGGTAGGGCCAGGTATGAGTAACATTGAGCCTTGGTTGGCCAAGTATATATATGAAATACTGATCCAATGAGGTCGGGTACGCTATGTAAATGCCATGTATACGAAATGATTATGTATGTATATATATTATGTAAAAGAATGTGATGAGACTATGTATAAGAATACGAATGAGGATATGTACACTAATACGAGCACAAGCATGGTACGAGTTTTATTATGGGGCACGAATGACGATGTGAGTAAGTAAGCGACATGATGATGATGATATTATTGTCTCCCCTCCTATGCTATTCCATATATTGTTCATTATGTTGTATATCAATGTTAATCATGCTTTACATACTCAGTACATTCTTCGTACTGACGTCCTTTTGTTTGTGGACGCTGCGTCATGCCCGCAGGTGCACAGGGAGACAGACTTGACCCATAGCTGCCTATTTGAAGATTTCATAGAGAGCTCCATTTCCTTCGGAGCCATATCTTTTGGGTACTCATTCTTTTGTGTATAAAACTATGGGCATAGCGGGGTCCTGTCCCGCTCATGATATGTCATACTCTTAGAGGCTCGTAGTCATGTGTATGTGGGTAGAGATGTTTGGCCATGTCGGCCTATGTTTTGTATATCTTTTGTTGGCCTCGTCGGCCTTGTATATTTGACATGGCATAGATGCCCATGATATGTTAATTGATGATGGTCGTCCAATGGGACTAGCTTGATTAATGATTTAAAATGCATGAAATGAATTATGGTTCACCTGGATGTTATAATATGCATGATAAGGGGGTGCCCGGGTGGGGTAGCACCGGGTGCTCGTCGTGGCCCCCTAGTCGGGTCGTGACAAAAGTGGTATCAGAGCAGTTGAGTCCTAGGATATGTCTACGAGCCGTGTCTAGTAGAGTCTTGGTTATGGGTGTGTTGCGCGCCACACTTATAAACGAGAAGCTGCAGACATCTTAGGAATATATGACCTTCTTTCTTCATAAGAATCGTGCGATAAAGCTATGATGTAAGAAATTCTTGTTCTTAAATCGTGTGTTGTGTATTTCAGAGATGCCTAAAACGAAAAAGGCTACAGCAGCCCAAAGGGGCAAGACGGTGGCAGAAAAGCTGGCTGAAAGAGCACTGCCACCAGTAGTAGAGGAAGATGAGTCCCAGAGTGCGGCTCAATCTCAGTCCTCCCAGACAGTGCCTATTACTGAGGAGCACGTGGGAGCCTCAGCCCCAGCTCCAGCTCCTCCGCCGAATGCTTCAGGCCAAGACGTAAGAGAGGCCATTAATTTGTTGACTCAGTTGGTTGCGGCCCAGACTCAGAGGCCAAGCGCGGATCAAGGTGACAGGACTGTTAGCGCAAGGGCCCGTGACTTCATTGCTTTGAAACCCCCGGAATTCTTTGGGTCGAAACTGGAGGAGGATCCCCAGGACTTTGTTGATGGTATGCTAAGGACGCTCCGATTGATACATGCTTCAGACACCGAATCGGTGGAGCTAGCGTCATACAGATTGAGGGATGTCTCAATCCAGTGGTACACGGTTTGGATGGCTTCGCGGGGAGCCAATGCACCTCCGCCGGTATGGCAAGAGTTTGTCGATGCTTTTCTCCATCACTACATGCCTCCAGAAGTTCGGCGAGCTAGGGCCGATAAATTCTTGAATCTGAGGCAAGGTAGCATGAGTGCTACAGAGTATAGTCTCCGCTTCAATTCCTTGGCTAGGTATGCTTCGGCCATGGTAGCGGATATGGGCGATCGGGTGCACCGGTTTGTGAAGGGCCTAGGGCCACATTTGATGGATAAATACTTGACTGCATCTCTTCAGGATGGCATGGATATTGCACGTATTCAGGTGCATGCTCAGGAATTGGAGGAACACCTACAGCAGCGGAGGAATGAACGTGAACAGGATAGGGGACATAGCAAGAGGGCTAGATCTTCGGGGCCGATGAGTGAGTCCAGAGGTGGGCACCGGCAGCAGCCCCCTAGGCATGCAGGCTACTCTATAACCAGTGCGCTCCCACAGTTTTCAGGCCAGAGATTGGATAGATCTGCTCATTCAGGGCCGAGCCCGAGTTATTCAGGGCCTCAGTATAGAGATGATTCAGGCCAGTCTAGACCACCCGTGCCACGATGTTCCCAGTGTGGGAAGTTGCATTGGGGTCAGTGCCGATCAGGTTCAGATGCTTGCTATTCTTGTGGTCGACCAGGCCACATTATGCGTGATTGCCCCTCAGTACAGGGTAGAGGTAGGGCCCAGCCATCAGGGTCGATAGCCGGGTCTTCAACATCTGCACGCCCTATGGGGCCAGGTTCACATGCGCAGGTTGGCCATGGTAGAGGTAGAGGCAGAGCTCCCAGTTCCAGCGGTCCTCAACACCGTATTTATGCTTTGGCTGGACGCCAAGATCTTGAGTCTTCTCCCGATGTGGTCACAGGTATATTATCGGTATTCTCTCATGATGTATATGCTTTGATTGATCCGGGCTCCACATTGTCTTATGTTACTCCATATATTGCGGGTCGATTTATAATTGAGCCGGAGTCTATTAAGCCTTTTGAGGTGTCTACGCCCGTTGGCGAATCGGTGATAGCTAGCCGAGTGTATAGAGATTGCGTAGTGGTGATATGTGACCGCCGTACAGTAGCTGATTTGCATGAACTAAAAATGGTAGATTTTGATGTTATTATGGGCATGGATTGGTTGGCTTCTTGCTACGCCAATGTTGATTGTAGAACGAAGATGGTTCGTTTCCAGTTCCCGGGCGAACCAGTCTTAGAATGGAAAGGGAATACGGCGTCACCAAAGGGTAGGTTTATTTCCTATCTAAAAGCGAGGAAGATGATCACTAAAGGGTGTATTTATCACCTAGTGCGAGTTCGAGATGTAGAAGTTGAGTCGCCGACTCTTCAATCAGTTCCGGTAGTGAACGAATTTCCGGATGTGTTTCCGGAAGAGCTTCCAGGCCTTCCTCCCGAGCGAGAGATAGATTTTGCGATTGATGTGTTGCCAGACACTAATCCCATATCTATTCCTCCCTATAGGATGGCACCCGCAGAGTTGAAAGAGTTGAAGGAGCAATTGAAAGACTTGCTTGAAAAAGGCTTCATTCGGCCTAGTTCATCCCCGTGGGGAGCACCCGTATTGTTCGTCCGGAAGAAGGATGGCTCCTTGAGAATGTGCATTGATTATCGGCAATTGAATAAAGTGACAATTAAGAACAAGTATCCCCTCCCGAGGATTGATGATTTATTTGATCAATTGCAGGGTGCCAAATGGTTTTCAAAGATTGATTTGAGGTCCGGGTATCACCAAGTAAGAGTTAGGGAGAAAGATATCCCTAAGACAGCTTTCAGAACAAGATATGGCCATTTCTAGTTCCGAGTAATGTCGTTTGGGCTAACTAATGCACCGGCAGTGTTTATGGACTTAATGAACAATGTATTCAGGCCTTTTCTGGACCTATTCGTGATTGTATTCATCGACGATATCCTAGTGTACTCTAGATCCGAGGCTGAGCATGCGGAGCATTTGCGAACCGTCCTTGGAGTTCTTCGAGCTCGAGAGTTGTTTGCAAAATTCTCCAAATGTGAGTTTTGGTTGAACTCGGTATCATTCCTGGGCCATATTGTTGGAGCTGATGGTATTCGAGTGGATAGTCAAAAGATCGAGGCAGTGAAAACTTGGCCAAGGCCCACAACCCCTACAGAGGTTCGTAGCTTTTTGGGCTTAGCCGGGTATTACAAAAGATTTGTTGAGGGTTTCTCTTCTATTTCTGCACCGCTCACAAAGTTGACTCAGAAGTCAGCTAAGTTTCAATGGACAGATGCTTGTGAACGTAGTTTCCAAAAGTTGAAAGACAGATTGACTTCTGCCCCAGTCTTGACACTTCCAGAGGGAGTGGAAGGATATGTTGTTTATTGTGATGCTTCAGGCGTCGGGCTAGGCTGTGTATTGATGCAAAATGGTAAGGTGATCGCGTATGCTTCTAGACAATTACGGAAACATGAACAGAATTATCCTACCCATGACTTAGAATTGGCCGCGGTGGTCCATGCTTTAAAGATATGGAGACATTACTTATATGGTGTCCACGTGGATATTTATACAGATCATAAGAGTCTCCAGTACATCTTCAAGCAGAAAGAGTTAAATTTGCGGCAACGACGATGGCTAGAGTTACTAAAAGACTATGACGTCGAAATCCTGTACCACCCCGGAAAGGCAAATGTTGTGGCCGATGCTCTTAGCCGCAGGTCTATGGGAAGCTTATGCGATGTGCGACAAGAAAAGAGAGAAATGACCTGTGAGCTTCAGCAGCTAGCCAGCCTAGGGGTCCGAGTAGTGGACTCAGGTAGCAGCAGAGCTACCATTCAGAATTCGGCAGTTCCGTCGCTAGTAGCGGAAGTAAAAGAGCGGCAAGGTGAGGATTCCAGGCTAATGCAGTACAGAGATACGCTCGCTCAGAAAGGGGGGTCACCATTTGATATTTCGGGAGACGGAGCCCTCCGATGCCGAGGCAAGCTATGTGTCCCCGATGTGGCAGACTTACGCCACCAGATTTTGAGAGAGGCTCATTGTTCCCGTTACTCCGTTCACCCTGGAACGACGAAGATGTATCATGATCTTAAGTCTATATATTGGTGGAATGGGATGAAGAAAGATGTAGCGGAGTTTGTAGCCCAATGTTCCAATTGCCAACAAGTAAAAATAGAACACCAAAAGCCGGGTGGCTTATTGCAAGCTATAGAAATCCCAACTTGGAAGTGGGAAGTGATTAATATGGATTTCATTACAGGGCTACCTCGTTCTCGACGCAAGTATGATTCCATATGGGTGATTGTGGATAGACTCACTAAATCAGCTCATTTCTTACCGGTCAGGACGACCTATGTGGCAGAAGATTATACAAGGCATTATGTTAAAGAAATAGTGAGACTCCATGGTGTCCCAGTGTCTATTATCTCCGATAGAGGAACTCAGTTTACGGCCAAATTTTGGGAGTCCTTTCAAGAGGGTCTAGGGACCCAAGTGCGCCTTAGCACGGCATTTCACCCACAGACCGATGGGCAAGCTGAACGCACCATCCAGACTCTTGAAGATATGTTACGGGCATGCATGATAGATTTTGGGGGAAATTGGGATGACCATTTGCCACTCATTGAGTTTGCTTACAATAATAGTTATCACTCCAGCATCCTAATGGCACCATATGAAGCTTTATATGGGCGAAAGTGTAGATCCCCGATTGGGTGGTTTGAAACGGGAGAGGCCAAGTTAATGGGGCCCGATTTGGTCCAACAAGCCATAGAGAAAGTCAAGCTCATACAAGATCGGTTGTTGGCGGCTCAAAGTCGCCAAAAGTCTTATGCGGATAACCGTCGAAGGGACTTAGAGTTTCAAGTTAAGGATTGGGTGTTTTTGAAAGTGTCGCCGATGAAGGGCGTTATGAGATTTGGCAAAAAGGGGAAGCTTAGTCCCCGGTATATAGGGCCTTATGAAATTGTGCGAAAGATAGGCAAAGTGGCCTATGAATTAGACTTACCTCCAGACTTGGAGTCAGTTCACCCGGTTTTCCATGTCTCGATGCTTCGGAAGTGTGTTGGAGATCTTACGAGGGTCGTCCCAGTGAATGATATTCAAGTGACAGAAAAGTTAACTTATGATGAAATACCCATTGCCATATTAGATAGGCAAGTACGGAGGCTTAGAAACAAAGAAGTGGCCTCAGTTAAAGTTTTGTGGAAAAATAATAATCGAGAGGAAATGACATGGGAAGCGGAAGAAAATATGCAATCCAAGTACCCGCATTTATTTCAGCCCTTGGGAGAAGTCCAAGGTGAGACGTCAAAAATCATAAGGTATGGATGTTTTCCTTTTATGCTTCTGGGTCGTGTGTGGCCAAAATTTTCATGTTGTTACGATGTGGCCCTGTGTGGCATCGATATTATGGGTTGTTGTGACAGGTTGTTAGTGCCATTGTATAGGGGAAACTCTGGCGAAATTTTTATAAAATCCCGGGTGTTCTCGACATTCGAGGACGAATGTTCTTAAGGGGGGGAGAATGTTACACCTCGGAAAAATCTTCCGTTGGTACGCAAGTGAATGAACTAGCGAAATACGAGTATCGGGTTAATGATGACTTAAGGGCATTTTGGGAAAGAGTTATAACATCCCTTAGATTAGTATTGAAGTGTTAACCAAGTGTTAAGAAAGTTCCATGAGGATCGGAGATCAAACGAAGTGGCGAAACTAAGTTCAGTGACTGATGAGTTCTACGGCTCATTATACGGACCGTATAATGTTATACGGACCGTATAGTGGACCGTAAAACCATCACAGTGAAGGTTGGTTGCTGGTGGAATTTTACGGTCAGTTATACGGACCGTATAAAATTTATACGGACCGTATAACGAACCGTCGAATGGTCACAGTGAAAGGTTGCTCACTAGTAACGTTTTACGGTCAGTTATACGGACCGTAAAAATGTTTTACGGACCGTCAAGTAGTCACAGTGAAGGGGTGCTGGGCAGACCCATTTCACGGTCTATTATACGGACCGTATAACCATTATACGGACCGTATAATGGACCGTATAATGGAACCCGACAGTTCGGTGATGATTTAATAAATAAAGACCAAGTTCATGAAAATCATTTCCACATTTCCTCTCTCTCTCTAAAACATCTCTCTACAACTTTTGTACAAGTTTTCAAGGGTATTAATCCATCAACCACATTAAACAAGTAAATCCAAGGTAGAAACCCATCAAGGATCATCTAAAGTCAAGAAACCCAAATGGAGAAAAACTAGGGTTTTACCCAAAGTGGAGTATTATCAACAAAAGCTTGTCCCTACAACTTCTAAGGTAAGATTCATGATTTTTATATGATGTTTACGGTATTGGAGAATTAAAATGCATGGATTGTAGAAAACATGGTCCACTAGGACATGAATGATGAATAGTGACGTTTTTGAGACATAGTTTGAATTGAATCATGATTGTTGTTGTATTGTGATATGAGTGTGTTATAAATGACGTTAAGATCATGAAATAAACATTGTATATGGATGAACGAAGTTGGGTGTTGTGACCATAAATAGGGACAAATGGAAGTGAATTGAGAATGTGGATAATGTAGATGATTAATGGCAATGGAAATGATATTATAAATGTGTTGTTGACGTTTGGGGTTGAATTATGATATGGACAAATGTTGTATAGATAAAGGAGATGCTGTCCAATTTTCTCTAGTTCTAGCCATGTGCACTAGTTATCGATACTAATGATAGTATGGCCTTAATGAAGGTAGAAATGTGAGCATCGAAGGAGTACGTGCAAGTGTAGAATAGTTCGACAAAGAGGTATGTAAGGCTAACCCTTCTTTCATAAGGCATGGTTCTTTGGCCAAACTCCTAATCCCTCTATATGAGCATGTTGACTACAAATGTTTCACATTCCGAGCTCATAAGCTCACTATCCTTGATTGGTACTACGAATGCGCTACGCACCTCAGGTGACCAGTAGGACTACGATATAGAAGTAACAATAACGATAATGATAGTAATGATGATGGTGATAATAATGATGCTAAAAGTGCCTACGGGCTGTTATACTCATACGTGCCCATGAAGGGCTATAATGAAACCCCGAGCTTATAATGCCGGGTAGAATATATGTGTATGAATATGTATAGAATATGTATACGATTTCGAAACGCGCGCACACATCTGCAGATGGTACGGATAACCCTGAAGCCTTGGTAGGGCCAGGTATGAGTAACATTGAGCCTTGGTTGGCCAAGTATGTATATGAAATACTGATCCAATGAGGTCGGGTACGCTATGTAAATGCCATGTATACGAAATGATTATGTATGTATATATATTATGTAAAAGAATGTGATGAGACTATGTATAAGAATACGAAAGAGGATATGTACACTAATACGAGCACAAGCATGGTACGAGTTTTATTATGGGGCACGAATGACGATGTGAGTAAGTAAGCGACATGATGATGATGATATTATTGTCTCCCCTCCTATGCTATTCCATATATTGTTCATTATGTTGTATATCAATGTTAATCATGCTTTACATACTCAGTACATTCTTCGTACTGACGTCCTTTTGTTTGTGGACGCTGCATCATGCCCGCAGGTGCACAGGGAGACAGACTTGACCCATAGCTGCCTATTTGAAGATTTCATAGAGAGCTCCATTTCCTTCGGAGCCATATCTTTTGGGTACTCATTCTTTTGTGTATATAACTATGGGCATAGCGGGGTCCTGTCCCGCTCATGATATGTCATACTCTTAGAGGCTCGTAGTCATGTGTATGTGGGTAGAGATGTTTGGCCATGTCGGCCTATGTTTTGTATATCTTTTGTTGGCCTCGTCGGCCTTGTATATTTGACATGGCATAGATGCCCATGATATGTTAATTGATGATGGTCGTCCAATGGGACTAGCTTGATTAATGATTTAAAATGCATGAAATGAATTATGGTTCACCTGGATGTTATGATATGCATGATAAGGGGGTGCCCGGGTGGGGTAGCACCGGGTGCTCGTCGTGGCCCCCTAGTCGGGTCGTGACACCCTAGCACGTTTAACCTCGAAACTTCAATGCATTTCGGTACGTTAATGCTGGTATAATTGCACCCACTTCCCCGCACGACCTTTTTCACACAATCTAGGGCAAGTCGGGGTCTTAACCATTTTCGGAAAATTCTCGTAGCGGGCCCCACTCCGATCTAGAGAGGGCCTTTTATCTTTCTGATTATGTAACTACCGAGTTAGCCTTTTAAATTGTCAACATTCACATTTTATCTGTATGGATAGCTACCTCAAACGGTTCTATCAATTCGGGTTTTATACCAATTCTGCTAGCAACCAGGGGGAAAAATATATCTATCAATGCATATACATTTCGGAGGAAGACAAGTAGTATACCTGTAATTACATTTGGTGACGCCTCCTGATCCTGCCGGCTGACCAAAGCATATGTGCGGTTTGAAGGACCGCTAGAACCGGGAACTCCGCCACGACCTCTGCCACGGCCTGCCGGTGTCGGCATACCCTGCCCCGTAGGGCGCATGGCTACAGAAGGGGAAGATAAGCCAGCAACTGACCCGGTGGGCTGGGCTGAACCACCTGGACCACCCCTAAATGGGCACTCCCTCATAACATGGCCCTGACGGCCACAAGAAAAACAGGCACCGGTGGCGAGACGACATTCCCCCGGATGGCGCCTGTGTCACAACCCAACTAGGGGCCGCGACGAATACCCGATACTTGTACCGAGCACCCCCTAACTCGTATCTCATTCTTATTACTAAGTGGGCCATATTGGTAATACCGTTGTTTCTTTACTTATTCCTATCATTAATAGCATAACCATAATCAGGTGTTAATAAAATCTGCTAGCATGTTATACAACCCCAAAACGAACAAAAGTACAAAGCATCTGACTGTACATATCTGTCTACGAGCCTCTAAACAAAGTACACATATACATATGAAGGGCCGAATTCTGCCATGCCCGATTATATACACAAAAGTAGTACCAAGAGACTGAGGCTCCGAAACAACTGGAGCGCTGCTACAATACTGCTGATGAAGCTCCTAGGAGTCAAATCTGTCTACCTGCTGACCTGCGCGGCATGAGACGTAGCGTCCACCAGAAGGGACGTCAGTACGAATAGTGTACCGAGTATGTAATGCATGGAAGATAATACAAACAGAAACATAAAGTATGAATAACGATATCATGGAATCATAGGACATGTAATGAGATAAGAAAGTAACATGTACATAGGAATGCCCTTTCGGGCCGGATACCATGCATGCTTGTCTTTCCCTTATATAAAAAAAAAACATTTCTTTTTCATAGTCATAGAAAATAGAGTTTATACCATATCATGTCTCTTTTTTTTCATATCGTATCGTATCATATCATGTCGTATCGTATCATGTCGTATCATATCATGTCATATCAATTCATATCATATTATATCAAGTCATATCATAGCATAGCACCGAACGACGTCGGCTCGCCCACATAGCGCCGAAATACGTCGGCTCGCCCATATATCCCGCGTCCAGGATGATAACGCTAGCTGACCAGGTGGCAATGAAACATGTGTCTCTTCCCCTCCCCCATATACATATACATATCTCGTATACATATGTCATATAAGCATGCAGGAGAACCCAAAGAAAATCATGTATCCATCGGAGTGACGTAAGGTCGGTGACTTCCGATTACATTATGGAATAACCGTGATTGCTTTGTCTCACCTCGAAGGAACGAGTATTTTAAGGCGAGACTATCAACGGAGAATAGCATTAAAAGAAACATGGAATGGAATCATGGGCATCATAGACGTCAATTCATATGCTTTGTAATCTTTAGAAAAATAGTGTCATAATTAAGGAATAGAATTAAAGATCAAGAACTAGTTTAACACTTTCATACTCATATTGAATCCTTGGCTTTAGACTCTTAGTCATGGAATCATTCTTGTCATACTTATCATAGACATATTCTCTTCCTTACATCATCGTTATCATTATCATCATAGAAGTATTCTCATTAGGATAGTTACAGTACTTGTCATTTGATAAACGGAACAAGGATCAAAAGTTTCCTTTGGATTCTACTCCAAAATAGGTCAAACGGAACAATAAGGAAAATCCTGGAACAATGGGCCCACCTCGGCCGAGTGAGGTAGCGTACACAATTTGCATATGTTACATTTCATGGGGTCACTTGTGAGGGTTTTTAAGGTAGTCAGGTCCTATTGGTGCAAGTTCCAAATGCTTAGGAAGTTTTTCCAACATTTCATACAACTTTAATTCAATTCCACTGAATGAAAAAGAGGTATCTTTAGGTGCGGATTCCGGAGAATAGAGTTGTCCCCGAGGCTCGTATCCAACCTAGTATGCCTAAGACATGCCAAGGAAGAAAGAGTAAAACCTTACATACCTTTTTCCGCTCCTTATGCTATTCCAAATTCAAGTTCCAAATCCGCCAAAATCTACAATTTGGTCACATTCACCAAACATTGATTAGAGCATTTAGAAGTTGAATCTTAAGATAACACTTGTCTACCGAAATTTCGGCAGCACTTCCTTTGTAAATACACCATCCCCAAAACTCAACTTAGCCAATTTTTAATCAACAACAATCTGGGAATTCAACCCGGCCGAACTATCAACATAATGTCAACAACCATACTAACAATTTCCATATTCAATCCAAGATACATTATAACAACTCAATCAATATACTACTTCCTTCAAAGCCTTCCAACTCCAATAAAAACAATAACGACTTAATAATTTACGCACTAGCAACTTCACACTGACAACATTATATTTCCATACATGCATGAACATCATATTTAATTTACATAATCTTCCAAGACAATCCTCCAACTACTAATACTTCACTAAGCTCATTAGGCTTTCATTTGCAATATAAAATTCACAACACAACAACCAACATACTAAATAAAACTTACTCACCATTCCTTCATGATTCACCAAATATACACGACTATACATGTGATATACAACTCACGGCCAACATCATACACACATGGCTACAACTTCACTAAAATCATCCAACTTCCATTATTAACATAGCATTCATTACAACCACAACTAACCACGAGATAAAATAATTAAGACATGATTCCTACACACACACCTACATGCACGGCCACACCCCCATATTCATATTCCTCATGAATTTCATACATATTTGTACACTACAACATGCACCAATATCCATAACATATAAACAAAGGAGAAGAATGAATTCTTACCTTCTTCCTTAACTTCCCACTTAGTTAAGACTTGTAACTTGCAAGAATATGAATTTCTCTTGTTCCAAGAACCACTCCACCTTGCTAGGAACCCTTCAATTGGTAGAAAATGATTTTTGAAGAAAAACTTTTCCAAGGTTTTGTTGGATCTTACTATGGCCGAATGGCCTTGAAGATTTTTTTCTCCTTCTTCTCTTCTTGAGACTTCTCAAAGTTTCTAGGAGATATTATGAGGATAAAGATGACTTAGTCATCTTTTAAGTCTTGTCCATTAAGCCTTTAATTGGGCCAAGCCCACCCACTTGGATGGCCAGCATGGTCCAATGACCCAAGCCCATTTTTTTCTATTTTGCACTTCATGAAAAATAAATGTTTCCGAATTCCAAATTTACCCTTCGTCTTTCTCCATATTTCCACGAGTCATGTTGCGAATTTCCCTTTATACCCTTGACCTTTCTCAACATTCCCACTTCCAAATTCTTCATAAACAACTCATATGCCAAACAAAAATAAAAATGAAGCCTTGTTTGTCATCTTCCCGCGATTATCTTGAGTTATCCGATTGCACAAAAATGCGGGATATAACAGCCTGCCGCACCAAGGGCACTGAGGCATAGATAGCCTCGTCTAACTGAACCCTCTGCTCTGCTGCGAATCCGAGACCCTGGAGCTTTAACACGTTCCTAAATATCATGTATTATCAAGTCTCTTACCAGTAGACTGTAGGGGTACACTCCGTGCTGGCTGAGAAGAATGTCTGCTATACTGCTGCTGAGGCTGGCCGCCTCGAGACTCCCCAAAATATCCAGCTCATCTAGCCCTCCATTCCTTGTGCGTATGCCTGCAGCCGTGCAATATCCATCTCGGACTGAGATGCTATCGCCATACAACTATCAATCAGGTAGTCATCCAACCCTATCACATATCGGTGCTCCTGTTAGTCATATCAGCCACTATGGTGGGCGCATATCCGGCTAGGGAGTCAAACTCTAAGCTGTACTCTCGAACACTCCTGCCCCTCTGTCTCAGCTGAAAAAATCTGTCAACCCTCGCTCGCCGCATCTCGGGTGGCAGAAAATGGCCGAGAAAGGCTGCTGTAAACTCGTTCCACACAGCTGGAGGAGCATCCTCGCCTCTGGACAGCTACCAGGACTCGTACCAATTAATCGCTACATCCCGCAGTCTATGTGAAGCTAGCTCGACAGACTCAGTCTCAGAAGCCTTGACTAGTCTCAACGTACGCTGCATCTGTCGAATAAAATCCTGGGGATCCTCCTCAGGCTTGGACCCGTAGAACTCTGGGGGATTACATGTCAAGAAATCACGAACCCTCAAACTATCATGTCTGTCCACATCATCACTCCCTAGCCCGCGTCTGCGAATCCGCTGACTAGGGTGCAATATCGGGCATGGACTGGGCACGGGCCCTGGTAACTCTCTGGGCCTGGCTAGTCTCTCCAACTGCTGTTGACTTGCCCTTCTGGGCAGCCGTCGCTTTTTTCGGAGGCATCGCTGAAAACATAACATTTCGCCAGAAAGGAACCATCCTAAAAATACCGCTCTATCGCACGATCTAAGATCGAAAGAAAAGGTAACACCCTAAATGACCTGTAGCTTCCTGTTTATAGATGTGGTGCACAACACACCGATAAAAAAGACTCTACTAGACATGGCATGTAGACATTCCGAGGACAAACCGCTCTGATACCACTTTTGTCATGACCCAATCCCGTGGGCCGTGACTAGTGCCCGAGCTGGACACCCATACACACCGACTTACCAATCGACATATCCCTAACTCATTCATATCCAACATATATCCATTTATATAGATACTGAGAACAAATGTCGTCTTAAGCGGTCACATATATCATACATATCATATAGAAGCCGCCAAGGCTGTCATGGAACATATTATCCAAAACATCTATATATACATACGTACAAGCCGTTAAGGCTATCATAGAAAATGGAACCGCTTAGACGCAAGCCACACAGACATATCTGAACCACAACGACCCATGACCCACATACATGTCTACAGGCCTCTAACAAAGATAACAGAATCATATGACGGGACAGGTCCCGCCGTAGCCCTGAACATATACATGCATATAGACAATAGAAGAGTCTGTACCAAAATGTAGGCTCCAGAACAAGGGAGCACTCCAGAGCAGCAAAATAGATGGCCTAAGCTGTCGGGTCACTCAAGTGAACGTCTGTACCTGCGGGCATGAAACGCAGCCCCCGAAGAAGAGGGGGTCAGTACGGAAAATGTATTGAGTATGAAAGGCATGAAGTACAGTACAAGGGATCATAGCCAAAAATAGAAACTCTCCAGAACCAGTATAACTGTGTGAAATCATCAATACGTTTCCTTTATGTAGTGAAGTGGTATATTTCGAATCATGAATCATACACATATACAAATTTATATATATATATATATATATATATATATATATATATATATATATATATATATATAACGTGTATATATATAACGTGTCCCGGCCCTTTAGTGAGGGACTCGGTGAATAAGGTCATGCATGTCAACATGTCAACATCATATAGCATATATACATATAACGTGTCCCGGCCCTCTAGTGAGGGACTCGGTAGATAGAATCATATATGTCAACATCATGTATCATGTTTACATATAACGTGTCCCGGCCCTTTATTAAGGGACTCGGTGGATAGAATCATGCATGTCAGAATCATATACCATATATACATATAACGTGTCCCGGCCCTCTATTGCGGGTCTCGGTGAATAAGGTCATCATATGCCATCCTGGCCACCATCCCCGTATCATCATATCATCATATACATATACATATAACGTGTCCCGGCTGTCACGACCCAACTCCGTAGGCCGCGACTAGTGTCCGTGCTGGACACCCAAACGTACCCAATAACCCAAATTAGCAAACGATAGAATATTTTCAAATATAAAAGTCACTTGGCGTTAGTAGTGATCATAAATGAACCGACACAGTACTTGGAAGTCGGTGAGGCTGTCACAGATCATATCATACCCAAACATATGCAGAACCGACACAAGTATGTCTACAGACCTCTACAGATCATAACAGACTCATAAGACGGGACAGGGCCCCGTCATACCCCTGAATCGCATACATATATATAATATAGCGGCAGACTGTACCAATATACCGGCCCTGAACAAAGAGCGCTCCCAATATAGCAGAATAGATGTCCTAGGCAGGCAGTCAGCAAATTTGTCTTCTGTACCTGCGCGGCATGAAAACGCAGCCCCCGAAGAAAGGGGGTCAGTACGAAATATGTACTGAGTATGTAAAGCACAGAACGTAGTAAACCAAGTCATAATCAAAGCAGAAGGTACAGAAAATGGACAGAATATCCAGATTAGCAAAATACTGATCATAAAGCATAAATAGTATTTGTTGAAAACATATGTCGTACCTGGTCCCATTGCGGAACAAGATTTTAACCGAAATAGAACTTACAGAGAAGTGAGTGTGACATCCGAAGTATCAAATGCATATTTTCAAAACATGAGGAGTGCGTACAGAAACATATATCACATCATATCCGGCCCCTGCCAAGGGGCTCAGCAAACAGAACGTGGCCACCCCCCCCCCCCCGACGCTGGTGCCACCATACATAAGGAACAGAGTAGGGGATAACCCCGTCACATAACATATCATATCAGATGGCCATATCAGATCATATCATATCAGAATGTGTGTACATGGCACAGCATACTCCAAAACCCATGTACATATATACCTGCCCCCTCACATCGAGGCACGGCGAACAATGCAGTGGAATACGCTTGACAACATATCCTGGCCCGGGCTCAATGTGGGAAACATTGAGGCATCCACGAATGGAGTAGTGAGAAACTAAATGCAATAAAAATATCAACGATTTCCAGAGACTCAGTGAGGCATATCGAATGATAAATCAAATCAATGAAGTCGGACGGAATCATAGTAAGTGTATGTCATATGTCATAATGAGTTGCGAAAGAATAATCCTCCTGAAATCATTTTCATATTCCAAAATAGCTTACAAAACTCGAGGGAATCACTAAAACAATTTCCTTTAGTAGTTGAAAGGATAGTTAAAACGTTTCATTTTATATTGTTCGAAAATAAGGCAATAGTACAAATAGAAGCTAAGCGGGAATAGTGGGAGACTAAATGCAACCCAACATATCGTACCTTTACATAGACTCAATAAAGTGTTTAAGATAAGTATCATTAGTAGTTGGAAAAGTAGTTAGGACGTTTCCTTGAAAATCGCTTGAAATCAAGTCACAAATTACCATAAGGGTAAAATCGAAAATAGTGGGCCCACCTCGGGACAAACAAAGCAGCGGGCTCAAATTACGTATATTAAGCTTATGGGGTCACCTACAGAGGACTTAGGGGTATTCCATAGCTTTCTAGGCAGTTTGGAGAAGCTTGCATAATATTTCAATAAAGCATGCTTAAGGGGTTCAATTCTATTGAACGAAAAAAGAGTATTTTCAAATGCGGATTCAGATGGGCAGAATGTCTTCCGAGGTGCAAATCCAATCCTAGTACACCTAGGACATGCCAAAAGAAGAATCAGGGTAGCTTTACATACCTTTCAAGCTCCTTACGTCTTTCCAAGCTCACTTCCCGTTTCGTCAAAAATCTGAAAATGGTCATATTTACCAATTGTGAGTTATAGATTCTACGAATTCAACTTAACTCATATTTGTCTACCGAAATTTCGGCAGCACCTCCCCTATACATATAGCACCCCCGAGAATTTAACTCAGCCAAAACAATCAACAACAACCCAACAACAACATCAACAACAACAACAATCACACTAAACACAATATAACACAACTAGCTATCTTTCCAACACAATGTCATAACCTTCACTTCAACCTTAAATTCCAAACTAATCTCAATGGTTTCACATACATCATCAATCTAGAGCATCACAACATAATTTAGAAGCATTTCATATCGTTTCCTCAAATTATGCACACGATATACATAATATACAAACTTTCCGCCAAAGTCATAATTCATCCAAAACTTCTAATCTTTGGCATACATATTCATAACATGTTTCCATCTTCCAAACCCATCAATGATCATCATAATTTGTACCCTAACAACTTCATTTTCATAATGTCATAAAATCGTACTAAAACGACATAAGCTTCTACATTCCATTTCATTGCAAACTTATATCATTTTATCTTCATTTACATTGCAAGCATCACAACAACACAACTACCACATTAAACAAAATTAATTCATTGGCATCCTACCAACACCATACCACACGGCCAAACACCTATTTTTCAACTTCAACCAAATTTATTCAACTTTCATTTCCAATGTGCATTCCACCATAACCACAACTAAAATACAACAAAAAATTCAACACATTATAGGTATACACATACATGTACACACGGCTACATGCATATATATATATACCCACTTGGTAAACTTCCATATTTCCATAGTTTCTACTCATTTCTACATACTACAACACAAACAAGACTTCATAACACAATAAATAGGGATGAATTCTTACCTTTCTCTCCAATCTTCTTTACTCAAACATGTTGTCATATTGAAGAAACAAGTGCTCTATTCTCCCAAACAATTGCACCAAGTTGTAGAGGACACTCAATTTAGTATAAATACCACAAGAAAACAATTTTGGAAGCAAGATTTTAGGGGGGTAAAATGGGAGGGGCTGGCCGAAACCCCTCCTCACTTGCTCTTTCTTGTTCTCTTGTTTTTCTCCTTCTATTCTTTCTCTTTGTTTTTCTTGAATCTTCCACTCTATTTAAGCCAATTAATCACACGGGAATTTAATTAATTCCCATGGGCTTGGACCACCCTATATGGCCGGCCACCCTTGGCTTTGGGCCTTAATTTAGTTAAAAATTTTCCAAGACCAATTGGTCAAAATTCTTATTTTGTAATTCCCGAAACTAATTCCCAAAATTCCAATTTTTCCCTTGGCCTTCCTCCGCACTTCCACATCAATACTTTTTCATGAACAACACACACATATATTAATTCAAATCAACATATGACCTTATTCCTTTCAAATCAAAATTATTTCGAATTTTCCCGAATACACGAAAATACGGGATATAACACCGGCCCGCAAGTAAGAGGGACTCGGTGAACAATGCAGAGGAGTGTGCACGATAACATATCCTGGCCCGGGCTCAGTGAAATCCAAACTGAGGCTTGCATGAACAGAATAATGCGAAACCATATGCACATAAATCAAGACTCGATAGACAAGTATACTTACCGACTCCTGAAGGCTCAGAAACAAGTTTTGGGTCAATCCGACTTAGTATGAGAAAGTTATGGACGCTTGAAGTACAAAACCTTCTACGAGCATTTCAGAAGCCATTTTTGGAAAATCGAAGCAATAATCATATCAAGTATTTTTCGGATATCGTATAGATCAAATCAAATATAAGTTTTGGAATCATATGTACATATCAAAATATATCAAAGACTCAATGGAATTGTCGAACGTGTTAGCATTTGAAAAATCAAGACTTTAGTCATATCAATTATCTTTCGAATACCATTCGGAAACATATCAACTAGATATTCGGTCATCATATATACGCATCAAAATCATATGAGGTAGCTTATGGAAATCAAGAACGTTAGCCATCCTAGTGGCTCTAAGAGCAGGAATTTCTTTAGAATCATACATATATGTCATTTGCTCGTTTCATAAAGATCATGCCAAAAGAAAGAAAGGTAAGCCTTACATACCTTGCCCTCTTTCTATGCTAATCCGAACTTAAGCCTTTGGCTTCGCAAGATCTACAACAATATTCATACATACCGAACATTAGCCATAACACTTAAGAGTCCAATTCTAAACCAACACTTTATTTATAGAAATTTCGCAGCATTTCCCCTGTAAATACAACAACCCCGAGAATTCAACTCGGCCAAAACTACAACAAAAAATCCGAGAATTTAACTCGGCCAGAATATCAACAACAATACCAACAATTATTCTAACAATATCCACAATCGATTCAAAACGCATACTAACATTAGCAACTTCTTTCTACAAACTTCAACGGCGTTTCACTTATATTCACTTCATATTTGCTCACACATTCAAGTACTAATCCGAAGCTATTCAAGCAATATTCAAGAACACTTCAACAATCCGCCTTACATTCCAAACGGCCAAACCAACATACTACCCGAAACCTTTCAAACTCAACAAGAACAACAACAATACATTTTCTTCTTCCAAATTCATGAACTATACCAACAGTTCACATGCTAGCAACATTGTTTTCCATAAATACAAGAAATAATATTATAGTCACATTGACTTCCATAACCACTCTCCAACACTTACAACTTCAACTAGAATCACCAAACTTTCATTATCAACATAGAATCCACAACAACAGCAACTAAAACACTAAATAAAATAATTGAATCATTGTTCCTACACACCACACATATACACGGCCACAACCTAGGCTCCATGTTTTCATGAATTTCATCCACCTTTACATACTACAACATACATAATCATCCATAACATATAAAAGAAGATTAATTCTAACCTTTTCCACTTATCTTCTTTCTTGGCTAAAGTTTCTCCTTGCAAGAATAGATGTTTTTCTTGCTCCAATAATTATACCATGTTAAAGAGGACCCTTGAATTAGTAGGAATACTAGAAGAAATTATTTTTTTGATCAAGATTTTCAAGGGCCAAATTTTTGCTCTTATGGCCGAATGGCCTTTTGCTTCTTTTCTCTTCTCTATATTTCTTGAATCTTCTTAGATGAAGATGAAATAATACATGGGTCATCTTTTACACTTATTTATTTTGCTCCCATATGGGCCTTGGCCCATTTATTTTTTTGGACGGCCAAATGGCCCCTTAAGTTCAAGCCCACTTTTTTTTTTGTTTTGTAATTCATGAAAAATTATTCTCCAAATTCCAAATTTTCGCTTAGCCTTCCTCCGTATTTCTATGAGTCATCTTGAGAATTTCCCTTTTTACCCCTAGCCTTTCTTAATATTTCCACATCAATAACTTTCATAAACAACTTGTGTGCTAACAAGATCAAAAATATAGCTTTGCTCTTAACTTCCCGCAATTGTCTTGAATTATCCGAATACGTAAAATGCGGGATATAACTCCCTCATTATCCTCAATGTATGCAGCATCTGCCGAATAAACTACTGTGGATCATCCTCGGGCTTTGACCCAAAAAACTCTAGAGGATTACAATTTAAGAAGTCACGAAACCTCAAACTATCAAATCTATCTGCATGGTCAACTCTTAGTCCATGCCTGCGAGCTTACCCTGCCACTAACCTGGTCAGCAACTGACCTGCATCTCTCATGGCCCTATCCTCCGCCCCTGGCTGAGGAGCTAGAGGCTCAAGCACTGGGGCCTTGGGAGCTGGCGACGGTGCCGCCCCCTGAACTAGAGGTGCTGCTGCTCCAAGCTCCTCTGGAGGTGGAAATGTAGCAGAGCTCGCCGACTAGACTACCGTCTCAGGCTTAGACTGGGCATGGGCCCTAGTAACTCTCCGAGTCTGACTAGAATCCCCTGCTACTGATTTGCCTTTCTGGGCAGCTATCGCTTTCTTTGGTGGCATAGCTGAAAACACCGCAATTCGTTAGAGGGGGATTATCCTGATAACAGAGCTCTATCGCACGATCTAGAGTAAGAAGGAAAGATAAAATCCTAAATGTCCTGTAGCTTACTGTTTATAGATGTGGTGCATGACACACCGATAAATAAGACTCTACTAGACACGGCCTGTAGACACTCCAAGAATAAACTACTCTGATACCACTTCTGTCATGACCCAAACCGATGGGCCATGACCAGTGCCCGAGCTCGACACTCGTATACGAACCTGTTAAATATAACCCAACTAGAACTAAGAATAACATGGAAATTTGTAAAAGCAGGCTATAGACTCATAACGTCGCATATCAGAATGAACCTGTCTCCTGAGGAGTCACAGCTAACCAAAACATAACAAAATAGGAAAGCCGACAAGGCTGCCACTATATACAGGAATATCCAAAACGGACTATGTCGATATAGCTGACCAAAGCCTATATACAACCCACACATGTCTACAAACCTCTAAGAGTATAATAGTGAAATATGATGGGACAGGGCCCTGCCGTACCCCTGGATATGTATAAGTCTATATCAAGGATCTGTACCAAAATGACTCAAGCTCCGGAACAATGGAGCTCTACGAGCAGCTGAGCAAAAGTCCTAGGCTGGAGGATCGCCAAACTGAGTGTCTGTACCTGCGGGCATAAAACGCAGCCCCCGAAGAAAGAGGGGTCAGTACAAAAAATGTACAAAGTAAGTAAAGCATGAAGTACAATAAAGAAGATCATGACTGAGGAAAAGAGGACATGAGACAAGTATGATAATCAAAGATACCAATGCACCTGTGCCTTATGAGATAAGAGTCATGCATATCTATATAATATACCTTACCCGGCCCATTATGGGACTCGGTGAATGAAGTCATATACATATATACCGTACCCGGCCCTCTAGTGAGAGACTCGGTAAAATAATCATATATATACCGTACCCAGCCCTCTAGTGAGGGACTCGGTGAACAATGCAATGAATCTGTGCACGAATACGTACCCGTCCCGGGACTCGGTGAAATGATGTAATAACGTCATGTACGAATAGAATATCAGGAGCAACAATATACAAAATAAATCATCATCTGAGACTCAATAGATTAATTAGAATGAACCAACACTTCAGAATCAAAGATAACTATCATGTCAAGCACTATGGAGAACTAGAGTTCCTTGGAGTCATATATGTTCGTTGTTCGCTCAGTTTATGTAATTCATGCCAAAAAGAAAGAAGGGATAGCTTTACATACCTGACAATCTACCTAATCACCCAACGTCTACTCCTCGAGTCCGTATGTCTACAATCACAACGATAACATCACAATTAGACCATTTACACCACTTACTATCTAATTTGTATACAAACGAAACTTAATGAAATTCGGGCAGCATTTCCTCTATAACCGTTGCGCCAATCCAATTCCAAAACGGTCCATAACATGGACAACATCACCAACAACAACAACAACATCAAATAGCAACATAATCACGTGAGAATTTCCCCAAAAATCTCATCAAAACAGCCCACAAGGCAATCATATCTAGTTAATACATTTGTAGCACCATTTCCGCCATTTTAAAATAGGGAATTCCTTCGTAAACAACTTAATTAACAAGATACGGGGATAAAACATACCTTAATCTCTAGAACTTTATTAGACTCCCAGCTCTATGCTTTCAAAATCAGTCACACAATAAGGTGACAATACTCCAATACGTTTATGCCATCACTTGGCTATCAAGGAAGGAGAAGATGAGATAAATATTCAGCAACTACCTTCGTGTCCTTATATTTTTGGGTAGAGATCTAAAATCAAGAACCTATAATTTGAAGGGGAACGTTGCTGTTGAAAAAAAAGAGGAATTCACTTTGCTATTTTTTGTGGAAATAAGTGCTGAACCATTTTTCCTTTTGCTTTTAAGAATTCTTAACCAAAAATGATTCAAGGTATTAGTGGTACTTTCCTTTCCCCTTTTTTAACACGTGCCCCCTTGGCATATCTATACAACACTTGTCACTAAAATTGCCACCACCTACTTAAATGCATGTATATAATTCCATATGTCCTCTTATTCATATAATATAGTTTATCTATTAACGAACAATTATTATACACGGTAATAAATAAATTCACTATTTAATTCATTTTGGGACTTCATTCGTTGTATACACCAAGTTCTTGATTTTCATGCTTGAATATGACCAAATTCTCTATGCTCGGGTAAATTTACTCATGTTGGACGGTTCAATTTCCTGGTCCAAAATACGGGATATTATAGTTTGGACCGTATTTCATTCAAATAAATTTTGAACCTCGACGAAACTTATTTTCTTCGATTTGTTTAACTTCTAATCCTTACGATACATCTGTACCATCACTCTAACCACCTTAGGTTGAGGGATAACCTCGCTTTCGTTACTAATGTCATTTAAGTCGCACGCTTTCCAATGCACGAGAACACGGGATATAACACAAGAATAAGGAAGAAATGACTTGGGAAGCTAAAAAAATTATGAAGTCTAGGATCCACATTTGTTTCCACTGCCAGAAGAGGTTTAGACAGAGACACCATTGTCTTTAGGTGTGTAATGCTTTCTTTTTATGATTTCTTGGTCGTGTGGGGCCATTATTGTTATTATTGATGTAGCCCTGTGAGGCATTGTATATTTTGGGTTGTTGTGACAGGATGGTAGTGGTACAGTTACAATGAAAACTCTGGCAATATTTCTGTAAAATCCCAAAGAGTTTTACATTCGAGGATGAATGTTCTTAAGGGGGGGAGAATGTTATACCCCGTATTTTATACGCTGAGTTTCACCATAAGATAGCCGACGTGAAGTTATTAAGTGAAATTCCTGTCAAGGTTCTAAGAGATTCTACATGATTATTCCACGTGTGTGGGAGTTTAAGTCGTGTACGACAAGTATTGAAAGATTGGAGGCGAAATAAACAAGAAGACTGAGTATGAGAGCAGAGCAACTAGACGGTCAAGTAGACGGACCTTCGACTGGTCAACGGACTGTCAACCAGCACCGTTGACAACTCTCTAAGAATCAGGGAGAATCTGGGGCTATTGGAATTCGATGGCTGGTCGACTGGTCGACGGACCGTCGACGGACTGTCGAATTACAAGCTGTGGAAATTTTCTCTCCTATAAATAGAAAGGCCATGACTTGGATCATTTCTTACACCAATAATTAGAATGCTCAAGAATTCTCAAGTCTCTCCACCTTCTCTACATATCTGTACACATCCTGAGCCAAATCAAGTGAGAATCAAGCCTTAAAAACCCTAAGCTAACTCATAGATGATGATAACCCTTGCTCTTAGTTGAGTTTAAGGTGGTTTTGGTTTGGAACAAGGTTAGGAGAGTTAGTGTTTTTCAATATTAAGGTATGTTCTCTCTTTCTTTCTTATATTGAGTGGATTTGGAGATTAGTAAGTCATAAAAGTGAAGAAAATTGTGGTAGGAAGGGTTATGGGACATTGTGTTGTAGTTGTTGGTTGTGAATGGAATTTGGAAGGAAGTTTTGAATTTTTTAGGTATAATTTGTATATAATTTCCTAAATATGGAATTTTTAATGTTGTTATTGTTGTTGGGAGTTGATTTGGAACTTGGTGGAAGTAGATGGAATAGGAAAGGTGATGCCCAAATTTCGCTAGCCTATTAGTTACTCTAGTTTGGACTTAAGAGTGTTTTCAAGACTTAATCTTAGTATAAATCCTCTTGAATGTAGATTTGCGAGCTTGTGAGGAGAACGTTAAGTAGTTAAGGAGACGGGAAGGTATGTTAAGGCTAACCCTTTCTTTTTTAAGGCATGATTCCTTTGTTGTGAACCTATACATGAAATCCTCAATATTCCTAATCCCTAAAATGCTAGAAGCTCGTGATTCTCAAAGTTTTTATGATATTTCTTTTAAGTGCTCTTCATGATGATGATGATTCCATTTCTAGAGATTTCAAAGCTTATAGTTCTATATGTCCTTGTAATATTATTGATCCTTGCTTCATGATGTTGATCTTGTTCATTGTTGTGATCTCATCCTTTGGTAGTTGTTCCTTCAATGTGAGATATAGTGATGATAATTCCATAATGACACATCGGAGGTTACCGACCTTACGTTACTCCGATAGATTTATGGCTTTTATTTGGGCTCTCATGCATGCTTTATATATATGTACGTATTTTTTCACACCACGCCGCGCTATAGTCGGCCGGGCAGGCACGTAGATATGCACACTACTGCAGTGGGCAGGTTATGATGTTACCCCGGACGCAGGATGATATGATATATGGATCCGGCTGCACGTTCCGCAGCATTAACAGTTATATTATATATGTACGAAAAGTTTTTTTTAAACGCTAAGCATGCATGATATCCGCCTCAAAAGGTAATCAGATGTACATGTTATTTCTCCTATCTCATACTTCTTTCTTACTTTTATTATGTTGTTTTTCATGCCCTACATACTCAGTACATTATTCGTACTAACATCCTTTTTGTTCATGGACACTGCGTTCATACCTGCAGGTAGACTGGGAGACGGACCGAGCCCCTAGGCCTCTTCATCAGCGACTATACAGGAGTGCTCCATTTGTTTCGGAGCTACAGTTCAGCTGGTACTATTCTTTTGTATGTATATATATATATATATGGGCATGGCGTTGTCTTGCCCCGTCCTTATGATGTTTTATACTCCCTGTAGAGGCTCGTAGGTAGAGGTATATAGTTAGATGTCCTGTAACCTCATCGGTTCATATTTGCATATCATTTTTGGCAGCCTGGTGGGCTTGTGCATATGAGCGTAGATGGTGATGTTTATATAGATGTGTTTTATCTTTGAACTCATGCTCTTACACACTATCATAATTATGAGTTATCTTCCGAGGTCTATCTAGATATTCTTATGAGGAGTACTCTGAGAAGTACTCAGTAGGTTAGCTCTTGGTGCCCATCATGGCCCTCTGATTGGGTCGTAACAATCACGAGGTTTGATTTTTTCAGAATGGTGATAGACGTATCTAGGTGTAAAAATAGTAGATTCGATGATTAATAGTGTATTAATTAAGATGCTCAGAGTTGTGAGCGAGTTAATGGGAAGCACGGGGAGAAATTGATGTTTTTAGAGTTCCTGAGATTCAGTTAGATTCGCGTATCGGGTGAAAGTTGAGGAATCATGAAGGTTGCAATCTTAGGGTATAGTTGTCCATTACTAAGTTGACAACTTGGATAGAACTCAGCTTTTGGGTGTCGATAGTGGCATACATGTTTGACTATAAATAAGAAAAGGGCTAGGATTGGTCGCCACAGATGTGTGATAGGACTGTGATTGGTTTCGGAAAGTTTGGAGTCAGTTTGAGTGACTATTGGTGATATTCATGGGTTCTACATCCATTCCAGGTTAGAATTGCTCGATTAGAGCTTAGGGGACTATGTGTATATTCCCAGGAGGACTTATGGGTTCCTAGTAAATCACCTTCAAGGATCATATGGCTTTCAGTTCAAATTGAGGTATGACAGGTTTACCGAGCTTTATCAGGGTTGCGAGTAGACTTAATGATATTTTATCGGGGTCAGTTATTTGGACAGTTATAATGGTTTACGTCGGTACTTGGTAATGACTAAGGAGGTACTATGGTTGTGGGAAGTCTTTAGAGTAATCAGATTTTTTTTCTACGGGTTTAGACTCGGCAAGGTAATCAGAAGGTATGCCTCCAGTATGCTGATTCAAAGATTTAAGAAGGCTTGGGCGATGGGTTTTGGCTAAAGTAGTACGGAATTAACAAGCTTAGAACTAGCGAAATCGGCTTTGAGCAAGATCAGTTTTGATGAAATTGCGTAGAATTCTCAGATAGAGCAAGGATTCTTTTCTGGCAAGAGTAAGTCATGGTTTCGAGCTTGCGGTAAGTGTCTATGTTTTTCTAATAAATTGTGATGAGAAGAACGGCTTTAGAAGGTGTGAGAGAAGGGTTAGAGGAATCAGAACATATTACCGGTTCAGAATGGGCTATGGTTGTGTCTATATCTAAAGGATTGTGTTGTTTGGGGAAGTATTAGTGGGACCTATGAATCGCGTTCAGAGGTATGGTTTTATCTAATCAGAGAATTCCAGCAAAAACAATTCTTATATTCAGGTTTCAGTTGTGAAAGAAATTTTGAGTATGGAAAATATGGAAAATCAGATCTTTGAGCTAAATTAAAGGAATTCTTGACTGATAAGGTGGAAGAGAAGTGATTTTGGCATACTTCTGGCCGTAGGGGCTTCTGTGTGGTTATAATAAGATTCCTTGGTTACCGTCAGCTTTCATACTCTCTTTCTTCATTCGAGGACGAACAATTATTTAATTGGTATCTGATGTAATGACATGTTTCATCGTTATTTCATTTTGACATATTTTCTCCCGTTGACACTCCCCTGAGCCCTGTTAGTATGATTTTTACCGGCGGAGATGGGCGACACGGTTACCTAGGTAATCGGGAGAGTTTTATTGTGATTTATGAGAATTAGAGCCTTAAAGTGAAAACCCTTTGACCAATAGTTGACTTTTGAGTAACCGGACCTTTTTTGAAAATCCATCAATTCCATGAGGTTCGGAGAGTCGGTTATGACTTGGTGGGGTATTCAGTATGATTCCCAAGGCACTCGAGAGAATTTTGGGCTATTGGTTGGAAAGTTGATTTTTGGCCGTTGGGGGTTGACCTGGTTGAATAGACCTCAGATGGAAATTTTGAGACCATGAATGAGTTTATAGCGTGTTTTTATGTATGTGTGCCAATCTGTTTTGTATCTGGGAGGTCTCGGGTGATTGTCGGGATTGGGAAGAACTTGGTGAAAAACCAGAATTTCACTGGTTACTGGTGTTTCACCCCAGTGAGACTGGGTGCCCCCAGCGGACCCGCCTCGGTAAGGCTTGGTCCAACGGTGCGGAAGTGGTGGGTTCTATAGGAATCTGCCCCAGCAGATGGTATTCCGCCGAGGAGGATGCGCGGCAGCGGAACATCGTCCACTGGAGCGAAAGACGCTGTTCGAGATTCATTAAATGCCTAAGTTAAACCCTTCATTTCCCATTCCTAAAATTATATCTCCAAAGTGTCTCAAGGGAGATTCGAAGTGTTTCTAAGTGGATTCTTCTTGGGGTAAGTCTCTTCCACCTTGTTATCCATTATTTACCTTTCCTAAGCTTGAATTAATGGTGGAAATCAAGAAACCTAGTTGAAGAAGATGAGTCTCAACCTTAACTTTGTTATTTGAATTCCAGGCTTAAAATATCAGGTTAATTGATGAATCTTGTTAATATTAAGATGGTATTTCATGAATTAATGGTTTATAAGGTTGAATTTCTAACCTAGACTAAGAAATTGATTATGGTTAGTTAGTGTCACGACCCGGCTAGGGGCCATGACGGGTACCCGGGGCTAACCACCGAGCACCACTAATTCTACTATTCATCATACTTATTAAACATTCTATTATCAAATACATACTCAAGTCATAAGGCAAGTCATTTTTCATTTGAGAACATAGATACTTTTATAGACATAAGACTTTCGGCTATCAAAATAAAATAATATATATATATATATATACATAATAGCAACCTTTTGAGACCATATAACCCACACTGCGTATCTACGAGCCTCTACTAGAGTGCTAGACATAGGGACGGGACGGGACCCCGTCGTGCCCAAAATATACATATATACACAAAATAATAGTCAAAGGCACCTCCGGAACAATGGAGTGCTATCAATCAACTACTAGCTCCTACGAGTCGGGATCCAGATCACCTTCCTGCCTACCTGTGGGCATGAACATAGCGTCTAAAGAAAACGAACGTCGGTACGAACATTGTACTGAGTATGAGAGGCATAAACAGTAGTAATACGTCAATGAGATAAAGGATGCATCAATAAGGAGCAACTGTATATGACTGTCACTTATAAAGAAATAACACATACTGACTTATTCATAATCATCATCCTATCATGTATGCATAGATATATAAGTATAAGCTGCCCGTCCATATAGGTACGGTGTGATAATAATTAACCTGCGTCCAGGCCTCCCGCGTCCGGGGTATAAGCTGCCCAATATAGTGGTGTGTGTCTGCCCGTCCATATAGGCACGGTGTAATGTCATGAACATCTACTCATCATAATGCATGTATAATAACTCAAATATAGTTATACTTCATCGAGGTGACATAAGGTCGTGAACCCCCGATTCCATTATGGAACATTCATAAGTATTCTGCCTCACCTTGAAGGAAATAGTATATATATATATATATATATATATATATATATATAGAAGGTGAGTGTATATAGTAAACGACATCATTGACTTTATGGTACTCTGCCTCACCTTGAAGGAAATAATATATGAGGTGAGTGGATACAATAAATAACATCATTAACTTAATGGTATTCTGCCTCACCTTGAAGGGAATAATGTAGGAGGTGAGTGTATACAACATACGACATCGTTAGCGTTATAGGAACGTCATATCATGAACTCTAGAACCTTTCGGCTTAAGCTCATCATTATCTTTATTGAACTCATAATATGTCTCTTGTCTCGTATGGCTACTCATGATCCTAGACTCTTAGCTTTCTGAGATATATAGAGGATTTATGAGAAAGAAGGGGAAGTCATGCTATAGGATTCATGCCATAGAAAGAAAGGACTAGCCTCACATACCTTTTTCGTTTAACTAATCTATCGCTTGCTCGTTCTCCTTCAATGCCCACGTTTCTACCTTCAAGAGAATTCGCATGAACATTAGCTAATTGATTACTTAAACGTACTTACTAATGCTAAAGAAAATTGGGCAGCATTTCCTTTGTTTATACAATTTTTCCCATATTCTATATATCAACTCCCAACATCCATGACAACATTCACAATATCGCAAACAACAATCATCATTCACCTACATTACCCACATTTCACCATTTCACTCCAATTTCTCCATAATCATGGTCATAGTTCATTATGGCATTTTCTCACATATAATACTTATTCCATATTCTAAATGTCATTCATAACATATTTACAATCATAACATACCAATATTCATACTTCATCCCAAACTACCACTCAACAATGACACTATTCACTCATTCATGACCCATTTCCTATATCTTCTACAATCCATGTGTTTCAACCTTTCGAGTACCTCAAATAACATGTAAATACCATAAAACTTACCTTAGATGGTGTAGGAATAAGCTTTGGTTGGAAATACTTCACTTGAGCAAAACCCTAGTTCCACCTTCCATGAGATTTCTTGGCTTAGATGAACTTTAATGTATTTCCCACACTTTGTTTTGTTGATTTGATGAAGTTGATCTTCAATTTCACTTGTATTCTTGTATATGAAGAGTTTGGAAAGTTCTAGAGAGCTATTGGGTCATGGAGAGAGAAGATGAAATGAATTAAATGAACTTGGGATATTATTTTATAAATGCAAAAGCTGTCCCGACACCATTATACGGACACTTATACGGTCTGTATAAATTTATACTGTCCGTATAAGTGACCGTAAAACTGCCCCAGTGATCATCCCATTCTGTGTCGATTTCACAGCACATTATACGGTCCGTATAAGTGACCGTGAAATCACCCCCCTCCACAACTTCATTCTGTGACAATCCTACGATCCATTATACGGACCGTATAACTTATCTTTTCACTGTTCTTTTTCTATGAGTGTTTGGAGGCTTTTCGGAGGGGCAATGCTCACATTTGATGATTCGTGGCACCAGCTCGGCATCGAGGTAGGTTACGGCTTTCCTTTCGGTTAGACTCCAATTAGTGACGCATATGTAGGAGTTAGATATTGACGGGGAGATCATGCTTGGCCGTCGGGTATGGAGTTGGAATGGAATTCTATTAGGTTGGTGGTTGTTGATTGTGGGCTTATTGGTTTGTTGTTATGGTTGGGCTTGTTGCCTTGTTGTTGTGAATGGGTTTGTCGCCTTATTTGCTATGTTGTGACTTTCTTATGTATTCAACTCTCTTTATTATGTCTCTTATCATAGGAAAGGGGAAGAATTATGAGATTAGGCTTGAATTTGATCTGTGCTTATGATAAGACAAGGGTGAGATTCTTTTTTTGATTTATTGTCGATTATGATATCTTGTATGGCATGCATACTCATTTTCTCCTGATACATTGATGTGAACATTACGACTTGGTACTGATGATGATAAGGGATAAAATGGAACATTTGGGTGACAAAGACTTAATTGTGAGGTGTACTTGTGATAAAGCACGAATGAGATCGTGATTATGATTTACTGATGGTAATGATATTATGCAAGATTTGATACACTTATGGTGCTTGTGATCTTCATAGCATATTCATTTGCATTGATTACACTGATTCCTCATTCCTGCATTTATACATGATAGAAGTGGTTCAGAAAGGATTGATGAAAGACTTGTGGCAACTATGAAAGAAGGTGTGACACCTGTTGAGGAAATTATGTTATGAATCCGTGTCCGAGGCCTGTTCCGGAGCGGAAGGTATATGGCTCGTGTTTGAGGTCCATTTCGGAGCGAGTGGTATATGGATGCCATGGGCCCCTCGCGGGTCATGACTGTCAAGATGTCGATATTCTGTCCGGAGCATATGTGTACAGGTTTGAGGTATTTGACCAGTGCATTGCATTGCATTACACATCATTACATTTCATCCCACATCATCATATGGCTCTTTTATTTCTAATTTGGTATAGTTTGTTTGAACTGTTATTGTGGTAAAGATCTGATTATTGACTGGAAAAAACTGTGGATTAGTAACTCCACCTAGGTTCGGGACTGGGATTTGAGATTCTTGAGACTTGGCATACTTGTAATTTAGGAGCTTCACCTAAGCTTATGAGTTGAACAATTCAGTTCCCGTGTGACTTCTGTGTGGGTGGAATTCCTTGATTACTGTGATGATTTGATTCGTGAGTATACTTGATTGCTTATCTGCTTACTTGTTGATTTCTTTCTTCATATATGTGAAATAATTGTTATCGGCCTATGATACCTACCAGTACATGGTGTTTGTACCGATGCTATCATGATGTACTCTTTTTTGGGTGCAGAGTTTGCTACAGGTTCCCCTTCAGGTCCTCGTGAGTGTTTTCCCCGAGGATGTGTTATCTGAGTTTCCAGGGTGACATAAGTTTCCGATCTGCTACCCAGAAGACTCTTCTATTTTAGATACATGTCCCTCATTATCAGACAGTATTATTCAGATATTGATGTATCATTATTATTCAGACTCATGCAATACATAGTAGCTCTTGTACTGCGACTTGACCAGATTCCTTGGGTAGTTGTTGTACTTCTGCACTTATATACTTTTACATGATATTGAGACTGCTTGGTATTTCTATTTTCTTCCGCAAGTTCATTTTGAATGTTGATTAAGGGAAGGGTTTGCCCACCATGAGGGTTAGTGTGGGTGCCCGCTCAACCCACAAGTTGGGTCGTGACACTTTAATATAGAACATGTTTTGCATACTTGTTCTATTTCTTCAACGAAATGCTCCTGCTATTGAGTCATCTACTCTCCCTTTTTCTTCCTGCTTTGTTCAGTTGTTCTTATTCATATATTGTCACGACCCGACTCGGGGCCGCGACGAGCACCCGGTGCTACCTCACCCGAGCACCCTCTTAGCTTACTCTTATACTTACATCTAGGTGATCCACATAATTATACATGCATTTCCATTGATTCGTCAACTAGTCCCATATGGACAACCGCACATTTATATCATCATAGGCATTTATGCTACATCAATATACATGGGCCAACGTGGCCGACAAAATGATATACAAAACATAGGCCGACAAGGCCAAACACATCTACCCACACACACACACGTCTACGAGCCTCTAAGAGTATAAAATGTCACATTAGCGGGACAGGACCCCGCTATGCCCATACTTATATACACAAAAGAATGAGTACCCAAAAGATATGGCTCCGAAGGAAATGGAGCTCTCTATGAAATCTCTGAATAGGCAGCTAAGGATCAAATCTGTCTCCCTGCGCACCTGCGGGCATGATACAGCGTCCACAAACAAAAGGACGTCAGTACGAAGAATGTACTGAGTATGTAAAGCATGATCAACATCAATATAGAAGCATAATAGATATCATATGAAGATAGCATAGGAGGGGAGACAGTAATATCATCATCATGTCGCTTACTTGCATACATCGTCGTTCGTATCCCATAATAATACTCGTACCATACTTGTGCTCATATTCGTATACATGTCCTTATTCGTATTCCTATACATAGTCTTTTCACATTCATATTCATATTATATACATAGTCATTTCATATACATAGCATTTACATAGCATACCCGACCTCATGGGATCGGTGTCTTATATATACTTGGCCAACCAAGGCTCAAGGTCATACATACCTGGCCCTACCAAGGCATCAGGGTTATCCGTACCCTCTGCAGAGGTGTGCGCGCGTTTCGTAGTCGTATACATAGTCATATACATATAGTCTTACCCGGCATCATAAGCTCGGGGTCTTATTATAGCCCTTCATAGGCACACATACACATATATCGTAGCTCGTAAGCATCTCTAGTCTTATTTTACTCTCATCATCATTACTATCCTCATCATTATCGTTACATTTGCATTATAGACCTACTCGTCATACGAGGAACGTAGTATAAGCATAGTACATATCAAGGGTCGTGAGCTTATGAGCTCGGAATGTCAACCATGTGAAGACAACATACTCATATAGAGGAATTTAGGAATTTGGCCAAGAACCATGCCTTATGAAAGAAGGGTTAGCCTTACATACCTTTCCGTCGAACTATTCTATGCTTGCACGTTCCCTTCCAATGCAAGATTTTATACCTTCATTAATATCATAACAATGGCCATTAGTCATTCACATTATCCACATTATCTAGAATTCCTCAATTTGCCTCTAATTCACCCACATTCATGATTATAACACCCATCTTCGTCCATTCGTCTAAAGTGTTTAGTTCATGATCTTAATACCATTTATAACACATTCATATCACAACGCAACAACATTCATAACTCAATTCAAACTATTTCTCAAAATGTCACTATTCATCATTCATGACCTAGTTGACCACATTTTCTACAATCCATGTATTTTAATTCTCCAATACCTTAAACATCTTGTAAAAATCATGAATCTTACCTTAGAAGTTGTAGGAACAAGCTTTGGTTGATAATACTCTTCTTTGAGCAAAACCCTAGTTTTTCTCCATTTGGATTTCTTGACTTGGATGATCCTTGATGATTTCCTTATCCTTGATTTACTTGTCTTAATGTTATGGATGACTTATAATCCTTGAAAACTCATAAAATAAATGTAGAGAGAAGTTCTAGAGAGAAGTGGTGTAATGTTGTAAATGAAATAAGACAAGTCTTGATCCTCATATTTAATGAATTGAAAAATCTGTGCTGGGTGAACAGTGGTCGTCCATGGAGGTTTACGGTCCGTATTTCAGTTTACGGACCGTCCCTCGTGGTCGTTTTTAAGCTTAAGCAGAACCAGAAACTTTAGCCTGCATGCATGCTGATTTACGACCATGGTTTACGAGCCGTAAATCACTTTACGGTCCGTCCACCAGGTCATATTTTATCCATTTCCTCAGCTGGCAGAAAGTTGAAGTTGGACATGCCAGTTTACGACGTCAAGTTTACGGACCGTATTGCACTTTACGGTCCGTATTTTGCACTATACGACCAATGGGCAGTTTTGCCAACTTTCAATTTTTTTCTCATTTCTCGACTTTTCATTCTAATCATCCACATCCCTTTACATACATTTCCCATGAAACATTATACACTCGCACTCCTCGCACACATCATTAGTTCATTTACTTGCGTACCAACGGGAAATTTTCCGAGGTGTAACATTCTACCCCCCTTA
This sequence comes from Lycium barbarum, assembly GCF_019175385.1. Lineage (NCBI taxonomy): Eukaryota > Viridiplantae > Streptophyta > Magnoliopsida > Solanales > Solanaceae > Lycium > Lycium barbarum. The sequence goes on from NC_083346.1 coordinate 69,841,463, forward strand.
GGAACATTCGTCCTCGAATGTTAAAGGCTTGGGGAATGCTACAAAAATTTCGCCAGAGTTTCCTCTGTAATGTGGCACTACCACCCTGTCACAAAAACCCACAATAACAATGCCTCACAGGGCAATAATACAACAGCACTAGAAATTTGGCCACACACGACCTGAATGTATAAAAGGAAACATGCATACCTTATGATTTTGACGTCTCATCTTGGACTTCTTCCAAGGGCTGAAACAAATGTGGGTATTTGGATCGCATATTCTCTTCTGCTTCCCATGTCATTTCCTCTCGATTGTTATTTCTCCACAGAACTTTAATTGAGGCCACTTCTTTGTTTCTAAGCCTCCGTACTTGCCTATCTAATATGGCAATGGTTATTTCATCATAAGTTAACTTCTCTGTCACTTGAATATCATTCACTGGGACGATCCTCGTAGGATCTACAACACACTTCCGAAGCATCGAGACATGAAATACTGGATGGACTGACTCCAAATCTGGAGGTAGATCTAGCTCATAGGCCACCTTGCCTATTTTGCGCACAATTTCGTATGGCCCAATATACCGGGGACTGAGCTTCCCCTTTTTGCCAAATCTCATCACGCCCTTCATCGGCGACACTTTCAAGAATACCCAATCTTTCACTTCGAACTCTAAGTCTCTTCGACAATTATCCGCATAGGACTTCTGACGACTTTGAGCCGCTAGCAACCGATCTTGTATGAGCTTAACTTTCTCTATTGCTTGCTGGACTAAGTCTGGCCCTATTAACTTAGCTTCTCCGGTTTCAAACCACCCAATTGGGGATCTACACCTTCGCCCATATAGAGCTTCATACGGTGCCATTTGAATGCTAGAATGGTAACTGTTATTGTAAGCAAACTCAATGAGTGGCAAATGGTCATCCCAATTTCCTCCAAAATCTATCATACATGCCCGTAACATATCTTCAAGAGTCTGAATAGTACGTTCAGCTTGCCCATCGGTCTGTGGGTGAAACGCCGTGCTTAGGCGCACTTGGGTCCCTAAACCTTCTTGGAAAGACCCCCAAAACTTGGCTGTAAACTGAGTCCCTCTATCGGAGATAATAGATACCGGAACGCCATGGAGTCTCACTATATCTTTAAGATAAAGCTTGGCATAATCTTCTGCCACATAGGTCGTTCTGACCGGTAAGAAATGCGCTGACTTTGTGAGCCTATCCACGATCACCCATATAGAATCATATTTACGTTAAGAACGGGGTAACCCTGTAATGAAATCCATATTAATCACTTCCCACTTCCAAGTTGGGATTTCTATAGCTTGCAATAAGCCACCCGGCTTTTGGTGTTCTATCTTCACTTGTTGTCAATTAGGACACTGAGCTACGAATTCTGCTACGTCTTTCTTCATCCCATTCCACCAATATATAGTCTTAAGATCATGATACATTTTCGTCGCTCCGGGGTGAACGGAGTAACGGGAATAATGAGCTTCTCTCAAAATCTGATGGCGTAGACCTGCCACATCGGGAACACATAACCTGCCTCGACATCGGAGAACTCCGTCTTCCGAAATGTCAAATGATGACCCCTCCTTCTGAGGGAGTGTATCTCTGTACTGCATTAGCATGGGATCCTCATATTGTCGCTCTTTTACTTCCGCTACTAACAATGAAACTGCTGAATTCTGAATAGTAGCTCCGCTGCTACCTGAGTCCACCACTCGGACTCCTAGGCTAGCTAACTGTTGAAGATCACGGGCCATCTCTTTTTTTTCTGGTCGTACCTCACTTAGACTTCCCATCGACCTATGGCTAAGAGCATCAGCCACAACATTTGTCTTTCCGGGGTGGTATAGGATTTCAACATCATAGTCTTTTAGCAACTCTAGCCATCGTCGTTGCCGCAAATTCAACTCTTTCTGCTTGAAAATGTACTGGAGACTCTTATGATCTGTATAAATATCCACGTGGACACCATATAAGTAATGTCTCAATATCTTTAAAGCATGGACCACCGCGGCCAATTCTAAGTCATGGGTAGGATAATTCTGCTCATGTTTCCGTAATTGTCTAGAAGCATACGCAATCACCTTACCATTTTGCATCAATACACAACCTAGCCCGACGCCTGAAGCATCACAATAAATAACATATCCTTCCAATCCCTCTAGAAGTGTCAAGACTGGGGCTGAAGTCAGTCGGTCCTTCAACTCTTGGAAACTACGCTCTCAAGCATCTGTCCATTAAAATTTAGCTGACTTCTGAGTCAACTTGGAGAGAGGTGCAGAAATAGAAGAGAAACCCTCAACAAATCTTCTGTAATAACCGGCTAAGCCCAAAAAGCTACGGACCTCCGTAGGGGTCGTGGGCCTTGGCCAAGTCTTCACTGCCTCAATCTTTTGGCTATCCACTCGAATACCGTCAGCTGCAACAATGTGGCCCAGAAATCCCACTGAGTTCAACCAAAACTCGCATTTGAAAAACTTCGCGAATAACTCTCGAGCTCGAAGAACTCCAAGGACAACACGCAAGTGATCCACATGTTCTGCCTCGAATCTAGAATACACTAGGATATCATCGATGAATACAATCACAAATAAATCCAGAAAAGGCCTGAATACATTGTTCATTAAGTCCATAAACACTGCCGGTGCATTAGTTAGCCCAAACGACATTACTCAGAACTCGAAATGGCCATATCTTGTTCTGAAAGCTGTCTTAGGGATATCTTTCTCCCTAACTCTTACTTGGTGATACCCGGACCTCAAATCAATCTTTGAAAACCATTTGGCACCTTGCAATTGATCAAATAAATCATCAATCCTCGGGAGGGGATACTTGTTCTTAATTGTCACTTTATTCAATTGCCGATAATCAATGCACATTCTCAAAGAGCCATCCTTCTTCCGGACGAACAGTACGGGTGCTCCCCACGGGGATGAACTAGGCCTAATGAAGCCTTTTTCAAGCAAGTCTTTTAATTGCTCCTTCAACTCTTTCAACTCTGCGGGTGCTATCCTATAGGGAGGAATAGATATGGGTTTAGTGTCTGGCAACACATCAATCACAAAATCGATCTCTCGCTCGGGAGGAAGGCCCGGAAGCTCTTCTGGGAACACATCCGGAAATTCGTTCACTACCGGAACTGACTGAGGAGTCGGCGACTCAACTTCTACATCTTGAACTCGTACTAGGTGATAAATGCACCCTTTCGTGATCATTTTCCTTGCCTTTAGGTAGGAAATAAACCTACCTTTTGGTGATGCCGCATTCCCTTTCCATTCTAAGACTGGTTCTCCCGGAAACTGGAAACGAACCATCTTCATTCGGCAATCAACATTGGCATAACAAGAAGCCAACCAATCCATGCCCATAATAACGTCAAAATCTACCATTTCTAGCTCATGCAAATCAATCATGGTACGACGATCACAAATCACAATCACACAATTCCTATATACTCGACTAGCTATTACCGATTCACCCACGGGTGTAGACACCTCAAAAGGTTTGATAGACTCCGGCTCAATTATAAATCGACCAGCAATATATGGAGTAACATATGATAATGTGGAGCCCGGATCAATCAAAGCATATACATCATGAGAGAATACCGATAATATACCTGTGACCACATCAGGAGAAGACTCAAGATCTTGGCGTCCAGCCAAAGCATAAATATGGTGCTGAGGACCGCTAGTAATGGGAGCTCTGCCTCTACCCCTACCATGGCCGACTGGCGCATGTGAACCTGGCCCCGTAGGGCGTACAGATGCCGAAGATCCGGCTACCGACCCTGATGGCTGGGTCCTACCTCTACCATGTACTGAGGGGCAATCACGCATAATATGGCCTGGCCGACCATATGAATAGCAAGCGTCTGAACCTGATCGGCACTGACCCCAATGCAACTTTCCACACTGAGAACATCGTGGTACGGGTGGCCTTGGCTGGCTTGAATCACCTCTAAACTGAGACCCCGAATAACCCTGACTCGGCTCGGAATGAGTAGATCTGTCAAATCTCTGTCCCGTGAACTGTGGAGGTGTACTGGTCATAGAATAGCCTGAATGGCTGGAAAACTACTGTCTGTGTCCGCCCCTGGACTCGCTCCTCGAACCCAAAGGTCTGGCGCTCTTGTTATGGCCCCTATCCTGCTCACGTTCATTTCTCCGCTGCTGTAGGTGTTCCTCTAATTCCTGAGCATGTGCCTGAAGGCGTGAAATATCCATGCCATCCTGAAGGGACGCAGTCAAACATTTATCCATCAAGTGTGGCCCTAGGCCTTTAACAAACCGGTGCACTCGATCTCCCATATCCGCTACCATGGCCGAAGCATACCTAGCCAAGGAATTGAAGCGGAGACTATACTCTGTAGCACTCATGCTACCTTGCCTCAGATTCAAGAATTTATCGGCCCTAGCTCGCCGAACTTCTGGAGGCATGTAGTGACGGAGAAAACCATCGATAAACTCTTGCCATACCGGCGGAGGTGCATTGGCTCCCCGCGAAGCCATCCAAACCGTATACCACTAGATTGAGACATCCCTCAATCTGTATGACGCTAGCTGCACTGATTCGGTGTTTGAAGCATGTATCAACCGGAGCATCCTTAGCATACCATCAATAAAGTCCTGGGGATCCTCCTCCAGTTTCGACCCAAAGAATTCAAGGGGTTTCAAAGCAATGAAGTCACGGGCCCTTGCACTAACAGCCTGTCACCTTGCCCTGCGCTTGGCCTCTGAGTCTGGGCTGCAACCAACTGAGTCAAGAAATTAATGGCCACTCTCACGTCTTGGCCCGAAGCATTCGGAGGAGGAGCTGGAGCTGGGGCTGAGGCTCCCACGTGCTCCTCAGTAATAGGCACTGTCTGGGAAGACTGAGATTGAGCCGCACTCTGGGACTCATCTTCCTCTACTACCGGTGGCGGTGCTCTTTCAGCCCGCTTTTCTGTCACCGTCTTGCCCTTTTGGGCTGCTGTAGCCTTTTTCTTTTTAGGCATCTCTGAAATACACAACACACGACTTAGGAACAAGAATTTCTTACATCATAGCTCTATCGCACGATTCTTATGAAGAAAGAAGGTCATATATTCCTAAAATGTCTGCAGCTTCTCGTTTATAAGTGTGGCGCGCAACACACTCATAACCAAGACTCAACTAGACACGGCTCGTAGACACATCCTAAGACTGAACTGCTCTGATACCACTTTTGTCACGACCCGACTCGGGGCCGCGACGAGCACCCGGTGCTACCCCACCCGAGCACCCTCTTAGCTTACTCTTATACTTACATCTAGGTGATCCACATAATTATACATGCATTTCCATTGATTCGTCAACTAGTCCCATATGGACAACCGCACATTTATATCATCATAGGCATTTATGCTACATCAATATACATGGGCCAACGTGGCCGACAAAATGATATACAAAACATAGGCCGACAAGGCCAAACACATCTACCCACACACAAACACGTCTATGAGCCTCTAAGAGTATAACATGTCACATTAGCGGGACAGGACCCCGCTATGCCTATACTTATATACACAAAAGAATGAGTACCCAAAAGATATGGCTCCGAAGGAAATGGAGCTCTCTATGAAATCTCCGAATAGGCAGCTAAGGATCAAATCTGTCTCCCTGCGCACCTGCGGGCATGACGCAGCGTCCACAAACAAAAGGTCGTCAGTACGAAGAATGTACTGAGTATGTAAAGCATGATCAACATAAATATAGAAGCATAATAGATATCATATGAAGATAGCATAGGAGGGGAGACAGTAATATCATCATCATGTCGCTTACTTGCATACATCGTCGTTCGTATCCCATAATAATACTCGTACCATACTTGTGCTCATATTCGTATACATGTCCTTATTCGTATTCCTATACATAGTCGTTTCACATTCATAGTCATATTATATACATAGTCATTTCATATACATAGCATTTACATAGCATACCCGACCTCATGGGATCGGTGTCTTATATATACTTGGCCAACCAAGGCTCAAGGTCATACATACTTGGCCCTACCAAGGCATCAGGGTTATCTGTACCCTCTGCAGAGGTGTGCGCGCGTTTCGTAGTCGTATACATACTTTATACATAGTCATATACATATAGTCTTACCCGGCATCATAAGCTCGGGGTCTTATTATAGCCCTTCATAGGCACACATACACATATATCGTAGCTCGTAAGCATCTCTAGTCTCATTTTACTCTCATCATCATTACTATCCTCATCATTATCGTTACATTTGCATTATAGACCTACTCGTCATACGAGGAACGTAGTATAAGCATAGTACATATCAAGGGTCGTGAGCTTATGAGCTCGGAATGTCAACCATGTGAAGACAACATAGTCATATAGAGGAATTTAGGAATTTGGCCAAGAACCATGCCTTATGAAAGAAGGGTTAGCCTTACATACCTTTCCGTCGAACTATTCTATGCTTGCACGTTCCCTTCCAATGCTAGATTTTATACCTTCATTAATATCATAACAATAGCCATTAGTCATTCACATTATCTACATTATCTAGAATTCCTCAATTTGCCTCTAATTCACCCACATTCATGATTATAACACCCATCTTCGTCCATTCGTCTGAAGTGTTTAGTTCATGATCTTAATACCATTTATAACACATTCATATCACAACGCAACAACATTCATAACTCAATTCAAACTATTTCTCAAAATGTCACTATTCATCATTCATGACCTAGTTGACCACATTTTCTACAATCCATGTATTTTAATTCTCCAATACCTTAAACATCTTGTAAAAATCATGAATCTTACCTTAGAAGTTGTAGGAACAAGCTTTGGTTGATAATACTCTTCTTTGAGCAAAACCCTAGTTTTTCTTCATTTGGATTTCTTGACTTGGATGATCCTTGATGATTCCCTTATCCTTGATTCACTTGTCTTAATGTTATGGATGACTTATAATCCTTGAAAACTCATAAAATAAATGTAGAGAGAAGTTCTAGAGAGAAGTGGTGTAATGTTGTAAATGAAATAAGACAAGTCTTGATCCTCATATTTAATGAATTGAAAAATCTGTGTTGGGTGAACAGTGGTCGTCCATGGAGGTTTACGGTCTGTATTTCAGTTTACGGACCGTCCCTCGTGGTCGTTTTTAAGCTTAAGCAAAACCAGAAACTTTGGCCTGCATGCATGGTGATTTACGACCATGGTTTACGGGCGGTAAATCACTTTACGGTCCGTCCACCAGGTCGTATTTTAGCCATTTTCTTAGCTGGCAGAAAGTTGAAGTTGGACATGCCAGTTTACGACGTCAAGTTTACGGACCGTATTGTACTTTACGGTCTGTATTTTGCACTATACGACCACTGGCAGTTTTGCCAACTTTCAATTTTTTTCTCATTTCTCGACTTTTCATTCTAATCATCCGCATCCCTTTACATACATTTCCCATGAAACATTATACACTCGCACTCCTCGCACACATCATTAGTTCATTTACTTGCGTACCAACGGGAAATTTTCCGAGGTGTAACATATATCATTCATGCTATACACTGAACATCTCTGTGTGCCCGGCTATGTCATCCCCTTCACCTCTTTGACTGTGCTTGTCTGCTTGTCTGTGTTTCTGATGGAACATGTTTATGGACCTGTTCTATCCATCCTGTGTTGTATGCTCCTTCAGGATAGCTTAGTGTCATTGCACTGTTTTCTTCCAATTGTTGTAAATTTCTCCCATATTAGGCGGCACATTGCAGCAATCAAGTTCTTCTTCTGTATGAATATCCAAACTGCCACAATTCCTGTTAAGTACAAGTTCTAACACCATCTTCTACAAGGCACCAAGCACTCTCCATTTATTATCACCTTCTCAGTAGAATGAGCAGAGAGCGCTACTAACACGCACTGAGAAGTAGCCAATATACAGATCATATTTGCCCTTGTATCAAGCCTGAAACCAAATAGCTTCCGTGCAGCAGTTTTTCCTGTCATCATATAGCCTTAAAATTCTATACTGTAGAAGTAAGATCACTGGAATAGAAGACGTCAGCTATGAATCTAACCAGTACCAAATCATGTCTTAAAATTTTAGGATCCTTTTTACCAGCTGAAACAACACCAGTAGAGATCATGTAAGCCTTATGTTGCACTAGGTGAACTGTTACCATATCTTTTGTGCACTTAAGATCAATGGAATCGTAGTAGTAATATACTTTGACCCCTGCATGAATCACCTCATGTCTAATAGTAAGATCAGTGATACAAACAGCAATAGATGAACTTGTAATACTGGTGACCTTGTTTTCCCATAGAGTATACTGCGACCTGCAAAACAAAAAAATAGGTTAGTAGAAAAATATACCACCATACTCTCCTCCATAAGGACTTGGGTATGATGGTAAATACTCCTCCCCTTCAAACCACAATATCTATCAATATCTCTTCTGAGTTCTAATTCTCAAATAAGAACATCGCAACTTGTCACTATTGAGAATTTTCCTTCCTTTTGAATGCAGTTCTACAAAGGAGTTAACTGTCACCTCTCCATAATCAAGAGCATACTTAGCCAAATGGTCAGCAATTTGATTGTCTTCCCTCATGATATGCAGCACCTGAACATCAGCATTTTCAATTATGTCAAGTATTTCCTCTACAACAAAGGAAATATTACAAGGTGGTTTCCACTGCCTATCCAATATGTTCTTCATCAAAAGAGAATCAGTTTCAAGAATGAATGAATAAACATGTTGAGATAGACAGTATTTAGCAGCTTCAAGTAGTGCCAATGCTTCAGATTCAATATTAGTAGCATCCTCGATTTCCTTAGCATGAGCAAAAACCAGATCACCTTCATGATTTCGGACACAAAAAGTAAATGAACTCCTACCGATTGCTTCTAGTAGCAACATCTGTGTTACACTTCAAAGTACCCTCAGGAGGCAAATTCCACATAACCTTAGTAACTTGTAATTTTGGCACAAATTTCTCCAAAATTCTAAGTATCTCAGTCCACCTATGTGGAACTGTTCGGATCCCGGGTTTCCTCTACGATCCTAACTATTGAATACTACTTGAAGCTTGATATATGACCCTGCTAGTTGACACCTTGTCCCTATGCTTATCCCCATTTCTTTTCTTCCAAAGCTCCCATACTATGATAAAAGGGATAGCATAGTAGATTGGCTTGATTCTTGATAGTACATCAGCAGTCCACCATTTCATTATCACCTGATGCAAATGCATCCCTTCAATATTGATACCTGCAGTAGTACTGAAATAAGACCAAGTCCTTTGAGCAGTAGCATATCTCAAAAAGATATTAGGGACAGTCTCCTCCTTCAGATTTGCACATCAAAAGCACATAGAAGGCATATGGTATTCCCAACTTCTAATCACATCATCCAATTGCAATTTGAAATGCCACACCCTCCACATTAATAAAGAAATCTTGAAAGGCAATCCCTTCACCCAATCTTCTTATAAACATCCTTTTTTTCACCCTTGCTTCTTATATACTCCATTGCAGACTTCATTGTGAACTCACCATAAGTTTCAAGCATCCACCAAGGCTTGTCAATCTCATCACCCCTAGCAGGAGGCTTAACCTCATTAAGTATATAGTTAGGAAGATCATCAGGTAAGTTATTTCTTATAGCAGGTATATGCCACATTCCTTCTGTTATAACATCAGACACATTTTCTATAGCTTCATTTCAGGAGATGTAAGGAAATAAAGAGGACCTAAACCAGTCCAATTATCAAACCAAAACAGTGCTAACCCCATTCTAAGCTGCCACCATATTTGATGATCAATTAAATCCCTTGCTTGAAGCATTTTCCTTCATATATGTGACCCTTCTTTCCATGGCACAAGTACAGGATTGTTTTTCTTCAAATACTTGTTGCTCATGAAAGAACTCCACAAAGATGGTTTGGTTCTAAAGTTCCACCATAACTTAGCAAACAATGCCATAGGCATGTTACTAAGTGATCTAAAACCCAAACCACCTTTTTGTAAAGGAAAGCAAACTGTATCCCAACCAGTCTAAGTTGCTCCAATAAACTGAGTAAATATCTTGTGCAGCTTCTCAATTACAAATGAATGTGGATCAACAGCAGACAACAAGTGCATTGGCATAGTTTGTAACACATGCTTAAGCAATATAGCCCTTCCACCAAATGACAGTAACTTCCCTTTCCGCCCTTGCAGCCTGTTTCTCACCTTGGCAATGAGTTCTGAATAAAATGACATCTTACTCCTAGCATAATATATAGAGCAGCCTAAATACATTAAAGGAAAATCTTTCCTTGCAATACCAAGTGACCCTTTCTACCTTTTGAAACACCTCCTTATCCACCCTATCATATAAGTATACAGAACTCTTGGCCTTGTTAATCAACTGCTCTAATGCTTATTCATACACTTTCAACACATTCATGATCAATCTCACAGATATCTCACAAGATGAAAAAAAATTATGGTGTCATCTGCATAAGCTAACTGATTGATTTTTGGACTCCACTTTGGCAAACCAAATCCACAAAACCACAACTTGCTATGCAGTTCATTCAAGCCCCTTGACAACACCTCTGCAGCAAGGATGAACAAGGTAGGTGGCAATGGATCACTTTGCTTGACACTCCTAGTAGAATGAAAGAAACCATGAGGTTGACCATTGATAAGAACAAAATACCAATTATTGCCAACAATGTCATCTATCAAACTTATAAACTGCACACAGAATCCCATTTTCCTTAAAACATTAGTAAGAAAGATCCATGACAGCCTATTATACGTTTTTGTCATACCCAACTTCATCACAACTTTAGGTACAACATTATTTCCTTTCTTAGTTCTAAGTATGATATTTGTGATAATTTCTTGTGTCAGCAAGATGTTTTTAACAATGCTTCTCCCCCTCATAAAACCTACTTTATTTTGAGAAATAAAATCAGGCAGCAAATGCACTGTTCTTTCATGCACCACTACAGAAAACACCTTGTTTACAAAATTGCTCAAACTTATAGGTCTCATGTCATGAAAAGTTTCAACATCCTTCTTCTTTGGCAACAAAACAAGATTAGTATGAGTTATGTATCTTGGAAGTTCAAAACCCCTAAAAGAGTCCCAAACCATGTTGAAAACATCATCACCAATAATATCCCAACATGTTTGAAAAAACAGGCCTGTGAAACAGTCAGGACCACCTACACTTGCACTATTGAGCCCAAAACATGCTTGTTTCACCTCCTCTTTAGTTGGAACTGCAACCAGGTCTTCATTTTGCTGTCTTGTGATCATGCATGGAATATGCTGTAAGATATCTAACTGTGAAGGCACCACAGTTTCATGAAACTCAGCTAGATTGAACCTCACTACTTCATCTGCTATTTCTTAATCATTATCAAGCCACTACCCCTGATTGTTTACTATCCTCTTAAGCTGCAACATTTTTCTTCTCTCATTCACATGTGCATGAAAGAATTTAGAGTTTTATCCTCATCTTGTAACCAAGACATACCAGTGTTTTGCTTCCAAAACTGCTCCACCAAATGCAAGACTCTAGTGAATTCATCCTGTACTTTCATAAGTTTCTCCCTAATTGGCATAAGAGGGATTAGCTTCAAACATTGCTTCATGAGCCTTTATTACTTCCTTAAGGTTGGTAATTTGCTGAAAAATATCACCATAAGTAGCTTTGCTCCAAGTTGACAAGACTTTCTTCATTTTTTTCAACTTCAAGTTGATAGTGATGAAAGAGTTAGTAACCACATCAGTATCCCAGTTTTATTTCACAACATCAAGGAAATTAGCATGCATAGTCCAAAAGTTAAGAAATTTGAAGTATTCCTTGAACTGATGAACTTCTAGTTATCATTCAAACAACATACGAGAATGATCAGACCCCCAAACTTGATCAAATGAGTGATTTCCATGCCTGGAAATAGCTTCTAAAACTCAAAATTACCCAAACACCTATCAAGACTTTTGAATATGCAATCATCAACCCCTCTCCCATTCCACCAAGTAAAAACACTGCCCTTATAACCCAAATTAATGAGATTATAGGTTTGAATGCAATGTCTAAAGTCCCCAACCCCATTCAATGACACTGGTTGGCCTCCATACTTCTCATCTTCTTCAGTTATGACATTAAAGTCACCACTCACAAGCCATGGAGTGGTCATATCAGAGACAAGATTATACAGAGAATCCCAAAGTTCTATCCTTTCAATTCTATCACAGTTGGCATAAACTAATTTGACAGTCATCTCCATATCAAGATCCCAATTACATAGTCTCAAAGTTAAATGTTATACACTATCAATCAAGAAAGCTACTTCATATTCCTCATCCACAAATGCCCAAATATTGCCTGAAACATTGCATATAGCAGTTTCCAAACCAAGCCTCCTCCTACAAGATTCCAACTTATAAGCTTTTTGGAAAGGTTCCATCAAACCTATAAGAAAGAACTTATGTTTGTTATGCATTGTCAAATTCCTTTTGAAAGCTTTTTTAGTTTCTACCGATCTTATATTCCAAATTAGTGCATTCATCATCACTACATATTGGATTTAGAACCAGTTCTCCTTGTGTGCACCCCAGGAACTTGAGGTACATTGTTTTCTTTTGTTGGTTTTCTCCTATTTTTTCCTACCACTTTTTCCATCTGTTTAGGAGATAAATCCCCATCCCTAGCAGTATTCATAAAATTATATGCAGTAGACTCCTCATCCAAGTCATTTCAAGTTTTTTCCCTCACTAGTACTGCTACTTGCAAATTTCCTTAAAAATTTGGAACTGTAACCTGGTTTTGATTCTTTGCATTGTTTTTAGGATCATGCTGCATGGTTTGCTTCGACTTTGTTCCTGGATTGCCTTTATTCTTTTGTTGCTGTAAATTTTGATTAACTGCATTTTCATTCCCACCAGACTTTGCTACATTTGCATGTTTGTTAGCACTATTTTTAGCCTCATGTACTGCAACTTATAGCCCTGGATCACTCTCATGGGATTTGTTTTGTTGTTGCTTTTGATTATCAGCTCTTGGTGTTAAATCAGGCCCTTTATCCACTTCTTAACTTATAACCTTAACACATGTTTCCATTTATTGTTGTGTATGGTCATTAGCACTTGGAGTCATGATAACTTGATTGTCAAGAACCTTATCCACATGTTGAGCTATTTCAATCTTCATTTTACCCTTTGTTGTTGCTTGTGTGCTGATTTTGTTGGTGTTGCAGCAAGTGATTTATCCACCTCTTGGCTAGTTTCTTGCTCAGATAAAACTTCATGATCCAATTCCTGCATCTTGGTATCATTTACTAGCATCTTGGTGCCCATTTCAACTTGATGTTTCTCCTTATCTGCAACCACCACTTCATCTATGTCTTGTGCCTTGTTTGTAGCTTCCACAGCTGCATTTGAGTCTCTTCCAAACATGATCTCAACACCATATTTTGATGACTTTGTTGCCTCTAAATTCTGTTCAATATCATCTTTTTCCCCACCTAAGATCTCACCCTCTTCTATGTCCTCTTCAACTTGGTCACTCCAACACTTCTTATCCCCACTAATGCCATTATCATTAGCATAAGTGGTTGAAGGAACATCAACACAAGCTTGATTAGTAGTAACCAAATTCTCAACAGGTTTGGGAAAAGATGATGCCGCCCATTGTTTAGTTGTAACAAGTGACTTGTTCTTTTTCCCGTAAGTATACATGGGTGCATTCACATTTAGAGGTTTGTCTAACACCTTTTGCCACAGGTGAAGCAACAAGACCATTAACATTTAGAGGTTTATCCATATTCCTCTGCACCACTGGCTCAGCTGCAACTAACTGCTTATTAGAATTAACATCTACCACGTCTACAACACCTTTATGATCACCTTTACCATCCCCTAATGTTGCAAAGTTGTTATTAGTTTCAACAACACCAGATTTTCCTGTAGCAACCTAATTGCGTGTATCATTTTTCCCATTCTCTTTTACTGCTGGCAAAGCAATTTGCTTCTGAGTATTGTCATCAACATTCACCTCCTTTTTTCCTTTATTTGTTTTCCATTTGTATAAGCTCTTCATATTTCCAAGTACTTTGCCACTTTCAAGAACCTTAATTACATGCCTAGGGTTTCTAAGGTTTGCATGGTTAGGGTTTGACTGTTTTGACTTAGTTTTGCCTTGACCACCTTTTGCTCATTGTTACAGACTGTAACTTGCTTCCCTTTATCTCTATTATCACCTTCAACCTCTTCATAACTTTCCTTGTCCGGCATTAACTCCGAATGAATTTTCCAATAGCCTTCCTCATCATGGCCTTGTAAACAACACCCCTTACAATATTTAAGCAAAAAATCGTATTGAATCTTCACCCACTCTGTTTTGATCTCTCCAATAGCAGTGTTAACTGCTTGTATTTGCACACGTTTAGGATGTTCAACTAACAAATTGACTTTCACCTTCACACGAGTATAACTAGGTCTCGTCTTGTTCTTAGTTGGCACATCCAGAGTCAATGGCTTCCATACAGCTGAAGCCATAGAAAACAAGTTGATATTGACCAAACTAATTTGGTACTAACTGTTATATCCCGTATTTTGTACATTCGGATATTTCAAGATAACCGCGATAAGTTAAGGGCAAGGCTATAATTTTGATCTTGTTTAACACACAAGTTGTTTATGAAAATTTTTGATGTGGAAATATTAAGAAAGGCTAGGGGTAAAAAGGGAAATTCACAAGGTGGCTCATGGAAATATTAAGGAAAATTTGGGGTTAAAAGTAAATTATGGGAAGTTAATAATTCTTGAAAAAAAAGGGCCAAGTGGCCGTGTAGTGTGGTGTGGGCTTTGGCCCACATGGATGCATAATATAATTAAGATAAAAGATGATAAGTTTATCATATTCTTAATCTTCATCACTTAGAAAATTCAAGAACCTTGGAGAAAAAGAAGAAGAGCTATTCGGCCATGGTAGCCAAAAATTGAAGCCCTCAAATCTTGATCACAAAAAATATTTTCTTCTAGCAATTCAACCAATTGGAAGGTCCTCTTTAAAGTGGAGTAGTTGTTGGAGCAAGCAAAACACTTATTTGTGCACTTTACCATCCTAGCAAAGTTGAGAAGTGTAGTGAAGAAAGGTAAGGTTTAATATTCTTTTTATATGTTATGGATGGTTTGTGTATGTTGTAGTACGTAGAAATGAATGAAAATCATGAAATTTTGTGTGTTGGGGTGGTGGCTGAATATGGGCTGCTTTGTATGGCAAGGAATGAACTAATTTTATCTAGTATTTTGGTTGTTGTCGTCATGGATTCTATGATGAAAATGAAAGTTCAATAATTCTAGTTGAAGTTGTAATTGTCGGAGAGTTGTTTTAGAAGCTAATGCGACATTAATACCACTTCTTGTATTTATGAAAAATAATGTTGTTAGTGTGTGAATTATTGGTGTAGTTCATGAATTTGAAAGAAGGAAATGTGTTGTTATTGCTATTGTTGCATTTTGGAGGTTTCGGGTGGAGTGGCATATTGGTTAGATTATTTTGAATATTGTGCGGATTTTTTAAAGTGTTCTTGAGTTTTGTTTGAATGGTTTCGGATTAGTAATTGAGTGTGCGAGCATTGGTGTTAGCTTGATTGTATGTAGTTGAGGTGAATGTAAATGGAATGCCGTCGAATTATGTAAAAGGGAGTTGCTAATGTTAGAATGTGTTTTGAATTAATCGTTGATGTTGTTAATAGGGTTGTTGGTATTGTTGTTGATGATTTAGCCGAGTTGAATTCTCAGGGTTGTTGAATTTACAGGGGAAATGCTGCCCAAATTTCTGTAGACAAGTGCTAGCTTAGGATTGAATTCCTAAGTACTTGTAGATAACGTTTAGTATTTAATGACGTTATTGTAGATCTTGGGGAGCTCGAGACTTGAGTTGGGATTAGCTTAGGAAGCGGGCAAGGTATGTAAAGCTTACCCTTTCTTTCTTTTGGCATGCCTTAGATGTAAATAAGATGTGATACAAACCTCGGGGTAACTCCTTTCATAAGATCCGAGCATGTCGACAATTCTTATTCACTTCTTGACGTTACACTCCTAATATAGTCGAACTATGGTCCTTAGGTCTTTTGTATAATTGGATAAAGAACGTGTTTACAGAATTTTTGTTCTTATAGGTCTTATGTCGAATAATGTCTCTAACTTTCATAGACGAACTCGGATCGCTCCGATACGTTCTTAGAGAGTTCTAAAGCGAATAATGTTTGTACCTTTCGTAGGCAGTCTCGGATTGCTTTGAATCGTTCGTAAAGGTTCCTATAGTAAAATGCCCATAACTTTCTTATACTAAATCGGATTGACTCGAAACGTGTTTATGATCCTTCAGGTGTCGGTAAGTGTACTTGTCCATCGATTCTTAAAAATTGATTTATGTGCATGTAGTTTCTCACTACTCTGCTCGTGCATACTGTTATTATATCCTCCGCCGATGTTATATCCTGTATTTTTGCATATTCGGAAAATTCAAAATAAATTTGATTTGTAAGCAATAACATATTTGATTTTTATTCAATATATATATATATATATATATATATATATATATATATATATATATATATATATATATATATATGTGTGTGTGTGTGTGTGTGTGTGTGTGTTGTTCATGAAAAATATTGATGCGGAAATATCGAGGAAGGCTAAGGGAAAAAATGGAATTTCGGACATTAGTTCCGTGAATTACAAAATAGGACTCATAATTAAATTGGGCCAAAAACAAAATATAAAAAGAGGCCCAAGATGTGGGTGTTGGCCGGATATGGAGGGAAAAAAAAATGGGCCAAGCCCATGTGTCATTAAATTTAAGATGAATAAATATCAAAGGGCCTTATTATTTTTCATTCATCTTTTAGAAACTTCAAGAAAAAAAAAGAGTGAGAGAGGAGAGCAAGAAAGGGCCACACGGCCAAGTGAAAAAAAAGAAAGGAAAAAGAAAACAAATCTTGGAGCTCAATTCCTTGGTTCAAAAATCCATCTCTTTTGAATTACTACTAAGCTCAAGACCCTCTCCAACATGATATAAATTTTGAGGCAAGAAAGTGCTTCTTGTGGCAAGTGGAAAAATTAGAAAAAGGTAAGAATTTTACTCTTTTATATTGGAAGAATTATATATATATATATATTGTAGCAGGTGGAAATGAATAAAAAGTGTGAAATTGATGTGTTATGAGTGTGTGTGTGTGTGTGTGGCCGAATATGGTGGTGGATGGAGAAAGATGAACAAATTTTATTTGTTACGTTAATTGTGTTATTGTGGCCTTGGGACGTGAATGGAAGGATATTAGTCCAAATTGGCATGAAAAGTTGGTCGTTAAGTCGTTGTAGGAAGTTTTGTGATTTTTGAAGATTTATGTAATTGTGGAAATGGAATTGTTAAGGTGCAAATTGTTGTTGTTGTTAACGAAATTGGAAGATAAAAATGTGTTGCGAACGTTTGTGTCGAAGGTTGGAGGTTTCGGGTGAATTATGGTTTTGGTGGAAATTTGTATATTTTGTAGAATGATGTGAAATGCTTTTGAATTGTGTTTGGTTGATCTTGAATTAGTAATGAATGTTTGAGCATTGGAATTAGCTTGGACTATGTAGTGAATGGAATGTTGATGAACTATGTAGAAAGGAAGATCTTTAATGTTAGAATATGTCTTAAATTAATTGTTGGTATCATTGGAGTAATCGTCGATATTGTGGCCGAGTTAAATTCTCGGATTTGTTGTTGTATTTTTGGCCGAGTTGAATTCTCGGGGATGGCGCATTTCCAGGGGAAATGCTGCCGAAATTTCTGTAGACAAGTATGGATTTAAGATTGAAGTTCCTAAAGGCTCATAACTAATGTTTGGTAAATGTGACCATTTGTAGATTTTGGAGTAAACGGGATTTGAATTTGGAGTAGCGTAAGGAGCAGAAAAGGTATGTAAAGCTTTACCCTTCCTTCTTTGGCATGTCTTAGACATATTAGGCTTGGATACGAGCTTCGGGGGCAACTCTATCTCTAGAAATCCGGGTTTAAATTTGGCCCTTTTTCATTCAATGGAATTGAATTAGAAACTCTATGTTTGGTGGGAAATTAACATAACCATCTATAGCTTCCATAAACGGGACCGAATGACACTAAGACTTTTAAAAGTGACTCCATAAAGCTTAAGATATGTAATTTGTGTCCGCCACCTCGGTTGACCCGAGGTGGGCCCACTATTTCCGAATTCGCGTCTATTGTATGATTGACTTGTTTTCGAGCAACAATTAAAGGAAACCTTTAGCTACTCACTCAACTATCAAGCGATAAGTGTTGTAACTACTCCAATGAGTCTTTTAATGTATTTGGATATGTAAAACGATTCTAAAGGCTTAATTTTGATATCATCCATCGTTCCGAGTTTGTTATAATTCGTATGTGTTTTCTGATATAAGTATCCAGATATGAACATTCTGATTTGAGTATTCTGTTATGAGCATGTGGGTATAAGTATTTTGATATGAATGTTTTGATATAAGTATTCCGATATAAGCGTTCTGATGTGAATATCCTGATGTGGGCATGTAATTTGATATAAGAAGTCTGTTATGAGTAATCTGATATAAGTATTTTGATAGAAGTATTCTACTATAAGTATTATGATATAAGTACCTTGATATAAACATTCTGACATAAGTATTTTGATATAAATATTCTGACACAAGTATTTTGATACGAGTATTTTGACATAAACATTCTGACATAAGTATTCTGACACAAGTAATCTGATATAAGTATCCCGACATAAGTATTCGGTTATAAGTAATCTGCTACGAATATCCTGGTAGTACGTTCGATTCTTTCATCGAGTCTTGATTTAAGTGCATTTAGTTTCTTACTATTCCACTCGTGCTTATGTTATGATTTCCTTCGCCGAGTCCCGGGCCGGCATGTATCGTGCGTGTGGTTCGCCGAGGCCCTTGTTTGGGGGCCGGGTTCCATATATATAATTCCGGAGTATGGTGTATCCGGTGCCGGGGTACTGTGGTATATGTCCGTTCCCGGTTACCGTGTATATGGAGTATGATGTGTTCGGTCCCAGAGTACTGTGGTATGTGTCCGTCTCCGGTTACCGTGTACGGTTCTGGGGTACTGTGGTATATGTCCGTCCCCAGTTACCATGTATATGGATTATGATGTGATCGGTCCCCGGGTTCTCGTGGTATATGTCCGGTTCCCGGGGTACCGTGTATATGGTATATGGATTATGATGCGATCGGTCCTCGGGTTCTCGTGGTATATGTCCGGTTCCCGGGGTACCGTGTATGTGTTATGATGTGTGATGGAGATGTTCGGAGATATGAAATCTTCTGGAGTATGATATGTTGTGGCGCCAAAGGCAGGAGTGGCGACCACGATCCTATGCCATATACATGACCCTGATATGCATAATTTATGAACTTAAAGGAAGCATTCTGATATTTTGGTAAGCTATTTACTTTCTGTATTTCATCTGACATATGATGTTAGCATTATACTATATGTATGGATCGGGCCGTACGTCGCTCGGCATTATCACATTACAAATAAATCTGTCGTTTGATCCTGCTCACCGCGTCCCTCACGGAAGGGCCGGGATCTGTTATTTGTGATATGTTATCTGCTTCTGCATATGACCCTGCATGCACAATTAGTGATAGAAGAGTAAGTATTCTTTTTTTATGTTTGAACGAGGTAAGTATTCCCAAAATTTCTGATTCTGAATATAGTTCTGTCTGCTATACTTCTGTACTTCCGGTTCCGATTATGAGTTTATTTGTTATATTCCCTACTTTACATACTCAGTACATATTCCGTACTGACCCCCTTTCTTCGGGGGCTGCGTTTCATGCCGCGCAGGTACAGACGCTTATTGTGGTGATCTGCCAGCTTAGGGTACGCAGTCTGCTGTTTGGAGTGCTCCTTTGATCCGGAGCCCATCTTTTGGTACAGATCTTTCTGTCGTACATATTTTTGTGCTTATGACTATTTTGGGTACGGCGGGGCCCTGTCCTGTAGACATGTATGTGGGTCATGGGTCGTGCGTGGTTAGTAATGCTTATTTGGGTTGTGTTCGGTTTTCTCCTACAACTATGTTAACGTAACCGATTTATGTATTATAATATAAGTAACGACTTAAATGATATGTGTATGATTTTTTAAGCACAAGATTCATAATGTGTAAGCGCAAGTGTGATTTGGTTAGTAAGTATGTACGAGTGTCCGTAGCGGGCACTAGTCGCGGCCTACGGGGTTGGGTCGTGACAGCCGAGTCCCGGGCCGGTTTTGTCATCGTGCGCACTATGTTATATTCGGCAGTATGATGTGTTACGGTTCCCCGAGTCCCCCACTAGCGGGCCGGGTACCGTTTATGTATGTTATGGTGTTATGATGTGTTATATTGCAATGATGTTTTACGGAGATGTTACGGGGATATGAAATCTTCTGGAGTATGATGTGCTTTGGCGCCAGTGACGGGGTGGCGACCACGTTCCCGAGCCCTATACATGATTTTGATATGCATTACTTGTGTTTCAAAAACAAGTATTTTGGTATATTGATTCTTGTACTCGTTTTCCATACTTCTTACTTCAGTTATGATCCTGATTATTGTATTTCACGCTTTATATACTCAGTACCTATTTCGTACTGACCCCCTTTCTTCGGGGCCTGTGTTTCATGCCCGCAGGTACAGACGCTCGTTCTGGTGACCCGCCAGCTTAGTACACTTATTCTGCTGTTTTGGAGTGCTCCCCTTGTTCTGGAGCCAACATTCTGGTACAGACTTTTCCGTTGTATATATGTATGTATATTCCGGGGTACGGCGGGGCCCTGTCCCGCCATATGATACTTTTGTTACTCTTAGAGGCCTGTAGACATGTATGTGGGTCATGGGTCGTTGATGTCCAGTTATGTTAATATGGTTTATGTCTTAAGCGGTTTCATTAGTTGTGACAGCCTTATCGGCTTGTATGTATATCCATATATATATATTTTTGGGGCGATGTGTTTCACGACCGCCTTGCCGGCTTCTGTGTGATACATTTGTTTATATGCGACCGCTTGAGACGACGTCTGACCTTCGTATCTGGATAAGCCATTTGTATGCCGATTCTGGTAAGTGAGTGTGTACGGGTGTCCAGCTCGGGCACTAGTCACGGCCCACGGGGTTGGGTCGTGACACTAACATAGGTAATGATATCCATGCAATTGCAATACTTATTTCTTCATCCGGTGTGAACCAAGGATCCAACTTAAGGGTTCTCATTGAATAATACAAATGCTTTTTTTTAATCCAAAAAGAAGGTTTCGATATAAGTGTGATATAATCTTTCAACAAGCTACATCTAATCAAAACATGATGATTACAAACATATCCAACGGTGTATCCGCATTTTAGTTCGCATTGTTTTGGTATAGATATACGTAAGTCACAGAGATCAGGCCAACCATAACTAAACTTGCCAATAACTGCATATTACAAGTTTCAAGGATGATCATGCGTTCAATCTCTTCCATATCCCATTGCACAGTTGGTATCAGGGCATTTGCCGCCTAAGGTTGTCTACAAATCGTGTCTAGTAGAGTCTTGTTTATAGTGTGTTGTGCACCACACTTATAAACAGGAGGCAGCAGGGCATTTAGGAAGATTATCCTTCTTTCTTATCTTAGATCATGCGTTAAAGCCATACCATCAGGGTTCCTTTTCTAACAACGTACTGTGATTTCAGTAATGCCTATGACGAGGAGAGCTTCAGCTGGCAAGAGAGGCAAGGTTGTGACAGATGAGGGTACCAGTCAGGTGCCACCAGTAGATGCGGGCCAGGGTGAGCCTCAAACTGAGGCCCCATCTCAGTCTTCTCAGAGCCCTTTCGTCCCAGCGAACCCTAGAGGGGCTACAGCTACAGTACCCCCCCCCCCCCCCCAACTCTTCTTCAAGATGTATCAGGACAGGAGATGCGAGATGTTATTCGGTTATTGACGCAGTTAGTGGCCGGTCAGGCTCAGCATCAGGGTACGGGTACTGATTATGTTGACAGGGTTTTTAGTGCTACGGTTCGATACTTCATAAATTTGGACCCTCCAGTATTCTTTGGATCGAAACCACATGAATATCGCAAAATTTTATAGATCAGATGTTGAGGACGCTGAGGGTAATGCATGCTTCGGACACTGAGTTAGTAGAGTTTGCTTCCTACCATTTGCGAGATGTTTTTGTATAGTGGTATAAGACATGAAGTTGTCTAGAGGAGCTAATGCACCTCCAACAGTATGGCAGGAGTTCACAAAACTCTTTCCTTCTGCACTATTTGCCAGCGGAGACCCGACGGGCTCGAGTTGATAGATTTTTGAATTTACGCCCAAGCAATATGACTGTTCGAGAGTATATTCTTCTCTTTAACTCACTAGCCAAGTATGCTTCGATGATTGTAGCTGAGATGGAGGATCGGGTACACCGATTTGTGATTGGACTTAGGACGCACTTGATTAATGATTGTTTGACGGCCTCACTGCGGGAGGGTATGGATATATCTCATATTCAGGCTTATGCTCAAGGCTTAGAGGAGCAGAAGCAACTGCAGCGAGTTGATCGAGTGCGTGATAGGGACCAGAGTAAGAGGGCAAGATCTTTTGGTTCATTTGGTGAGTTTAAGAGTGGTCATAGACAGCAGATTCCTAGGCGTTCAGCCTATTCAGCAGTTAGTGTGCCTTTATAGTTTCTAGGATCGAGGTTTGATTGACCCATTAATTCTGGGCCAGGCCAGTGTTCCAGGGCCACCAATTCCCAGTTTAGGGGTGATTCTAGTCAGATGAGGCCATCTCTACCACGATGCGCTCAGTGTAGTAAGTTGCACGACGGATAGTGCCGTTGGGGTTCAGACGTGTGTTATACCTACGATCGGCCAAGCCACATTATGGGAGATTGTCCGTCGAGAGGTGGTAGAGGTATAGTTTAGCCGACAGGATTTGCAGCTGATTCTTCATCATCAGTACGCCCTCCGGGGCAGGGTTCTCAGATAGCATTGATGCTTTGGTTGGTCGGCAGGATCTTGAGTCATCACCTGATGTTGCTACAGGTGTATTATCAGTATCCTCCCATGAAATGTATGAATTGATAGATCCAGGCTCTACTTTATCAGAAATCACTCCTTTTATTACTGGTAAGTTTGGGATAGAACCTGAGAAGATTAGACCTTTTGAGGTGTCTACACCTATTGGACACCCAGTGATAGTTAGATGAGTATACAGGAATTGTGTAGTTATAGTCTGTAATCATCATACCGTAGCAGACCTGATTGAGTTGGACATAGTGGACTTTGATGTTATTATGGGTATGGACTGGTTGGCTTCTTGTTATGCTAACGTTGATTGTAGAACAAAGATGGTCTAGTTTCAGTTTCTAGGAGATCCACTGCTCGAATAGAAAGGTATTATAGCTTCGCCGAGAGGTAGGTTTATTTCCTATCTCAAGTCAAAGAAAATGATCACAAAAGGTTGTATTTATCACATTGTTTGAGTTCGAGATGCAGAAGCAGAACTGCCGACCCTTCAGTCTGTTCCGATGGTTAATGAATTCCCAGATATATTTCTAGATGAACTTCCAAGCATTCCGCCAGAATGGGAGATTGACTTTATTATCTATGTGCTACCAGATACCCAGCCTATATCTAATCCTCCTTATAGGATTGCCCCTGCCGAGATGAAAGAATTGAAGGAGCAGTTGAAAGATTTTCTTGAGAAGGGCTTGATTAGCCTAGTACATCGTCGTGGGGAGCACCAGTGTTATTTGTAAGGAAGAAAGATTGCTCATTACGAACGTGTATAGATTACAGACAGTTGAATAAGGTGACAATAAAGAACAAGTATCCGGTCCCAAGAATTGATAATTTATTTGATTAGTTGTAAGGTGCAAGATGCTTTTCAAAGATATCCTTGAGGTCAAGTTACCATCAGGTCAGGGGCAAAGAGAAAGACATTCCAAAGACAACATTCAGGACCAGATATAGTCACTTCACGTTTCTTGTTTTGTCTTTTGGGTTGAATAATGCGCTAGCAGTATTTATGGATTTGATGAACCACATATTTATACCCTTCTTAGATCAGTTTGTGATTGTATTTATCGATAATATTCTAGTATACTTTAGATCAGAGGCTGAGCATGCGGATCATTTACATGTTGTGCTAAGGGTTTTATGGGATAAGAAGTTATATGCGAAGTTCTCCAAATGTGAGTTCTGGTTGAACTCTGTGGCTTTTCTTGGACATATCGTGCTAGATGAAGGCATTAGGGTTGACACTCAGAATATAGAGGCTGTGAAGACTTGGCTAGACCCACGACACCGACAGAGGTTCAAAGTTTCTAGGGTTAGCAAGATATTACAGGAGATTTGTAGAGGTCTTCTCCTCTATTTCAGCGCCATTGACGAAACTGACGCAGAAAGCAGCTAAGTTCCAGTGGACAGACGCTTGTGAGCGGAGTTTTCAGAAGTTGAAGAACATACTGACTTCAGCACCAGTTTTGACACTTCCAGAGAAATCAGAGGGTTATGCTATCTATTGTGACACCATGGGCATCGGATTGGGTTGTTTGTTGATACAGCACGGTAAGATTATTGCTTATGCATCGAGGCAGCTGAGGAAGCATGAGAAGAATTATCCGACCTATGATTTGCAATTAGCTACGGTGATTCATGCGTTTAAGGTTTGGAGACATTATTTATATGGTGTTCACGTTGATGTTTATACATATCATAAGAGCCTTCAGTATATCTTTAAGTAGAAAGAGTTGAATTTAAGTTAGAGGCGGTGGTTGGAGTTGTTGAAAGATTATGATGCTGATATTTTATACCATACAGGGAAGACAAATGTAGTAGCCGATCCCATTAGCCGCACATTTATGGGTAGTTTATCTTAATTCTGAGTAGAGAAAAGGGAGCTAGCATACGAGCTTCATCAGTTAGCAAGCCTAGGAGTTCAATTATTGGATCAGGTAAGTGAGTGGGAATCAAGAGATACCACTGGTCAGGTAAGAGCGCCGCAGCAGTAGATTTACCGCGCCAGCAAGTGGAGGACCGCTGGGGCGAAGAGTGGAAATGTCAGAACATCCCACTGGCGCTAATCTGTCCACCATAGAGGGAATACTACAGCGGAGATGTGTCCGCTATTGTGGACCCCTTAATTCTTACTCGACCACTCTAGCACAGCATTGGTCGCCGTAGCGATACCGCTATAGCGGAAGTACGACCGCTGAGGCGGTGAATCAGAGACAATGAACCAAAGGCCTTAATTTTCTGCTTCCAACCTGTTCAATCCCAAACAACTCAAGAAAACACAGCCAGTTAACAAACACAAAAAGATAAAACAAAAGCCCGACAAGGGCGGAATCCAGCGAAATACAACCCACAAACCAAATACCGAAACATAATTGTCTCCAAAGTGCTACCAAAACAAACTAAATAAAATGTCCGCAAATAAAAGCCCCACAAGGACAAAAACATCATCATGAAAATAAGGTCAAGGCCCTAAGAAGTCCTCCTACTCATCACCTTATCATCGGAGCTGTCGACATCGCCACCACGTCCATTTTTTCCACCATCACCCTTAGCCACGCTCATAAAGGAATACTGCTCGGAATCATCATCGTCCTATATGGGAATCTTCTCATTGGGATGCATCACCTTCCATATTCCTTTGAAACCCCTCCATACCTTGAGGTGAAGCTTGTCTCGGGACTTGTTCTTAACACTCTCTTGGTCGAAATCCCTGCGAAGGTCACCATGATCCCTGACTAGAGTAGTGTAGATAGATTGTAGAATGGAGAGTGACTCACTCATCTTCTTCTGAGTCTCAAAGTAACCCTTCATCTCCTTATGGGTACATAAACCCGCAACAGAGCCAGAAGAACTAGCCTGCATGGAAGGCCTAGGCATACCCTGGAAAAGCGCCAACATCTGATTGAAACGAGAGTATATACGCTAGAAGGGACCCCGGACATGGGAAGCTCCAGCTCCAACTCCACTCCCTCCCTCACTTGCGCTAACCCCAGCACCCTCATTTGTATTCCTCTTCTTAACACACACAGTCGTGCCATAGCCTCGCACCAGTAGAGGGTGGAAATCAGGGTCGGAGTTGACCCAATCATCATCGCCCCTCCTCGGAACCTTAGCCTTCCTGTACAGTGAGGTAATCAGCGACATGAACATCAGACTTGCAACACCATCCCTCAAGAAATCCCTCCACTCCTGGATTAGCTGTTTTCCCACATTAACGGGCACATCATCAAGTATGCAAGCAATAATAAGAGCCCGAGGATAGGTCATATCATTGTTGATGCTCGAAGGACGGATCCAATGAGAAATGATGTGCAACCACCTCCTTGCCTCAGCAGTGAACTTATCACTCTTAATCCCAACCTTACTATTGGTCCAAGTGTTTGACTCCCTGTCTTCCTCAGCCACCAGCTTAGACACTAGCCAAGCCCCATTACCCTCAACATCCTTCACATCTAGCCCCTCTTCCGAATGATCATCTAGCTTATACACTGCATTAATTGCTTCAGCCCCTACCTTCACTCCAACTCCCCAAATAATAATCTCTGGCTTAGGAGAAGCCTAGTCCACTGTAGGAAGCATTGCTTAAAATTCCCGAACCCAGGTCTCATTGCACTGACGGGGATCCTTGACTAAGTGCATCCATTTCATCGCTTGCAACATTCGTAGAAATTCTGGGGCAGTTTGTCCAAATTGTTCATGTCAAAGCCCCTCTCCAGAAGTAAGGGCGTACGCGTTTTCTCTAGGTATCGACATTTGCATTGAGGGGTTAGAAAGATCTCATAAGTAGGAGCTTGTTCCTCTTGGCCTTGTTGTGTGCCTCCTTGGTTTTGAGCCATAGTACCTACAAAAAGAAATAACGTTAGATTTTATCGTTACCCCAAGTTCAGTAACTAACCTAGTATTTCTCAGGCCTGATAACTCAAGCAAAAATCAACCCATTTGGAATACTCTCAAACTCTAAATTTGGCACCATCTGATGCAGGCACCGCTTCAACGGTTAATCAGACCACCGTAGCGGAGCCGCTATGGCGAGATTCAAACCGCGCCAGTGACTCTGTGTATTTTCCCTTAGCCACGCTAGCACTTGATTGAGCACCACGGCAGAGTTTCGTCCACCGCTGTAGCAGTCTCGTCTTCCCTAAACAAAAACCTGATTTTCAAAGGTGAAATCCTCACTTTTCAATTCCAAACACGCAGTTTTATTCATAGATCGGTCAACATTCAAGCATGCATGACGTTTACAACTAATAAGAAACAATTTCTAGCAACAAACAACAACCAATTTGACAAAGAATTCAACAACCCACCCCAAGAACAAACCCCTTACTATACTCAAGTTTTCTACCCCAATCCAAGCAATTTCAAAGCATTAGACGATGTGGAGACTAATCTAACGTTAGACAAGTCACAAAATTCAAATTCTACCCACCTACCAACTCCATCAACGAAACCTAACTTTGAGGTCACAAATCAGTCAAATCGAAGCTTTAAACACCATATTCTAGTTCCTTTATCATACGAAGAGTATGGGTAGCAATTACATACCTCGAACTCAAAGATTAGGGAGAGATTGAGCTGATTGCAGAGTTGAACTTTTCTGGAAAATTTTCCATCTTTTAGAGAGCAATTTGGGGTAAAGTAATGTGATTAGTAATGTGATGGTGTTAAGTAGGGGTGTTGGGTAGGTTCTATGTGGAAGGGGAAGGGAGTGAAGAAGTTGAATAGAAGAGGGAGAGGGAGAGTTTTCAGGTATAGGGGGAGCGGAAGTGACAAGAGGGAAGGTGAATGACCCCTTTTTTTATTTCTGAATTCTCGATAGCCGCCGCGGCGGTGTTTCCGCCCTAGCGGGGGTGACTCAGACCGCCATAACGGCAAACCTGATATGCTTTGAATACCAATGTAGCGGAGGCTCTATCGCGCATACGCTACCGCACCAGCGCTGATATGTCCATTGTGGCGGGCTTGTCCAACATCTTGATTTTTTTTCGTGTGAAATGGATTCGTTTAAATGTGACCTGAGCCTTATATCTGAATCAATGTGGTCCTAATAGGCCTATGAGTCATGGACATACTCGAAATCTCACAAATCTATCTATTAGTTAATATTCTTTCAACTTTTTCCCGGTATGGCGTATTAACCAAGCGGTCCCTATTCGTTCACCATAAGAATTTGACTCGCAATTAAAGACTATTAGGTGCTAAGTCCAGACGAGAGTAGTAACGTGACCCCGAGTGATTTTGTGGGTAGGGTGTCAACCCTGGATGTTTTCCTTCCATTCTGCGCCATGTATTTTATTCGATTGAGTTAAAGAACGTTTCCTCTTATATGGTTGTTACTCGAACTCCCCAAGCTACGGTTGTTCCAAATCAAGGTAATCAAGCTCAATTCACGAATGAGAACTCGGATGTGGAATTTTCTGGCATGAAGCTTAGAGTGTACCCTATCATCCGTAAACATACGATATGCTACCTCGGTATTGTTACACCTCAGAAAATTTCACATTAATGCACAGTGGATAGACTAACGAAGGACATGAAGTATATAATGTTTCAATAAGTAAGAAATAGTAATTAATGGTTCTAATTGAGACTTCAAAGACATTCAAGGTAACAGAAGAAAGTCCGTCAAGAAAGGTGAGGTATACGTTGTGTATCGAAAAGGTTTTACAAAGTACCGAGTTAATGATGGCTAAATGAGGTCTTTAAGAAGATTTATAATGTCCCTTAAATTGATAATGAAGTGTTAAACAAGTGTTAAGAAGGTTCCATCAGGATTGGAGATCAAACGAGTCGACGAGAACGAGTTTCCGAAAGCTGGGCATTATAGGTCCAACATACTGACCGTATAAAATATACTGACCGTATGTTAGGCCGTATATTCTTCCCAGAATGGGGACCTTCGCTGGACCAAAGGTACGGCCATACATATGGTCCATATAAACTATACGGACCGTATGTTGGTCCGTGAAACCAAAGCGGGACAGATTGTGAGTTATTAAAAAGGGGACCCAAGTTCATTTCATTTTCACTCTCCTTCTCTCAAGAACTCTCTAGAATATTTCCCACACCCCTTCCACAAGAATTCAAAGGAAATTGATGATCAACTTCATCAAACCAAGAAAATCAAGTGCAATAAACTCATTAAGGTTCATCCAAGACAAGAAATCCAAGTGGAAGTGGAATTAGGGTTTTGCTCAAGTGAAGTTTTTCCACCCAAAGTCCATTCCTACACTATCTAAGGTAAGTTTTATGGTCATTACATGTTGTTTAAAGTATTGAGAGGTCGAAAGACTTGGATTGTAGAAGGAGATAAAAAATGGGTCATGAATGTGAGAATAGTACCATTTTTTAGTAGTAGCTTGGAATGAGTCATGATTCTTGATATTTTGTGATTATAATTATGTTATAAATGACATTAAGAACATGGGATAGACATTGTATATGAGTGAATGTAATAGTGTGCTATGACCATGGTTATGGATGATTTGAAGTGAATTGGGAAATATGGATAATGTAGGTGAATAAAGACTTTTGCTTATGATGTTGTGAGTGTTATTATAGACGTTTGGGAGTTGATATATGATATGGAGAAAGTTGTATAAATAAAGGAGATGCTGCCCAATTTTCTCTAGCTTTAGTCAAGTATGCTAAGCTATCGATTATCTAATGTTAGTATAAACTCTAATGAAGGTATAAACGTGAGCATTGAAGCAGAACATTCAAGTGATAGAACATCTAAACGAAAAGGTATGTAAGGCCAGACCTTCTTTCAATAAGGCATGGTTCCTTAGCTATATATATATATCCTCTCATAAGCTCTATAATGTCCTTCAAATGATTCTATCTCTAAAAGCTATTAAAGCTCATGATTCTCGATACTTTTACAATCCTATTACTTTCCTTATATGATGATTGATCTTCTAAAGATAGATGTAACGAAACGATGATAGCAATGATGTTGACGATGCTTATGGGCTATTAGGTAAACATGTCAAAATATGTATGACTACTACGTAACACCGAGCTTATGTGGCCGGGTATGATATCTATTGCGCGCACACCACTGCAGTTGGGTACGGATAACACTGAGCCTTGGTAGGGCCATGTCACACCCTAATCTCACTAGGGTGTGATGGGCACCCGACCCTTACTTAGAGCCGAGCGAACCCTCTGACTCTTAATACATACATAACCTCTTTGAACGTTTAAATCAAATAAACATGAAATACATAGTAAGGCATTCAGAAATATTCTTTTTCTTTGTTCTCAAATCAAACAAAATCTGTAATCATATGGAAATTTATCACATAACACAGAATGACGCATCGGCTGATGGAGCCGCTTCCAAAACTGACATTCTATACCCACGACTCTGTCTACAAAGTCTCTAACTCCGAACAAGACACCATAGCATAATACTCTGACCCGGCAACACTCCAGGGGCAAGTGGAGTTTGCCACTCCGCTAGAACATCTTCTATAATGACTGCAACTCATCTGGGTGTACCTGCGTGGCATTAAACGCAGCCCCCGAAGAAAGGGGGTCAGTACGAGCAATGTACTGAGTATGTAAGGCATGAATGGTAACATAGTAAGGGATGTAAAGTATGAATGATCACAGAATGGGCATATAGGGCATACCGTAAGATAAAAGAGTAACTTGTACATATGAATGCCTTTTTGGCGGTACCATGCATGCTTAGTGCTGCGGAACGTGCAGCCCGATCCATATATATATATATATATATTATATTACTGCGAAATGTGCAGCCCGATCCATTTATATATTATATTGCTGCGGAACGTGCAGCCTGATCCATTTATATATATTATATTGCTGCGGAACGTGCATGCCGATCCATTTATCCATATATCCCGCGTCCGGACATCCCGCGTCCGGACATCCCGCGTCCTGGACGATATCATATTATACCAATCGATCAGGTGGTTATGCGTCTATAGCGCCTCACCTTTCCCTTTGCCCCATATACATATACATATACATATATCATATAGCAGCATGCAGGAGAGCCCAAAGAAAGTCATGTACCTATCGGAGTGACGTAAGGTCGGTAACCTCCGATTATATATTATGGAATAGTTATCATGGTTTTGTCTCACCTTGAAGGAGCAATTATTATAAGATGAGACCGGCAACGAATAACAGCGTTAAGAGAGCATAGAATAAGATCATAAATCTCATAAGGCATCGCTTCATATACATATGCACATAGAACAAATTTTTAAGACTCGATGGGTGCGTACATAAATCGACACATGAGAGTCATAAATGCGTTTCAAGTCAATCCGAGTTAGTATGAAAATGTTATGGATGTTTTAGTACAGAACCTTCTATGAACGTTTCAGAAGCTATTTTTGGAAAATCAAAGCAATAATCATATCAAGTACCTTTCGAATATCGCTATGGATCAAATCAACATAGAACTTTTGGAACCACACACTTGTACCAAGACATAGCAAAATAGTTCTTCGGAAGTCAAGAACATTAGCCATCCTAGTGGCTTTAAGAATAGAAGGTTCTTTGAAATCATACATATGCTTTGTCTGTTTGTCTCACAATGATCATGCCAAAAGAAAGAAAGGGTAAGCCTTACATACCTGTTCGACCGCCTATAAGCTACACTTATTCTTCCAAGCTTGTAAGTCTACATTTAAAAGGATTCATACTGACGTTAGACTCTATCATTGCACATTTGTACCATATTTCAAATTATACTATTTTATATTCTGCCAAAAATCGGGCAGCATCTCCCCTGTTTATATGCCTAGCCCGAATTCCAATTCAGCAACCAACAACATCAACAACACTACCAATAATATTAACATCATTTCCAATACCGACGTATGCCATAAAACAGCCCGCACACTATTTTCTAAATTTCTCAACCAACCAAATTTGCGATATAGCTATTTCATAA
Source organism: Lycium barbarum (assembly GCF_019175385.1). NCBI lineage: Eukaryota > Viridiplantae > Streptophyta > Magnoliopsida > Solanales > Solanaceae > Lycium > Lycium barbarum. Next base: position 69,873,509 of record NC_083346.1, read on the forward strand.
TTTTATTTCCGCAAAGACGTCGAAGTTAATACCAATAACATCAATACTTACATCCTACAAGATAAATAAATAAATATACATTTTATCCAAAATTCTCCTCACGCCTCAAACCATAATCCAACCACACCGATAAACGAATTTATCACACTATATTCTTCGTTCTAGTTCGTTAAAACTCTAAATAAACTTGCTAGCAATGAAAAGGAACCTTAATCTTACCTCACGTGTGCAGCCACCACGTCCACCCTCTTCTTTTTGGTTGATTTTTAGTTCAAATTGAAGACAACACGACGTACAACACTTTTCTCTTCATGAGCTTCGGGATTCGGGGCTCAGATTTCGATCAAAATTGGTTTTTCTTCTCCAGGACTCTTTTTCTCTCTCTCTCTCTCCAGAATTTTCTGGGTGTTTTGGTCTGAAAAATGAGGAGAAAGGGCTGAAATCTCATTTAAATAGGTATGGGTCATGGGCCTAACCCGGTTGGGCCCGGATTGGGCCTAGCCCACCGACCTGTCTGCCTTAAAAAGTTCATATCTCCTTATCCCGATGTCTCCTGTGGACCCACGACCTATGGTTGGAAACCTAATTCAATTATCTATAACTTTCATTCTGGGGTCTTTCCCAAATTCCCAAAAACCGATGGGGTTATGGCCTCCCGAAGTCAGATCACCCAAAAACGTAACTTAAAAATATTTGTTTGGAGGGCTTCCACTTTGATTTGGCTCATGGGTTCTTCTTGAGTTGTGCTTAAATTCACATATTTGGTTCATATAACTTGTCACGTGTTCCTAAAAAAATCTCGATGTGCGGGCCCCACCTCCGCTTACGACTAATCCGACGTGCAAAAATACGAAATATAATACTATCAACGTGAGTTTAAATTATGTAGTAACAACGTGATTGTCAATGTCTGAGGAAGCACATGTCACGCTCAGGCTCTTAAAATGCGGGATATAATATCCTTCCCCCCTTTGGAACATTCGTCCTCGAATGTTTAAACCAATTTCGTACTCTGTCCATAATCCCCATCTCGGACACATCCCATTATCGGATCATCCTTCCTTTAATTCGATCATAATCGATACACTATGGCGTTTATTTTCTACGGCTTGATTATTTAGTCGTCCAGCTCGCGCTGTTTTGTAGCCTCCCTTTACTGGGTGATCATACCATAATCATCATCGTAGTTATTCCAATATCTCGTCAATCTTTGCCCCCCTTCATTGGAATATCGTTCAATTCCTTTTATTCTTCACGAATTAATTTCAGTCCAATCTTAAAAGACACCCTTCAATCACTCTATTCCTTTCATCAATTCACTTGATGTCCTTACTGAAATGTATAATGATAACAGCTATATCATTTTCATATAACTCCCACTTTTGTCTTAGGGTCTATACGTGTCATATCTTGGGACTCATCGTTTCGATCTCTACACTTATGCTTTCCTTACTTGCTTCCCCCCTTTTTGGGTCTTACTTATATCCTTCGCAAATCCATTGCCTCACCTCCAATCTTGAATTCATGTACCCCTTTTTTTTCTATACCCATACTTACTTCGTTTTATATTAATCCTTTGTTCCTCGCACAAGGAACCTTATTCTTAACGCAGTACCGCTTTGCTTTTCAAAATATATTACTTCTATACAATCCATTCTTCGCTTCCAACCCTTATCCTACTCATTCCCTCTCATCCTTATTATGTTGATCTTTTTCCTAACAAGGTCTTATAAGCTTTCTTATCCACTGTTTCTGGGCTCGCTTATTGGTGTCACACTTGCATTCACTCTCTATTCACATAGAACATGTCACCTCTTTAGTCGTTTCCTCGCTATACTTTACTTACTGTATATTACCGTTCTCGCTACATTCTCATTATATCCCAATCATAATCAACTTTATAGAGTACCACTCCTTGTTCTCATTCGTAACAGTGCGTATAAAACAGAATAAACCTCGGGGGGGTAAGCATACTTAACCTGTAACTCTTTTTGATTGACCTTATTGCACTTACCACATAAATTGCCTTACCAGGTTATTCACATTCGATTCTTCTTCTTTCTGATATCTTTCTAGTATGCCGATATATTTCGAACTCCGGCCCCGAACTAATAAATTTCCCTTCTGGAGCTTGAGAGCATCATAATTCCTTTCAAGTTCAATACGTTCTTCCCCCCTTTTAAGGAGGTCCTAGTACATCAATGGCTTTCCCATATCTGAGGCAACCATACCAATATGGCCACACATTTATTCCTTTGTATCCCTCTCGAGAGCTAAGTCTCTTAGCATCCTTGCACGGTCGAACCATTCCTTCTCTTACTTCTCACTCCTCGTCATAGTCACTATCCTCTTAGTCCCAATCATTGAAATTCGTTTCTAACCTCACACCTTCCTCTTTGTGTTCCATACTACCACACTTTAATCCTTTTTACACGCCTACCTTCAAATTTTTACCCGAGTGGCCCCGTGTCTCGTGCTCTGCCTGTCGTCTCTCTTGGAGGACTTACTCACTCCTGTTTCCTACCTTTTTCACTTTTTCCGACATTTTGATCTCCTTACCTTCCATTTATTCCCTTTCTTTCTTTTTCAAATATCGTTGTATTAGAATTTTCCAATCTTAACCTGTAGTGAAAATAGCATCAGCTTACCTTATAATACTTGTACCATATCTTTTCTTGTTACTTGTACTTCGGTACCCTTGCTCGATTGAGGCCTTCCATACCGTAGAACCGGTCGCTGGGACACACATCACATGCCCACCAATACATTCACATGTGGGATATCGTACGCATTCATATATATATATATATATATATATATATATATATATATATATATAATTACTATCAACTAGCCCACAAAGTACTTCCAAACGCTATTCAAGCCTATCCTAATTCCAGAGCTGTGATGCACTTCCTGTCTCTCCACCAGTCTAGTTTGTCTCGTCCTACGCGTCCTCTTATGGTCTCCAACCATCCCGTATACTCTAGTTTCCCTTAGGCTACTCTAACTTCTCATTTGTCTCTTATGTCTAAATCTATAGGATTTCTTGCGCACTTCCCAGGGGGTCACCCATCCTAAGATTTCTCCCACCTTAGCACGCTTAACCTCGTAACTTCAATGGAATCCGGTGCCTTAATGCTGATATAATCGCGTCCACTTCCTCGCATGACCTTTATTACATGATCTGGAGCAAGTCGAAGTCTTACAGATTCCGAGACATTCTCGTAACACGTCTTTCCCTTTACAATTACTATTTTACCCTTTTCAATCCTCAATATTCACTTTTCACTTATGTGTGTACTACTTTTCGTCCTAGATTCCTAGATTCCCGATAGTAGTGATCGCACCTTCATCGCCATTACTTATAAGTACTCAGGTATCAGTCTGTTTGGATTCCCACTCACCATTCTTATATCATAATCTACAGCATAACTGATTGTCGACTTTCTCCGAATCCTCCAACAGACCTTGCTCCTACTAAACCTCGAATGTTATCCATTTTAATCCTCTGGACTGCTAATCGTCTTTCCCGCTATTATTCTTCATGCCATGCCCAATCCATAACCTTTCTGAAACAACTCATCCCACTTATTTTCCACTTACAATATTTCCTTTCCACGCTCCCTCCTGTTAGGTGTACCTAGTTAAATGACCTGATTTTGAAACATTCTGACCGGGTCTCCTTTACAATTCTTACTATTCAAAATCTGTATGCAGCAAATATCAACAATGCCTCACAGAGCATACGGCTTTATAACACATTCCAGCCATCCAGAGCTTCCAATTTCAGGTAGCAGAATATATATGTCAAGACTTACCTCAATGACTTCCCATATCATCTCCCCTGTTTATATGCCTAGCCCGAATTCCAATTCAGCAACCAACAACATCAACAACAATACCAATAATATTAACATCATTTCCAATACCGACGTATGCCATAAAACAGCCCGCACACTGTTTTCTAAATTTCTCAACCAACCAAATTTGCGATATAGCTATTTCATAATTTTATTTCCGCAAAGACGTCGAAGTTAATACCAATAACATCAATACATACATCCTACAAGATAAATAAATAAATATACATTTTATCCAAAATTCTCCTCACGCCTCAAACCATAATCCAACCACACCGATAAACGAATTTATCACACTATTTTCTCCGTTCTAGTTCGTTAAAACTCTAAATAAACTTGCTAGCAATAAAAAGGAACCTTAATCTTACCTCAAGTGTGCAGTCACCACGTCCACCCTCTTCTTTTTGGTTGATTTTTAGTTCAAATTGAAGACAACGCGACGTACAACACTTTTCTCTTCATGAGCTTCGGGATTCGGGGCTCAGATTTCGATCAAAATTGGTTTTTCTTCTCCAAGACTCTTTTTCTCTCTCTCTCTCCAGAATTTTCTGGGTGTTTTGGTCTGAAAATGAGGAGAAAGGGCTGAAATCTCAGTTAAATAGGTATGGGTCATGGGCCTAACCCGGTTGGGCCCGGATTGGGCCTAGCCCACTGACCTTTCTGCCTTAAAAAGTTTATATCTCCTTATCCCGACGTCGCCTGTGGATCCACGACCTATGGTTGGAAACCTAATTCAATTATCTACAACTTTCATTCTGGGGGATTTCCCAAATTCCCAAACACCGATGGGGCTATGGCCTCCCGAAGTCAGATCACCCAAAAACGTAACTTAAAAATATTTGTTTGGAGGGCTTTCACTTTGATTTGGCTCATGGGTTCTTCTTGCGTTGTGCTTAACTTCACATATGTGGTTCATGTAACTTGTCACGTGTTCCTAAAAAAATCTCGATGTGCGGGCCCCACCTCCGCTTACGACTAATCCGACGTGCAAAAATACAAAATATAATACTATCAACGTGAGTTTAAATTATGTAGTAACAACGTGAATGTAAATGTCTGAGGAAGCACATGTCATGCTCGGGCTCTTAAAATGCGGGGTATAACAGGCCAGGTATGTATAATCACCGAGCCTTGCCATGGCCGGGTATGTGAAACACTGAACCTTCATGGTCTGGTATGCTATGAATATGAATATGAATATGGATACGGATATGGATATAGTATATATATATATATATATATATATATATATATATATATATATATATATATATATATATATATATATATTTATATATATGTATGTACACGAGCACGCTATAGAAACGGAATGTCCCTATGAAAGACAAGTAAGTGATTTTGATGATGGCCCTACTATTTCCCGATTTTCATATCTTATGTTATTTCTTATGCTAATCCTCATGTTGTTTTATATGCTCTTACTATGATGTTGATTATGCCTTACATACTCGGTACATTATTCGTACTAACGTCCTTTTGTTTGTGGACGTTGCGTCATACCCGCAGGTGGCCAAGGAGACAGACTTGATCCATAGCTTTCTTACTCAGGGACTACACAGAGGAGCTCCATTTCATCTGGAGCTACAGCTTTTGGTATTATTCTTTTGTGTACATACATGGGCACGGCGGGGTCCTGTCCCGCCTATATGATGTCACCTACTCTTCTTATAGGCTCGTAGACAGTTGTGCATGGTTAGATGTCTTTAGCCTGGATGGCTTATATTTTGTATATCATTTTGATAGCCTCGTCGTCTTATGTACATTGATATGGGCATAGTTGTTGATGGTGATATAAATGTATTGTTGCCCAATGAGACTAGCATGAATGATGGATAGAAAGTACGATTAAGCTATGTGGTTCACCTAGATGAAAATGTGAATGTACGATAAGTGGTGCCCGGGTGGGTTAGCACCGGCTACCCATCATGCCCCTCCGGTTGGGTCGTGACAGGTATGCTCTTGTCCGTCCCCTTGCCGTTCAAAGGCGAACGGTTGTTTAATTGGTATCTGATATAACGACCCGTTTGGCCGTTACCGTATTTCCAAAAACTTTGCGGCCTTGGCTCCCAAAGTATATGCGATACGTCACGTGTACTTGGTCAAACCCTAGCCTAATCGGAAACGGCGTATGAAAAGAAGTAAAATATTGGATTTGGGCCATCGGGCCCGAGATAACCACTATAGCGGCATATACTCCGCCGTAGCGGAGGTGGGCAAATCTCAAAGGACCGCCCCAACGGTTTAAATACCGCCAAAGCGGTACTGCTGTAGCGACACCTTGACTGCCGCAGCGGTCGACGACCAGTTTTGACCCTATTTAAAGCCCCATTTGGGGCTTGACCTAAAATCTGTCACGACCCAATTTCACAAGTCGCGCAGGCACCTACCTATCCCTCCTCGGTAGGCGAACCCTTAACCCAACATTCATAAACACAGTATAAATATCGGAAGAAGATAAAGTAATGTAAGTCTGTCATGTGAATATATAATAAACAAGAAAATGCGGAAGTAAATGAAATCCGCCCCAATATCTGGTTTGGTCATACAAGAACGTCTAACTAAATACTACAAGTCTGAATCATAATAATACATAAGTAATCTCAAAGATCATGTCTCAGAATAGAAATAAAGCCATAATGACAGAAAGAGTCATTGGGAAACGAACTTCCTCATGCTCACCTGAAGGACTCGAATCAGCCATCCTCGAATATCAGTCACAAGGAGTAGAAGTCGATCTCACTGGTACTCTACATTCATAAAAGAATTCAGCAAGTGCAGGTCAGTAGAAACAACAAGTACTAATAGGTATCATAGGCCAACTAAGACTAGCTAACGTATATAAAGACAACAAAGCAAGATAAGCATATAAACCAACAAGTACGAGTCAACACGAATCTATAACCACAGAATAAGTCATCTCCTATGTTATAGCATCTAAACCCAACTGTGCCACAATCTCAGCATAATCAATCCGAGCCAGTACATTACAATAGTATCACAACGAGTCATCACCTATGTTATAGCATCTAAGCCCAATTGTGCCAAGTCTCAGCAAAATCAATCTGAACCAGTACATCACAATAGTATCACAACGAGTCATCACCTATGTTATAGCATCTAAGCCCAACTGTGCCAAGTCTCAGTATATCAACACCGAATCCATAAATCACAATGGTATCATAATAAATCACAGGAATATCATAGGAAGCCAAAGGATACAATGTAATATAACAATGTATGAAGTGTGAATGCAATGCATATGCACCGTACACATGTACTCCGATGATGGAACAACATATCTTGGCAGTAAAACCAATAGGGGACCCGTGAAGTCCATGTACCCTCACGATTTCGACAAAGACCTCGACAATCGCTACCAGCACTCATACCTCGATTCCGGGATAAACATCGAACATCGATCCTCACGTCACTCTCATCCAACTGAGCCCAGCTCATAACAATGTTTCCTTGTATATCATCAATGTATCAACAATATATCATGAAGGATGAGAATGCATGCAATGTATGAGTTCAATGTCAATAATCAAATCAATCTCAACCGTACCACACATGGCATATAAGTAATATCAATAGTAAGGATACACAATAAGCCACAATGGAATCACAATTCTCAACAGTGCCTCTGTTACACCTCGAAAAATCTTCCTTTGTTGTCCAAGTGAATGGACGCGCGAGGAGTACGAGTATCCGATGTTTTCATGAGTAAGAAATAACATTTGACGACCCTAAGTAAGATTCCGAAGGCAATTGCAATAAGAGATAGGTTATGCTCCATAATGAATAATTATAGGTTTTGGAAATGTGAAAAGTTGCAGGTTTGCATTCTGGCCAGTTGGTCGTAAAGTGAAATACGGACCGTAAAGTGGTATATGGTCCGTAAACTACCATGTCGTATTTTGGCTTCCAAAACTTCAACTTTCTGCCAAATGATCAAATGGTTAAATACGACCTGAAATACGGACCGTAAAGTGGTTTACGGCCCGTAAATCGTGATCGTAAATCACCATGTTTCAGCCTGAGTTTCTGGTTCTGATATGATTAAACACGACCACGAAGGACGGTCCATAAACTGGAATACGGACCGTAAACCAAGTTTACGACCACTGTGTTGTTCATTTAAGATCAGATTTTGAGTCATTAAATAAAGGGACCAAGGTTATTTCATTTCACTTCTACTCCACACCCCTTCTCTCTACATATATTCCACAAGAATTCAAGGATATTTGGTGATCAACAACATTAAACAAGTGAGTCAAGTGTAAGTAAACCCATTAAGGATCATTAAAGTCAAGAAATCTCATGGAGATAAACTAGGGTTTTTGCTCAAGTGGAGTATTATCAACTAAAGCTTGTTCCTACAACATCTAAGGTAAGATTTATGGTAATTATATGTTGTTTAAGGTATTCGAGAGTTAAAATACTTGGACATTAGATGAGTATAAGAAAATGGGTCATGAATGATGAATAGTGACATTTTGAGAAATAGCTTGAACTGAGTTATGAGTCTTGATGTATTGTGATGTAAATGTGCTATAAATGATGTTGAGAACATGAGATGAACAATGTACGTGAATGGACATAGTTGTGTGTTATAGCCATGGATATGAGTAATTGAAAGTAAGTCTAGAAAAGTGAATAATGTGGATGAATAATGATTATTCTTATGGTATTGTGAATGCACTATTGACGTTTGGGAGTTAATATACGCTATGGAGGAATGTCGTATAAATAAAGGAGATGTTGTTCGATTTTCTCTAGCCTTAGCCATGTGTGCTAGTTGTCGATTCTAACGATAGTATGACTTTAATGAAGGTATAAACGCAACCGTTGAAAGAGAACGTGCAAGTGGTAAATAGTCGAACAAAAAGGTATGTAAGGCTAACCCTTCTTTCATAAGGCATGGTTCTTTGGCCAATCATCTAAATCTTTTACGAGCTTATGATGTTCTCCAAATGCTTCTATCTTCAAAGCTACTAAGCTTATGATCCTCGATATGCTACAATTGTACTAAATTCCTCATATGACGAGTAGGCCCATTAAGACAAATGTGACGAATGACGATAATGATGACGATGATGATAATGATGTTAATAGAAATGATGCTTATGAGCAAGTATATGTATGACTATTATGGAACCCCGAGCTTATGAGGTCGGGTATGATATGTAAATAAGTATGTATACGATTACGAAACGCGCGCACACCTCTGCAGATGGTACGGACAACCCTGACGCCTTGGTAGGGCCAGGTAGATGTAACCCTGAAGCCTTGATAGGGCCAGGTATGAGTAACCTTGAGCCTTTGTTGGCCAAGTATGTATGAAACACCGATCCTACGTGGTCGGGTATGCTATGTAAATGCTATGTATATGATAAGATTATGTATATGGCGTGAATATGAATATGATATGACTATGTACATGAATGTGAATCAGGGCATGTATACGAATACGAGCACAAATATGGTACGGGTACTATTATGGAATACGGATAATGATGTATGTACACAAATACGTATTAACAATGGAAAGTTCCTATGAAAGACAAGTAAGTGCATATGACGATGATATTGTCATCTCCCATTCTATGATATTTCTTATGTTGCTACTTATGCTTCTATATTGATATTGATCATGCTTTACATACTCAGTACATTCTTCGTACTGACGTCCTTTTGTTTGTGGACGCTGCGTCATGCCCGCAGGTGCACAAGGAGATAGGCTCGATCCATAGCCGCTTACTCAGAGATTACATAGCAGAGCTCCATTTCATTCGGAGCCATAGCTTTTGGGTACTTATTCTTTTGTGTATATAATTACGGGCATAGCAGGGTCCTGTCCCGCTCATGTGATATGTTATACTCTTCTTAGAGGCTCGTAGTCACGTGTATATGGTTAGATATGTCTAGCCTTGTCGGCCTATTTTTTGTATATCATTCTGATAGCCTTGTTGACTCATGTACGTTGATGTGGCATAGATGCCAATTATGATATAAAGGCATTGTCGTCCGATGGGACTAGTATGATTATTCAATAGAAATGTATGCTTAACTATGTGGCTCACCTAGACGTAAGAGTAAGAGTAACCTAAGGGGTACCCGGGTGGGCCACCGGGTGCTCGTCGTGGCCCTCGAGACGGGTCGTGACAGCCTCCTAGGGCATACAAGTAATATCAATGATAAGGCTACACAATAAACCATAATGAAATCACAACTCTCAACAGTACCTCCCAGGGCACACAGGTAATATCAATGATAAGGCTACACAATAAGCCATAATGGAATCACTATACTTATCTTAATAGCAATCAAGTAAAGTACTGCAATATCATAGTCGCGATATATCTCTAATCACCAATATTTGATGTCCCAACGTGGCAACGAGCAAATAAGTAAATAGAACAAGATAAATCAACAACGCAACGGAGTGGCTAGCCGCCAAATCACACAACAAGTCCCAACCTAAGACAATATCCAACCCAGCTTCATACCTGAAGGTTTACTTGCATTCTCCGACAATATCATCTAAACATACGCTTCGCTAATCAAAGTCTCACATAAGGTAAATCGTAACCTACCTGGAAGGTCGAACAGCAAAGTCTCCAATAATCAAACCTTAGTCTTCCCTTTCCTTTGAGCCTCGAGATAATGAAAATCTAAACATATCCGAATCATGGAATTAGAATCAAGAAGAACATCATTCAAACCCTACTTCTATTCAAGACCCAAATTCCCAACATATGGAATTGGGTTTATAGACTAGAAAGGTGAAATTAGGAATCTAAAGATCTCAACATGAAATTAAATCTCTAGGTGATCAATTCCCATCAATATTAAGCTAGAAGGACCAACAATTTACTCAAATTCGGACTATAGGCAAAACCCCTAAATTTGGGTATAAACCCTAACTCCCAATGCAACAATTAGACCTTAATTTTAGATTATTCATCAAGAAGTAAATATGTTACAATACCTTATATTCATCAAGTCCATGCTAAATAAAGCTAACCCAACCACTAATTTTAGATTTATAGCCAATAAATCATTTAGGAAGAAACCCATTAAAACTCACTATTAATACTCAACTTATTGAGGAACTTAGCATGAACCATAAATTTCTATAGTGATTTAATGATCAAGGAATGAAGTATAAGGTTGGGGAAGCTTGCCACAAAGCTTAGCCTCATCAAGAACTCCAAAACCCATTCCAATAGCCTTTAGACGAAATGGGAAAATGTTTAGAGACTTAGGGGTTTTTATCATTTAAACCATTTAGTTACTGCCCGACATACGCTTCGGCGCTTAGCTTGACCGCTTCAGCGGTCGCGCTTCTGTTCTCAGGGTACCGCTTCGACGGTCCTTTGTAAATGGTCTAAACCGCTTCGGCATTCGGTCCACTGCTTCTGCGGTGCCACTTCCGCAACACTAGTGTTGCGGAAGCGGACACGAGTAAACCAGAAAATAGTCCAAGTTTCATGAACTTTACCCGAAGTCCCGACTAACACTCGATATTGTCTATTCACAAATCAAATATGCAACTATACATAAAAATGCTCTACGAACACACACGCGGCCGCGAAATTCCTATCGGGGGGTCTCTTTGACCGAGTCAACCCCCAATACCTTAAAATTAACCTTCCAACTCAAGTCCCAAAATGCACCGGAGTACATTAGGAACCGAATGAAATATGCACACAAGTTCTAACAGATAATCCGAACCTCTCGGAATCGATGGATTCCCAAAAAAGGCCCGTTTACCCAAAAGTCAACTTTGAGGCAACCATTTTTCGTTTTTAAGCTAAATTTCCCAAAAACTTATCCAAATCAACTCCGATGACCCCAGAAAGCGTGTCAACGGTCCTCGCGAGTCAAATATGAGCTATTAAAGGTCAAAAAAAGATCAAAAGAGTCGAAAACGCAACAATGACCAAACGGGTCGTTACAAAATCCCTCACTCTAAGACCTGTAGCCACCTTTTCTGTACATTTCAGCTCATAGAGATGTGAGCAATTGTGTAGGTAATCTCTCCTTTTCACTTATTTCATCTTTCTTAAATCCTTCCTCCAATTTCTCTCTAAATCTTAAAAATGGTAAGTCATTGAATGAAGGTTTTTCTAAATATCTAATGGGTGTTCTTAGACTAGTGCAACATCTTATGGGCAGAAAAGGATTAATTAGTTCAAGGTTAGTTTATTAACCAACTTCTCTAAGCTAAATCTCCTTATTCCTAAATGGGTTAGTCTTGATGATTAAGGTATGAACCAAAAATGCTAGCTTTGCCTAATACTAAATATGATTTCTATAGGAAAGGGTTTAATTAGCAATAATTGAAGATTTAGGAGTAGTACTCAAAGAATTCCGGTTCTACCCATGAACACTCTAGTCTTAAATCGAAACCTTAGGTTTTATGGATTTAAATACCAAGCCCTCAACTCTTTCTTACTCGATTTCTCTTGTCGTTCCTAGCACAAGTAAGATTTACGTTTTCTACGAGGATGGGAGATGAAGTCAACGGATGTTCATGGCACCCACTCTCCTTCAAGGTAGGTTATGGCTTAGCTTTTGGTTAGACTTCGATTAGCGACTCGTATGTAGTACTTGGGAATTGTTGGAGACATCATGTGAACCTTTAGGTATGAAGTTTGGGTTGGAATACTTAAGTTGGTACTGTTGTGTGACTTGTGTGTTCGGGCACGCGACCTGTAGAATCCTTAGGTTTATTCTTGGCTTTCTTATGAGAATTGGTGGTTTCTATGTATTATGGAAGACTGGTTGGAAGGAACATATTCATGTGATACTTGTACTATGATGGCTGTACTTATATGAATTGACTGGAATCCATATGTTATTTATAATATTCTCATTGCATGACATTCTTTCTCTTATCCATAATATATCTGTCTTGGTCTTGATATTGGAAAATGATGATGACGGAGGTAAGTTAGATTCATGCGACATTGCTATATTTGTGGAGCCATTTCTATGCTATGTGATACGAAGTGGTTAGCAATGATTTTGATGGAGAAGTCATTCTAGGCTGTGTGATACGAAATAACGGTACATGGACTTAGCGGTCCCCATGGATCATGACTGTCGAGAGGTGGACATCGTCCCCCCGAAGCATGTGTGTATCATTGCATTGCATTCCATATGCATTCACATTATTTTTTCTTATTATCATTTGGATTAATATAGATCTTCGGTGATATTTGAGTTATTGGGTGATCATTATGGTTTAAGTTTGGACTTGTGTATTATTTGAGACATCGCGTGGTAATTGATTGTACTACTTGGACTTGTTGACTTGTATCTGTCTGTGAGCATGATTATCTATCCATTCCCTTGTTTGTATGCGTGATCTATCTGAGTTCAACCTAGCGCGTGGTAATTGACCGTACTACTTGGACTTGTTGACTTGTATATGTCTGTGGGCATGATTATCTATCCATTTTCTTGTTTGTATGCGTGATCTATCTGAGTTCAACTTATTGCGTGGTGATTAACTGTACTACTTGGACTTGTCGACTTGTATCTGTCTATGAGCATTATTACCTATCCCCTTCTTGTTTGCATGCGTGATCTAACTATTATAGGCCTATGATGCCTATCAGTACTAGTGTTGTACTGATACTACTTTTGCAACATCCCATTCGAGGTGTAGAGTCTTACAAGTTGATAGCTTAATTCGAGAGTTTCTGGAAGATGCGCGGTGCTTAACTTGAAGACCTCCATCATCTTCATCCCTAGATGGAGGTTGGGTTTTACTTGTCTACTTGAATATAACTCAAATCTTAGTCGCTCTTGTACAAGTCTAAACCAGGTTTTGGGAAGGTTGTTTTGTATTAGTCCCTTTTGTAATTTTTCGCTCATTGATAAAAGAGTTAATTCCTCTTAAGATTATTTGTATGACTTAATTATTGAATGAATCCTGTTTTATTATTGGGAATGAGTCATGTTTGTGTTTGAGGGTTCGCCTATCGAGATAGGAATGGTAGGTGCCCGCACGATCCTAAAAATGGGTCATGACAGTAACACTTTTTTATATTTTATGACTATCAGATTTATTAAGACTTTAAAAATGACTTGTATGATTTCTTTCCACATTAATTTCGTTAACGAACTGTTCTAAATTGGTTGTGGATGGCTTACCGACTTGGTGGGAGTTGGTGCGTTCACGGCTAAGTATTTTAGGTCGTGACATTTAGGTGTTTGGTTGAGGAACTGTCTTTTGAGATGATTTTGAGTTGACCATGGTCACGATTGGGTTAAGACGACCCCGTGTGGGTGTTTTGAGAGCTCAAGCAAGTTCGTATGATAATATTTTACTTGTCCATAAATTTTGGTTAGATTCCAATGAGTTTGGGTTGTATGGCGTTTGTTTTTTGTTTTAACATACTTTTGAGCATAAAGGGTATCATATTAAGAAAACGGGAGTTGATTTGTGTTTCGATTGAATCGTTAGATCCGTATCATAATTTTGGAACTATAACAACAAGAATCGTCACATTTTGTCGTCATACGAGCGAGATATGGCCAATTTACTAAAAATTGTTGTTGCTGGTTTCTGGTGTAAAAACATAAACAAAACAACCTACATTATATAAATTGGACAGATCCAAAATATTTAGTATTTTTAGCATATTTTGAATTCTAGAACTCCGTTTGAGGTGAAAAGTATCTAACCTTTATTTTGGTGTTTCGCCGTGATTATTTCTGTTGATTATCATTTTTATCCGTGTATGGATTGTAGAAGTTAGGGTTAGAGCCCTAAGGATAAGAGAATGAAAATCTCAATTTGGGAATGGATTCATGGATGGAATTAGGTGATTTTATGGATCTAGACTATATAACATATGGGTAAATCAATTTTTAAATAAAATTCCAGTTTTACCCTTGGAGTCTCGGGGTTCCCTTTTGGGGTTCCTTTCAAGGTTCAGAATTAAAGTATAGCAATATGGATATCATTAGATTCTTTTAACCTCGTAGAGTACTATTTTGACTAGATTGAGCCTGATTTTGGGGCGAAATTATAGTTTTTCCCTTTGGGGCTCAGAATGGCCTTTTTGGGTGACTTTTTGGGTCTGAAATTATAATATAGCAATATGAGTGTCTACGGACTCGTATACTTACGTAGATTACGTATTTGAATAGCTTGGGATCGTTCGGAGGATTTGAAGAAGGACAAGGCCTTGTGGTGATTGCTTGAGCTTCGGACTTCAAATCAGGCCAGTTGAGACCTTTCTTGATCTTATTTAAAGCATCGTGGTTAGTTTAAAATGGGACTAATAAAGAGGGAGTAATGGACAAACTTAGGGGGTCCCAATACTTGTGAGGTGAAGAGCACTTGAATAAGGCACTGGTGCCATTATATGGGATTTGTGTAATTTCTATTGCAGAGTCCGATTTGAATGTCATGCTTTGGGCATTATCTGATAGCATCGATTGATTTGTGATTGCTATTGGGATATGAGGTCTCTTGGTTTTTGCTCCCATCATGCCTTCTCCCGTCATGCTTTCTCCCAGCAGCTCGCCCTGAATCCTCCAAGACAGTCTCCCGTCATGCTATCTCCTGTTCTGCACCGGATTCTCTCTCTCTTTGTTACACCTTGGAAATTCCCCCGTGAACGTACAATGAATAGACTAACGAAGAATACGAGTATACGACGTTTTAATCAGAAGGGAATGACGTTTGACGACCTTAAGTACGATTTCAAAGGCAATGGGAATAAGAGATAGGTTATGCTCCACAATGACTAATTATAGGTTTTGAAGACCTGAAAGTTGCAGATTTGCACTTCGGCCCAGTCGATCGTAAAATGAAATACGGACCGTAAAGTGGTATACGGCCCGTAAACTGCCATGTCGTATTCCAACTTACAAAACTTCAACTTTCTGCTAAATGTTCAAATGGTTAAATACGACTTGGAATACGGACCGTAAATTGAAATACGGCCCGTAAACTGCGACCGTAAATCACCATGATCCCCAGCATACCTTTCTGGTTTTGTTATGCTTAAATACGACCACGAAATACGGCCCGTAAACTGGAATACGGACCGTAAACTGGGTTTACGACCACTGTGCACTTCAGCTACTGTTCATTCCGGATCAAATTTTAAGTCATTAAAAAGAGACCCAAGCTCATTAAATTCATTTCATTTCCACGATACTTCTCTCTAGAAACCTCTAGAATATTCTCCACTCTTCATCTACAAGAAAACAAAGGAAATCAAAGATCAATATCAAGAATCCAAGTGAATCAAGTGTATGAAACTCATCAAAGCCCATCCAAGTTAAGAAATTTCAAGAGAAGCAAACTAGGGTTTTGGTGCAAGAGGGGTAATACCACTCAAGGCTTGTTCCAACAACATCTAAGGTAAGTTTTATGGCATTTACATGTTATTTAGGGTATAGAAGAGTTGAAACACTTAGATTATAGAAGGATGTAAGAAATAGGTCATGAAAGTGTGAATAGTAGCAATGTTGAGTAAAGGTTTGAATTGAGCCATGATCATTAATAATTTGTGATTATGAAAATGTTATGAATGACATTTAGAACATGGAATAAGTATCCTATGTGAGAAAATGCAACAATAAACCATGGCCATGATTATGCAGAAATTAAAGACAAATTGTGAAATACGGATATTGTAAATGAATGATGAGTGTTGTCCATCATACTGTGAATGTGATATGAGCATTTGGGAGTTGATATAGAATATGGGAAAAATAGTATAAACAAAGACAATGCTGCCCAATTGTTTCCCTAGAATGGTAGCGCGTTCTTATAGACGATTAACTAACGTTAGTGCGAATTCTCTCTTGAAGGTAGAAACGTGATATCGAAGGAGAACAAGCAAGTGATAGCTTGGTTAAACGTCAAAGGTATGTAAGGCTAGTCCTTTATTTCCAAGGCATGAATCCTATGATATGATATTATTTCCCTACATTTCCATGGCTTCCTTATATTCCGAAATCAAGAGCCTATGTTCATAGATAGCCACGTAAGATAAGGATGAGAGACATGTTATGAGCACGATAAAGACGATGATAAGCTTAAGTCTAAAGATTCTAGAGTTCATGGTATAATGTTTATACAAAGCTAACGACACTAACTACGATCTATTGGTGATGCTTGATATATACACTCAGCTTATTTACAAATTCCTTCAAGGTGAGGAAGAATACCTATGAATGCTCTATAATGTAATCGGGGGTTCTCGACCTTACAGCACCCCGACATTGTTATAGATTGTCCATAAGCCTTAATGCATGTCCTATGACCAATGTTCCGAGAAACTACAAGTCTACGTTCATAAAGGATTTCATATGAGATAAAAGTAAGAGATACGCTATAGAACTGAATATGGAAATGATGAGCTTAAGCCCAAAAGATTATAAAGACTATCATACGATACTTATACGAAATTTGTGCTACGAATATGATGTGATTTTCATAGATTGTCTTTAAATTTAAATGTGTGCATTAATGAAAGGTTACGATACGCCTATAAGATGAATGTCATGACGATGATGATGATGAGATATACTGATTCTTGATACGCTATGATTGTACTAAACTCATCGCATGACGAGTAGGCCTATAAAGATAGATGTGATGAATGACGATAATAGTGATAATGGTAATGATGATAATAGTAAAGATGCTTATGAGCAAATATGTATGTGTGCCTAAGTATGGCTATTATGAAACCCCGAGCTTATATGGCCGGGTAGAATATACAAATGAATATATATATATATATATACGGATATGACGATGCGCGGGCACCACTGCAGTTGTTTACGGACAACACTGAGCCTTGGTGGGTCAGGTATGTGTAACATTGAGACTTGGTTGGTCAGGTATGTATGATCACCGAGCCTAGCTAGGGTCGAGTACGTGAAACACCGAACCTTCGAGGTCGGGTATGTTATGCAAACGATATGTGTATGATATGATTATGTATATGATATAGATATGAGCATGAATACGAATATGAATAAGGATATGTATACGAACATCAATGTATCCCTCGTTTCCGGAATGAACCTCGGACCACGAGCTCACAACTAGGCCACATCCTCACCCCCGGTCAAATGTGCCTTTTCATATGTATAATAACACTATCACATCACTCTCAATGATCAATTCATCAAGTACCATGTATCAAATAGTATCACAAGTTCAACAAGAAGATTATATTAACTTCTTCACTAATTTCACATCTCAATGTATGTCTCAACGTATTCCAGTTCATAAGTATGTATGGACTATGAACAATTAGAAATATCAATGTCAAACACAAGGCATCATGCCACAAGTCTTCCAAACCATTTCCATCGTGCATGAGTGTATGAATGCATAAATGAGTATAAACATGGTAAATCAATGCAAACCAATAAAGCAACGGTGAAGGTACAAGTCACAAAGCCACAAGTCATATCAAGACTTGGATCATCTCAACCATGAAATGAATCATACAAACCGTCTCAACCAACATAAGAGTTTATGTCCCTCTTTACTTCCTCATATAGCAAGTACGCCTCACAACTAAGTCTTGTATCACTAAGAAGCTCCACTCTTCTATATATTATCATCAGCAGTAAATCATACATCAAATGTTCATCTGCTTACTATCATAAATATATAAATCACAATTCAGGTCTAAACTCAGTATCCTTCCTTTCTCCGATGATATGTGTCACAATAAGAGAGAATTGAGTACAACACGATAATTTAGGTAATAAGCCTAATCACAATGATAGGCAACAAGCCACTGTCAACAACAATCAACCTAATATAAATCCATCCCGAATCGCCACAGTATGAATACAACTACACCTCATATTTCAGTACATAAAGTAATGGCGACGAGCCCACAAAATCAGAAGTCATACCAACCTAGCTAATATCCAACCAAAACACCATGTCTAAAGACCTAATTATGCTTTCTCCTGTTAATTCTACATAATACATACGTTTCACTAATCAAAGTCTAACTAAAGTAAGCCATAACCTACCTCGAATGCAGAACATGAGCCACGAACTACTCCACACAAGTCTTCTATTTCCGAAGCGCCTCATAATGGTCAAAGTCTAACAATATGATGCTAAGTAAGCAACAAACCATGTATTTAAACAAGAACAACAATTTGGGGAAGAAGGCCCACTTACCTCTACCCTTTTCAATTGGTGAATCCATCTTTTAATGGTGAATTTATCATAACTTCTATCTCTACAATCATTAACCTTCAATTCGTAGGTTTCTAATCAATTTTACCCTTTACAATAGATTTTAGGACAAAGTTTCCATGTTTATTAGAATCCTAAGTCGCAACATGCACTTTCAACCATAAGAAATCAAATTCCCTTCCTAGAAAGTGATAATCTATACTCTTAGATGATTAATCAACAACAAAATCAACAACCCACCAATTATTTAAGGATTTACTAATTCTAGGGTTCTAGGATTTTCACCCATCATTTATGGACCTTAAAATAATCATCAAACTTGAAGAAGAAAGGAAAATGAACAAATAAAGATGGGGACTTACCCTCCAAGATGCTTTCACCAAAGAAAGGAATGAATTTTGCCTCTTTCTCTCTTGAAAACTGACTTTGGGGTCTTGAGGGTAACGGGTAGGAGTTGGGGTATTAAAATAGGGATTTCTGCACCCTGTCAGTGTTGTATCCCGTATTTTTGAACGTCAGATTATTTGCTGAGATGGGACCCACACATCGAGATTTTTTTGGGACATCTGAAAATTCATATGAATCACATATGAGAAGTTAAACACAACTTAAGAAGGACCCTTGGGCCAAATCAAAGTGGAAGTCCTCCAAACGAAAATTTTAAGAAAACGTTTTCGGGTGATCTGACTTCAAGGGGAAAAAACGGTATTATAAGTTTGGAAT
Source organism: Lycium barbarum (assembly GCF_019175385.1). NCBI lineage: Eukaryota > Viridiplantae > Streptophyta > Magnoliopsida > Solanales > Solanaceae > Lycium > Lycium barbarum. Next base: position 69,893,330 of record NC_083346.1, read on the forward strand.
TTGGAAAGGTACCAAGAACCAGAAGTTGTAGATAATTGGATTATCTTTCCAACCATAGGTCGTGGGTCCCCAGGTAACGTCGGTACAAGGAGATATGAACGTTTTAAGGTCGAAAGGTCAGTGGGCTAGGCCCAACTCGGGACCAAACCGAGTTGGCCCAAAAAAAATCAAAAACAATAATAAGGCCCAAATTTGTGAGGCCCAACCGGCCATGGTTATGGCCCAAGCCCATATTACATAACATTTGGTCAATAAATAAGATGACTAAGTCATCTTTATCACACAACCTCTAGAATATTCAAGAAGTTGAAGAACAAGAAAGAGAAGGAGAAAAGTTGAAGGCCATTTCGGCCAAGATCAAATTTCCAAGGAAAAATTGATAAAAATTCTTCAAAAATCATTTTCTACCAAGTAAAGGGTGATTAACAAGGTGGAGTTGTTGTTGGAGCAAGAAAAATTCAAAATCATACAAATTGTCAAGTTGTACTCAAGTGAGAAGTTGAACAAGAAAGGTGAGTTTTGATCTTGTTTTATGTGTTATATATGGTTTATATGTGTTGTAGTATGCTAAAATGGATGAAATTCATGAAGGAGAGAAATATAGTACATGGCCGTGTGTATGTATATATGTGTAGGAGTCATGCTTCAATTATTTTAATTAGTGTTTGGTTGTTATTGTTGTGAATGATATGTGGAAAATGGAAGTTGAATGAATTTTGAGAAGTTGTAGTGTGTATGTTGGTGTTGGCCGTGTGGTTATGGTGAAAAAATGGAAGAGAATGAGTTAATTTTATTTAGTATGATGTTGTTGGAATATAGATTATGAGGTTGTTATTGTTTTCATTAAAGTTAGAAAGTTTTTGGAAGAAGTAGTAAGTTGATTGAATATGGAAGTTGTTAGTATTGTTGTTGTTGGAATTGTGGTTGATATTTTGGCCGGGTTTGAATTCCCGGGATTGTTGTTGATTGAAATTAGCCAAGTTGAACTTGGTGGGATGGAGTATTTATAGGGGAAGTGCTGCCGAAATTTCGGTAGCCAAATGTTTCCTTAAGAATTCAACTCTAAGTACCCTAATAAGAGTTTTGGTAAACATGACCAATTTGCAGATTTTGACGAGATTGCGACGTGAATTTGGAATAGCAAAAGGAGCGGAAAGAGGTATGTAAGGCTTCACTCTTCTTTCTATGGCATGTCTTAGATGTAATAAGTCGGGTACGAGCCTCGGGGACAACCCTAGCCCCCGGAATCCGCACCTAAAGTTTTCCACTTTTTGTTCAATAGAATTGAACTAGAAAGTGTGCAAATGATGGAAAGACCTCTTAAACCCTTAGAACTTGCATAAGTGGGACCCGATTACCCTAGGACCCTCACAAGTAATGACATGACACGTAATATATGTAAATCATATACGTCACCCCATCCGGCCCGAGGTGGGCCCGCTACTCTCGGATTTTTCCTTACAGTCTTGCTTGACTTACTTGAAGTGAATCCAAAGGGAACCTTTGATCCCGATTTCGATACCAAATGATAAATACTATGACTCCTCTAACGAGGGCACTTCCATGACGATAATGATAACAATGATGTTGGATAAGAGAATATGCCTATGATACGTACTACCGGAACGACTCTATGACTAAGATGACTAAGCTAAGTATCTTATGTAAACATGAAAATGATAAACTAATTTTTGAATCTTATTTATATTTCCTAGCTATGACTTTATTTTCTAAAAGATTTCAAAGTCTATGAACTGTCATCTATGATGCCCCGATTTCATTCTACGTTTACTTTAATATTATTCCCCGTTGGTAGTCTCACCTTAAAATACTCGTTCCTTCAAGGTGAGACAAAGCGATCACGAGTATTCTATAATATAATTGGAGGTCACCGACCTTACGTCACTCCGATGACTACATGATTCTTCTTTGGGCTTTCCTGCGTGCCTATGAGACATATGTATATAGGATACGTAAATGCATATAAGACATGTAAATGTATGTAAGATATGTGTATATAGTTTTTTAAAACATGCACATGACGAAAGAGCTAGAGCGCTATAGACGCTGATGTACCTACACGACACACGTATATGTATATGATAAAAGAGCTAGAGCGCTATAGACGCTGATATATGTACATGATATATGCATGTGTATACGGGGAAAATGGAGGTAAGGGCAGAGCGTTATGAACGCATATCCACCTGATCAGTTGGCATTACATGATATGATATCGTCCCGGACGCGGGATGCCCGGACGCGGGATGTGTATATTTATGGTTAAATGGATCGGCTGCCGACGCCTCGGCAATATGAGATGTCCTATTTTATATGTATATGTATATGAACAAGGAAAGATTCTTAAAGGAAAGCTAAGTACGCATAGCACCTGCCAAGGGTATATATATATACAGGTTATGTTTCTATCCCAGGACATGTGTTGTAACTCTCTTATGTCATTATACATGATTCATATTTTCTGTATATTACTATTCATGCCTTACATACTCGGTACACTATTCGTACTGACGTCTCTTCTTGTGGACGCTGCGTTTCATGCCGCGCAGGTCAGCAGACAGGCGGATTTGATACTTAGAAGCTCTACCAGCAGTGTTGACAGTGCTCCAGTTATTCCGGAGCCTCACTTCCTTGGTGCTATTTTGTGTATATATATTCGGGCATGGCAGTACTCAGCCCTTTCTATGTATAAGTGTACTACATCTAGAGGCTCGTAGACAGTTATGTACAGTCAGTTAAGTACAGTTAGGTATATGGTGTCTTGGCATGCTAATGTTGATGTATAAGTGATAACGAAGTTTATTAGTCTATGTTCAGAATGATGCCGCTAATATTAATGTTCAAAAAAACAAATGGCTCTGTTTACAAGGCTTGCTAAGAGGTAAATGTAAAACGATAGACAAGGGGTGCTCGGTACAAGTATCGGGTACTCGTCACGGCCCCTAGTTGGGTCGTGACAGAAGTGGTATCAGAGCAGTTCGGTCCTAGGAGTTTGTCTACGAGCCGTGTCCAGTAGAGTCTTGTTTATGGGTGTGTTGCCCGCCGCACTTATAAACAGGAGGCTACAGGGCATTTAGGAAATGTGACCTTCTTTGCATTCTGAAATCGTGCGATAGAGCTAAGTTGCCAGGCTTCCATATTCCTTTTCCTAAACCTGTGTTATGGTTTCAATAATGCCGCCGAAGAAAAAGGCTACGATGGCCGAGAAAGCCAAGGGGGTGGCGGCCAGCAGAGTTGAACGGGAGCTAGAAGAAGAAGAATCTCATAATGAGGCTCCCCCTCAGACTGTTCCTGCTCCCCCTGCACCAGCAGAGCAGGAAAGAGTTCCAGCTCCAGCCCCCGCACCTCCAGTTCCACCGCCAGCAGTTCCGGGCTAGCAGATGGCAGAGGCCATCCAGTTATTAACCCAGCTCGTTGCCGCACAGGCTCAGCGGAAAGATGTAGACCTGGGAGGCAGAGCGGTAAGTGCAAGGGCCCGCGACTTTATCACCCTAAAGCCTCCAGAGTTTTATGGATCAAAACCAGAGGAGGACCCGCATAGTTTTATAGATGAGATGCTGAGGACTTTGGGGATCATACATGCTTCGGATACGGAGTCCGTAGAGTTGGCTTCATACAGGCTGCGGGATGTGGCAGTTCTGTGGTACAGTAGCTGGATATCATCGAGGGGAGCAAATGCACCCCCTCCGGTTTGGCAGGAGTTCACTGAGGCGTTCCTGCGACATTTCCTACCGCCAGAGGTTCGACGGGCTCGAGCCGATATGTTCTTGAACCTGAGACAGGGAAATATGAGCGTTCGAGAATACAACCTCCGTTTTAATTCATTAGCCAGGTATGCCCCAGCCATGATAGCGGATAAGGGAGATCATGTACACCGATTTGTGAGTGGGCTAGGGCCACATTTGGTTAAGGAATGTTTGACAGCTTCACTCCAGGACGGGATGACTATTACTCGAATCATGGCCCACGCCCAAAATCTGGAGGAACAATATCAGCCACGGCGAGAGGAGCGTTACCCAGATAGGGGTTCCAGAAAAAGGGGCAGGTTTTCCAGGACTAGAAGCGAGTACAGAGGGGGACAGGCACAAGAGCTATTCAGGCATTCAGAACAACCGGCGGCCAGTGCACCACCTCGATTTACGGATAGGGGACTTGACCGTTCTACTCACTCACGACCAGATCAGGGTACTAAGGCGTCAGGATCCCAGTATAGAGCTGATTCTAGCAGGATGATGCCACCCCCGCCACGGTGTGCGCGATGTGGTAGACCACATTCTGGAGAGTGTCGCGCAGGTACAGATGCATGTTATACTTGTGGGCGGGTTGGCCATTTGATGCGTGATTGCCCACTGAGGTATGAGGGAGACCAAGCCCAGCCCGTCGGGTCCGCGGTTGGTTCATCGTCGACCGTACGCCCTCTTGGACAGACTTCCCAAGCTCCAGCGGGCCGCGGCCGAGGTAGAGGAGGGACACCTAGTTCAGCTGGTCCTCCGCACCGCCTATATGCATTGACAGGACGACAGGACCCTGAGCCTTCCGCAGACGCGGCCACAGGTACTTTTTCGGCACCTTCTATGATGTGTATGTTAATTGATTCGGATTCTATCCTATCCTACGTTGCCTTTATATTGCTGATCATATTAAGAATTCAGAAATTAGGACGAAAGGTAGCCATACGCACAGGTAAAAAGACGAATACTAAAGATTGCGGAGGTTAGAACCGTAAATAAAAGAAGAGATGTGTTACGCGGCGTTTCGAAAACTGCTAAGACCCTAACTCGTTCCATAATATGTGATATAAGTAGTGCGAGGGAGTGGGGGCGAAAATACTAACGCTAAGACGCTGAAATGCACTAAAGTTTCAAGGTTAAGCGTGCTAGGGTGAGAGTAATTTCATGATGGGTGACCCCCTGGGAAATATGCTGAAATTTTCACAAATGTGGGAACAAGAGACGAATGTGAAGCTAGGTAGTCCAATGTAAATTAGAGTGTGTGGAGTGGTTACAAACCCTATAAAAGTCATGTAGGCTGAGACGGACAAGACTAACGGAAGAGGAGAAAGCGTGACAGAAAGGGGACTTATTAAGGTAGGGCCAACGTTCAGAGCTTACTCAATGGACTTACGACATAAAAGCGACCTAAGCGACATGTGAGATGTCTACAAAGGAGACCTCCCCGAAGTATTATGATACACTATGAGGCCAGTTTAACATTCGAGGACGAATGTTCTAAAGGGGGGGGAGAATGTTGTATCCCGTATTTTTGAACGTCAGATTATTTGCTGAGATGGGACCCACACATCGAGATTTTTTTGGGACATCTGAAAATTCATATGAATCACATATGAGAAGTTAAACACAACTCAAGAAGGACCCTTGGGCCAAATCAAAGTGGAAGTCCTCCAAACGAATATTTTAAGAAAACGTTTTCGGGTGATCTGACTTCAAGGGGCAAAAACGGTATTATAAGTTTGGAATTTGGAAAGGTACCAAGACTTAGAAGTTGTAGATAATTGAATTAGCTTTCCAACCATAGGTCGTGGGTCCCCTGGTGACGTCGGTACAAGGAGATATGAACGTTTTGAGGTCGAAAGGTCAGTGGGCTAGGCCCAACTCGGGACCAAACCGAGTTGGCCCAAAAAAATCAAAAAATTAATAAGGCCCAAATTTGTGAGGCCCAACCGGCCATGGTTATGGCCCAAGCCCATATTACATAACATTTGGTCAATAAATAAGATGACTAAGTCATCTTTATCACACAACCTCTAGAATATTCAAGAAGTTGAAGAACAAGAAAGAGAAGGAGAAAAGTTGAAGGCCATTTCGGCCAAGATCAAATTTCCAAGGAAAAATTGATAAAAATTCTTCAAAAATCATTTTCTACCAAGTAAAGGGTGATTAACAAGGTGGAGTTGTTGTTGGAGCAAGAAAAATTCAAAATCATACAAATTGTCAAGTTGTAGTCAAGGGAGAAGTTGAACAAGAAAGGTGAGTTTTGATCTTGTTTTATGTGTTATATATGGTTTATATGTGTTGTAGTATGCTAAAATGGATGAAATTCATGAAGGAGAGAAATATAGTACATGGCCGTGTGTATGTATATAGGTGTAGGAGTCATGCTTCAATTATTTTAATTAGTGTTTGGTTGTTATTGTTGTGAATGATATGTGGAAAATGGAAGTTGAATGAATTTTGAGAAGTTGTAGTTTGTATGTTGGTGTTGGCCGTGTGGTTATGGTGAAAAAATGGAAGAGAATGAGTTAATTTTATTTAGTATGATGTTGTTGGAATATAGATTATGAGGTTGTTATTGTTTTCATTAAAGTTAGAAAGTTTTTGGAAGAAGTAGTAAGTTGATTGAATATGGAAGTTGTTAGTATTGTTGTTGTTGGAATTGTGGTTGATATTTTGGCCGGGTTTGAATTCCCGGGATTGTTGTTGATTGAAATTAGCCAAGTTGAACTTGGTGGGATGGAGTATTTATAGGGGAAGTGCTGCCGAAATTTCGGTAGCCAAATGTTTCCTTAAGAATTCAACTCTAAGTACCTTAATAAGAGTTTTGGTGAACATGACCAATTTGCAGATTTTGACGAGATTGCGACGTGAATTTGGAATAGCAAAAGGAGCGGAAAGAGGTATGTAAGGCTTCACTCTTCTTTCTACGGCATGTCTTAGATGTAATAAGTCGGGTACGAGCCTCGGGGACAACCCTAGCCCCTGGAATCCGCACCTAAAGTTTTCCACTTTTTGTTCAATAGAATTGAACTAGAAAGTGTGCAAATGATGGAAAGACCTCTTAAACCCTTAGAACTTGCATAAGTGGGACCCGATTACCCTAGGACCCTCACAAGTAATGACATGACACGTAATTTATGTAAATCATATACGTCACCCCATCCGGCCCGAGGTGGGCCCGCTACTCTCGGATGTTTCCTTACAGTCTTGCTTGACTTACTTGAAGTGAATCCAAAGGGAACCTTTGATCCCGATTTCGATACCAAATGATAAATACTATGACTCCTTTAACGAGGGCACTTCCATGACGATAATGATAACAATGATGTTGGATAAGAGAATATGCCTATGATACGTACTACCGGAACGACTCTATGACTAAGATGACTAAGCTAAGTATCTTATGTAAACATGAAAATGATAAACTAATTTTTGAATCTTATTTATATTTCCTAGCTATGACTTTATTTTCTAAAAGATTTCAAAGTCTATGAACTGTCATCTATGATGCCCCGATTTCATTCTACGTTTACTTTAATATTATTCCCCGTTGGTAGTCTCACCTTAAAATACTCGTTCCTTCAAGGTGAGACAAAGCGATCACGAGTATTCTATAATATAATTGGAGGTCACCGACCTTACGTCACTCCGATGACTACATGATTCTTCTTTGGGCTTTCCTGCGTGCCTATGAGACATATGTATATAGGATACGTAAATGCATATAAGACATGTAAATGTATGTAAGATATGTGTATATAGTTTTTTAAAACATGCACATGACGAAAGAGCTAGAGCGCTATAGACGCTGATGTACCTACACGACACACGTATATGTATATGATAAAAGAGCTAGAGCGCTATAGACGCTGATATATGTACATAATATATGCATGTGTATACGGGGAAAATGGAGGTAAGGGCAGAGCGTTATGAACGCATATCCACCTGATCAGTTGGCATTACATGATATGATATCGTCCCGGACGCGGGATGCCCGGACGCGGGATGTGTATATTTATGGTTAAATGGATCGGCTGCCGACGCCTCGGCAATATGAGATGTCCTATTTTATATGTATATGTATATGAACAAGGAAAGATTCTTAAAGGAAAGCTAAGTACGCATAGCACCTGCCAAGGGTATATATATATATACAGGTTATGTTTCTATCCCAGGACATGTGTTGTAACTCTCTTATGTCATTATACATGATTCATATTTTCTGTATATTACTATTCATGCCTTACATACTCGGTACACTATTCGTACTGACGTCTCTTCTTGTGGACGCTGCGTTTCATGCCGCGCAGGTCAGCAGACAGGTGGATTTGATACTTAGAAGCTCTACCAGCAGTGTTGACAGTGCTCCAGTTATTCCGGAGCCTCACTTCCTTGGTACTATTTTGTGTATATATATTCGGGCATGGCAGTACTCAGCCCTTTCTATGTATAAGTGTACTATATCTAGAGGCTCGTAGACAGTTATGTACAGTCAGTTAAGTACAGTTAGGTATATGGTGTCTTGGCATGCTAATGTTGATGTATAAGTGATAACGAAGTTTATTAGTCTATGTTCAGAATGACGCCGCTAATATTAATGTTCAAAAAAACAAATGGCTCTGTTTACAAGGCTTGCTAAGAGGTAAAGGTAAAACGATAGACAAGGGGTGCTCGGTACAAGTATCGGGTACTCGTCACGGCCCCTAATTGGGTCGTGACAGTCAGTCACTGCAGCAGCCAGTTGGTCTCTGCAGTGGTCCTGCTATGGCGGCCCTTTGGTCGCTGCCAGCGGACCTGCTGGAACAGCCTGAATGAAAACGGGCATAACTCCCTCATACGGAGGCCAAACGCGACGATTATTTTTGCTATGGCTTCGTAATTTCGATACGGATATAATGGTTTAAACCTCACTCAAAACAAAGGTTGTTTTATCAATCTGGATCCGTTTCTATCCATAGACCTATGGCAAAAACATCGAATACGAATGCGACAAAACCCAAACCCATCTGAAACTCTTCAGAACCTCACCAAAACTTGTGGACAAGTTAAAAATCATCATATTAACATGTTGTAACTTCCAAAACATTTACACAGGGTCATCCTAACCCGACGTTGACCGTGGTCGACTCTAACTCGTTAACGTAACTAGTTTCTCCATCAATGACTCAATTTACACTCAAACCTTGCGGAAACCAACCCAATAACTTCATTAAGTAATAGATCATACTAACGGGACTTGGGGAAGGGTCAACAAGTTTAAATTCTTCAAAGCACTATAATGACTAAACGGGTCGTTACATGTCCTTCACTAAAAATCTCTTGGTTTCGGGTTCGAACCTGTTACACCTCGGAAAATTTCATGTCGTCATGTGGTAGATAAAATAACGCAGGGTGAGATGAATACGATGTCCCTACAAGTAAGAAAGGTTACTTGGCGATTCTAATTAAGATTCCAAAGGCATTTGAGGCAAGAGAAGAAAGTTCGTTGAGGAAGGCGAAACATAAGTCGTGTTTTGGAGAGGTATTGTAAAGTACCGAGCTAATGTTGATTTAATAATATCTTGAGAAAGAGTTATAACGCTCCTTAGATTTTTAACGAAGTGTTAAACAAGTGCTAAGAAGGTTCTATAAGGATTGCAGATCAAACGAAACTATGAGAACAACTTCGGAAAAAAGGTGAGTTATACGACCCATTATACGGTCCGTATATATAAAGTCCGTATAATAGTCCGTATAACAGTCACAGTGAGGGGTGATCACTGGAATATTTATACGGTCACTTATACGGACTGTATAAAATTATAGAGACCGTATAAGTGTCCGTATAAATTGTGACGGGCAGCTTCTCTTTTTATAAATATAAGACCCAAGGTCATTATTTTCATTTCTCACCTGCTCCTCCCTTCTTGAAACCTCTAGAACTCTCTATACCTCCTATTAACACAAATTCAAGAGAAATCAAAGATCAAATACCAAAAACTAGTATAATCAAGTGCAAGAATGCTAACTAGGGTTGATGGAAGCTAGAAATTTCTTTGGACTTGAAGTTAAGGTTTTCTCCAAGTGAAGCATTTCCATCCAAAACCCATTCCTACACAATCAAAGGTGAGTTTTATGTTCATTTCATGTTATTAAGAGTATTGAATGGTTGAAAGACTTGGATTATAGAAGGAAGTAGAAAATGGAGTACAATTATGAGAATAGTGAAACTCTTGAATGGTAATTTGATTTGAATCATAGTTCTTGACATGTTATGGATATAATCTTGTTATGAATGATATTAAAAATGTTGAAGAAGCATTATATGTGAATGAATACGACGTTGGGTGATGACCATGGTTAGGGATGACTTGAAGAGGGAATTTTGAGAATTCAATAATATCTAGCTTAACAAGTTTATTGGTCATGATATTGTGGATGTTGTTGTTGACGTTTGGGAGTTGTTACATTATATGGAGAAAGTTGTAGAAACAAAGGAAATGCCGCCCAATTTTCATTACCTTTTAGTCGCTCTTGCTTAAGCTTAAGTATATTCGATTATCTAATCTTAGTACGAATTCTCTTGAATGTAGAATCGCCAGCTTCGAAGGAAACAATTTAGTTGATAAAGTTAAGAAGACGAAAAGGTATGTAAGGCTAGCCCTTTCTTTTCTAAGGCATGATTTCCTTTATCTTTCCATGACTCTCTTACATCCCGGAAACGATGAGTCTATGATTACTAAGAGCTTCTCATGAGATAAAGATAAAAGATGTGTTATGAATATGATAATGACGATGATGAATTTACGTCTAGACACTCTAAAGCTTATGATATGACAGTCTTATGATTCCTGATGCTATTTATTGTTGTTAGACTAACCTTATAATGCTAGTTCCTTCAAGGTGAGACATGATAATCATGATTATTCCATAATAGAATCAGGGGTTCTCAACCTTGCGTCACCCCGATAGAGTTATAGTTTGTACTTGAGTTCTTATGCATGCTTTATGATAAGGATATAATAATGAGATTACACCTTGCCTATATGGCCAGGCAGACACCGCTAAGGCGGGCAACATATACACCATGTCTAGATGGCATGGGCAGACACCACTAGTGGGTGGCATGAGATGTTTACCCTGGACGCTGGCTAATGATGATCACCCCGTACCTATATGGTCGGGCAGCTTATATATATGCATACTCGATATGATGTTATTCATGATGTAAGTTAGCATGCATGATTCTGTCTTAAGAGACATTCAGTTGCAGGTTGTTTCCTTACTTGATGTTTTCTTATCTCTTCGACATGTTATTATTGTTCATGCCTTAAATACTCAGTACATTATTTGTACTGACGTCTTTTCTATCTATGGACGCTGTGTTCATGCCCACAGGTAGGCAGGGAGGTGGCCCAGATTCTTAGGAGCTATTCAGCAGATTCACAGGAGCACTCCACTATTCCGGAGGTGCCATTTGTTGATACATTCTTTTGTGTACATATTTGGGCACGACGGGGTCCTTTCCCGTCCTTATGTCTCAGTACTCTAGTAGAGGCTCAAAGATACGTATACGTGGGTAGTAGTTGTCTCATGAATACATCAGTGTATATTTTTGTATATCATTTTTTGCAGCCGTAAGGGCTTATGTATATTTACGTATTGCTTTGGAGATTATATGTGTACAGGATAGGTATGATAATTAGCATAATGAGTGGTACTCGGTAGTCAGCTCCGGGTACCCCTCATGGCCCCCTAGTCGGGTCGTGACAGAACCCCCGCTCAGTCAAAAATTAAAAAAATTGGAAAAGGGTTAAATATACCCCTGTACTATCAGAAAAGGGTTAAATATACCCTTCGTTATAATTTGGGTCCAAATATACCCTTCCCGTTATATTTTGAATCCAAATATACCCCTCTGTTATACTTTGGGTCCAAGTATACCCTTCTTCCGTTAAAATTATCCAAGGTGGACATGAGATCTGACGTGGCACTTACAACTCAGTGAGGTGGACACCACATGGCATGCCACCTCACCGCCCAAGTCATTTACCCCTTCCCTTCCTCTTCTTTTTTCCACCACTAACATCTCCTCTCCCTCTACAACATTTTCCACCATTAGCACCACCACACTTGCTGATAACCATAAATGTAATGGACTAGATCACCTTCCCTTATACCAAAATCTTCACTTAATTAGAGGGGCCATGTCCACCATTTCATGTGACAAACATAATCATTGTTGCAACAAATTAAAAGTTGCTGATTTAAATTGATGAGATCTAGTGGGGCTACCACACCTATAATTCTTTTTTCAAATTTCTAATCCAGATAGCTCTGTCGGTGACTTCTAAAGGACAAGTAATTGTAAAATCCAGCTAGATATATGTACATTTCACTGTTTTGCCTTCGTATTAGGCTGTCATAAATAATCTTAGATCGATATCGAGGTAAGCTGTCATAAATAATATTAGATCGATATTAAAGTAAAGCTATCTTTTTTTTTAATGTCATGTAAGATCTAGGTATGACATTAATTTATTAGGAAAAGAGGAGCCCTGTTTTCCTACTGATAAAGGCAGAAGATTATGTGTCCATTACTATGTCATACATAGTACTGGTTATGACAATTCAAACATATTATTATCTTGGTTGTTGGATAATGGAGATGGTGGTGTGGCGGTGCTAATGGTGGGAAAGGCTATGGAGGGAGTGGACATGCTAGTGGTGGAAGAAGAATGGGAACAGGGGGGTAAATGGGTTAGGCGATAAGGTGGCATGCCATGTGGTGTCCACCTCATCGAGTTGTCAGTGTCACGTCAGATCTCATGTCCATCTTGGGCAATTTTAGCGGAGGAAGGGTATATTTGGACTCAAAGTATAACATAGGGGTATATTTGGACTCAAAGTATAACGGGAAGGGTATATTTTGACCCAAAGTATAATGAAGGGTATATTTAACCCTTTTCTGATAGTACAAGGGTATATTTGACCCTTTTCCGGAAAAAAATTTGCAAGGCTGAGTTTTGCATGCTTCAGGCAGAGTTTCAGGTAGAGTTTTGGGCAAATTCTGCCTTAAAATTCTACCTTAAGGCAGAGTTTTGAAGGCAAAATTCTGTCTTGCGAATCCAAACATCTGCTTTGCAAAATTCCTTCTTTTTTTTATCTGAGCTGGAGTTTGAACCTAGAACCTCGTATTAGGCAAAGAGAAAAAAATTAAAGACCACCCCCAAAGAAGGTCAATCCGCGCAAAAACATGGCTTAATACTGATGGTGTTTTTAAAGACAATCAGCAAGCCGGAGGGATTGGAAAGGAAAGTGGATAATGGGCTTCTGCACCCGGGCCCATGCTATTATAAGTATTAACCATATGGAGATGGAGCTTAAAGCACTGGCCCAAGGACTCCAACTAGCAGCCGAAAACCATCTTTGTCCCTTGGAGATCGAAACGGAGTCCACTGATGTGCTTAATATCATCAATATTAATTCCCCATTATATAATAATCTCACATCTTAATGCAGGTACTGAATGAAGAAATTGAGAGATTTGCTGATCTGTCATTGCTTTAGAGAAGGGGATAAGGTCGCACATGTTTTGGGGCAACAAGGAGCTAATGGAGAAGAAAGAAATAAACAAGTGTTTTTGTATAACCCTCCACCTTTTGTTATGTATAAAGTATTTGAAGATATGGAAGAGAAGTATACTACTAGGATAGCCTCTTCCAATGCTTGTAGTAACCTAGGTAAGTTAGGTAACCTAAGTGTTATCAACGCTAATGTAATATCTACCTAATTGTTTATGAATAAATAAAATCGTCCGTCAGGAAAAAAATCTATTCCAATAAACTGACGCAAACCTATTGCAGTGAGAGTTATTGAAATGGTGTATTGGATTGTCGTGAAATAATTGAGAGTTTTCAACCACCGCAAATTGTCATTTTTTTTGTAGTGTAGCAGCATAACAATAATATACTTAAAGACAAAAACGATCTTAAAGTGAACGGTCCTTTTATAACATTAAAGTATTTGAATGGTCCTTTTATAACTTTTGTTATATTATTATTCATCGTCAGTATTTATTCACTACCAAAAAACCCGTTTATTATTATTTACTCCTAAATAATTCTTGCATTATAATTCATGAAATAACAAATAAATTAAGCGTCTGTCTGGAAAGCCAACTGGTAATTGAAATTTGGTGTAATTATTGGGGTAGTAATTACACAGTATAGTGATTATGACGACTTGTTTGTTTGTCATAATGTAAATATAGTGTAATTATAGATGTCTTGTTTGGTTGCACAAGCATAATTAAACAGTTATATTAAATTTAAAAAATAAAGCTAATTATCAAAAATTAAAGTTAGTATTTGACAAATATGTGCATTTATAAATGATAATGAATTTGATATTAAGATAGATATCATTTCTTGAAAATATATTGATTAATAATTATATATTTGTAACTAATATCATAAAACTAATTGATATATATTTTTCTAGTTAATAATATTTTATTTAATTAATTATAAAAACTAAAAGCACTCATTTTATAAGAAAATCATGGACTGCGTGTTTTATTAAAAAAATTATAAATATAATGTCATAACATTGTTGAAATGTTTGACAAAAAATAATATGTCGATTATAACTTAAAAATGAACAGCATGTAATGTGAAATAATAAATCAATACTACTAAAGCAAATAAATTAGAACCCTAAATATAAAATATATTCAAAATAAAAAATTAATATAATATTCTTATGTAAAATTTCAACATGATATAAAATACGGAGAAGGGCATAAAATGTCCCCGAACTATGGAATTTGGTACAATCCTACCCTCTGTCCACCTATCGGGCCAAAAATGCCCCCGAAGTTAACCGTTTGGCTTAAAATCGCCCTTAAGACTAACGGTTGCCCACATCCATTAAAATAATCTAAAATTATTTAATACGTTTTTTTTCAAAAATTATTTAATACCTGACATTATATGATTGGCCTAATTTTGGATCCCATAATAAAAAATAAAAAAAACTTTTTTTTTTAAAAGCGCTCTCTCTCTCTCTCTCTCTCTCTCTACCCTCACCAGCCCATCCGACCCCCTTTGAGCCGTTCTCCTCGTCCAATTTAGTCTTCTTCCTCCCATCAACTCCCCCCCCCCCCCCCCCCCCCAATATTTTCTCTAATTATTTGTTTGCTCATTTTTAAAAGTAAACCACCTAAATATGTGAAATTATTTTGATTATGACCAAAACCTATTCCGGAAAAAGAAGAACATAACCCACTGGTATTTTTCACAATAAATTACTACAAATATTCTCAAAAAGTAATTCTATATAGTTTTGTATTTCAACATCACTTTCAGAAAACTTCTGTAAATACTACACCATAACAGATTCCAAATGCTATTTGTTGACGACAAAATTAGGGGATTAATTTCAAATGTCTAAAATTTTGTTTTGTTTGAATCCAGATAATGCAACGAGAGTACTGTCAATTGTGATATGCAAACTCCAACTAACATGCATGGCTACGACATACTAATGAAATACTAAAAAAAAAAAAAGGAGGATACAATTCCTGGCTGGTGAATTGCGGCTAGGGGCGGACCCACATGACCCGGGGGTGTCAGGCGACATCCCTTCGTTGGAAATTTCTATTAGATATATATATTAATACCGTGGATAAAATGATATATAGAAAGAAAATGACGCCTCTTAACATTGAGATTCCCTTGGAGAGTTGGTTCGGCGCATGATTTTCTTGTCTGAGGTTGCAGGTTTGAACCTCAACCTCATCATATTTTTGGCAAATATGATCTCTGTGGCTGAAAGTTGTGGTTATGTTGTATCGAACCCACAAGCTCCGCTTACGAGAAATTCTGCGTACGCCACTGGTTGTGGCAGCCATAGTGGTGGTAGAGTTGGGAAGATGGAGAAGTTAATTTTTATTTTTATTTTGACAAACAAGATTTTGGCTATTTTTTCAGATTGGGTCGGGTTAAAACACGGGTCCTGGGTGGTTTTTAAAAAAAATTGGGAAGGGTTTAAATTAGGCCACGTAATAAATAAATATTTAATTATTTTATTTTAAGGAGGACGTTAGAAATAAGTGCAGTTTTGAGCCAAAACGTTAACGTCGGGGGCATTTTTGACCTGATAGGTGGATGGAGGTCAATATTGTACCAAATCTGATAGTTCAGGGTCATTTTAGGACCTTTCCCGTATAAAATAAGTTCCAATTCATAGCTTAAGTAAATATAATTCAAAAGAAAATGAAAACATAAGTCTATAATCTCATTCAACAACGAAATTCTACTTTAATGACATCACTCATTATATGTCAAGTTTGTTAATGACCCATTCTTTCTACAATTAGGAGGTATCGTTTCAAAAACTAGAATAATAAAGCAGTATTTATAAATGAAGAAAATTTAAAAATAAGAAATAAGAAAATACGAGCAATTACATGAAATCACAAGAAGTAAAGGTTGGAAAATGAGAAGAAAGAAAATGAAAGATAAATAATGTAAAAAGAAAAATATTTTTTTAAAATAAAAAAAAAGTTAAAATAAGAAAAGAAAAAAAGGTAAAAATAAAAGAAATTAAAATAAAATAAAAAAGGAAAGAAACTAAAAAGTAACCTTGTGAGTACACCATCTAATTACCAGCAATTCTCACCGCCTCCCCACCAACCCACCCACCCACCCCCCACCCCGAAAATTTAAGAATATACCCTTAATTACATCCAATGACATACTGACCAAGTAATTAATTGGTCAGACTAAAATGTCAAAACTGTGTAATTACACCCAAATTCAATTATATATATGGTGGCTTTCCAAACATGCTCTAAAAGGAAGCTTGCCTGCGAAACTAGTTAGTCTCTTTTTGTTCTTAGTACATTGACGAGGGTCGTAGAAAAAGGGAAAGGGAAAGAAATTAAATTAAAGTACCAACTGAGAATTTCATCCTTATCTATTAATTCTCATAGTTGTGGTATTGTAACAATAGTTCAATGTAGTGATTACAAAGGGGTATAGTTCTGGGTTTTGAGCTTTGGGAATGGAAAATTTTTTGATAGAGAAGAATTTTATGTGGCACAAATTTAATTAATCGGGTATGTTGGAGAATGAAAAAAGTCTCTCATCGGTGGTTAATGAGATGGATGGTCTCCTTATATGGACTTGGGCAATCCTCCCCTCATAAGTTAGCTTTTGGGGTTGAGTTAGGCCCATGATCCATTTCTTTACATGGTATCAGAGCAGCCCACATCTCACCCGATGTGGGCCCCCAAATTAAATTGTCCACGCACCAGATGTCCAGTCCTGGGCGTGAGGTGGGGTGTTGGAGAATGAAAAAAGTCTCTCATTGGTGGTTAATGAGATGGATGGTCTCCTTAAATGGACTTGGGCAATCTTCCCTTCATAAGCTAGCTTTTGGGATTGAGTTAGGCCCATGACCCATTTCTTTACACGGTAAGTTCCAGATAGTTATAAAATAATGTAAAAAACGTATGGAAGTGTAAGCTCCGGAGGTGGACCAAAAGCAATGATTCTTTGCCTCTCCACCAGATGTTTCTAGTCTTCACAAGTTTTTGGCCATCCGGATATTCTATATATGTGCTTTTGTACATCATCATTTTGATTCCAATCCAATGTTGGTTTTGATATTTTACCATACGTTTTGGATCTTTTGCCAATTGCCAATATCCATATATAGTTTTACAGGTTATAAAGTAGGGCTATGAAGCAGTAATACTATACATGATCATGAATTGCAATTTGATTGTCTTGTGTAAGAAAATAATAAGGGGCAACAACAACGAATTGTATACCTTTCAATTGCAGCGAAAATTGTTGATCTTACCACCAAAGAAATTTTCCCTAAGTCCACTTTGAATCACTAGGAAAGAAAAGTTGATATCACAAACTAAATGTCTTCTCTGTTCTTGTGTGTTTGTTGGAAATATTTTATATATCCGATTCTCTGTCAAAGAAGAACAAAGCGTAACCCAAAGAGAAAGCCTCTACTCCTATTTAAAAGAGGAGTTACGTAGGAAGAGAAGGAGTTACGTGGGAGGAGGTTACCACAACTAAGAGGAAAAAATGTACAGTTGTTTTTCTCCAGAAAACTTCCTTTACTTTTTATCTCTTCCAATGGGCCAGGTCAGTTCACATGGGCGACCCGCCCAGTCCAATAATCCAACATCTCCCACTTCGCACATGGTAGACTGTACCCAAATCAGTACCATGTCAATAACACATAGAATTCATACAGACAAATAGTCCGTGCAACCTGCGAGCATCAAGAGCTATAGAAGAGATCTACATAGGAATTCAATCACATGTGGAAAGAATCCACTATTAAATATAACAATCATATTACTCGCAATACCCCAGACACCATTCGCTATTCCAATAGCTAGTTATCTGATCCCTCATCCTCGTAAGAGGAAAACTCAAGTTCATATTTAACTTTATCACAATTACACTTGACACCCTTATGGTAAGTGTAATGGCCGGCCTATGAATACAAGTTAAATTAATAATTTTAACTGTCTCCCTTTCTACTCGAATCTATCTGTTCCAACTATGCTTTCCTAGACATGCACTGCATTGCCGAATCACTCATGGCTATTAGTAACATGCTAAAGTAGCAACACTGATTGAAACTTCAAGAAACAACCAAAGATCAAAGGGTATTCCATTGAAAAGTTAATATAACTTTTCGGGGGCTCACACAATGAAGAAGCAGTGATCCATTCTTCCATTAACCCATTGGTCGCTTAGCACACGTGGTATGAAACACGTGCTACGGTGTTCTCACCCTCTAGTGGCGCGTGTGTCTCATTCATTTACTCATTCAACACTGTACAGATCTTGATCTAGACATCTCCAAATGTCTAACCCGAGATTCTCTCTTCAATGATCCTCAAATCTATCTTCTTAGAGAAACTCATATCTGGCTTACAAAACAAGTCATAACATAGCGGTGGAACTCATATCTTCACATTCCTCGACGTAAGAGGCGATTGCTCGTGTGAGAGAGCCAATCTCACGACTTGTTCGACACACTTTATCAATAAAATTACATCATCGCATGCATAGAAGATATGAACATAAATTCAAGAGTCAAATATTGATGAAAATATTATAACAACCAAGTCATTTTACAATACAGAAATATAATCATATCTTACGCAAACCTAGAGCCATAACATGTTTCTCAAACAGGTCTCTAGATATCGCCTTTGTAAAAGGATCAGCTATCATTTCTCGCGTAGGTATGTATTGTAAAGTTACTTCTCCACTTGCTACTGTGTCTCTTACAAAGTTATACTTGATGTTAATTTGTTTGGTTTTGCTATGATACTTAGGATCCTTTGTGTATGCAATAGCCGCTTGACTATCACCATGTTAAATCATTGATCCATGAGAATTCTTTGCTACGCCCAAATACTCAAAGAATCTTTTTAACCAAACAACTTCTTGTACTGCAAATTCACAAGCCACGAACTCAGCTTCCATAGTTGAAAGAGTTGTGCAAGTTTGTTTCTTACTTTTCCATGAAATAGCACCACCATTAAGTAATAAAGCATAGTCGGATGTCAATTTTTTATCGTTCTGATCACCACCCCAATAAGCATATGTATACCCTCTCAAGTGTAAATCATTTACACTATAACATAGTGAATAATCAATAGTACCTTTCAGGTATCGAAAGATCCTCTTCACAGCTTTCCAATGATCTCTTCTAAGATTTGACTGATACCTGCTAACCAGAACTACGGCATAACAAATGTCCGGACGAGTACACATTATAGTGTACATCAAGCTCCCGACAACACTAGAATATGGAACTCGAGACATGTTTTTTTTTGTCTCTGGACACATTTCAAGGCTTAAAGTCTCACCTCTTGCTATAGGAGTATCCATGGGTTTGCAACTATTCATTCGGAAGCGTTCCAAAATTTTCTTTATATAAGTTTTTTGAGATAGACACAAAAACTTCTTGGACTAATCTCTTTGAATTTTAACACCCAATATATAGTTTGTTTCACCTATGTCTTTCGTGTCAAATGACTTTGAAAGCTATGACTTGATAGTTTTGACATACTCCAAATTATTTTCGGCTAATAAATATCACCCATGTAAAGGGAAAGAATTACAAACATTCCATTGGACTTCTTCACATAGATGCAATGGTCTTCATCGATCATGGTGAAATTATATGATATCACCTCTTTGTGAAATCTCAAATTCCACTACCTTGAAGACTGCTTCAGGCCATAAATAGATCTTTTTAATTTGCAGACTTTCTTTTCTTGGCCTTTAACGACGAAACCTACAGGTTGTTCCATGTAAATTTTCTCGTTTAGTTCTCCATTGAGAAAAGCTGTCTTCACGTCCATTTGGTGTAACTCTAGATCCAAACATGCAACAATAGCCAAAAGTAAGCGAATTGAGGTAAACTTCACAACTGGCGAAAAGGCTTCCTCATAATCCATTCCAGCTTGTTGGGTAAAACCTTTTGCAACCAATCGTTCCTTGTATCTTTCTATTGACCCGTCCGCTTTGCGTTAACTTTGAGAAACCATTTGTTCCCAATAGCTCTATGCCCAGAAGGAAGGTCAACCAGATCCCAGACTTTGTTGGTTCTCATGGACTCCAATTCTTCTTTCATTGCTTTCATCCATTCATCTTTTCCAGGACTTGTCAAAGCCTCAGTCACAGAATTAGGCTCATCCAATTTTGTGGGAGATACCAAAAAAAAAGTAATCTTCAATCTCGTATAATCATTTAGGTATACCTTTTCTAGTACTCTTACTCAATTGAACTTCAGATTCCTCAATATGATTTTGGGATTCAAAACTACCACTTGGATCAAGAATCAATCCTTGATCTATTTGACTATCAAACATGTCTAAAGAGATTAACTGATCATCTGAATTCAACATTTCGTAAAGAGGTTCTCCTTCCTTAATTTCGCCCTTTTTTGGAAAATCATTTTCTAGAAATGTGACATCTCGTGATTCAATTTCAGTAATATTTCCATCTTTAATTCACCGATGAACACATACCCTTTGGAGTGTTCTGAGTATCTTATAAAGATACATTTATTCCCTTTTGGACTCAGTTTTCCAAACTTACCAATATGATCTTTTACATATGCAGCACAACCCCAAGGTAGTAGATCATTCAGGTTTGGTTTATGACTAGTCCATAGCTCATAAGGAGTGAAAGTAACTAATTTAGAAGGCACTTTATTCAATATGTAGGCCGCAGTCAATAATACATTTCCCTAGAAGGAGATAGGTAAATTTTCCTGCACCATCATGGACCTTGCCGTGTCCAATAGTATTCTATTCCTCATTTCTGCTACATCATTATGTTGAGGTGTGTAAGGAGTAGTTAACTGTCTCATAATGCCTTTTTCATTACATAATTTTTCAAACTGTTTTGATAAATATTCACGGCCTCTATCGGTTCTTAAAGTCTTTATACTTTTATCTAATTGATTCTTAACTTCATTCATATATCTTCTAAAGCATTCAAGTGCTTCAGATTTGTGAGAAATCAAATAGACATAATCAAAGCACGTGAAATCATCAATAAACGTAATGAAATACAAAGCACCAGACTTTGCCCTCACATTCATTGGACCACAGATATCAGAATAGATTAATTGTAATAGGGAATCTTCTCTCTTAGCCTTCCCAAATGGTTTGCATGTAATCTTTCCGGCAAGACAATTTTAACAAGTTGGCATTTCGATTTTGAAGAAAGGACCTAAATGCCCTTCCTTTGCCAATCTATTCATACGGTCTTGCCCTATGTGACCTAATCTTGCATGTCATGTAATAACATCAACATCACTGTTACTAGAATAACATGTCATTACACAACGGTCAACATAATAGTCGTAAGTTGAAGGATTACAATCTAAAATGATAAAACCATTATAACGAAGTCCAAAACCATAAAAAATATTGTCTTGAGTAATTCTTCTTGAGTAATTCTAACACCATTGTGACTAAACTTTAAATCGAAACCAAGATCTAGAAGAATAGACACAGATACTAAGTTATGTCGGATCTCTGGAGCATATAGGATGTCATGCAACATCAAAGATCGACCACCACGCAAGTCCATTTTGCAAGTGCCTATCCCTTTGACTTCAAGCTTTGCATTATTTCCTACATATATCCACCTTGATCCAATGAGACTCGACGAAACTCCACAAACGCTTCTCGATCACGACTCACATGGTCGGTGGCCCCTGAGTTTACAATCCACACAGGATAAGATTCAGTTAGTAAAACAGTGCCAGAAACATATGTAGCACTTAGAAATGCGTTTTGAAGTACTATCTTTTTTGGCTCGGGACACTCATGAGCAAAATGCCCTGGAACATGGCAGTTGTAGCATTTCATCTTACTCTTGTCTTTCTTCTTGAAAAACCGTTTTCCCTTCTTGAGATTTGGCTTGTTCCTTTTCTTGGAGGGTCCTTCTCCGGTCTCCTTACCCTTTCCGTCATTTTTCCGATTTTTCTTGTGCTTGAAGCCTGAAGAATTTGTTCCACTTGATTCTGCCACATAAGCATTAGATACAGTTTTGGTAGCACCAAGCCGCTTATCTTCAAGCTCGACATAACAGGCAACATCAGAAAAAGTTTTGATGCTATCATTAAACTATTAGGAAGAGACTGAATCACTGCCTGAACCTGCTGCTCATCAGAGAGAACATGACCAGCACTTTTGAGTTGAGCAATCATGTTAGACATCACCCTAAGGTGTTGTTTGACATTATGATTATGGCGCTTCTTGTAACTGTCAAATTTGATAGTCAGCTTTCTAAGGCGGGTCACAGTAGTACCCTCATATGTCTCTCATAAGTGTGGCCACATAGCATGAGCAGTAGGGTATTCCTCACATTCGTGAATGAGATTATCAACAACAGAACTCACAATAATTCCACATGCAGTGGAATATTTCGTTTTCCACACATTGTAAGCTTCGAGATCTCTTCTGTGTTGAGCAGTATTACCTTCTTCTAGGTGAACCAAAACATGATTAATACCTTCCAGAGCATCTTGCTCTTCCAGTACATACCACATCTTACGACTCCAAATGTTGTAATTCTCACCATTCAGTTTCTCACCATTATTTAAATCAGCAATGATGCTCTTAGATGCCATATCTTTCAATGAGACATTTAAGCAAGTTTTACTCACCAATATTTACTTTAACAAATTTAGCTAGATCATTGTCTGGTAGAGAAATGGCACATTTTCTTTTCAACGTACAATCCATCACGTGAAATATCCAAAAGCAGCCAGAGAAATTAGATGCTACATCTGCCCAAACCAATGTGGTGTATCTTTTACTAGTGGACCAAACCCCCATATATATACATATATCTTAGTGCTAGTCTTCTATACTAGATTCTTAAAGAAGGAATCTCACCACTTTTTGTGGGACCTTAGGTTGAGAGATATATAGGAGTAGGAATTATTAAACCTGAGCCATAAAACATGGTGAAAGATGCACGCACTTTTTCCTTTTAAACGAACACCGATCGAGAGGATTATGCTATGGGGACATAAAATATAGGCCAGAACACATGCGGATATAGATGCAAAAATAGGCAGGTCTTTCAAGGACAATGGATAAGACGCAAGGTGGATATTAAGGAGAAAATGGCTGAGGATTTAACTGGTAAATTGATGATAAGGGGTCAAACTTACCGCCACCTCCACCCAACTCCCACCTCCTTTTCCATAACCTCCAAACCACGCCCCCTTGCCCCCCCCCCCCCCCAACCACGCAAAATCTTAATAATATTTCCTCCGTTCATTTTTAGCTATCCACAATGAATTTTTCACTCCCTTTGAGAAATAATAAATGTAATTTATATTTTACTATAATATTCATAATAATATTTCAAAGGATCTTGAGAGATGATTTGGAGATAAGTAGTTAATATTAAGGGTAAAACAAGATTTTTTGTTTATTTTCTCTTGATATGCTAAAGTAGAAAGTAAAAAATAAAAATCAAATAGAGAGAGTATAAAATAGTCCCAAAAGTCTTCCTAAAACAATCAATAAAGTCTTTTTTTATTTCGCAATTCCCAGCGAGGTTTCTAACCGCTTACACTCAGGGGCGGACCTATGTAGAATTTTTGGGTGCTCCGGCACCCATTAAATTCAGTTACGGAGTGTATAACTATATAGAAAATATAAAGGAAACAGATATAAATAGTTAATAGAGCACCCCCGAACTCAAAATTCCTGGATCCAGCACCCCCGAACTCAAAATCCTGGGTCCGCCTCTGCTTACACTACATGCTTACACACATTGTGTGTAGTGTATAATCAATGTGTACATATTATACACAATCAGTTCATAGGGCTACCTCAAACAATCAACTCGATTATATGCTTTAGTAATTATTGATTCTGAATACTTTGGGAATATAGGGGCTTTGTGAACCTGTAGCTAAAAACTATGGGTTGGGATTTTTATCTCATGGGTTGGGTTTGGGATATGGTATTATTGGGCAACTTACATAAATAAATACTTTTTAATGTTTGCTTTCAATTCGTAGCTATCTTTTTGCTATTTACAATTCGTAGCTACATTTATGTATTTTTGTTGTATTTCAGTGTATTTGAATACACTGTTCAGTTGTATCCAACCTTATCTGATGTCACATATATTTGGTTGTATTTGGATACATGCAACCTTAATTTCTCTGAATACATATGTATTCAAAATGATGTATTTAAGTGCATTAATATGGGCCCTTTCGGGTATTTTATAAATGTGAAAAACTCAAACGGTCCAAGCTAGGCCCAAAAATGAGCCCAACTGAAAATCCAAACAAAAAACCAAAAATAAAAATAAAAAAGGAAAAGACAACAAAATGAAATAACCAATGTCTGATATCCTCATTTGGAAAGGGGTAAAAAAACCTTTCTCTTTCTAGAACCTCCGGCTTCTCTCTAGACTTGTCTCCTCCGACGTATTCTTCGGCGAAATTTTTGAGGTGCAAGAGTGATGAAGCTTGCGTATGGTGTATGTTTACACCTTGATTCAACTCTGACTTGCCTTCACCTTCTTTATCGAGCAAAAAATCAGGTACAATCTTAATTTTGACCTTACAATTCTACCATTCTTGAAATACACGACGGGGGTTGTGTATTTTAGTGTGTTTATACATTGATGTATCCTTTTGTTTTAGGTGTTGTTGAATGTATTTGAATGTATTTTAACAAAATTTCATATGCAAAATTTCAAATACACTGTATGTACTTGAAAAATTGTATACAAATATATAGATCATTCAAACAACACATACAGTCAAATACATCTAGTTTGCGCCCAAAATACAATCAGCCAATGACTGTATTTTAATGTATTTCAAAAAAATTTCAGATGCAAAATTTCAAATACACTGTATTTACTCAAAAAATTGTATGCTAACATATGTACATAGATCATTTAACCAACACATACAGTCAAATATATCTAGTTTGCCTCCCAAAATACAATCAGCCAACGACTGTGTTTGACTGTATTTCAACAAAATTTTAGATACAAAATTTCAAATACACTCAAATCTAAGATACAACAAAGAGAAGAAGTCATGAATTTTGGTATCCATCAGATCAGAGAAGCATAATGTCAGTGGAGGAGGCAATGGCGTTTCTCAGATCCGGTAGTGTCGCCGTGAAGGAGGAAGAGGCGGAAAGAGAGATGTGGCCACCATTGAAGCAACAATACGTGAGAAAGCTAACTTGGCCGGAGATATGGTATTTGGTTGCAGAGACGGAAGAGACGGCGGCGACTGAGAGAAAAGAGAGAGGGGAAAAGGAGAGAGGAAACAGTGTTTGGCCTGAGACAGGAACGGAGAGAGAGAGAGAGAGAGAGAGAGAGAGAGAGAGAGAGAGAGAGAGAGAGGGGGGGGGGGGGGGGGGGGAGAAGAGACGAATGAGGGAGAAAATACAAGCCATAAACCTAATGTATTTTGGTATAGCTATGAATGGTAATTTGCAAAATCACTGTAGCTACTAAATATAAATAAATTAAAAGGTAGTTATTATCAATAATTACCTCTTAGAGGTAGCTATGCCAAGTAATTATATTTACTTGGCATAACTAACTCTAAAATGTATTTATGATTAGTAACTACTATTTAATTCAATTACTAGCTACAGTGAATTTTCAATTTACATATCATAGCTATACCAAATGCCTCTCTTTACTGGCTTGTATTTCTCCCTCACCTCTCTCTCTCTTCTTGATGCAAGATAAAGAACGAAAATACAATAAAAGGGCAAGAAAAGAAAAGGATTACACAACTTAAGACCCAATTTATCAACCAAAGTAATAGAAAACTAAGACCTCTAAATTAAGAACAAAGAAACACCAAACTCCTAGGAAGACCTCAAGATATTTGATTCCCAAGCAACCTTTCCTCTCAATAATTACACAATCAAAGTCTTCACAAGCTCTCAACTCTCAAGAGTTTTACAATAGCAAATATCAATAGTCAAAATAGTCTACCATGAAATGAACTAACTTAGACTATTTATAGTCTTAGGCTAAATTATTACACAAGAGGCCCAAAAGTGGCTCTCAAGTTTGCAAAAATGACCCAAAAGATCCGGATGTCACGATTTGTAGCTTCATATGCGAGACGCGTGTCTAATGTTCCTTTGCATGTTGTGTTCCTCAAAATCCCCAGATTGGCTGACACACTCTGCGTTGGTGTTGTTGGTTCGTAGGTTCAACATGTGGCACACTCTGCATTGGTGCTGGTGATTTGCAGGTTCAACATGTGGCACACAGGTTCAACATGTGACACTATTGTTGTGTCGCATGTTGTGCCTTCTTCCCCTTCTTTCACCCTTTTGTCCTCCCATGCAATCATCAATGCTTGGGTCCCTCGGGATGGCAACAAAATGTGTCCTAACACATCCATTTTCATGAAAAGCCCTTGTGTAACTTGGAGTTCACGTGTTTGGCTCCTTGTGAAAGGTCTTGATGCAACTCGGATTGTATCATTCTCCCCTTCTTGAAAAGAATTTTCCTCAAATTTAAGGGGTCATTATCATGCACATCCATAGGGGAGATGTCACACACATTGAAGGTGTTATGAACTTGGTATTCGGGTGGAAGATCAATTTTGTATGCATTGTCATTGAGTCTCTCAA
Organism: Lycium barbarum; assembly: GCF_019175385.1. Classification (NCBI taxonomy): domain Eukaryota; kingdom Viridiplantae; phylum Streptophyta; class Magnoliopsida; order Solanales; family Solanaceae; genus Lycium; species Lycium barbarum. The sequence goes on from NC_083346.1 coordinate 69,920,291, forward strand.
GTACCTCGAATGAACCATCTCCTCTAGGTATCAACTTGGTCTTCCTTTTGTTGGGAAACCTCTCCTTCCGGAAGTATACCCAAACCCAATCACCCGGTTCAAGCACAACTCTCTTGCATTCTTTGTTGGCTCTCTTGGCCGTTTCTTTGTTCTTATTCTCAAGTGAAGCCTCACCTTCTCCTGCAACTTCTTCATGGCCTTGGCTCGTTTGTTGCCATCTAAACTCAACACAACATCTTGAGACAAAGGGGTTAGATCTAAAGGGGTAAAGGAGTTAAAACCATAAACCACTTCAAAAGGTGACATGCCAATAGTGCTATGAATGACTCTATTGTTAGAAAATTCAACAAAAGGAAAATGATCTTCCCAAGATGCTAGTTTCCCTTTAACCATGGCCTTAAGCATAGAACCCAAGGTCCTATTGACAACTTCAGTTTGGCCATCGGTTTGTGGGTGACAAGAGGTAGAAAATAACAATTTAGTACCAAGTCATCCTCACAATTCTTTCCAAAAGTGGCTAAGGAATTTGGGATCCCTAACGCTCAGTATGGTTTTGGGAATGCCATGCAACTTCACTACATGCTCAACAAACAACGACGCAATATGAGGTGCATCATCAATTTTATGACATGCAATGAAATGAGCCATTTTTGAAAATCGGTCAACAAAATCCATTGAAATATCAAACCAAGGTTGTTAAGGGGTGGGGAGAGAGGTGTACAAACCATGGGGAAGGAGTCTAGACTTAGCACCACGGCACTTAATGCATTGACCACAAATCTTAGCCACATCCCTCCGCATATGAGGCCAATAAAATTGCTCCTCAAGAATCCCCAAAGTCTTATCAATCCCAAAATGTCCCATCCATCCCCCACTGTATGCCTCCCTCACAAATAATTCCCTCCAAGAGCTCATGGGCATACACAAATGTTTATTTTTGAACAAGAAACCATCAAACTTAGAATAGGGAGTAGAACACATATCCTTAATCCACCTCTTCCTTTCCCATTCTTCGCAATCTAGAAAGATTTTGGAAAAGACGGGGCCCTAGGGATACAATATCTTCAAACTTTCAAAACCCATCAATTTGGAAGACAAGGTATTAATCAAAACATGTTTCCTTGATAGGGCATCCGCCACTACATTATCCTTTCCTTTTTGTATTGGATTACATAAGGGAAGGTTTCAAGGAATTCAACCCACTTAGCATGCCTTCTGTTCAACTTCCCTTAGGCCTTAAGATGCTTTAAGGACTCATGGTCGGTCCTAATCATAAACTCTTTAGGCCACAAATAGTGTTGCCAATCACCCAAAGCTCTAATCAAAGCATACAATTCAAGATCATAGGTGGAGTAATTCAACGTCGCACCCTTAAGCTTTTCACTAAAATAGGCAACGAGTTTTTGGTTTTGCATCAAAACAGCTCCAATGCCTACTTTACTAGCAGCATATTCAATTTCAAAGATTTTGTTAAAATCGGGTATTTGCAATAACGCTGCGGAGCTAAGCATTTGTTTCAACGTTTCAAAAGCCTTTACTTGCTCCACACCCCAAGAAAAGGGCTTATCCTTTCGGATTACCTCGGTCAAACGGCTATGGTACTAAACCCTTTAACAAATTGCCTATAAAAACTAGCCAATCCATGAAAACTTTTTATATCACCAATGGATTTAGGAGTTGATCAATCCTTAATAGCATCTATTTTGGATTCATCAACCTCAAGCCCCCTTAAGCTCACAACAAAACCCAAGAAAACAACTACATCAACACAAAAAGATCATTTAGCAACATTAGCATAAAATTGTTCTTGTCTAAGCACTTCAAACACACATTTCAAATGAACAACATGCTCATCCATGGTTTTACTATACATCAAAATGTCATCAAAGTAAACAACCACGAATTTGTCAATAAAAGGTTCCATCACATGGTTCATCAAACGCATGAGGGTACTAGGAGCATTAGTGAGACCAAAAGGCATCACCAACTATTCATATTGACCAAATTTGGTCCTGAATGCGGTTTTCCACTCATCTCCGGGTTTTATCCGGATTTGATGATACCCACTCTTAAGGTCTATCTTAGAGAATATGCATGAACCATTCAATTCATCAAGGATGTCATCAAGATGAGGTATGGGATGGTGATACTTTACCATTATCTTATTGATGGCTCGGCAATCAACACACATGCGCCATGACCCATCTTTTTTTGGCACTAAGATCACGGGCACGGCATATGGACTCATACTTTCTCGCACAACACCCTTTTCAAGGAGTTCATCCACTTGCCTTTGAAGCTCCTAAGTGTCATCCGGATTGGCTCTATAAGCTGGATTATTTGGAAATTGTGACCCCAGGACAAAGTCAATTTGATGTTCAATTCCCCTTAAGGGTGGTAACCCTTTTGGGAGCTCCGTTGGTAACACATCGTCAAAATCCTGCAAAAGAGAAGAAATAGAACTAGGAAAAGAAGGGGTTAGTTCATCAGTTTGCAACGCATAATCCCTATGCATGAGGAGAATCACCGATTGACGCTCCTCCAATTCCTCCCTAATTTCCCCAAAATTTGCTAAGATGGACACCTTGGCCTTTTCCGTTGAATCCCTTGTCTTCACCCTTCCTCCTTGATAACCACTCTCTTCAATATTCCTTTGTACCACCATGTTTGATTGCAAGGCATCCTTGTACTTCTCCTTCAACTCCCTCATTTTATTAGAGAACTCACCAACTTGAAGAGGAGACATTGGGCACATCACATGTTTGACTCCATTGTGGACAAGTGTATATCGATTGGTTCTACCATCATGCTTGGTTGACCTATCATATTGCCAAGGTCCCCCAAGTAGAAGGTGACAAGCTTGCATGGGAACTACGTCACATAGAATCTCATCTTGATACTTCCAGCCTTGAATTTGATAATAGTTTGTCAGGTCACCTTCAATTCTCCATATTCATTGAGCCATTGGAGTTTATAAGGATGTTCATGACAGGTGGTGGGGAGATTTAAGAAATAAACTAGAGTTGTACTTGCAACGTTCGCACAACTCCTACTATCAATGATCATGATACACACATTTTGATTGATGATACACTTGGAATGAAAAAGGTTCTCCCGTTGACTAGGATCATCCATGTCCTTACTTATCATTGCTCTCCTTACTGCGTAGTCTAGAATAGTGATCTCCCCTTCTTGAGGCTTAGTTATACATGTCAACACCCTCCTTGATAAATAAAGTTTCAACTCATTCTCTTAAAAGTCAATTCTCATCTTTACAAGTTGGAACTCATCGTAGTATTCTTCCACACTCTTTTTGTTTTGCCTCAAGGTATACACCTTCTTGAGTTGTTCTTGCTTGTAGCGCTCTGTGACATACTTACATCGCATGGCGTCCTTCAATTCATCCCAAGTAGGCGTGGGAGGAAGCCCAACAATTCTTCTAGCTTTCACTTGAGTTTCCCACCATGTGGAGGCGTACCTTTCAAATTGAGCAATGGTGTAAGACGCCTTTTTCACCTCATACATGTCATTTGTCAAGAAAATTATATCACAATGCATCACCCAATCAAGAAACGTATCGGGTTCACTTCCCCCTTTGAAGGTCGAAAAAGTAATCTTGATGGAATTGAGACTCATGTCTCGCCCTCCTCCATAACCATGGTTCCCATTAAATTCTCCATCATAATCATGACCTTGATTGTCACGATCGTGGTACCCTTCACGAGCTTGGTACCCTTCTTGCCTACCCATGTGCGGGTTAGGACCATGCCTTCCACCTCGACCTCGATAACCATCTTGTGCTTGCCCTCGTTTCTCCCAACCTTGATTCCCATAATGTTCATGCTCAAGCATAGCTTCTTCTATCTCATTATCATTTGGTTGTTGGATATTTGGACGGTTTTGGGGTGGCATTGGTGCATGTAGGTGTGGATCATTTGGAGGTGGGTCGTTTGGATGTGGGTCATTTGGAGTTTGATCTTGTGGAGGTGGGTTGTTCCGTTGGCCTATGGGAATGTTATTGGTAGGGTGAGGACGGTATTTCGAAGAGTTGTGTTTTGAGGAGTGTCTTGGGGGGTGGGGTTATATAATTAATAAAAGGTGTCGGGTGACAATGTAAGTGAAGTGCTTCGAGTGGCTCTACTTTTATCTCCTTGGTATTGCCCTCGGGGCGAATATGATACCTCCCTACTACCTCCTTCAATTTCTTCAACCCTACTTTCTAAGTTTTCCATTCGACCATCCATACTCCCTACCTTGTCGTTCAAGGCTTGCAACGCTCTCATCACATCAACGAGTGTGAGTTCCCCGGTGGGAACTTGTGTTCCATCCTCCATAGCTATGGTTCCTATTCAAGACACTCAACAAAACAAGCAAACACGTTAGGTTAGTGTAAAACAACTCACAATCGCTCAAGTATGCGCACCTTTAATTGCCTCACAAATTGCTTCGGCCAAAGATTGTGTTCTTATTAATGTCGGTTAGTCATAAGGGTTCAAATGCTACTCTTGGTCGGAATAGATTCTTGTTAGACTAAGAAAGAACGAACGACTCAATTCAAACTAACGGACTTGAAACAACAAGTTATTCGACGAAGTAAAAACGAGAGAATGAAGAGAATTGGTACGAAAGAAAGTAAGCACTCAAGAACTAATCAAATTCAAGTAGAATCAATTACTAGAGTTCAATTTAGTTTAGATGATCAAAGAAAGTGAAAAGAAATGAAATGGAATGAAGATTTGAGTCAAAACCTGAAGTGCGTAACTTGAGATAGTACTGTAGCTTCGCAGAAAGTGTCTGAGACACGGTATGCGTCTCGCAGATTGACCACAAGAGTTGTTCAGTTTTCTGACACAGTCTGCGGTGGAACTGCGTGTCAGCAGACTGAACATGCGACTCCACAGATGGTGTCGCAGATGGTGCCTTTTTTCAGCCCACAATTGGTGACGACAATTCTTCTTGGGATCCGTTTGATAGGTTCTTTTTCTGAATTTTCTAAAGTCTTGGATCCCCTTGGGCCCACCTAACCTTGTATTTATTTCTTTGGGGTAGAAAACACTTTTCCAAAACTTTTGGGAATATTTTTGGATCAAACCTTCTTTGGGTCTTCTTCTTCAACAAGAATTTATGAAGGTGTAGGTGGCTCAAGAACACATTTCTAGCTACCTCCAAATCTACTCAAAATTCCCCTAAATTTCGGATTTGAGTTCCCTTAATCAAATAGAACAAAGTCCAATGGTTATCAACCTTCAATTTCACCAAATTTTCAAGACCCACCAAAGAGTTCTTCAATTTTCGTCAAAGCTTCAACTCAACAATGGTAGATCCCTTAATAATAACTCGATTGACACGAAACATGGAAGTTAGACTCTACTAATACTAAGGAACAAGATTCTAGGGTCAAATTAACAAAACAAACACAAAATTTTTGGGATTTTGGTGAAAAATTTCCAGAGTTTTTTTTTTTTTTGTAGTAACACAACCCAAGATTAGATTTGTTGGAACAAACCTAAATTAAGATCCGATACCAATTGATGCAAGAATAAGAATGAAAATACAATAAAAGGGCGAGAAAAGAAAAGGATAGATAATTTGACACAACTTAAGAGCCAATTTAGCAACCAAAGTTATAGAAAACTAAGACATCTAAATTAAGAACAAAAGAAACACCAAACTCCTAGGAAGACCTCAAGGGATTTGATTCCCAAGCAACCTTTCCTCTCAATAATTACACAATCAAAAGCTTCACAAGCTCTCAACTCTTAAGAGTTTTACAATATCAAATATCAATAGTCAAAATAGTCTACCATGAAATGAACTAACTTAGCCTATTTATAGTCTTAGGCTAAATTATTACACAAGAGGCCCAAAAGTGGCTCTCAAGTTTGCAAAAATGACCCAAAAGATCCGGATGTCACTATTTGTGGCTTCATATACGAGACGCATGTTCCCTACTGTTCCTTTGCATGTTGTGCTCCTCAAAATCCCCAAATTGGCTGACATACTCTGCGTTGGTGCTGTTGGTTCGTAGGTTAAACATATGGCACACTCTGCATTAGTGTTGTTGGTTCGCAGGTTCAGCATGTGACACTACTGTTGTATCGCATGTTGTGCCTTCTTCCCGTTCTTTCGCCCTTTTGTCCTCCCATGCAATGCTTGGGTCCCTCGGGATGGCAACAAAGTGTGTCTTAACACGTCTATTTTCATGAAAAGCCCTTGTGTAACTTGGAGTTCACGTGCTTGGCTCCTTGTGAAAGGTCTTGATGCAACTCGGATTATATCACTTCTCCCTCACCTCTCTCTTCGTTCCCACTCTTTTCTCCCTCACCTTTCTCTCTCTCCGTTCACTCTCTCTTCTCCCTCACCTCTTTCTTGTCAGATCTAAAACTTTTTGGCACCGACAAATTAAGATCTAGCTCCAGTAGCTCGCTGGAGAGGATAAATCTAAAGCTTTTTAGCACCGAAGAATCGAGATCTAGCTCCGGTATCTCATCGGGAAGGATAGATCTGAAGCTATCCGATACATACGAGTCGAGATTTAGCAGCAATGGCACAAATCAACATTCTTAAGGCATTTTTTGTTGCAATGATTGTTGTTGTTTTCTCTGCAACAACCTGGGGTCAGGAATTGGCTTCGGCACCGGCACCTGACTCCGGAGCTGCCTTCTTTCTAGCTCAATCAGGTGCTTTGGTGGCTACTTTCTACTTGTCTCTGTTGTTTCTCTCTTGAGGCAATAAATATTAATATATTTGTTTATTATGTTCCTCGATTTTGCAAGATCTATTATTATACAGAGAGTTTGATTTGTTAGGGATTTAGGAACTTTGGTTGTTATTATTACCGACAACAAATTTCGGATTTGAGTGTATTCTTCATTTTTTTTTTAGTATAAATACAGTGTATTTATGTAGATCTGAGTGTATTCGTCTGGCTGGAATCAATGGTTTCTTCTCCTTCTTGTAGCTCAGATCTGAGTGTATTTGTGTGTATTGTTTTAGTGTAAATATAAGTTATATGTATTTGGGATAATTGTATTTTTGGGTAAAACTGGATGTATTTTGATAGTATGTGTTGATTGAATGATCTATATACATATGTTTGTATACAATTTTTTCGAGTAAATACAGTGTATTTGAAATTTTGCATCTGAAATCTTATTGAAATACATTCAAATACAATCGAATACATTTAACCTTTGCGACGTCTGGCAGTGACCTTGCTGATCGGAGCTCGAATACATTCAAATACAGCCAAAACAAAAGGATTCATTAATATATAAATACACTGGAATACACAGCTCTGTCGTGTATTTAAATAAACTGGAATACAATCACTTTGCATACACATGTATTCAAAGAAATTAAGGTTGAATGTATTCAAATACACGCGACATCAATAAGGTTGGATACAACTGAACAATGTATTCAAAGACACTCAAATATACCCGAATTGCTTAAATGTAGCTACGAATTGTAGATTTAAAAAGGTAGCTTCAGATGGTTAGAAGCTCCTAAAATATAGCTATTGTGTAAGTTGTTATTTGGGTCATGGAGATCTTTTATCCAAATAATATTTTTAATTAAATAGTTGTGGTTTCCGGTGGAGTTGGCCGGATAATAGCAAGAATAATACTATATACTACGAATTAAATTGAAAGTTGATTGGTTTGTGGTTAGAAAAATAAATTTGATGAAATTAATCACATCAAAAAGTCAACTCATTAGTAAGAAGAGTCTACAAACTCTCCAATTCCTCCATTGATATGCTAATTCAAGCTATACTTATGGATTAATAATCAATTTGATAAAAATTATCGTTGAGTTCGTGAATTCTCACGAGTTAATTGGGAATGTCAATTCATCAAGTTCTCGCATCAAGAGTTAAATTCCATTAACCTAATCCGTATCTTTACTAACTGTTCACCCCAAGATAAAAAAAAAAAACAAGCTTAATTTTTTCTCTTAAGAGTTAGAAGTTACCTAAAATCCTTAAAGATGCCTTGATTACTGTTGGTTCCTCAAAATCCCCTACTTGAAAGAGTAATTAGGCTGCACATAATTTGAGACGAACTAGGATCGGAACTTACGTATCCAATGCATAAAATCCTTAAAATTGGACTAAAGGAGCCTTAAATTAGAAGTGATAAATGGGTGGTGTGAATTGAATTTAAGCGGATCAAGACGAGTCGAATTATTGAAAGGGAAAAGTACACAAAATAGCCTGTTTCAATTACTTATACTTATTTTTACCCATATGGGGTTTATTTACCCAAAATACCCAGACGGCCCAAACAAATTACCCGCAATACCAAGGGCAATTTGCAAGATTGCCCTTCGCTGGGGGTGGTCTTTAATTTTTGCCCTTCAAATTTGTGGTCTTTAACTTTTGCCCTTAAGCCACAAATTCTGTCTTGTGAATTTTTTTTTATTGAGTTACGGTTCAAACTCACAACCTCAGGATATTAGGCGAAGTGTAAAACTTAAAGACCACCAAATTGAAGGGTAAAAATTAAAGACCACCCCAAATGAAGGGAAATCCGCGCAAAAAAAAAAAACAAAAAAAAGGCAACACCAATCCTCCCCCCTAAGCCGGCCCAAGCTTCCTTCTAATTTAGCTGCTCAATCCCCTTGGGCAGCCTGCCCACAACTCCCCTTCCTCATTTAATTTCAATTATTTTTCTTTTCCATATTTCGTCCGAGCCTTGTTTCACGCAGAGTTTGAAATTGAAAAACTTATGGCTTGCTACTTCTTCTTCCTACATCAAGCAACTAATTTCATAAATATTATATGCATATTTCTCCTTCTTCTTGCTGTTTTTGAAGAGTTTGTTCCATACAAGATCCAATTTTACAAAATTTTGCATTATAGCTTCCACGAATTCCTAGTTCCAATTCTTTAATTATTATTGTTAATTAAAAATATTTAATCAAGTTACAAGATTTTTTGGTTCTGATAGATGTTCCTACATCTATTTGAACCTAATTAATATGTACTTTGTCACTTAAAGAGTTCTTATAATTGCCTAGTTACGTTCTAATTTTAGTTCTTCCTTGTCGAGCAAAGATGCATATGTAATGAAAGTGGTTCCCGTTAGAAGTATGTAAATTACAAAATCTCAGTTTTGTTGAAAATAAAATAGTCACCAAAGTGAATATACTTAAAAAATTCATGTTAAATTGAACTAAACATAAATAAATTATTCATGTGTTCCATCCTGAACCAAGCATAATGTGTTGACTTTTAAAGTAATTTTATCCTTAGAAGCACATTTGTTATAACTAATATACTTTTCTAAAAAAATTAATAGTAAAATATAAATGTAATGATTTCTTTTATTTTTAGTACAGTGTGTATTAGTTAATATCATCTTCTTTGTTACTTTATATTTTCCCCTTGATCACATAAATATCGCTGTGTCATTCTCCACAATTTTCTCTTTATCCTCCAGTGGGGTGACGGAGGGTCCCATGAAAGCCAAGGACATACGAGAGGCAAGGAAAAAGATTAGTTACATTTAGATTTTAGAGTGTACACTTTATATCAAAAGCTTATCCCAACAATGAGTTACACTAGCTACAAATTCGCACTGTTCCTTTTGATGTGTGAGTTAATGTACTTTTAATTGTATCACAATATTAAAATTTGGTGATGTGTAAAAGAAAAAGATACTTATTTTTTAGCCTGATAGATTTTCTTGTAACTCAAGAACACAAATTTCGCGTATTAATATACTGGATTTTCATTGACCTCTCCTGGATTGTTTTTTCCCTTTTGGTGTTGTGAGTTCTTTAGAGTTAGAGTTCTAAAGGATATCTTTAGATTTATATTAATCAATGTCGAAAACAATGAAGTTTCATTGAAAAAAAATTAAGATTTTATTTTTGTAATGCTCTTCTATAGTCTTGCTGGAAATCTTTGCCGGTCAACTCCTTCGATTTTCATTGTCAGTTAACTTTACTTAATTGTGCGTTTTGAGGCAAAAGTAACAGCGGTAACGATAGTGATGGTGGCGGGATAATGATGGATGATGATAAGGAGAAAGAATGAAGAAGATCGAGGAGTTTTTCTTTTATGTAGATGAATGTTTTTCACGCGTCTCTTCTAGGTGTATATTACACACCATATCATGACAACAATAAGTGTCTAATAATTGTTAGGATTTAAATCCCAAATCCGATCTTTGTAAGCAGGTTCCCAGGAAAGATTGGAGGGTCACAGCTGGACCACTTAAATACCAACCTCCTTAGACAGAACCTACTTACGCCGTGATGTAAGCGAAGAATAAATAGCACACACAGATTTATAGTGGTTCACCCTCAATGTGAGAGCTACGTCCACGTTGCTGCTGCAGATCTTATTAAAGAAGAAATATTACAAGTGTTTACAACACTCAACCTCACAACCCCAATCCCAATTACACTCAAGAATTTTACCACAGAAAATTCTCTCAAAGACCTTCTCTTACTTAGGCCTTTCACTAAGAGTATTTCTCTTAGATTTTTTCTCTCTTGGGATGTGTATAGCAAATGATCTTAATGATATCTTACAAATGAACCATAAGCTACCTATTTATAGGAATGAATTTCCTATGATGAGGTAAGCACTTACATCACGACTATTATGAGGTAAGCGCTTACATCACGACTATGTGAACAAAAGAATTGACTTGTTTGGCCAATTCCACACCTAACAAATCTCCCACTTGAAGACTAATTTTAATTTGTCTTCACACTTTGATCGATGCAGCAGCTCTTTCCTACTTTCATACTTCGTGCAGGCCAACTGAAGTTGAGCATAGCTTCAGTTTGTCTATCGTCACTGCCTTTGTCAGCATGTCTGCTGGATTCTGACTCCCTGCGATCTTCTCAAGCACCAGCGCTCCATCTTCCAAAGCTGATCTAATGAAATGGTACCGGAGTTGTATGTGCTTCGTTCGAGCATGGTAAACCGGGTTCTTTGCCAAATGAATGGCGCTTTGGGTATCACAATATAGCACACTTCCCTCGTGGTCCTGATCCAATTTCCGCAGAAAAGATTGTAGCCACATCATTTCCTTTGTGGCCTCCGTCACAGCAACGTACTCAGCCTCACAACTAGAGAGAGCTACTATCTTTTGCAACTTGGAAACCCAAGAGATTGCAGTACCTCCGAAGGTGTAAACATACCCGGATGTGCTCTTTCTGCTATCAATATCACCACCATTGTCAGCATCAACATACCCTTGCAATCCTGTTTTTGATTTTCGGAAATACAGAGCTGAACTCGAGCTGCCTTTCAGATATCTGAATATCCACTTCACAGCCTCCCAGTGTTGCTTTCCCGGATTGCTCATAAATCGGCTGACAACTCCCACTGCATGTGCAATGTCTGGCCTTATACATATCATTGCATACATAAGACTACCGATTGCAGATGCATAAGGTATCTTGTCCATCTGCTTCTTCTCATCCTCGGTTGTCGGCGACTGGTCCTTTGACAACCGAAAGTGTCCAGCCAAGGGAGTGCTGACTGGCTTGGCATCATGCATGTTAAACCTTTTGATAACTTTCCTCACATATTCTTCTTATGAGAGTTTGATGCCCTCCTTGCTTCGGTCGATTCGCATCCCAAGGATTTGCTTTGCAGCTCCCAAATCCTTCATTGCAAACTCTTCCGATAACCCCTTTTTCAACCGATCAATCTCCTGTAGGTTTGCTCCTACGATTAGCATGTCGTCGACATAGAGTAGCAGTATCATGTACGAGTCTTCAATTTTTTTGAAGTAACAGCAGTGATCTGCCTCGCACCTTGAAAAATCAGCTTTCTTCATAAAGCTGTCAAACTTTAAATACCACTGTCTTGGAGCCTGTTTTAGTCCGTACAGACTCTTTTGAAGTTTGCACACCAGATTCTCCTTTCCTTTGATTTTGAATCCCTCCAGCTGTCGCATGTAGATTTCCTCGTCTAGATCACCGTGAAGAAATGCAGTTTTCACGTCCATCTGTTGCAGATGTAGATTTTCCTTTGCTACCAGCCCAAGAACAGTTCTGATAGTCACCATCTTGACTACGGGAGAGAAGATCTCCGTATAGTCAATGCCTTCTTTCTGTTGAAATCCCTTTGCAACCAGCCTTGCTTTATAACGCTTGCTTCCATTGGGTTCTTCCTTTATCCGATAAACCCATTTGTTTTGCAATGCCTTTTTATCCTTTGGCAACTCGGATAATTCCTATGTATGATTTGCCGATAGTGAATCCATTTCATCCTTCATTGCCAGCTCCCACTTAGTCGATTCATCGACTTGCATTGCTTCTTCATAACATTCTGGCTCCCCTCTATCAGTGAGTAGAATGTAGTTGAGGGATGGAGAGTACCTGTGAAGCGGCTTCCTGATCCTGGATGATCTACGCAGCTCTGTGATTGGCGTCTGTTCATTTGTTTCAGAATCAACACTTTCATCAGCACCTTCTCGGATTGTTTGTTCCTCTGCCTCGGTTGTACCTGGCTGCGGCTCAGGTGCCGGAAAGTCCCTCAAATCGACTATTTCCGATTCCTTGTCCTGACATTCTGAATTCTTTTGCAGCTTGTCTTTGTACAGTACCTCTTCGTTAAAGACAACATTCCTGCTTCGGATGATCTTCCGATTTTGTTCATCCCAAAATCGGTACCCAAGCTCGGTGTCACCATAGCCAATAAAGTAACACTTCTTTGATTTTGGATCAAGCTTGCTTCTAGCCGTATCATCATTATGAACATATGATAAGCAACCGAACACTTTCAGAATTGAAAGATTTACCTTCTTGCCACTCCAGACTTCTTCTGGAATTCTGAAATCCAAGGGAACTGACGGTCCTCGGTTAATTAAGAAGGCCGCGGTATTGACTGCATCTGCCCAAAATGTCTTGGGCAGTCCAGAGTGTATTCTCATACTCCGAGCACGCTCGTTCAACGTTCGGTTCATTCTTTCGGCTACTCCATTCTGTTGCGGCGTTCCAGGAATAGTCTTCATCATCTTGATCCCATTATCGGCACAGTACCGTTTGAAATCACCATCAGTGTATTCTCCGCCGTTGTCGGACCTCAAACACTTCAACTTGAGGTTTGTTTCATTCTCGACCATGGCTTTCCATCTTTTGAATACACTAAACACATCGGATTTATTTTTCATAAAATAAACCCATACCTTCCTGGTTGAATCATCAATGAAGGTCACGTAGTAGTGTGATCCTCCAAGGGAGGGTACAGTGGTAGGTCCCCACACGTCTGTGTGCACCAATTCCAGCTTTTCGACCTTCAACTCTCTGCCTGCACTTGAGAAGCTTACTCGCTTTTGTTTTCCGAGAATGCAGCTCTCACACGCATGAAGGTCCACCGTCTTCAGCTCCGGAATTAAGCCATTTGTCACCAACAGCTTCATCCCCTTCTGGTTGATATGCCCAAGCCGACAATGCCACAAATCTGTCTTCTTTGTGTTGTCAACCACAGCAACAATATCACGACAGCTATCCGTCATGTAGAGAGTGCCAATCTTCTTTCCTCGGCCAACTACCATAGCACCTTTCGCCACCTTCCAAGACCCATTACCAAAGTTGAGATCATATCCCTCATCATCAAGCTGACCTACTGAGATCAGGTTTCGCATCAGCTTTGGAACATGTCTAACTTTTGTAATCTTCCACGAGGATCCATTTGACATCTTCAAATTAATGTTTCCCGTGCCAACAACATCTAGCGGCTCTCCATCGGCTAAATAAACTTTACCGAGATTCCCAGCCACGTAATTTGTCATTATATCATGATGTGGGGTGGTATGAAAGGACGCTCCTGAGTCAAGCACCCAAGAGTCTATCGGGCTGTCAACCGATAGCAACAACGCATCGCCAATGTCTTCCGTAGCAGCGTTGATTCCAGCCCCCTTGTTGTCCTCCTTCTTTGGCGCCCTGCAGTTCTTCTTGAAGTGACCTGGTTTTCCACAGTTCCAACACTCAAATGTTCGTCCTGGTCTGAATTGACCCCTGCCATTCCTTGACTTCGATCTGCCCCTATTTCGGTTGTAGTTTCTGTCATAATTTCTGCTTCTGTTTTCAACATTAAAAGCAGAACTCGTCGATGCCTCTCCAGAATCTGTCCTGCGCACTTCCTCAGCAAGGATACGATCCCTAACATCGTTGAACTTTAGTTTGTCACTGCCGACAGAATTACTAACCGCTGCTCTCATTGGCTCCCAGCTATTTGGTAGGGATGCCAACAAAATTAGAGCTTGCACTTCATCATCGAAGTCAATTTTTACCGATGACAATTGATTTACAATGGTATTGAATTCATTTACGTGTGCAGCAACATGAGCATTTTCCATCATCTTTAGATGAAATAGTTTCTTCATGAGAAATACCTTATTATTTGCCGAAGGTTTCTCATACATGTCAGACAATACCTTCATCATATCTGCAGTGGTCTTCTCCTTTGCCACATTGTGAGCAACGTTCTTTGACAGCGTCAGCCGAATGACTCCCAGAACTTGTCTGTCTAGGAGATTCCAATCTGCTTGCTTCATCTCCTCTGGTTTCGGACTCAGAGGTTCACGAAGCTTTCTGCCATATAAATAATCTTCAATTTGCATTCTCCAGAACGCAAAGTCTGTACCATCGAATTTACCGATGTCGTGCGTCGTACCATCTTCGCCTCCCATCGTTTCTAAATCACAACACAACCTGTTGCCCTGATACCAGTTGTTAGGATTTAAATCCCAAATCCGACCTTTGTAAGCAGGTTCCCAGGAAAGATTGGAGGGTCACAGCTGGACCACTTAAATACCAACCTCCTTAGACAGAACCTACTTACGCCGTGATGTAAGCGAAGAATAAATATGTAACACCTCGTAGCTTCGAGTGAAAGTTCGACTCATAAGATGACAATATAATGGAACCAATATGAGGGTTATAGGAAGTGTTTTGAAAACTAATTAAGTCATAAGAAATGTCTTTGGGCAAAACAAAGTTGAAAACCACTCTACAGGGCATGTTTGCCAATGAGTTTGTGGAAGGTCTTACTTCCTATGATCATAACCCCTTTAAATATTTAGAATTTGGGAAACCTTCCTTGATGAAAGTTGTAGATCTTTGAAATAGCTTTCCAACGATAGGTCGCCCAGCCCAAACGGAGCTACGTACAAAAAGTTATGCCCATTTTACTGAAGCATGTCTTCGCTGGGAAATGGGTGACTTCGACGAGAAGATCGACGTTTCGTCGATCTGATCGACGGTTCGTCCTTTGAACCGTCGAATGTGCATTGTTCACTGGAAATTTGGCCAATTCAACGGAGGAGATCGACGTTTCGTCGATCTGATCGACGAAACGTCGAATGAGCCGTCGATTGGAAGTACGTTTTCGGCTGATCTAACTTCGGGAGGCCATAACCCTATTATAAGTTGGGAATTTGGAAAAATGTATAACATGAAAGTTGTAGATAATTGAAATAGCTTTCCAACGGTATATTATGGGCCTCGAGGAGACATCTGGTTAGGGAGATATGAACGTTTAAGACAGAAAGGTCATGCTGGACAGTGGACTTGGTCCAACCCGAACTCAAGTTGGGTCAGACCCATTTCCACTTAATATTTAAGGGAAATGTCCAACCCTAGCAGCCTCCTTCCCTCATATTTTCAGATTTTAGAGAGAGAGAAAGGATAGTTAGAGAGAGAAAGGAGAGGATCCAACAAGTTGAAGGCCTCAAATCCCAAGGCTCGTGAAGGATAAAGTGTAGTACAAGTTCTTGCCGTCGTTCTAAGCTACAAATCAAACTTTGGAAGTTGATTTCGTGGTGGATGCTCACAAAAGGTAATATTCCTACTCTCAAATCATTTATAGTTGAGAATTGATGAATTCTTGGGAGAATAACAAATGGGTTTGATAAAGGAAATTATATGAATTATGCTAGAGTTTTGGATTGTTGATTTGGGATTGTTGTATTCATGTGGGTGATGAAGAATGACGTTATTACACCTAATTGAGATTGTAGAATCACCTAGAAGTAATAGAATGGGAATTGGGTGAAGAAACACCATTAATGGAGATTGTGAAGCTTTATGCCCACTAAGTGTTTGATAAAATGCTTAGATGACCAAATCATGAATATTATTGCTAATATAGAATCCCTTTGACTTGTATTGCTATAGATCAAAGTTGAAAGGGGTGACGAACATTGTATTACGCTCAAAGGATGGAATTAAGGTATGTGAGGCTAACTATCTACGTTAGGGAATGTTCATAATTCTCCCTACGCCTCATTCTTCATACTTGTTAGCAATTTGACTCAGAATATAGTTTAGCCCTAGTTTCATGATATGATATAGAACTGTTATCTTCTAAGGTTGCAGTTACAGAATTCGTTCATAGTTGTCACTTTGAACATCATGAACTCAACACGTAATCTTTATAGACTTATGCATTATTATCACATGAGTCTCAGTCAGTGTATAATCAGTTATTTGCAAGAGTCCCATAATCAGAAACAGTTATCATGCTATCAGATATAGCCAGTCTCAGTTTTGTAAATTGTTAATGTTGAACACCTGTATCTGTACTTTTGGGCCCTAGGCCACAGTTTATGCATACGTATTGCTTGGGCCAGAGGCCACAGTTTTTGTGCACATTATTTGGGCCCTAGGCCACAGTTTATGCATACGTATTGCTTGGGCCAGAGGCCACAGTTTTTGTGCACATTATTTGGGCCCCAGGCCACAGTTATATTTACTGTTTTACAGGTGATTCTTCATTCAGAACAGGGAGTACTTCAGCTTCTTGCTTTCCCGTTTAGTACAGTTACAGTTATCAGTTTCAGTTTCAGTTCCAGTATTTTATTGCTTCAGTTGCTTTACATACCAGTACAATTCAAATGTACTGATGTCCCTTTTTATTTGCTTGGGGGCCTGCATCTCGCGATGCAGGCAACGATATACAGGTTGACGACTCAGCTAATTAGGAGTGTACGTATCAGCTACTGGTGAGCCCCAAATGCCTTCGGGGCGTTGTCATCTATCTAGTTAATTCAGTTTATAGGCAGTTTTATTATTCAGTACTCTTAGAGGCTTCATAGACACAGTTCAGATAGTCAGATATTTGTTATGTTAGCCTTGTAGACAGTTATACTTAGTCATTCAGTTGTTTTGGTTTAGCCATGTTAGCTACTTTCAGATATATTTCAGATTGTCTAAGTATTTCCGCATTATGATTTCAGTCAGACCTTTAGTATATCAGCATGTGTTTAATTGTTTCCACATTCAGTTATGTTTTGATATCACATGTTGATTCAGTCAGCCAGTTGGTTCGCTCGGTCACATGCAGTCAGGCACCGGGTGCCGTGTTACGTCCAGGCCCAGGTTCGGGGCGTGACAAAGCTTGGTATCAGAGCCCTAGGTTCAAGTGTCTTAGGGAGTCTATGAAGCCGTGTCCAGCGGGGTCTCTTTTATATGTGTGAGGGCCCCACACATATAAATAGTTGACCACCAAGACATTCAGGATTTGTCTCATTTCTTTCTACTCTAGATTGTGCCATAAAGCTTAGAGCAATAAGTAACTTCTCTTCCTATCGAATTACGTACGTTTCGAATGCGCAGGAGACGAACAGGTAATTCAAGGTCCAAGTAAGGATGTTTACCCATAGGGGGTACAATTGAGCAGTACTTACTGGTAACGAATGAGACTTCAAGTGCTATTAAAAGTGGAATACAATGTAAGATGCCCGAGAAGGGGTGTAGTAGAAAGAATAGTAAGTTGAATGATAATGATGTTCTTGAGAAAGGAGAATGGGATACCACAGGGAGAGGATATTAGAGAAATTAGAAAAGGAGCTAAGTCTGCAGAAAACATAAATCATGAAGGATCTCAAGAAAGTGGTGGCAGACAGTTTTCTACCGAAGGTCATCAGGACCCACTCCATCTGCAGTTAAAGATTGAAATGGAAAATAAACAGGAAAGAGTAACAGGTACAGTTTGAGTTGGACATATGAGGTAAGTTCATCATTTTTATACTGTTGTTGAAATTGGAAGCCCTGTATGGCTATGATATGATATGACATATATATATATATGTTGGCCTTGTAAGGCATTGTTGGTATTTCCTGCGTGCAGGTTTTGGGATAGTAAGAAATACAGAGGAAACTCTGCCAAAATTTTCCTAGAAATAGAAGGAGAATGAGATATAAGTTCGTAGTATGTCTTGAAAGGTCGTGTCAACAGTAATGATAGGATTTTACCAAGTTGCAAGTCTGACTTCGAGAAATAAAGTTAACTGTAAAATTGATAGTAATAGTAATTATGAGGTCAATATCGATATGGTAAAAAGTAATGCTAGGATAATTTGGAAGGACTTGTGATACTAAGAGATGATATGGAAAAGGCTGGCCAATCTTAATGGAGTATTATATTGAGGTATCGACTGAATTGATAAGCAGGGATAAATTACGACGAGTTTATATTTAAAATAAGTAATAGTATGATTGAGACAAGAATACCAAGGAGGAAGAGTTGTGACGAATATGAATGATTTTAGTTTGTTTAAGTTTTAGTCAGATCAGAGTTAGAGAGTACGACAGCTGTAAGTTAATTCAGAAGTAATTATTATTATGAGATAAGGAGATGTGACAGTCCTCTCTTAAGCTATGTGAGTAAGTGTTTATTCCAGATGGGTATAGTCTGATATGACTTTGAAATGTATAGAAAGTTTGGGTATCTTTCGTATAAGATAGATAAAGGTTTCTTAAGTCTGATCCATAGTTCAGAAAAGATAGTATACAGCCATAGAATAGAGTCAGATGATGAGGGAGAGTTAGAAATAACTTAGGTTATTCAGAGCAGAGTGAGAAAATATGAAGCTAGCAGGTGATTAACAGAAAAATAGTAAGTAAGTTTTGAGTAGATACAATGCATTAGCAATTTTAGCAGAACTATTAGAAATATGATTTGATTTCCTATTCAAATGAACACCTTGAGTGGGTGACAGTTCAGATACATCCGAATATGTGTGTTAGAAACCAAGGGCTTAAGTTAAGTTTAGAGTAGAGTGATTAGTGGAAGAAGAAATCAACTAAGTCGTAAGACAGCAAACTACAGAAGAATAACCTTTAAGAGTTGTAAAAAAAAAAAATTAAAAAAAAATGGGTTTGTCCTAAGATTTACAGTGTGAGCAGAGTTAAGTCGTTAAGATGGAGTATGCCAGTTATGAATACAGGAGCAACCCGTTCATGTAAGTAAATTTAGTTTTTCCCCATGAGAAATTGCTCAGATGTGAGTCAAAAAAAAAATCGTCAGTTTTGTAGAGTACAAAGGAATTACAGAAGATAAGGAAGGTTAATTGGATCTCATCAAAAGAGAAGAATTTGTAAGTATAAGACGTTAGCCTTGGTCTAAGGGGGAGATGCATAAATCGCTAGTAAGTCCAGTGAGATAATTGAAGACCCGAAGGGTTAGTATGAGATATGAAGAACCTTAATTCAGTTAGGTTGGCATAATGAGATAGTCTTCATAGGGAATATGCCTAACCCGAAATGAGTAGAATGATTGTCGGACGAATCGTGTCAAGTTCAATTACTATCGATTAGGAGATCCCAGAAAAGTTATAAGATCATGCCTAGTTATGTGTCAAAAGGGTAGTGTCATTGCACACGACTCTAATATTTAAGGGGCTAGTGAAAGACTTAGCACACAACAGTACTATGAGTATTTTACAGTACTATGAGTATTTTAGGAAGTATCTCAGAAAAAAAAAATCAAGTATAGGAAGTACAACTCATGATTTAGGCAGACAAGAGAACTAAGGTGAAAGAAGTTCACCGCTTATCCAAGCTAGGGAATTCGACTTCCAGACTCTGAAGCGGGTGGAGTTATTGCCCGGAACATGGCATTCCTTCTTAGTCATTAAAGTTAGAGAGAAGCAGTTTGGTGATTCCTACTTGTTAAAGATGAAAGAGGGGATTCACGAATATAAAGCCTTAGCTTTTGCACAAAGGGGAGATAACGGTACCTTGAGATACCAAGGCAGATTATGCGTTCCAGATGTAGATGGGCTCAGAGAGCTAATTATGTCAGAAGCTCACCATTCTAGGTCTACCTCGTTCAGATAGGAGGAATGATTTAATTTGAGTGATTGTGGACAGACTTACGAAGTCAGCGCACTTCTTGCCAGTTAAGACCACAGATTGAACAGAAGATTATGCGAAGTCATATGTTAATGAAATTGTCGGATTGTATGGGACCCTAGTGTCCATTATTTCAGACTATAGTGCTCAGTTCACAGCGAACATCTGAAAATCCTTTCAGAAAGGATTGGGTACGAAGGTGAACCTTAGTACAGCTTTTCATCCTCAAACAAATGGTCAGACAGATACGCTATTCAGATCTCATGTTATAATGTTCATGTTAGTTCAATACTCCGATATTTATGTCAGCTTAGTACTCAAATATCAGTCCAGTACTCACGTATTCATGCCAGTCCCGTACTCAGTTAATCCAGTATTCAGTCAGCTCAGTATTCAGTTAATGTTACTCAGTTAATCCAGTATTCAGTCAGCTCAGTATCCAGTTAATGTTACTCAGTTAATCCAGTATTCAGTCAGCTCAATATTCAGTTAGTGTGTTAGTTTCGTATTCAGTTAATCCAGTATTCAGTCAGCTTAGTATTCAGTTAGTTCAGTAGACATTCAGTTCAATGTCTCAGCAATTCAGTAATCATGTATTCATTCGGTTCAATAACCATGTGTCCTTGATTTCAATGGTAATTGGGATGACCACCTGCCTCTTATTGAGTTTACTTACAAAAACAATTGCCATGATAGTATTGGGATGGCACCATTTGAAGCTCTGTATGGGCGAAGGTGTAGATCACCAATAGGTTGGTTCGAAGTTGGTGAAGCAGAGTTGTTAGGACCAGATTTGGTTTATCAGGCTATGGAGGAAGTCAAGTTAATACAGGAGCGTTTGAAAACGGCCCAAAGTCGCCAGAAGTCTTACGCAGATGTGAGGCGAAGGGACTTAGAATTTTCAGTTGACGATTGGGTGTACCTTAAAGTGTCACCTATGAAGGGTGTCATGCGATTTGGCAAGAAAGGGAAACTCAGTCCCAGATATATTGGACCTTACAGAATTTTACGAAAGGTTGGTCTAGTAGCTTATGAACTTGAGTTGCCACAAGATTTAGCTGCTGTTCATCCAGTGTTTCATGTATCCATGTTGAAGAAGTGTGTGGGAGACCCTTCGTTGGTTGTTCCTGCCGATGCTATAACAGTTAAGAATGGCCTTACCTATGAGGAGATCCCTATAGCCATTCTTGATCGTCAAGTTCGCAAGTTGAGGACTAAGGAAGTTGCCTCAGTGAAAGTCCTGTGGAGGAGTCAGAAAGTTGAGGAAGCTACATGGGAAGCTGAGGAGGATATGAAATCTAGGTACCCGCACTTGTTTCAGCCTACAAAAGAGATTTATGATGAAGCACCAAGATTTTGAGGTATGTAAGCTTTCTTTTCATGCTTTTGGGTCATGTGTGGCCAATTTATAATGCTATTGTGATGTAGATTTGAGAGGCAATGATATTATGGGTTGCTGTAACAGGTTGGTAGTGCCTTATTACAGGGGAAACTCTGGCTAAATTTTTGTAGAATCCCGAATGCTTATCATTCGAGGACGAATGATCCCAAGGGGGAGATATTGTAACACCTCGTAGCTTCGAGTGAAAGTTCGACTCATAAGATGACAATATAATGGAACCAATATGAGGGTTATAGGAAGTGTCTTGAAAACTAATTAAGTCATAAGAAATGTCTTTGGGCAAAACAAAGTTGAAAACCACTCTACAGGGCATGTTTGCCAATGAGTTTGTGGAAGGTCTTACTTCCTATGATCATAACCCCTTTAAATATTTAGAATTTGGGAAACCTTCCTTGATGAAAGTTGTAGATCTTTGAAATAGCTTTCCAACGATAGGTCGCCCAGCCCAAACGGAGCTACGTACAAAAAGTTATGCCCATTTTACTGAAGCCTGTCTTCGCTGGGAAATGGGTGACTTCGACGGGAAGATCGACGTTTCGTCGATCTGATCGACGGTTCATCCTTTGAACCGTCGAATGTGCATTGTTCACTGGAAATTTGGCCAATTCAACGGAGGAGATCGACGTTTCGTCGATCTGATCGACGAAACGTCGAATGAGCCGTCGATTGGAAGTACGTTTTCGGCTGATCTAACTTCGGGAGGCCATAACCCTATTATAAGTTGGGAATTTGGAAAAATGTATAACATGAAAGTTGTAGATAATTGAAATAGCTTTCCAACGGTATATTATGGGCCTCGAGGAGACATCTGGTTAGGGAGATATGAACGTTTAAGACAGAAAGGTCATGCTGGACAGTGGACTTGGTCCAACCCGAACTCAAGTTGGGTCAGACCCATTTCCACTTAATATTTAAGGGAAATGTCCAACCCTAGCAGCCTCCTTCCCTCATATTTTCAGATTTTAGAGAGAGATAAAGGATAGTTAGAGAGAGAAAGGAGAGGATCCAACAAGTTGAAGGCCTCAAATCCCAAGGCTCGTGAAGGATAAAGTGTAGTACAAGTTCTTGCCGTCGTTCTAAGCTACAAATCAAACTTTGGAAGTTGATTTCGTGGTGGATGCTCACAAAAGGTAATATTCCTACTCTCAAATCATTTATAGTTGAGAATTGATGAATTCTTGGGAGAATAACAAATGGGTTTGATAAAGGAAATTATATGAATTATGCTAGAGTTTTGGATTGTTGATTTGGGATTGTTGTATTCATGTGGGTGATGAAGAATGACGTTATTACACCTAATTGAGATTGTAGAATCACCTAGAAGTAATAGAATGGGAATTGGGTGAAGAAACACCATTAATGGAGATTGTGAAGCTTTATGCCCACTAAGTGTTTGATAAAATGCTTAGATGACCAAATCATGAATATTATTGCTAATATAGAATCCCTTTGACTTGTATTGCTATAGATCAAAGTTGAAAGGGGTGACGAACATTGTATTACGCTCAAAGGATGGAATTAAGGTATGTGAGGCTAACTATCTACGTTAGGGAATGTTCATAATTCTCCCTACGCCTCATTCTTCATACTTGTTAGCAATTTGACTCAGAATATAGTTTAGCCCTAGTTTCATGATATGATATAGAACTGTTATCTTCTAAGGTTGCAGTTACAAAATTCGTTCATGGTTGTCACTTTGAACATCATGAACTCAACACGTAATCTTTATAGACTTATGCATTATTATCACATGAGTCTCAGTCAGTGTATAATCAGTTATTTGCAAGAGTCCCATAATCAGAAACAGTTATCATGCTATCAGATATAGCCAGTCTCAGTTTTGTAAATTGTTAATGTTGAACACCTGTATCTGTACTTTTGGGCCCTAGGCCACAGTTTATGCATACGTATTGCTTGGGCCAGAGGCCACAGTTTTTGTGCACATTATTTGGGCCCCAGGCCACAGTTATATTTACAGTTTTACAGGTGATTCTTCATTCAGAACAGGGAGTACTTCAGCTTCTTGCTTTCCTGTTTAGTACAGTTACAGTTATCAGTTTCAGTTTCAGTTCCAGTATTTTATTGCTTCAGTTGCTTTACATACCAGTACAATTCAAATGTACTGATGTCCCTTTTTATTTGCTTGGGGGCCTGCATCTCGCGATGCAGGCAACGATATACAGGTTGACGACTCAGCTAATTAGGAGTGTACGTATCAGCTACTGGTGAGCCCCAAATTCCTTCGGGGCGTTGTCATCTATCTAGTTAATTCAGTTTATAGGCAGTTTTATTATTCAGTACTCTTAGAGGCTTCATAGACACAGTTCAGATAGTCAGATATTTGTTATGTTAGCCTTGTAGACAGTTATACTTAGTCATTCAGTTGTTTTGGTTTAGCCATGTTAGCTACTTTCAGATATATTTCAGATTGTCTAAGTATTTCCGCATTATGATTTCAGTCAGACCTTTAGTATATCAGCATGTGTTTAATTGTTTCCACATTCAGTTATGTTTTGATATCACATGTTGATTCAGTCAGCCAGTTGGTTCGCTCGGTCACATGCAGTCAGGCACCGGGTGCCGTGTTACGTCCAGGCCCAGGTTCGGGGCGTGACAAAATAGCACACACAGATTTATAGTGGTTCACCCTCAATGTGAGAGCTACGTCCACGTTGCTGCTGCAGATCTTATTAAAGAAGAAATATTACAAGTGTTTACAACACTCAACCTCACAACCCCAATCCCAATTACACTCAAGAATTTTACCACAGAAAATTCTCTCAAAGACCTTCTCTTACTTAGGTCTTTCACTAAGAGTATTTCTCTTAGATTTTTTCTCTCTTGGGATGTGTATAGCAAATGATCTTAATGATATCTTACAAATGAACCATAAGCTACCTATTTATAGGAATGAATTTCCTATGATGAGGTAAGCGCTTACATCACGACTATTATGAGGTAAGCGCTTACATCACGACTATGTGAACAAAAGAATTGACTTGTTTGGCCAATTCCACACCTAACAATAATTACACTTTTTAAGGTGTAAGTGTTTAATAGGAACAAGTCCAAATTTCAGTTTTGAAATGAAATGTGTGAACAAATTTACGAAGTAGCTTATAATTTTAGCCTATTTTTTTTATTTATAACTAGTTTCTCGACACGTGCATTGCACGTGTATGCCATGTCATGTATTGTAGACTTCCGTAAAGTAATATTAATATTATTAAAATAATTATTTGAATAACAATTTTATATAAAGAATAAACGATAAATTATTGTTAATGACCAATGTGGACAATCGTATGATAATTTTTTATTGAGATCAAGATGATAGATATCCTTTAAAACTACGAAAATGAACAAACAAAGTTTAATTAGAAATGTTTGTTGCCATTGTCAGGAAATACTTATTGCATGAGCTCGATCCATCTCTTTGGCAGGTCTTTCCGTTAACGAATCCACAAATACTTTTGGGAGCCAGAATGCATGTAATCCACCACAATAACTTCATAATTAAATATTCAAGAATAATTATTTTGTGACTTAAGCTTGAAAATGTACTCAATATTATTCATTTGAATTCTTTGTTGCATTTGCAATAGAAACTGTTGTGTCGTCGCATCTACCTAAGCTTATCCTCTCGAAATTCTATATATAAAAGATGAGGATTGACTTATTATCAGATTACTATTTCATGAAAATTATTCGGGGGATGAAATTTCTCACATATCATCATATGATTCAATCAATCTAACAATATGATATTCGTTCACATATTAAAAGATTATTGTTCTCATATTCAAACACTTTGAAGTTAGCGTAAGTCTCAAATACATTATAACGTCATGAGACACAACTTTCAGTATAGTTTGGAGTTGCAAATAATTCACACTTAACTTTAAAATAATCCTCACATTTTATATATCAAGACACGAGCTCTAATCTATGCTACTATGCATCCATGTAGGCATAAAACACAAACTAATACTACTCATGGAATTTTCATGGTCAACATCATCATTGTCATAATTTTGGAAGAGTTATCTTTCAATTGACTTTGTTGTCTTCGAGTCGGCATACTAAAATAGATATATCTTTGTTCTTTCTCTCGATCAACCGTCAAAATCAAATATTGTGCCTTTCAGAAAACATGTCGCTCTCGGGGGAATTTGAGCGATCAACTACACAAGAGAAACGCGAGGAAAGAGAGTGATTATATAAAGTAGGTCAAAAAGGATGTTCTTAATGCTATTTAGGCTTAAAAAGAAGATGGATTTATGAATGGAGTAGTTGTGTATGTTAATGAAGGGACATGAAT
This sequence comes from Lycium barbarum, assembly GCF_019175385.1. Taxonomy (NCBI): domain Eukaryota; kingdom Viridiplantae; phylum Streptophyta; class Magnoliopsida; order Solanales; family Solanaceae; genus Lycium; species Lycium barbarum. Next base: position 69,946,126 of record NC_083346.1, read on the forward strand.
CACTGGTTCGGGGTGTTTGTAGGCTTTCACCTTTTTAATATTTTCTGTTTTATTTATCATATCAATGCATAAATAGGATGCAGGGTGAAAATGATTTTCATCCCCCAACTTTGCTTTAAAAATTAAACTCCCTCCTCAACTATGAACAATAAACATTCTCCCCCCTTTATCCTGTGTAATATCTATTTTACCCTTAACATTTTCAATCCTCCATCTATGTAATACAATAACTTTTTATATTATATAGTAATTTTTTTTAATCTAGATATTTATTGATTTTTATTTAAATTCATATTATAAGTAGAATAATCCTTTTGTGAATCTATCACAAAATGTAATGTTACTTTTTATGATTGGTATTTTAATATCTAAGTTTCACTTCTCTTTTATTCTCTATTGTCAATATATAAATGAGTTTTGGTTGTCATTAATGAAATATTTTAAATTATAATTTGAAATACATTTTTGATATAAATAGATAATATTTTAGGAATTTGTTATAGAATAGAACTCTATTTTTATTAATTATTTTGTATTACCTGCATTGAAATATATTTATAAAGTTATTTTTACTTGTATATATAAATATCTGAGCTTTGATTATCATTAATAAAAAAAATTATTCTTCTCATTTATTTCACTATAGAACGGCATTAAGTTATATACTTAACTGTATTTTTCACTTTTCGTTTTCCCTCTCGAAAATAATATTATTTTTTTATAAGAAATTTGCTAGATAGATTAAAGAGATAAAAAAAAGTCATGATTTTAAAGAAGTAAAAGAAAAGAAAAAAAAAAAGATAAGTTGATAATGTAAGGGTAAAATAGGAATTTAAAAAAGTCAATTAGGATAAAGGGGGAGAATGATTATTGTTCAAAGTTGAGAGGGGAGTTTGATTTTTAAAAGAAAGTTAGGGGGTGAAAATGAATAGGATGTATGAATTTCAAGAACAGCTATCTTCACTGTCCATGCCGCATAAAATAATTACTCTCATAAATTGTTTTGAAAATTATTATTTGTCCCATTCTCAAACCACATATGAATCTTAGGTTGAGGATAAAAAGCATCATCATGATAATTGTTTGTGTATTGTTATTCTATTTAAAAAAAGATTAATAGAGAAATTACATTTTCGAGTTAGAGAATAAATTAATCATGGAGTATGTAAATATTTAAATAAAAAATAAAAAGCATTTCATGAAATATTGAGCATTGTTGTGAAATTAAGCTAAAAGAGTAATAATAGTAAAGGATGAAAATGATAGAAATTAAGAGAGACAAGAGAGGAGAGATTTCTTATTCATCCAAATGTGTTTAAGTACATTACATATGAAAACTTATGCCTCTATTTATAGTGCTACATGTGCATTCAATATATGAGATAATGGAAGAACCATTAAGATGGTGGAAGATAATGGAAGAACCATTAAGATGGTGGAAGATCCATTAAGATGGTGGAAGATAATGGAAGAACCATTATATTTGTGTAGTGGACATCCATACTCTATATTTTCTATATTTCATAACACTCCCCTTTGGATGTCCATATATGTGCCTCGTTACGCATTATTTTCTGCCTCATTAAAAACCTTGTCAGAAAAACCCAATGGGATAAAATCTTGACCAAGGACAAAAGAGTGCAGCGCGTATTTTCTCCCCCTGATGAAAATATCACTTTAATTCTCGAAGACGACGCATTCCAATCTTGTATATCAGCTTCTCAAATGTCGAGGTTGGTAATGCTTTAGTGAACAGATCCGCCAAATTATTGATCGAGCGAATTTGTTGAACATCTATCTCACCTTTCTTTTCAAGATCATGAGTAAAAAATAACTTTGGTGAAATATGTTTTGTTCTATCTCCTTTAATGTATCCTCCCTTCAGTTGAGCAATACATGCAGCATTATCTTCGTACAATATAGTTGGAATATCCCTTTTCAGAAGAAGACCACACATTTCCTGAATATGTTGAGTCATTGATCTCAACCAAACACACTCCCGACTAGCTTCATGAATGGCTATTATCTCCGCATGATTTGAAGAAGTGGAAGCTATTGTTTGTTTCATTGAACGCCATGATATAGTTGTACCTCCATATGTAAATAAATAGCCTGTTTGAGATCGGGCTTTATGTGGATCAGATAAATATCCTGCATCTGCATAACCGATCATATCTGACTTGGATTCATAAGAATAAAATAATCCTAGATCAATTGTTCCTTGAAGATATCTGAATATATGCTTAACACCATTCCAATGTCTTTTTGTTGGGGAGGAGCTGAATCTTGCCAATAAACTTACTGCAAAACATATATCTGGTCGGGTATTATTGGCTAGATACATCAATGCCCCAATTGCACTGAGATATGGAGTTTCATCACCAATGAGCTCTTCATCATTATCCTTAGGTTGAAATGGATCTTTATTTATGTCAAGCGATCTCACAACCATCGGGGTACTCAACGGATGTGATTTATCCATGTAAAAACGCTTTAAAACTTTTTCAGTGTATGTTGATTGATGGACAAATATTCCATTTGTCAAATGCTCAATTTGTAGGCCAAGACAAAATTTTGTCTTACCTAGATCTTTCATTTCAAATTCTTTCTTCAAACACTCTATAGCTTTTGAAAACTCTTTAGGAGTGCCAATGATGTTCAAGTCATCAACATACACAGCTATTATGACAAATTCAGACCCATATCTTCTTATAAAAACACAAGGACAAATAGGATCATTTTTATATCCTTCCTTTAGCAAATATTCACTAAGACGATTGTACCACATCCGCCCTGATTGTTTCAATCCATATAAAGATTTCTGAAGTTTTATTGAACAGGTTTCCTGCGAACTTTTATATGCTTCGGGCACTTTGAATCCTTCAGGGATTTTCATAAGAATATCTTGGTCCAATGAGCCATATAAATAGGCTGTGATAACATCCATTAGTTGCATATCAAGCTTTTCACGAACTGCCAGATTTATTAGATACCTGAAGGTAATTGCATCCACCACAGGAGAATATGTCTCCACATAATCAATGCCAGGCCTTTGCGAAAATCCTTGTGCCACAAGTCGTGCTTTATATCTTACGACTTCACCTTTCTCATTTCGTTTTCGCACAAACACCCATTTGTACCCCACTGGCTTGACGTCTTCAGGTGTTCGGACTATTGGTCCGAAAACTTCATGTTTTTCAAGTGAAGTCAATTCTGCTTGAATTGCATCCTTCCATTTTGGCCAATCATTTCTCTGTCTACATTCATCAACAGATTTTGGCTCAAGATCCTCATCTTGTTGCATTATCTCAACAACAACATTATATGCAAAAGTATTGTCGACCACAATATCATTTCGGTTCCACCTTTTCCCCGTCGAGACATAACTTATCGAGATCTCTTCACTATCATTATTTTGAAGTATCTGGACCTTCTCTGTGGGCTTATCATTTATTATGTCTCGGGCCTCTTCTTGAGCAATTTTTCCCTCACATGATGATCATCTTGATCATTTATTTCTTTTCTTTTTCAAGGATGTTTATCCTTGGAACCGATTGGTCTACCACGTTTCAGACGTGGCCTGGACTCATTTGCATTAATCGTTTGTCCTACCGGGACATCAACTCGAACTGGAGTATTTGCAGCTGGAATATGAGATTTAGTAACTCTTGGAAGATTAGTAAATGCATCTGGCAGTTGATTTGCGACATTTTGCAAATAAATCATCTTTTGAACCTCTTGCTCACATTGATTTGTTCGAGGATCTAAATGAGATAGTGATAATGCATTCTAATCTATCTCCTTTTCCAACTGCTTATGTTCTCCCCCTAATGTTGGGTATACTGATTCATCAAAATGACGATCAGCAAATCTTGCTGTAAATAAATCTCCAGTCATCGGTTCTAAATATTTTAAAATTGAAGGAGATTCATACCCAGTATATATCCCCAACCTTCTTTGGGGACCCATCTTTGTGCGTTGTGGTGGAGCAATTGGAACATAAACCGCACATCCAAAAATTCGAAGATGGGAAATATTTGGCTCCTGACCAAAAGCCAATTGTAATGGGGAGAATTCATGATAATTGGTTGGCCTTACACGCACAAGTGCTGCTGCATGCAAAATAGCATGTCCCCATACCGAAACAGGAAGTTTTGTCCTCATTAGCAATGGTCTAGATATCAATTGTAGGCGTTTAATCATTGATTCTGCCAGACCATTTTGAGTATGAACATGAGCAACCGAATGTTCAACTGTTATTCCCGTGGCCGTACAATAATCATTAAAGGCCTGAGATGTAAACTCACCAGCATTATCAAGACGAATTTTCTTTATCGCATTATCTGGAAATTGTGCTCTTAACCTTATTATTTGACCCAACAATCTCGCAAAAGCCATATTGCGAGTTGATAATAAGCACACATGTGACCATCTTGTAGATGCATCAATCAAGACCATATAATATTTAAATGGTCCACATGAAGGGTGAATTGGCCCACATATATCACATTGTATACGTTCCAGAAATGCGGGGGATTCAATCCCAACCTTAGTTGCTGATGGTTTAATAATCAATTTTCCTTGAGAACAAGCAGCACAAGAGAATTCCTTAAATTGAAGAATCTTTTGGTTCTTCAAAGTATGCCCATGTGAATTCTTAATTATTTTGCGCATCATACTAGAACCGGGATGGCCCAACCGGTCATGCCAAATGATAAAATCATTAGAATCATTAAACCTTTTATTTACTACAACATGTGTTTCAACCGCACCAATACTTGTATGGTACAACCCGGAAGAAAGTGCGGGTAATTTTTCATGCACAAACTTTTCCCCAGCTTTCATTGTAGTAATATAAAGGTACTCAACCTTTCCTTCATTGGCAGTCTCAACATGATAGCCATTTTGGCGAATAACCTTGAAACTTAATAAGTTTCTTCGAGACTTGCTGCAATATAGTGCATTACTAATGGCCAATATTGTTCCTCCAGGTAGTATTAAGGTCGCTTTTCCAAAGCCCTCAATTAATTTTGTACTACCAGATATTGTATTAACACAAGCCCTTTTCATAACCAAATGAGAGAAATATTTCTTTTCTCTTAATATAGTGTGAGTTGTAGCACTATCCAAAAGGCACGTATCTCCATTACTCATCTTGGATCCAATTAAAGACTGGGGAATTTTATTTATCTTCATAAAAACAAAAATACATCGTAAGAAATACGAAAACTAACAATATAAAACTTAATTACTAATCCTTGAAAATAAAACAACATAGAGAACTTAAGTACTTCTCGAAAATAAAACAACATAAGGACAACTTAAAACACATAAATAAAAATAATAACATAACACATTCCCCAGTGAAACGATCAAATCTCAATTTTGATCTCCAAAGAAGTCTTCAACTTCCAAATGAGTAATACCATCAAACCCATCAAAATCATCATCTTTCAAAGACAAATTAGCTTCAACATTATCATCATATTTTCGTGACGGCCCTGTCTCATCGTCATTTTTTAAAGTCATGTGTGACTCCACCCGCGCATTAACAGAAGAGGCACCACCTCTATTTGCCTTTCTTTTGAAGGAATTTTGATAAAGCCTGACAAAATGTTCAGGCGCCCGGCATTCATTTTTCCAGTGACCTTTCAAACCACAACGATGACAGTTGTTCCTTGAAGGATTGCCTTGATAACCCATATTATTCTCCCTTTTATGGTGACCACCATCACGACGATTATTATATCGTCCCCTGCCCCTGCCACGCCCACACTCATTATTATGGCCCCGATTATTTTGTCTTCTTTCAGTTGGGCCATGTGTCGCTACCACATTCGCTTCCGGGAATGGAGCAGTTCCAGTGGGACGGGCTTTATGATTTTTCAATAAAAGGGTATTGTGCTGCTCAGCTACAAGGAGACATGATATCAAATCAGCATGTTTTTTAAAACCCCTTTCACGATACTGTTGTTGTAATACCAAATTGGAGGCATGAAAAGTCGTAAGAGTCTTTTCCAACATATCCTCGTCAGTTATATTATCCCCACATAATTTCAATTGGGATGTAATTCTATAAACAGCAGAGTTATAATCACATACAGTTTTAAAATCTTGTAACCGTAAGTGAATCCACTCATAACGAGCCCTGGGCAATACCGTTACCTTAATGTGGTCATACCTTTCCTTCAAACCAGTCCACAATTCAAGTGGATCTTTCACTGTCAGGTATTCAACTTTCAATCCTTCATCCAGATGATGACGAAGGAAAATCATTGCCTTCACTTTGTCTTGACTCGATGCTGTATTATTTTGAGTAATCGTGGCACCAAGACCTTTGGCGTCTAGGTGCATTTCAGCATCGAGTACCCGTGATAGGTAATTCTTTCAGGAGATATCAAGTGCCACAAACTCAAGCTTTGACAAATTCGACATGATGATCAAAACTATCATAAAAATAATTGAGTTAGAAATAATAAAATAACATAATCTCAAAATAGTATTTTTATTTCCACGAACCAATAACCCTTTTTCTTCCACAAACAGTATGCACAACCAAAAGTAAAAATTACTCGTACAGTTAATATATCATGTGTGTTTTAATCCTCATAATCAATTTGCAATGTCTGCTGAAAAACATTGAAGCTTAGATATTCTCGATGCACAAACATCTTCTGTCCTATCTAAATAAATTAGGTGGGCTAAGTTTAGACGGGCTAATCCTTTCATTCGATTTTTTTTTTTTTTTTTTTTGTATATCGAAATGACTTCTTACTGCTCATTATTTGTCATGTGATATATGTAAAGCTAGTTATGTCCCTTGATGTCATCTGATAGTAATGTTGCAATTATCAGTTTTAAATTGACATGGTGAAGTGCTGGCCAGCCCGTGCTATGATATGTTGTCCATTCTGCATTCTCTATGAGTTTTTCTGTCTACTTTAACATTTCTTCTTGGCGTGGTTTATCTATATCATCGAGTACGGCTGTTGTTTTTAGATGTTCTCGTCACTGTTAATTTGTCCATATCCTCATACTTAAAGATCATGTCTCCTTCAATGTTTTCCTGTTTCATTTTTTTTTAATGGTCTAGTAAGAACATATGATAAAAACATCAAAGAGAAGCAAAGTTTTGAAATTGCTTTGATCCTAGTATCTTGGTATGAGTGATTGCATCTTGCCAATTTTTTGTGTAGGTATGTATCCTGGTGATTAAGACAGTGATCAAACTCTAGTTAACTTTTATAGTTCTTAATCTTGCCTTTTGGCTTTCCTTCTAAAGCACATTTGTAGATTTCTGAACAAACGAATAGTATTGTCATCTTTTAATCAATTAAATGCAAACTTTATAGCATAACCTCTCCGTATAGGAAATAAAGGTGAGAGATTCTTGCACAATTAACATAACATGGTGGTAAAAAAATATCTCTTTTGAAGTTTCAAGATTCAGCGTGTTATCCTTTTTAGCTTAATATTAATCTCAGTGTATGTGTCACAGAAAGATCACAAGCCACAAACCAAATGTAAGTATGTTTAAAACAAATAAATCTGCCACTAAGTATTTATCGAATCTTAACAGATAAATAAGACTTCACCTGAAAGAAATCTGAACTCGAACTAACGATGCAAATAGAATTAGAGAGCTTCGTGCTGATAACGTGTTGTGAAATTAAGCTAAAAGAGTAATAATAGTAAAGGATGAAAATGATAGAAATTAAGAGAGACAAGAGAGGAGAAATTTCTTATTCATCCAAACGTGTTTAAGTACATTACATATGAAAACTTATGCCTCTATTTATAGTGCTACATGTGCATTCAATATATGAGATAATGGAAGAACCATTAAGATGGTGGAAGATAATGGAAGAACCATTAAGATGGTGGAAGATCCATTAAGATGGTGGAAGATAATGGAAGAGACATTATATTTGTGTAGTGGACATCCATACTCTATATTTCCTATATTTCATAACAAGCATCACCTTATTGTCACATTATTGATCCAAGATCACACATACATATTTACATAATTTTATCAATTTATATTTAACGAAAGGGGAAAAACAAACTTAAGAGAGAATAATTGGTCGTTCTTGAAAAGCTATTAGTATTATATTTATGTGTGTATCTCATCAATCCTACCAGGATGTAAGCACTTAATGATTTAAAAAAAAAAGTAGGTCGTTAGGTTCTTGCAACCTCAATTTCTAAACAAAAAAAAAAAAAACTTTTTATTTTGTTGCCAAGTCAAGACAGAAAAGTAAAGCATGGGACAACAAACAATATAACAATACAACAGAGGAAAACAAAAATGTCCTGGCAATAAACTTAAAAGGAGATCGTGTACTTTTAATTGAGATTTCCGAACAGCCAAAAATTAAACATACTTAGCTACAAAGAAATCTTTATTGTTTAAGGATTTGTTTTGCAATCACGAGTTTACTTCAATGTTTATAACAGAGGAATAGTCTTGTTTTTTTACGATGGAGAAGCCACCCGATTAGTATTCGGGTTTCGAGGCCATTGTTTAATGTCGCAGGCTTTAAACTACAGGCTTGGTTATAGAATGAGTGTGAAAAAATTAATCTCACAATTCAAACGAAGATTGATTTTATGATGAATGGTTATGACTTATATGAAAGGGTTTCAGCAACATGTTTTTGATTTTATACAAATAGGTACTGATGAATGGCTGTAACTTTTGGTGAATGGGTATGAACGGCAACAGGTTTTTAAATTTTATATAAATTGAGTATTTAAATTAATAAGAAGGGTATTAATGTAATTTAACTTTTAAGTTAGGGAGTTCACAATTTTAATATAGTATAGATTATTTCATTAATTGTTCCTGAGATGTGCTCGCACAATGAAACCTTGATCATTTGCAAAAGAATGTATATTTTACTAGCGGCAACTAATGATTTTGTAAGCAAATGAAGGATTATTGATATTTTTTTTTGTAAACTTTTGTCTTGTTAGATAGAACAACCATAAAAGGATATTTTATTTAAAGAAAGAAGAGGCACAATAAGAATCAAATCCACTCATATTATATGAAACTTTGTAAGTAACACTAATTAGTATGTGTTTGGAACGATGAAATAATTTCCACTTTTTGATATTTGACTAATAAAAAAAAAATTGATCAATGAGATGACAACGATTTTTTTTACTTTTCTTTTTGAAACCCGATTAAATCTGTATATGTGCCGAGATGCCCTACATCGGGATGAAATACTTTCTAGCAAAGACGACTCTATGTTCATAACCTTTGATTATGAAAGAAGGAGTGTTTACTGCTGCCCCAAAATTCTTGTTGATTGATTGCTCACTTTGGTCCTGAATTTGTAGCATTCTCATCTTACCAAGTTTAATCCTTAGATGGTCACCCAAGTTTAGGAAATTTCCTACAAAAATCACTTTTGTTTCATTTAGGATAATAAAGTTACTCACTATTACTATTTTCCTCAAAAAATACTAAACACTTCAAAAACCCCATTCTCTCGTAGTTGCTGTAACACCTCAGACCTTTAACTTAAGCTTTGACCATGATTCTGGACTTAGAAATATCAAACAGAAGTGTTGAAGCTGGAAAATGAAATTTGCAGGTAAAGTGCGGGCCGTACTTCAAAGTACGGGCCATACTTCAAAGTATGGGATCCAAGTGTGGGACGCAATTGGAAGGACGGGACGTACTTCTGTCCTGTACTTCGCTAGGAAAATTTGTTACTCACTGGAATTTGACATTCCAGAAACAAGCCATAAGGTGCGGCCCGTACTTCAAAGTACGGGACGTACTTGGCGCCCGTACTTTGTCCGTTTCATTGAACAGTATAAATACGCAGACTTAGCTTTATTTTTTTATTTTCAAGTTCCTGAACCCTAGAACGACCGGCTCTCCTCCTCCATCACCAAGAACACTAAGGTAAGCAATCATAACCTATTCCAAATGGATTCTAACATATCTCTATGAACATTAATGTCACGACCCAACCCCGTAGGCCGTGACTAGTGCCCGATCTGGGCACTCAAACACATTCTAGTATATGGCAGAAGCCGACAAGGCTTTATTTCAAATTTAATTAGTTTCCAGAAAAATTTCGGCAGAGTTTCCTTTGTTTTACGGACTATCCCATATACCCTGCACGCAGAAAATACCAACAAGGCCACACAGGGCCAACAAGGCAACATTTAAATATATGCGGACCGGCCGCCACGGCGAATGGGATCGCCCAAACACAACATAAGTACACAACTGTCCAGAAAGACCCCAACCCACAACCATGTCCACAGACCTCTAAACAGACCGACAAACTCATATGACGGGACAGGGCCCCGCCGTACCCATGAACGAGAATATACATATGTAGAAGTGACAGACTATACCAAAAGATGGCTCTGAATAAGAGAGCACTCCAAATGGCAGAATAAGATCCTAAGCGGACGGATCAGCAAACCTGTCGTCGGTACCTGCGCGGCATGAAAACGCAGCCCCCGAAGAAAGGGGGTCAGTACGAAATATGTACTGAATATGTAAAGCCTGAAGTACGGAGACAAAATCATAACTGGTGCAGGACATACAGAAAATAAACAGAAAATCCAAAGTATCAGATACCTAATTTCAAAACATGCAGAGTGTGTACAGAAACATATGTCATATCAAATCCGGCCCCTGCCAAGGGACTCGGTAGACAGAACGTGGCCAACCTCCCGACGCTGGTGCCACAACACAGAAGAATCAGAATGGGGCATAACCCCGTCACATAATATATCATATCAGATGGCCATAGCAAATCATATCAGAACAAGCGTACATGGCACAGCATACTCCACAAACCCATGTACGCGTATACCTGCCCCCTCACATCGAGGCACGGCGAACAATGCAAAGGATCACGCTTGACAACATATCCTGGCCCGGGCTCAGTGTGGGAAACATTGGGACATCCACGAATGGAGTAGTGAGAGACAAATGCAACTTAAACATATCATAAATGTTTTCAAAGACTCGATGAAGCGTATCAAAGCCAAACAAATCCAATGGAGTCGGACGGGATCATAATAAATGCATTTTGGATATCATAATAAACTACAGAAGTATAACCTTCCCGAAGTCATTCCGGGTGTCAAAATAATTTATAAGATTTAATAGAATATTTAAAACAATGTTTATTAGGCGATTAGTAGGATAGTCAAAACATTTCTTTCAAAAATCGCTTAAAAGGGAAGCTTTAGTACATTAAGGGCAAAACCGGGAATAGTGGGCCCGCCTCAGAACAAACAAGGCGGCGGGCTCAAATTATGCCCTCTAAGCTTATGGTATCACCTAAAAAAGGTTCTACAGACATTCTATGACTTTCCAAGTAATTTAGAACAAAATTGCATAATTTCAAGAAAAGTGTGCCAAAGTAGTTCAATTCTACTGAAGGAAAAACTGAGATTTTCCCTTGGAGATTCCGAGGGCCAAGAAGTCTTTCGAGGCCCGAATCCGACCCTAACACACTAAGGGCATGCCAAGGGAAGAATTGGGGTTGCTTTACATACCTTTCAAGCTCCTTACGCCTTTCCAAACTCACTTCCCGTTTCGTCAAAAGTCTGCAATTGGTCAAGTTTACCAATTGTGAGTTATGAATACCAAAGTTTCAACTTAATGCATAATTGTCTATCGAAATTTCGGCAGCACTTCCCCTACACATATAGCACCCCGAGAATTCAACTCGGCTAGAAATCATCAACAACAACCCAAACGACAACATCAATATCAACAACGAACATTAAAAAAAACACAAATATCCTTCAACTAGTCATCTTTCTAACAAGTTGACATAACCTTCATTTCAACCCAACCTTCCACTAATATTAATAATTTCACATTCATCAACAATCAAGATCATCACCATATAGTTCTAGAAGCATTTCATATCGTTTTCCTCAAGTTATACACTCGATATGCATAATATACAACTTTCCGTCAAAGTCATAACTTATGCAAAACATCAAATCTTTGGTATACAACTTCATAACATGTTTCCAACTTCCAAATTCATCAATGATCATCACAATTGACAACCAAACAACTTCATTTCCTTAATGTCGGAAAATCATACTAAAACGACATAAGTTTCTACATTCCAATTCAATACAAGCTTATATCATTCTAACTTCATTTACATTACAAACATCACAACAACACTTTAACACACTAAACAACTCAATTCCTTTCTATCCCAAGCCAAATACACCCTACGGCCATATGCCTATTTTTTTTCCAATATCAACTAAATTCATCCAACTTTCAATTCCCATATGCATTTCATCACAATCATAACTTGAATATAACATAAATCCAACACATTATCACCACACAACACACACATGCCCACGGCTACAAACCATACTCCAAACCCATTTTGCAAACTTCCATTTTTCCACACAATCAACACACTTCTGTATACTACAACACAAATAAGACTTAATAGTACAAAGATTAGGGATAAATTCTCACCTTTTACCTTAGTCTTCTTCACTTGATCAAGTGGTCACTTTGAAGAATCAAGGCTCCTTTCTTCCAAAGCAACTACACCAAGTTAAAAAGGGACCTCAACTTAGTATAAAAATCACAAGACACAAATCTTTTGGACAATATTTTGGATAGTCAATTTTCCATAGCCAAGCCGAGAGCTTCTCCTTCTTGGTCTAGCTTCTCTTGTTTTTTTTTTTTTTGTGCTAAGTTTCTTGAACCAACTAAAAGATAAGGATCCCTTCATATATATTAATAGCACATGTAAAATATTTAATAAAAGGGGTGGGTTTGGGCCTCCACATGGCCGACCACCTCTTTGAGATTGGGCCCAAATTTTGCTTCTTATTTTACCAGCCCATTAACTTGTGAATCACATTTTGTAATTCCCGAAACTAATTTCCAAAATTCCAAAATTGCCCTTAGCCTTGTCCCACACTTTCATGACTCTATCCTTTCATGCACAACTCTTATGTCAAATAAAAATTAATTATGACCTTATTTCTTACAAGTCAAGGATATCTCCAAATGTTTCCCAACGTGTGAAAACACGGGATATAACATCCTCCCCCCCTTTAGAACATTCGTCCTCGAATGTTAAATTAATCTTATAGGGTCTGAAAATACTTCGGGGGAGTTTCTGTTTATAGACAGCACATTCGCTACTGAAATTGGATTAAACAAAGATTCGAGATTACCTGTGGGCATAGGGAACAAATGAGGATATTTCTTCTTCATCTCCTCTTCGGCCTCCCAGGTCATTTCGTCCCTATTGTTGTTCCGCCACAGCACCTTAACAGAGGCTACATCTTTGTTCCGGAGCTTTCTTACCTGGCGGTCCAAAATAGCTACGGGCTGCTCCTCATAAGATAACTGTTCCGTCACCTGAATATCATCCGCAGGAAATATTCTGGAGGGATCACCAATGCATTTGCGGAGCATAGACACATGGAATACCGGATGTACCGCTTCCAAATCAGATGGCAGATCTAACTCATAGGCGACATTTCCAATTTTCCGCACAATCAGATAAGGCCCAATGTAGCGCGGACTAAGCTTACCCTTTCTGCCGAACCGCATTACGCCTTTCATAGGCGATACCTTCAGAAATACCCAATCACCAACCTGGAATTCCAAAGGACGGCGCTGTTTATTAGCGTATGATTTCTGTCGACTCTGGGCTGCCAATAGTCGCTCTCGGATAAGTTTCACCTTATCAACGGCCTGCTGGATCATATCTGGGCCAATTAACTCTGTCTCGCCAATATCAAACCAACCAATAGGTGACCTGCATTTCCTGCCATACAAAGCCTCGTACGGAGCCATCTGGATGCTAGAATGGTAACTGTTGTTGTAAGCAAATTCAATCAATGGCAAGTGATCCTCCCAGCTACCTCTGAAATCAATAACACAGGCCCGCAACATATCTTCAAGCGTCTGGATAGTGCGCTCGGCCTGTCCGTCACTCTGAGGATGGAAAGCTGTGCTCAGGCTCAGCTGAGTTCCTAATCCTTCCTGAAAAGATCTCCAGAAGTTCGCTGTGAACTGAGCACCTCTGTCAGTGATAATAGATATAGGAACTCCATGAAGTCGCACAATTTCTTTAATATAAAGCCTGGCATAATCCTCAGCGGAGTAAGTAGTTCTGACAGGGAGAAAATGGGCTGATTTAGTCAGCTTATCAACAATAACCCAGATGGAATCATACTTCCGTGGAGTGCGAGGCAAACCGGTAATGAAGTCCATATTAATGATCTCCCACTTCCACGTCGGAATTTCCATTTCTTGCAACAGTCCACCCAGTTTCTGATGTTCAATTTTGACCTGCTGACAATTTGAACACTGGGCGACGAACTCTGCGATATCCCGTTTCATGCCATCCCACCAGTATAGGCATCTAAGATCATGGTACATCTTCGTAGACCCAGGATGGACCGAATAGCGAGCATAATGTGCCTTACTCATAACCTGCTGCCGTAGCCCTGCAATATCAGGTACACACAACCTGCCTCTGTATAGTAAGGCTCCGTCTGGTGTAAACTCAAACGGAGTCTTCTCCTTATCATAGGCTATGTCTCTGTATCGAGCTAAAACAGGATCTTCATATTGATGCCGCCTGATATCTTCCTTAATAGATGATTCAGAAATCCCTCGGACAGAAATCCGTGTACCGCCAGAATCGGCCAGACGAACCCCAAGATTAGCCAACTGATGAATATCACGTACTATCTCTCTCATGTCTAGCTGTAAGTCTGCCAAGCTGCCCATAGATTTCCGGCTGAGCGCATCTGCAACAACATTAGCCTTGCCCGGATGATATAGAATATCCACATCATAGTCTTTCAGGAGCTCCAGCCACCTCCGCTGCCGCAAATTAAGCTCTTTCTGCTTGAAAATATACTGGAGACTCTTATGATCTGTATAGATATCAACATGCACGCCATATAAATAATGTCTCCATATCTTCAGAGCATGAATCACCGCTGCAAGCTCCAGATCGTGGGTAGGATAATTCCTTTCATGCTTTTTGAGCTGTCGGGAAGCATAAGCTATAACTCTGCCATGCTGCATCAATACACAGCCCAATCCCACGCCAGAAGCGTCACAATAAATAACATATCCATCGGGTCCCTCTGGAAGAGTCAGAACTGGGGCTGTAGTCAGCTTCTCTTTCAGCAACTGGAAGCTTCGTTCACAAGCATCAGTCCACTGGAACTTGGATCCCTTCTGAGTTAGCCTTGTCAAAGGCGCTGAAATCGAAGCAAACTTTTCCACAAATCTTCGGTAATAGCCTGCTAACCCCAGGAAACTACGTACCTCTGTGGGCGTCGTGGGTCTGGGCCAATTTTTCACGACCTCAATCTTCTGTGTATCCACCCGGACACCATCAGCTGCAATAATATGCCCCAGGAATGCCACTGAAGCCAGCCAGAATTCACATTTAGAAAATTTTGCATATAATTTCTGACGCCGAAGTACCCCAAGTACCGCTCTCAGATGATCTGCGTGCTCTACCTCGGACCGAGAATAAACCAGGATATCATCGATAAATACAATTACGAACATGTCTAAGAACGGCCTGAATACCCGGTTCATTAAATCCATGAATACCGCAGGAGCATTAGTCAGCCCAAAAGACATAACTCTGAATTTATAATGCCCATATCTGGTCCGGAATGCTGTCTTAGGAATATCAGCCTCACGTACCCGTACCTGATGATAGCCTGACCGAAGATCTATCTTCGAAAAATATTTGGCGCCCTGCAACTGATCAAACAAGTCATCAATTCTGGGGAGGGGGTATTTATTCTTTATAGTTACCTTATTCAGCTGCCGATAATCAATACACATACGCAGCGACCCGTCTTTCTTACGCACAAATAATACCGGGGCTCCCCAAGGCGAAGTACTGGGCCTGATGAAGCCTTTTTCTAACAGATCCTTCAACTGCTCTTTCAGTTCTTTCAATTCTGCTGGTGCCATTCTGTACGGGGGAATAGATATCGGCTGAGTATCTGGAAGCAAATCAATAGTAAAATCTATCTCCCGCTCCGGAGGAAGGCCTGGAAGCTCATCTGGAAATACATCCGGAAATTCATTAACCACGGGAACTGACTGAAGAGTCGGCGTTTCTGCTGTCAAGTCTTGTACCCGAACCAGATGATAAAAATAACCCTTTCTGATCATTTTCTTCGCCTTAAGGTATGAAATAAACTTACCCTTCGGCGATGCTGTATTACCGGCCCATTCTATAACTGGCTCCCCGGGAAACTGGAAACGAACTACCTTATTTTGGCAGTCAACATTGGCATAACAGGAGGCTAGCCAGTCCATTCCCATAATAACATCGAACTCGACCATATCTAACTCCACCAGATCTGCCTTAGTGTCACGGCCACATACAATTACAGAACAGTTTTTATATACCTGTTTTGCTACAATAAAGTCCCCAATCGGTGTGGCTACCTCAAACGGCTCTATAGGTTCAGACGTTATACCAATTTTACTAGCAACCAGAGGCGAAATATATGATAAAGTCGAACCTGGATCAATTAGTGCATACACAGACCGACAGAAGACCAATAAAGTACCTGTAACGACATTAGGAGATGCCTCCTGATCCTGGCGGCTGGCCAAAGCATAAATGCGGTTCGAAGGACCGCTAATACCAGAAGCTCCACCACGGCCTCTGCCGCGACCCGCTGGTGTCGGAATACCCTGCCCCGTAGGGCGCATAGCCACTGACGAAGATGAAGACCCAACGGCTGATCCGGTAGGCTGCGCTGCACCACCCGAACTACCCTTATACGGGCAATCTCTCACAGAATGGCCCTGACGACCACAAGAAAAGCATGCACCGGTGGCTCTGTAGCACTCTCTCGGATGATATCTGCCACAAAAAGAACACTGAACCCTGGGTGGCCTCATCTGACCAGAACCCCTATCTGTCCGCGAACCTGAAGCCCTGGAGCTCTGGCCTGCTCCTAAATACCCTGGGCTATCGAACCTGCGACCTGTAGGCTGGGGAGGTGCGCTCTGCGCCGACTGACATGAGAATCTGCTAGGCTGCTGCGGATGTTGGGGCTGTCTGCCCCGAAAATCTCCAGATGACCTGGCCCTCTTGGGCTGTCTCCGATCCTGGCTCCTGTCAGGCTGGTGTCCTCCTCTGCCCCGATCCTCCATGCCCTGGGCGTGGGCTTGAATACGGGCAATGTCTATACCGGGTTGAGCAGCCAATACTAAACAGCTATCAACAAAATACCGGTCCAGCCCCATAATATATCTGTGCATCCGGTCCGCCATAGTAGCCACCACAGCAGGTGCATATCGGGCCAAGGAATCAAACTCCAAACTATAGTCCCGGACACTGCAGCCCCTCTGCCTCAATAATAAGAATCTATCAGCTCTGGCTCGTCGTAACTCCGGAGGCAGAAAATGACTAAGAAAAGCCTGAGAAAAATCATCCCAAACTGCTGGGGGAGCGCCGTCACCCCTAGATAACTCCCATGACTCGTACCAATTAGCCGCCACATCATACAACCGGTACGAGGCCAACGCAACTGACTCTGTCTCGGAAGCATTACTCAGCTGTAAAGTGCGCCGCATCTTCCTGATAAACTCCTCAGGATCCTCCTCAGGATCCTCCTCGGGCTTAGTCCCGAAGAACTCTGGAGGACCACAAGTCAAGAACTCACGGGCTCTCGAACTGTCACGCCTGTAAGCCCGGTCACCTCCCAGTCCGTGCCCCTGAACCTGTCCTGCCACAAGTCTGGTCAATAGCTGGACTGCCTCTCTCATGGACTGATCCTCAGTGCCTGGCCGTGGAGCTGGGGGCTCAGGTACTGGAATCTCGGGAGCTGGCGGTGGAGCCGCCCCTCGACCTGCAGCTGCTGCTGCTCCAATCTCCTCTACGGGTGGCGGTGTGGAAGAGCCCTCTGCCGGGGGAAAAATATCAGGAGCAATATGTGCATGGGCCCTGGTAACCCTCTGGGCCCGACTAGTCTCTCCCACAGCTGCTGCCTTGGCCTTTTGGGCCGCTGTCGCCTTTTTTGGAGGCATAACTGCAAATGTAACAATTCGTTAGGGAGGAATCATCCTGATAACACAGCTCTATCGCACGATCTAAGACAGAAAGAAGGGTAGTATCCTAAATGCCCTGTAGCCTCCTGTCTATGGGTGTGGTGCACAACACACCGTTAACCAAGACTCTACTAGACACGGTATGTGGACATTCCGAGGACGAACCGCTCTGATACCACTTTTGTCACGACCCAACCCCGTAGGCCGTGACTAGTGCCCGATCTAGGCACTCAAACACATTCTAGTATATGGCAGAAGCCGACAAGGCTTTATTTCAAATTTAATTAGTTTCCAGAAAAATTTCGGCAGAGTTTCCTTTGTTTTACGGACTATCCCATATTCCCTGCACGCATAAAATACCAACAAGGCCACACAGGGCCAACAAGGCAACATTTAAATATATGCGGACCGGCCGCCGCGGCGAATGGGATCGCCCAAACACAATATAAGTACACAACTGTACAGAAAGACCCCAACCCACAACCATGTCCACAGACCTATAAACAGACCGATAAACTCATATGACGGGACAGGGCCCCGCCGTACCCATGAACGAGAATATACATATGTAGAAGTGACAGACTATACCAAAAGATGGCTCTGAATAAGAGAGCACTCCAAATGGCAGAATAAGATCCTAAGCGGACGGATCAGCAAACCTGTCATAGGTACCTGCGCGGCATGAAAACGCAGCCCCCGAAGAAAGGGGGTCAGTACGAAATATGTACTGAATATGTAAAGCCTGAAGTACGGAGACAAAATCATAACTGGTGCAGGACATACAGAAAATAAACAGAAAATCCAAAGTATCAGATACATAATTTCAAAACATGCAGAGTGTGTACAGAAACATATGTCATATCAAATCCGACCCCTGCCAAGGGACTCGGTAGACAGAACGTGACCACCCTCCCGACGCTGGTGCCACAACACAGAAGAATCAGAATGGGGCATAACCCCGTCACATAATATATCATATCAGATGGCCATAGCAAATCATATTAGAACAGGCGTACATGGCACAACATACTCCACAAACCCATGTACGCGTATACCTGCCCCCTCACATCGAGGCACGGCGAACAATGCAAAGGATCACGCTTGACAACATATCCTGGCCCGGGCTCAGTGTGGGAAACATTGGGACATCCACGAATGGAGTAGTGAGAGACTAATGCAATTTAAAAATATCATAAATGTTTTCAAAGAATCGATGAAGCGTATCAAAGCCAAACAAATCCAATGGAGTCGGACAGGATCATAATAAATGCATTTTGGATATCATAATAAATTACAGAAGTATAACCTTCCCGAAGTCATTCCGGGTGTCAAAATAATTTATAAGATTTAATAGAATATTTAAAACAATGTTTATTAGGCGATTAGTAGGATAGTCAAAACATTTCTTTCAAAAATCGCTTAAAAGGGAAGCTTTAGTACATTAAGGGCAAAACCGGGAATAGTGGGCCCGCCTCGGAACAAACAAGGCGGCGGGCTCAAATTATGCCCTCTAAGCTTATGGTATCACCTAAAAAAGGTTCTACAGACATTCTATGACTTTCCAAGTAATTTAGAACAAAATTGCATAATTTCAAGAAAAGTGTGCCAAAGTAGTTCAATTCTACTGAAGGAGAAACTGAGATTTTCCCTTGTAGTTCCGAGGGCCAAGAAGTCTTTCGAGGCCCGGATCCGACCCTAACACACTAAGGGCATGCCAAGGGAAGAATTGGGGTTGCTTTACATACCTTTCAAGCTCCTTACGTCTTTCCAAACTCACTTCCCGTTTCGTCAAAAGTCTGCAATTGGTCAAGTTTACCAATTGTGAGTTATGAATACCAAAGTTTCAACTTAATGCATAATTGTCTATCGAAATTTCGGCAGCACTTCCCCTATACATATAGCACCCCGAGAATTCAACTCGGCTAGAAATCATCAACAACAACTCAAACGACAACATCAATATCAACAACGAACATTAAAAAAAACACAAATATCCTTCAACTAGTCATCTTTCTAACAAGTTGACATAACCTTCATTTCAACCCAACTTTCCACTAATATTAATAATTTCACATTCATCAACAATCAAGATCATCACCATATAGTTCTAGAAGCATTTCATATCGTTTTCCTCAAGTTATACACTCGATATGCATAATATACAACTTTCCGTCAAAGTCATAACTTATGCAAAACATCAAATCTTTGGTATACAACTTCATAACATGTTTCCAACTTCCAAATTCATCAATGATCATCACAATTGACAACCAAACAACTTCATTTCCTTAATGTCGGAAAATCATACTAAAACGACATAAGTTTCTACATTCCAATTCAATACAAGCTTATATCATTCTAACTTCATTTACATTACAAACATCACAACAACACTTTAACACACTAAACAACTCAATTCCTTTCTATCCCAAGCCAAATACACCCTACGGCCATATGCCTATTTTTTTTCCAATATCAACTAAATTCATCCAACTTTCAATTCCCATATGCATTTCATCACAATCATAACTTGAATATAACATAAATCCAACACATTATCACCACACAACACACACATGCCCACGGCTACAAACCATACTCCAAACCCATTTTGCAAACTTCCATTTTTCCACACAATCAACACACTTCTGTATACTACAACACAAATAAGACTTAATAGTACAAAGATTAGGGATAAATTCTCACCTTTTACCTTAGTCTTCTTCACTTGATCAAGTGGTCACTTTGAAGAATCAAGGCTCCTTTCTTCCAAAGCAACTACACCAAGTTAAAAAGGGACCTCAACTTAGTATAAAAATCACAAGACACAAATTTTTTGGACAATATTTTGGATAGTCAATTTTCCATAGCCAAGCCGAGAGCTTCTCCTTCTTGGTCTAGCTTCTCTTGTTTTTTTTTTTTGTGCTAAGTTTCTTGAACCAACTAAAAGATAAGGATCCCTTCATATATATTAATAGCACATGTAAAATATTTAATAAAAGGGGTGGGTTTGGGCCTCCACATGGCCGGCCACCTCTTTGAGATTGGGCACAAATTTTGCTTCTTATTTTACAAGCCCATTAACTTGTGAATCACATTTTGTAATTCCCGAAACTAATTTCCAAAATTCCAAAATTTCCCTTAGCCTTGTCCCACACTTTCATGACTCTATCCTTTCATGCACAACTCCTATGTCAAATAAAAATTAATTATGACCTTATTTCTTACAAGTCAAGGATATCTCCAAATTTTTCCCAACGTGTGAAAACACGGGATATAACAATTAAGAAAGAATTCATTGTTCTTAACCTAGAGTTTTCAAGAAAGCCCACCTAAAGGCTTCAAGACTTAGGCTTTTGGGATTCTTCTCAAAGTTCAGACCTTTCTTGCAAATTTTGGAGCATATTCAAGTATGTGGGGCTGACTATCTACGTTAGGGAATGTTCATGATTCTCCTTACTCCTCATTCTACATACTTATTAGTAATTTGACTCAGAATATAGTTTAACTCTAGTTTCTTGAATAGTTGTAGAACTGCTATCTTCTAGGGTTATAGTTTCATAATTCGTTCATGGTGATCATTTTAAATATCATGAACTCAATACGTAATCATTATAGACTTGTGTATTGACATCGCATGAGTCTCAGTCAATGTATAATCAGATATTGGCTTAAGTTCCATAATCAGAAACAGTTATCATGCTATCAGCTATAGCCCAGTCTCAATCTTGTAAATTCTTTAATGTTGAACACTTGTATTTGTATTTTTTTGGCCCTAGACCACAGTAGGGCTGGACATAAATATTGAAAATTGAAAAATCAGACCGAATCGAACAGAACTTCCAAAAATCGAAACCGAACTGAACTAGTTTGGTTCGGTGTTTGGTGTCCACCTTCAAAAAACCGAAACCAAAATAGCCGAACCGAAGTTTGATAAAACCGAACCGAAGAACCGAACACCCACCGTAGTTTATTCTCTTCTTGACAAGTATATTCTTTCACATTTGGTAAGAGCTTGGAGAAATTAGGAGTTGTATTGATGTAAAGGCTACTCGAACCAATTTTTTCTTAGTAGTTTTAATTATTTTGTCATTACTTGGTAGGACCATATTCTGTGAAATCAACTTAGAGTTGAGATACTCTTAGGTTGATTATAGCTTTTTACTCTTGCAAAGCGTAGTTATTCATTTTATAATTGATTTCGTTATTTTCATTATTAATAAAAAAATTATTTTGATTTCAATTTATCAGTTTTATGTTTTATTGCTTTTGAAAATATGAATTAATGTAAATGGAATTGCTTCTAATATCATATCAAAAAACCGAACCGAACTTCAAAAAATCGAAACCGAAAGAACCGAACCTAACTAGTTGGGTTCGGTGTCCACCTTCAAAAAATCGAAACCAGAATAGCCGAACCGAATTTTGATAAAATCGAACCGAAGAACCGAACGTCCACCCCTAGGCCATAGTTTTGTGCACATTTATGTGGGCCCTAGGCCACAGTTTATATTTACAGTTATACAAGTGATTCTTTATTTAGAACAGGGAGTACTTCAGATCTTTGCTGTTACACCTCGGAAATTTCTCCGTACTTGTGTGATGAGTGGAATGATGAAAATTGAGAGAATGATGTTTTATTAAGTCGGGAATGGCAAATTAAGAATTTTTGGAAATAAGAAAGTCGCGGAAAATTTTTCAGCACAGTGGTCGTATATGGCACTATACGGCCCGTAAAGTGATTTACGGACCGTATAGTGCAGTCGTCCTCCAGCTTGTCAAAAATCTCAACTTTCTGTAAATGTTGAATATGGTTAAATACGACCCAGTTTACGGCCCGTAAACTGGTTTACGGACCGTAAACCAGGTCATAAACTATCATGTCCATCAGCCAACACTTTTTGTCATTGAATGGTTAAATACGACTTGGAGGACGGCCCGTAAACTGGTTAACGGACCGTAAACCTCAGTCGTAAATTGCCATAATCCCCAGCCAACCTTTCTGTTTCTGGGATGCTTAAATACGACCACAGTGGACGGACCGTAAATCAAAATACGGTCTGTATATGGTGGTTTACGACCACTGTTCATCCCGACAAGTTTTCATTAAAGATCAGATTTTGGATTATTAAAAGGGAACTTAAGCCTCATTTCACTTCATTTTCATCCATACACCTCAAGAGACATTCTAGAACTCTCCAAATAATTCCTCCACAAGAATTCAAGAGAATTAAAGGGAACATCAAGACCAACAACACTAAATTCATGGAATCAAGGGTAAAAACTCAATAAGGGGTCATCTAAGTGAAGAAATTCCCAAGAAGGTGGGACTAGGGTTTTGGCTAAGTGAAGTATTTCAACTTAAGGATTGTTCAACCATCATCCAAGGTAAGTTTTATGATTATTCCATGTAGTTTGAAGTATTGGAAAGCTTAGACACTTGAAATGTAAAAGAACGTAGAAATGGGTCATTATTGAGTGAATAGTGGCATGAATGAATGATAGTGGAATTGAACTATGAATATTGAAGTGTTGTGAATACAAATACGTTATAAATGATGTTCTTATCATGAAACAAGCATCAAATGCATGAAAACGCAAGGATGAGCTAGAAGTAGAAATAAAGGAAAATGGTGGATTTTGCCAAATGTACGTAAATGACGATTGTCGATTATGATATTGCGAATAATATTATGAATATTGGGAGTTGATATAGAACGTGAGAAAAGTAGTATGAGTGAAGGAAGCGTTGTCCGACTTCTCCTAGAATTAGCGACACGTTCTTATAGTCAGTTACTAATGTCGATACGAATTCTCTTATGAAGGTAACGACATGATATCGACGGAGAACAAATGAGCGATATCTTAGCTAAACGACCAAGGTATGTGAGGCTAGTCCTTCTTTCTAATGGCATGAATCCTTTAACTTGAATCCCTATTCCTTTCATAAGTTCTTGCATTCTAAGAAGTTAAAAGCTTATACTTATGAATGTCTATATGAGATGAGTTATACGATATGATGACACTAGAATGACGATGATGTTATTCCTTGCCTACACTCACCTTATGTACTAGTTCTTTCAAGGTGGGGCGGAATGTCCATGATGGTTTCATAATGTAATCGGGGGATCACGACCTTACGTCACCCCGATAGAGTAAAGTTGATCATGAGTCTTATATACGTATTATGATAAGATAAGTATTTTATGATAAGCATATTAATATGAGCATTTATATTGAGCATGTCATGAGCATTTCACACCGGGCCTAGTTGGCCGGGCAGACACCGCTTCGGCGGGCGGCGATATGGATACACCACGACCTACGGGCGTGGGCAGACACCACTAGTGGGCGGCATGAGATGGTACCCCGGACGCGGGAGGCCTGGACGCGGGCTAATATTATTGATTATCACACCGTTCCGACATGGACCACAGCTTGCACATGATGCATACATGTTATGATGATGAGTATGAGTAAGATAGCATGCATTACTTAATTTATGATTATCAGTCAGATCCATATGTCTCATGTTGATGTTATTCCCATATTACTGATGTCTCCTTTCATTATGTATGCCTCTCATACTCGGTACAATATTCGTACTGACGTCCTTTTTTCGGACGCTGTGTTCATGCCCACAGGTAGATAGGGAGGAGAGCTTGGCCCAGGTCCTCAGTAGCTGTCAGCTGATAGATAGCACTCCATTGTTCGGAGGTGCTTATGACTATTCTTTTGATGTACATTCATATATGCATATTTTGGGCATGACGGAGTCTTGTTCCGTCCATGTATTCATTATGTTAGTAGAGGCTCGTAGATACGCAGTGTGGGTTAGATGGTCTCACAAGATGTTTTCATATGTATGTATATTATTTTGATGGCCGAGAGGCAAACGTATATAAAGTATTTATGTTTTTATTAAATATGATTTTCCTACAATTGGTATGTAAAATTGATAAAAGAGTATTAAATGAGCAAGATAAGCAGTAGAATGAGCGGTGCTCGGTAACTAGCTCCGGGTACCTGTTATATCCCGTATTTTTGAACGTCGGATTAATTGTAAGCCGAGGTGGGGGCCCACACGTCAAGATTTTTTTTGGGACATGTGACAAATTATATGAATCACATATGTGAAGTTAAACACAACTCAAGAAGGGCCCTTGGGCCAAATCAAAGTGGAAGTCCTCCAAACGAATATTTTTAAGAAAACGTTTTCGGGTGACCTGACTTTGGGGGGAAAAACCTGTATTATAAGTTTGGAATTTGGAACAATACCAGGAAATAGAAGTTGTAGATAATTGAATTAGCTTTCCATCCATAGGTCGTGGGTTCCCAGGTGACGTCGGTACAAGGAGATATGGACGTTTTAAGGTCGAAAGGTCTGTGGGCTAGGCCCAATTCGGGACCAACCGGGTTGGCCCAAAAAAAAATGAAAAAATAAAAATAAATTAGGCCCAAATTTGCAAGGGGTGGCCGGCCAACATGGCCAAGCCCAAGCCCATGGAAATTATCCATGTGGTAATTAAATATAAGGACCATTTAATTGTCATGAAACATTAGAAGTTTCAAGACAAAACTAGAAGGAGAGAAAACAAGAAACAAGAGCAAAAAAGAAGGAGAATTTCGGCCAAGCAAGGAGAGAAAGGAAAAAACTTTAGGCCACCAATTCTTGACTCAAAAATTATAATTTTCTAGTATTCTCACTAATTTAAGGGCCCTCTTCAACGTGGTATAATTTTTAAGGAAAGAAAGTGCTTGTGTTGGCAAGTGGAAATTTCTTGAGAAAGGTAAGATTTTACTCCTTTTGTCTTGAAAGAAATATATATATATATATATATATATATATATATATATATATGTGTGTGTGTGTGTGTGTGTGTGTGTGTGTGTGTGTGTGTGTGTGTTGTAGAATGAGGAAAGGAATGTAGAGTATGAAAAATTGTGTGTTATAGGCATATGTGTGTATGGCCGAAAATTGTGTGGATGAAGAAGGATGGTAAAAATTTTATTTGTTATGTTAATTGTGTTGTTGTGGCCTTGTGATGGAAATGGAAGAATAATGGTTCAAGTTGGTATAAAAATTTATAGAAAAATGGTTATGGGAAATTATGTGATTTTAATATAGTTTTGTGTAATTATGGGAGTGAAGTTCTAAATGTGGATTATTATGTTAGTTGATGGATTTGGAAGGATACTAATCCATATTGGCATGAAAGATTGGTTGTTAAGTTGGAATGGGAGTTATTGCACAATGTAGAAAAGAGGAACATTTATGTTAGAATGTATTTTTGTTGTGATTCTTGATGTTGTTGGTGTTGCTTTGGGTGTTGTGTTGATGAATTTGGCCGAGTTGAATTCTCGGGGATGTTGTATTTATAGGGGAGGTGCTGCCGAAATTTCGGTAGACAAATACTAAATCAAAATTGGAACTTTAAGCCTTATGAATAGTAATTGGTAAATGTGACCATTTGTAAGTTTTTGACGAAACGGGATTTGAGCTTTGGCGATCGAAAGAGGCAAGAAAGGTATGTAAAGCTCCACCTTTTCTTCTCTTGGCATATCCTAGACGTGTTAGGTTTGAATTTGGACCCCGGGGATGACTCTACTCTTCGGAATCCACGATTAAATTTCTCCCTTTTTCATTCAGTGGAATTGAATCGATTATGTTGCTAATGATTAGAAAAGTTGTCTAAACACCTATAACTTGAGCAAATAGGACTCGATTACTTTAAAACTTTCATAAGGGATATTAGGAAGTGTAAAATACGTAAAATTATGTACGCCACCTCATTTGACCCGAGGTGGGTCCACCATTCCCGAATCCCTTCCTATTGTTCTACTTGACTTACTTCTATACGATAATTAAAGGAAACTCTTGGTTACCGTTCCGACTACTAAATGGTGGTATTCTAACCACTCCAAGTTTGTTATGAATTGTACGCCCTCTTTGACATAAGATCTCCGCTACGAACATTCCGGTATAAGCATTTTGATATAAGTTTTCTGACATAAGTAGTTTGATGTAAATGTTCCGACATAAGCATTCGCACATAAGTATTCTGGTATGAATATTTTGATATGAATCATCTGATACGAGTATTTGATACAAGTATTCCGGTATAAGTATTCTAACAAAAATATGTGATGTGAGAGATCCGCTATGAATACTCTGATAATACGTTCGATCATTTCATTGAGTCTTGATTATGTGCATCAGTTTCTCACTACTCTGCTCGTGCATGTGCTATGATCTCTTTCACCGAGTCCCGGGCCGGGTATGTTATCGTGCACTTTCTACTGCATTATTCACCGAGTCCCTCACTAGAGGGCCGGGTACGGTATGTATATGTATATCTGATGAGGATGTGGTGATGTGTTGATGTGATGACGGGCTACGGCGGCCAGGAGGGCATCTGATGATTCCATTCACCGAGTCCCTCACTAGAGGGCCGGCTACGGTATTTATATATAAATATATATGTGTGCATGCATATGGTGTGATTTGCTTATATTACCGAGTCCCGTAATGGGCCGGGTACGGTTTGTGATATTGGCATATAATTATATATGTTCATGCATATGATTATGATGTACTTATACCACCGAGACCCCTATTGGGCCGGGTACGTTCTATACCTATTATGTTCATACTCACATTTTCGATTTCTGTTCTGGCTTGTTTACTACACTCCCTGCTTTACATACTCGGTACATATTCCGTACTGACCCCCTTTCTTCGGGGGCTGCGTTTTCATGCCGCGCAGGTACAGTCGACAGGTTTGCTGATCCGCCCGCTTAGGACTTTATTCCGCTATTTTGGAGCGCTCTTTTATCCGGAGCCTACATCTTGGTATAGCCTTCTGTTATTGTGTATATATACGCCATTCAGGGGTACGACGGGGCCCTGTCCCGTCTTATGATTTTGTTATGTTCTGTAGAGGTCTGTAGACACACATGTGGGTTCTGTATATGCTTTTGGGTTGTTATGATCTGTGATGGCCTTATCGGCTTCTACGTGTTATACTTGTGCCTATGCGATATTTAGTAACGCCAATTGAAGTTTATATTGATATACTCTGCTAATATGCTAGCTAGGGCTATTGGGTACGTTTGGGTGTCCAATACGGGCACTAGTCATGGCCTAC
Organism: Lycium barbarum; assembly: GCF_019175385.1. NCBI lineage: Eukaryota > Viridiplantae > Streptophyta > Magnoliopsida > Solanales > Solanaceae > Lycium > Lycium barbarum. The sequence continues at coordinate 69,974,374 of NC_083346.1, forward strand.
GGGGTTGGGTCGTGACAATACCCGTCGTGGCCCCTAGCTGGGTCGTGACATTTGCCTTCCTGTTTAGTTCAGTTTCAGTTTCAGTTTCAATACTTATATTTCTTCTTTCAATTGCTTTACATACCAGCACAATTCAAATGTGTTGATGTCTCTTTTTATTGTTTGGGGGCCTGTATCTAGCGATCCAGGCAACGACTTACAGGTTGACGACCCAGCTAGCTAGGACTTGCACGTATCAGCTGTTTGGTGAGCCCAGTTCCTTCGGAGTGTTATCCTGCTTTCAGTCTTTCCAGTTTTAGACAATCTTTCAGTATTCATTAGAGGCTTCATAGACACAGTTCAGTCAGTCAGATATTAGCAAACTTTGATGTATTAGCTTTTCATCTATTTATTCAAATGTTTTAGACTTAAAAAGTAAATTCCGCATTTAATATAATTCAGTCAGACTTTTAGTAGATCAACATGAGTTAGTCTTATTTCTCTATTCCTGTATGTTTTGATATCCCGTGTTGATTCAACCAGCCTATGGGTGTACTCGGTCACATACAGTTAGGCACCGAGTGCCTTGTTACGCCTAGGCCATGATTCGGGGCGTGACAATTGCATACCATATCATTAAAACCTCTTTTTTAAAAATAATAAACTTATTTAACTCATTAAACCCATTTAACCCAACACATGTCTTAAACGTTATACCCAATCAAACATGATGATAAAAAAAGGGCAAAGGAACAAACTAGCATGTAATCTAAATGACTTTGAATTAAAGATGAAGTTTATAAATCTATAGATAAGTTTTAAATTTTTTTTTTTTTTTTTTGGGTTTGAGTTACTTTAGGGCTTTAGTTTAATATATTGCAAGATATTAACAAGTTGGAATATTTTTATCTTAACATGAAATAAGTTAGGAATATATTATATTTCATATAAAACTAATGATACAATGTTTCAGACAAAATATAAGAGTAATAATATAATATTTTAAAATAAATAGTTTACAATTAATTTTTTTATACCTTCTGCATGAGAAATAAAAAGATTTTGATGGTATGAAAATTGAAATGTCAAAAATTACATACTACATATTAAAGATAAATAACTCAAAATACAAAGTAAAAATTAATAATAACTTCATTATTTAAAAAATATACTTCATTATTTAAAAAATATACGATTCAATTAGATTTTTTAAAATTTAAACTATTTTTTATGTTATTTGTGTAATTTTATTTTATGTGGAAAGAATATGTTGTTTGATGTGGGAAAAAAATGTTATCTAAAAATATTTGAATTTGAATAGAAAGATTAACTACTTGAATTTTAATTCAAATTGAAAGATAATATATTTGAATTGAGATTAAAAAAATATTTGAAAAAGCGGCTTAATAGAAAGCATGGTTTGATTCCTTTGCCACTTTTCAACCGGATCATATTAGATTAGGTATAAAATGTGGGTTTGATCAAATGAGTTTGATGAGTTAAATATGTTTATTATTAAAAAAGATGAAACTTTAATGATATGGCATACCAACTAGGAGAGAAAAAGACTTTTGAAGTGTAAGTATTTTTTGAGAAAAAAATGATAGTTGAATAATTTTACTATCCTAAATAAAATTAAAATGATTTTTATAGAAAATTTTTTTAGGTTATGACCACCGGGGAGTTAACTCCATTTTACCCCCAAAGAAGGAAAATACAAAAAGCACGCTTATGCTATCATGGGGTTGCAACGGACAGCAAAAAACCTCCTAGATATTTTTTGGCTTGATTGAGACATTATCCAATTGGAATTAAAAAACAAGGACTAAAAAAGGAAAAGGTTCAGAAGGACAAAATCGTCATTTCATCTCAGTTAGTCTGTCTTTAGTTAAATTAAAATAAAAAAAAACAATCCCATGTGGGGTCCTGCTAAATTCTAACGACCCCAAATATAAAGCTAATCACAGAGGCCGCCACGTGTCTCTAAATCGGATCCAGGTAATCAAATAGGATCCGGCCTAAACAATTAAGCGCCTGTCTTTAGATTCACCTCCACGTCACTGAAATTACTCCTACGTGTCATCCTTGTTGTCACTTACGTGGCACCTAACCTGGCCTCTAACACCGCCACGTCATCACGAATATAATAAGTATCTCGTATCTATAATTTCTCTCTCTATCTTTTTTCATCGCCGTTTCTCAACCAGTTAAAAACCTCCAAAAAATCCCCTTTAGAAATTTATAATTTTTTCCCATAAAAAGCAAACCCTAGAACAAGAAGATGGGTCTATAAGAATTGGAGAAATAGTTGAATTTGGAATTTATACACAAATTTGTTGAAAGACTTCAATTGTTTTTCTGCTGAAGCCTTTTTTATTTAGCAGTGAATATCAGAATAAGCTTCTTTTTGTGATTAATGAAGTCTATAAGGTAATTTTTGTGATCCACTATTTGCCTGGTTCTTGATTCTGGTGGATCTGTTGAGTTAATTTTGGGAAATTTGTTGACTTTGTTTTTTTCTCTTTCATTTCTGTGATCTTTTGGATGTAAGAACAGGTTTATATATTTGTTTAAAAAACAATGGAAAATGAACTAAATTTTGGATTTGAGTAGTGAGTTTGTATATTAAGTAGGCGTTTTGGCCAAAGAAACCATATATGTTTCACTTTATTTGGAATTTTTGAAGTTGGAGTTGTGTTTGGTAATAGTTTTTGCAAAGAATATTTGGTTGTTTGAATGTACTGAAAGTGAAAATTTGGTTTTAGGTGTTTTCCGTTGTATTTGGAATTTTCATGGCCAAACGTTGATTTTCAAATAAAGTAAAAAAAAATCTGGAAAAAAGTGAATAATTCTCATGGCCAAACAGGTGTGAACTTTTAAGAAGATGATCTGCATTATTTTTTATATAGTGAAATGTTGTTTTTCTTTTTAAGATCTTGATTTTACCTTGATTGTTTTGACTCCCATATGAACTGAAATTTGAGTAGTTGGATAGTTAAGCTTTATGTTGATGTTCAGTTGATTTCATTTCATGCTGCCTAGTGCAGTAGAAATGTAATTCCTTTTTTTTTTTTTTTTTTGGGATAACGGAATATATTATTAATACTAGAGCATTAACTAGAAATATAATTCATAGCTTTCAGAATTAAAGGAAGCCTGTGATCAATAATTATTTATTTTGAAAATAATAAAAATGGAAGCTTTTTGATTCTTGATTAGGCTCAAGTTCAAGCCTAGAAAATTGAAAGTTTTCTTAATCAATTAAAGCTGCACTTGTTCGATTTATGTTACCACTTGTGTTTTTGTTGTACTTCAGTTTACACATTAATTCGATGTTGTTACTGCTTCTTTTTTTTCAGAATTCTATGTACTGCTTTCCTTATTAGTTTTTTTTTTTTTTTTAAATTGGTAACTGTACGCTTTCCTTATTAGTTTTCATGTCTTATTTATTGCCGCATTCCTTTTTCAACTGTTTTGAAATGTTTTTCTTGAGCTGAGGGTCTTTCGGAAGCAGCCTCTCTATCTTCACGAGGTAGGGGTAAGGTCTGCGTTTACTCTACCCTCCCCAGACCCCACCTGTGGGATCAGGTATGTTGTTGTTGTTATTCTGATGCTGTGTGTGTATTGTGGTTGGGGTGAGGGGGAGGAAAAGGTGAGAGGAGGTTGTGTTGGGTGCATACTGCATAAGGTTCTCGGTCTTGGTTTTTCTTGGGGTTCAATTTTGTAGATCAGTGGATGTTTTTTCATAGTTTAAGATGCATGCAAATTTTGTGTAAGATAAGCACTTTAGTAAGATATTTAATTACTTATCTCCCATTTATGTTTCATTATCACTTGCTATAAGTAAGGTTGTTGACGTGCATGAATTTTGGTATAGGACTTGTTGAAGAGCTGCATAACTAAAACGTTAGCACTTGAAGACAACGGCATGTGCAATTTTTCTTCAAAATTAGAGACTCAATCCGCAGCCTTATTCATCATTGGACTTTTTGAATCTGGTTGATGAGAGGAGTTCGGATGGACTCAAATGGTCCCCCAACTAAAAGGTTGGTGGAACTCAATCGTCATAGCATACAGGATGGACAGAATGGAGTAAGGGATGGAATTACTGGTGAGGGACAGGGGCTCTCAGAGGAAGATGAGTCAAGGATTAATGAGGATGTCGAAGGTGGGAATGAAACACAGCGAGATTTGGTACAAGTGCAGGCTGTTCTACAAACACAGCAGCAACAGCCTCCAGGGCCTTTGGTTAGGTGGGATCGTTTTCTTCCTATTAGATCCCTCAAGGTTCTGCTGGTGGAAAATGATGATTCAACTCGTCATGTTGTCAGTGCATTGCTGCGAAACTGCAGTTATGAAGGTTTGTTGTTATTACTTGTTTCCTCAAAAATTTCGTGAGTAACTCAACACAGGCAACTTTTTCTCCCATCCAAGTGTTTTGTGTGTGTGCCATATACACTTCAATATGCAGGTATATGCATATACAAATTCATATTTGCTTTGTACCTGACTTTTGGCTGTTTCCATTTTTTCCTGTTAATGATTTTACATATTTCAGTGCATTCTTGTGCTGCACTATGATGTTACAGCTGTTAGTCTTGCGTTTAAAGTTTTATGAAGTTATTGGTTTCAAATATATGTGAAAGTTTACGTTTCTAAAAAGTATACATTACCTTTTTAGTCAAACACACAGTGAAACTAAATCATACTTCATTTTCCTTTCCTGATGCTTCAAACTGGGAGTGTACTGGGAAATCTTACTTCTTTCCATAAAACTTACTTGACCTCCCTATGGTGGACAATAAGAATTCTGGCATATTTTGTAGGAATAAAAAAACACAGCCAGATTGGATCCCAAATAATACAGTATGTGGAGGCCATACTCTTGTAACATCAGATCCTAGTCCGTATCCAGCTGGAATTTTTTTGATTTATGCAACTTATCCCAGTACGTATCCAGTCCCAGCCCTTATTCAGCTGTCTGCTCAATTTTATAAAGGGCATGTTGAACACATTCCTGTAGTGAAACTTTTGATGAAACTACCCAGCTAATTCATCTTCATGCATCTAATGATGTCCTGGAAATTTGGATTCTTGTCTTATCAGACTGCCATATTGCCTTGTCAATCCAGTTAAATTTTTTTATCTCATGGATGCAGTAGAGCATAGCCTTGGTTTAACAAATAGTGTAGTGTTTGGCAGATCCTATCGTTATGATTTCTGATGATTTACAGAGATCCTATCGTTAGCCGTTTCACTCAAGTTCTGACATTTGAGATGTCAAATCCAACTGCTAAATCTTGCTTTTCCCTTTGTTGCTTGTGTGCTCTGTACTCCGTCCACAAATAAATATTCTTTCATTGATTTATTGTATTTTTTTCTTTTCAGATTCATCACAATTATCATATGTCTTATCTCATTGACTTTACCGGTTTACCCAACTTCAATTCAATAAAGTCAACTAGATGATCACAACATTACATGACTCTACCATTTCGACATCATAGACAAATCGTCTCTGACACAATTGTGTCCCACTATACTGTCGTGTGCTGAATAAAATGAGTAGGGTAGAGATAAGTAGTATGCACACTAGTTTTAGTCTAAAATACCATGCAAATTCAGTACTCCCATAATAAATATACAATTAAGCACAAGAGTGCAACATTTTCAAAATTTTCAAATTTTCCCTAAAGGTTTTTAAGTTTCTCCTCTCCAAAGTCTCCCAAAATGGCTCCCAAATGTTTGACAATAGTCCCCCAAAAGGCCTCAAGTGTATATAGATTTTTCCTAAAACATAGGAAATGTCGAAGTTGCCCCAAAAATGCTTCACGACAGCGGAACCAGTGTGATGTGCCACTGTGCAAGTGAATAAAATTTTCTATCTTTAGCCTTTCCGGTGTAGCACCCCACTCCTTCCTATTTTCCTAGTATGTCACACTGAATTAGAGTGGAAGATTGGCTCAGTGCAATGCGTTATGTTTCACTTTTTACCGCGTGATGTCCTCTTTTCCTCCTTTTCCCAATTTCTTCCAATCTTCAGCTGGTCTGCCTCATGTGAGATCTTAAGTTCAATTCATGTGTTTTGGCATATATGTCTAAAAATCATTTTCTTCGTACCAATTGCACCTAACACCTAAACAACACAAGTTTAGGCGTATTCAAACGACAAAATATCAATTTATGACATCCAAATGAGGACAAATTGCATAAAGCACAAGTAGTATTTTTTAGTCAAATGTTTGCTCGTCTTTGAGCAAGCAAAGATTGGCTAAACAATTGGTCCAGAAAACTATAGGTAGCTTGATCACCTTTCCCATCATTGAAACACTAACTGGAGATGCTTTGGCAGATATTCTCATAGATGTGATTCCCACTATTATGAATCTATCTTGATATGTCTTATGGCCGGTGAAGTGGAACGATTATAGAGTCCAACCCGAAAATTTTATGATGATCCCTTTCTCTTCATTGAAACAATAATATAAAACATCAATGGCATAGGGCACGTGAATTCACTTTTGAAAACAAATAACAGCTAATTCTTGAATAAGCATGATATAAAAGACTAATTCAGAATGCATAACCACTTTAATAGCATCATGGGTGTGTGTGTGTAGGTTTTAAGACAAAGTAAGTCACAAGGTAGAGGCAAGACCTACCTAGCTAACACAAAAACAAAAATCTTTTTCTAATGTTGTCGCAAAGGTTCCTAATACATTTTCTTGGACCCTAGCTAGTGTAAGACAATATTAGTGATTGTCTTTAGACAAGAAGGTCTTGTTGGATCTCTTGCATCAATTGGGTTAAACATTATTCATTTGCGGAGATCAGATGAATAAATGAATAACATGGATGATAGTTTCTCTTGAATTGCCTCATTCTTTAGAAGTTCATTTATCAAGCAATTGCTTTAAAGCGTACATTAGTAACAATATATTGATACATTGACACATCCACTGCAATATAATGCATTTAGGCAAAGCATTGCTAGAATCTTTGAGGATTTTATCGCCTTGTATATAATGTTTCTGGTAGAGGCTAATTTTCTCAATGTTTCTTTTGTACCTAATATTCTCCTAGAAAGAGATACTTTCGACATAACATGAACCTTTGGGAAAAAGTGATCGAGCATAAACTTAAGGACAGTATAAGAGTAACAAAAATTAGCTTGGATTTATACCTCATAGATCTACAACGGAGATTATATTCTTGCTAAGGAAATTGATGGGAATTTATCGTGAGAGGATGGAATATATACATGGTGTTAATTGACCTAGATATAGCATATGAAAGTACCTTTAAAAGTCATTTGATGGGTGTTGGAGAAGAATGAAATTCGTATTAATTATATAAATCCATAAAGGATATGTATGATGGAGTAGATTGACATTAAAATTAAATTTGTAATTACTATTTTTAATACTTGCCTTGTTTTTATTACATCATGTTATTGAAAAACTAGTTCGATATTTTTTAACGACTTTTAAAAGGTTAAATTATTCGAAAGTATCTCAAAGTTAGAGAAGTTTTTTCTTGTTTTGAACTTTCTTTTTTATTTTCAAACAATGTATGGCATAAAAGCTTTCCTCTTTTCCATTTAATGAAAGCTTTTGAAAATATCAAGTCCCAATAATCAAATTGAGCTTTGCTATATGTAGGATTAATTTCACTGGCTAACCCATTTGTTGCAAAAAGAAATATCGATATTCAAGAAAACAACAACAATAAACCCAGTGTGATCCCAGAAGTGGGGTCTGGAGAGGGTAGGAGAGGATGTACCCAGACCTTACTCCTACCTTTGTGAAGTAGAGAGGCTGTTTCCGGTAGATCCTCGGCTCAGAAAAGGTACCAAGCACAATAATGTCGGAAAAGAGATAGCAAAATAACAAGATACAAAAAAAATGTGGCAACAGATAGTAATACAAATCAAGGAATAAGAAAGTACGCGATATCGATATACTCCTACTAAAAGGAAAAGAGGAGAGGAGGGGACCCGTCCCCTCCCTCCCCACATAGAAGTCGACAACTCTTAGCTACCTTCTAATGTTCTACCCTAATCCCCCACCTCCATACCTTTCTATTTTGGGTCATGTCCTCAGTCAGCTGAAGTTGTGCCATATCTTGTCTAATCACCTCCTCCAGTTCTTCTTCGGCCTACCTCTACTCCTCCTAACTCCTGCTACAGCCAACCTCTCGCACCTCCTTACCAGTGCATCCTCGCACCTCTTTTTCACATGCCCGAACCACCTCAATCTCGCTTCCCTCATCTTGTCTGCCATTGATGCCACTCCCACTTTGTCCCGATATTCAAGAAATATTTTTTAAAAAAATTGATATGATTAAATCAACGAAGTTAACTTGTGAATAAAGAGTAGATGTACCATTCAATAATTAAAAGTTAGACACCGCACAATACTTCAGTAGATGTTCTTCCAAGTTAGAAAAAAAACAAAAAATATTTAAAAGCTAAAAAAAAGAAATTGAACTTTTAGCTTACCCTTTTCTTCCAAACATTTATCTTTAGAAAAGATATTTATTTTTCTTTTTCCTTATTTATTGATTTTTTAAATGAAATCTACATTATAATAACTATTGCTGAATATCAGCTATAGTAATTTTTAAAATTGGTAGCAAGTTTTACTTACACATCTCAATTGAGGCTTGTCCTTATTATACAATTTATTGTCATTTATACAATTTATTGTCCTTATTATACAATTTATCGCCAAAAGCTTACTAGATTTTGTTTTTGCTCCAAAAGCTCCCAAGCTTTTGCTTTTGTAAATGGCACCTTCCAGTTGCCTTTCTTAATGGAAACTTCTTACTTCATCAAAAAAAATACAATTTATTGTCATTTAATGTGTGCTTATTAGATCTCTCATGAATAATTTGTAAGGAAAATATACCATGTAAACGTCATACGTTGTGGCATGACAAAATAATAAATAATGAGTTAAAGGTTCATAATTAATTTAATTTTTTTGTCCTAAATATTATAACGTGAACAGTTCACTTCCCTTTAATTCATTATTATTTGTTGAGTCGAAGTACTACATTATCTTTTAAATACAACTTTTTTCGAATAATGTTAACTATGAAAAAAGTAATAATTTAAAGTACCTTTTTTAATAGGTAAACTTATGTAAAAAGATTAAGATATTCATATAAATTCACACTAAAATTACGATATAAAAAGTACATCAAATGAAAATTCAGAAATGTTAATATTGTGGAATAAAATATGGAAAAGTAAATTAAGTTGCTAACATATGGAAGCTATAATAATATTCCCTCCGGCGCATTTTAATAGTCGCTTTAGCTTAAAAAAATTATCCCGAAATAATCATCACTTTAGGAATTCAAGACTAAAGCTGACATCTTTTTTCAACTATACCCTTAACATTAAAGAAGTAGTTCTTTTCAATACTATTTAATTCTCATAAAACATCTAATAAATAGGGTATTAGTAAACTATACGTTGTATTTATTATTTTTCTCAATGGACGTGAAAAAAGTTAAAACGACCGTCAAAATGGGACGAAGAGAGTATCATATTCAAGTTGATCCAAAGCAAGTTTCTTCTAATATTCTTAGATTTTACTTAACCTTTCAATTTACATGTAATAATATTTGTTTTTTAAACATTACGGTAACTTAATAGATAAGTTAATAGTCATCCAACTGTCACTCAGTTAAGTATAAAATGATACTTGTTCTATCTCAATTTATGTGGCACGGTTTGAATTTCGAGGGGCAAACCTATTAATTTTGACTATGTCTTCGGACAAAGAATCTTCAAGTTTTGTGAGATAAAATTTACATATTTAAAAACTACGTAAAAGATACTACAAGTCACAATAATTGACAACTCAAAATACTAAAAAGACGTGAAAAAATCATGATCAAAGAAAAGAAGTTTGATTTTTTCGAAATTCAAAAGGCCACATAAATTAGGACGAAGGGGGCAATTAAGATGGGCCCATTACTTTCTTATTGAAAATATTGGTGTACGTGTCCCTTAAGCCAAATTGATGCAAGCACTTGCAAAAATTGAACGTAAAATTCATCCAAATGGGACCCACATCACTCATAAAAGTACAATATTTTTATTCCAACTTTATCCCCGTGAGGACGACCAAAAGCGGAAGTTCTCTCTTATATTAAGTGGTAATGTAATATGAGATGAGTTTAAATGGAGCGACATGATCAATGAGGATTCATATATCTAACCCCAACTTGTTTCGGATTAAGGCGTCGTAGTAGTTGTTGTATGCATCATAATTTGAAGGTTTTCTTCCCTCAGTAGATGCTATTGGTATAATTATGATACCTGTCCTCCTTCAACTCCCGCTAGTCAAAGGATCTGGATGAAGTAATTTCATACTGTAACTTCCAAGTAATCTATATATACTTGTAGGTCTTTCACTTCATAACAAGTACTTGCAGCTCTGTTGTTAAGAAGCCTAAAAAAACATTGTGCATCTCTTTTGTGCTTCTTTAGTACATGATATTACTTGATTCTGTAAAAGGGTGCCCCAACATCATTTTGTTTCCGTTACTCCTTACTTGCTGGGTAAGTTAGCTTGCTTGTGAAGTGAAGCAGGTAAATATGCATAAGAGGATATGTACTAGATAAAGGGCAAAAATCTAGTTCTGAGACAGTATTTCTTTTCGTCGGGATGTGGATCTATTAAGATTTTTGAAACTCAATTGTTTGACAGAGAACCAAGACTTGCTGATTTTTATTTTCTTGATCTGTTCTCTCTCTTTTTGGTTTTCTTATCGAATCTATTATGATGAAACATTGGCAGTTATAGCTGTGGGTTATGCCCTTGAAGCATGGAGGATTCTAGAAGATCTAACTAACCATGTTGATCTTGTTCTAACGGAGGTGGCCATGCCGTATTTGTCAGGCATTGGTCTTTTGTCAAAGATTATGAACCACAAAACTCGGAAGAATGTTCCAGTGATTAGTAAGTATCATTCCCACATAATTTATTTTGTTTACTCATATTCAAAATTTTGCTATATATTTTGACAATATGATACTTTTAACTGCTCCATCTGATGAGTTTTGTGTGCAGTGATGTCTGCTAATGACTCTATGGGTATAGTCTTTAAGTGTTTGTCAAAGGGCGCAGTTGACTTTTTAGTGAAGCCTATTCGAAAGAATGAGCTTAAAAATCTCTGGCAGCATGTCTGGAGGAAATGCCATAGTGTAAGTTTATGCAGTCATCTTCATTTGTTACTGGAAGTTTGGGAATGCCCTCTTAAACCTCGGCACCGATTCTTGGTTTGGAAGCATCTTATTTGACTCCATTTGAACTGGACTTTTTAACATGTCATTCTTGTAGACCTCTTTTTTTTCATGTTTTCTTAGAAAGACACTAGTACGAACTGCATATTGAGTGACCCACTTTGCTTTGATTTCTTATCCTTTCCTCAGTCAAGTGGAAGCGGAAGTGAAAGTGGTATACAAACTCAGAAGTCGACGAAATCTAAAAGTGTTGAAAAGTCAGAAAACAGCTCTGATAGCAATGATAAAGCTGAGAATGGGAGCTTTGATCTGGACGATAGGGACGGAAGTGACAATGGAAGTGGCACTCAGGTAAATGGAAGTGGCACTCAGGTATTCTTTCTTCACTGCTGTAGTTTGGCATGACTCTCTTCTATTAGTGGTTTCTAATGTTGTAGCAACTGCCCTGCATGTCCCTGTGCCGTTCCCCTTTTTTCAAACAAGGGGATAACCCAGTTTCTTCTTCTTTCTATTTAGTATCGTAAGTTGATGGGCTTGAATAATTCAAGCAAACGGAAGTTCATTTTTTTAGCTGTCAGACATTTCGTTGAAGTTTGGTAGTTTTCACAAATTGTTGGTTATCTTGATGGCATGACCAATACGTATATCTGTTGTGCTAAACAAATAATGGCTCCTTAACAGTACCAGTTTCAAAAAAAAATTAAAAAAAATACAAATAATGGCTCCAATAATCCAGCTCCTTGGTAGTTATTGCTTCTGTACAATCCTGCCCACCAGGTTTCTCAATAACTTGTTCCTCTCATTTTGCCAGACTACTTTACTCTCTTCTCCAAGCAGGGCTTTCAAATTGAATTTTCTCTCATACGCACAAACATCCATATGTACAAGTACTTTTAAGCTGTCTGTTAATGAACGTTTCTAGACTTTACTGTGATAGATAACCAACTACCCCAGTTAATTATCTATCCCTTCGATAAATTATTAGGTAAAATTGTCATTTTATTCGTAAGTACAAAAAAAGGAACAGAGAACAAGCTGTAATGCAACTCTTCTATTGTCATCATCCAGAAACTCACTTCTGATTTTATCCAAAAGCCCTGAAACTCTTTTCTCTCCCATCATGAGCGACTAGCCAGACAACAATCAAGATTGGATGATTTAAGGTCAGCAAACATCCATATGTACAAGTACTTTTAAGCTGTCTGTTAATGAACGTTTCTAGACTTTACTGTGATAGATAACCAACTACCCCAGTTAATTATCTATCCCTTCGATAAATTATTAGGTAAAATTGTCATTTTATTCGTAAGTACAAAAAAAGGAACAGAGAACAAGCTGTAATGCAACTCTTCTATTGTCATCATCCAGAAACTCACTTCTGATTTTATCCAAAAGCCCTGAAACTCTTTTCTCTCCCATCATGAGCGACTAGCCAGACAACAATCAAGATTGGATGATTTAAGGTCAGCAAACCCAGGTTACTTAGAACTTATTAACCCAGGTTAGCAATAAGCCGACACCAGTTGGAATAACCCAGTCACTTTTAGGTTAGGAATGAGCCGACACCAATCAAAACTTAAACATGCTTTCAAGTTGAGTTTTATATCGATTTCTTGGAAGTTATTCTGTGTTTGGATAATTTTGATTTTTTGATCCCTGGAGAAGAGAAAATAAGAATGGATTCAATTCTTTGCGTTGTTTTGTAAATAAGGAACTTTTATGTTAACCTAACTATTAACCGGACAGAGAAGTGGTGGGAAGTACCGAACTTAAGATAGGAAATTGGCGGAGAACAGTGGATTAGATCAGAGAAGCTGATGGGGGTCTGGGAATCGTATGGAGGGAAATTGGGGAATTTAGGTGAAAGACCGAAAAGCTCCTATTTTAATGAGATGCAGGGGTATTTTAGTAATAAAAAAGTGTGTACACTGCCAACCTACTACAACCATGTAGTAGTTAAAAACCTACATACACACACACATATGATTGCCGTAATACCTTTTTCCTGAGATTGCCCTAATGCTTAGTAGATAAATAGCTATGTAGAACGATGTGGTCAAACAATTATGCTGGCGCAGTTACTGAAATCTTGTTTTGGATAACGTTAACTATTTCTGATTCTATATAAGAGCGATCATAACTAGTTTTATTGAGATAATAGCTCAGACTAATAGTGATTTTGATTAATGAAAATTGTTAAATCAGAAAGAAGTTGATTGACTCATGCAAAATAATCCAAATCAAGCAGGTTCATGATCTCTGAGATTCCCTTTTTCCTGTGTGAAAACCTGTAGGGTGTCTAACAGTTACCTCCTATCTAGTTTGAGTTGCTTAGACTCTTATCCCCTCTCTTCATTACAAACTTGACAAAGAAAGGCTGAAACTATACCCAAACTTTGTGCTGGTTGAATTAGGAACATGTTCATGGATGGTTCAATTGGACAACTAGAATTGCCTCAAAAGTCTGGGTCAATTTGGGCACCTAATGTAACCTTAATTGATCCATAAGAAAACACTGTAAAGATAGAAATAAAATCTATTTGGTTAGTTAGGGATATTTTTGTCTCTAGTTGTTCACGCGCACTCTTTGTAGACAAAGAAAGCTTTTGATTTGGTTTTGCGGGTGTATCTCTCTCTTCACACTCACTCTCTTTATAATGGTGTTGACTTATGTGGGTTGGTTATTATGACCCATTGTTTAGCCTAAATGACCCACTTATCTTGACTCGAGTAAACTTCCAGCGTGGATCATGAACCATGCATTGACTCAACATGTTTGAGCCCACCCAAATTTAGTTCAACGTTCATATTTAAACACATCTCATGTACAGGATAATACATATTGCATACTGATAGGTAGCAAAAACCGAAAAGCTAGCTCATGTCTGTGGATTTGTGTCTAGGTTATTGTAGCAAACTCTGGAATTATTAACTCCTAACATCTTGATCCATATTCTTGATCCATATCAGATAAGGGCTTGCAGTAACATTCTTCCATTGTAAATCTTTTTCTTATTTCTTTTTTGGCAGAGTTCATGGTCCAAAAGGGCTGTAGAAGTTGACAGCCCCCAACCCATGTCACCATGGAATGAATTGGCTGATGATCCCCCTGATAGCACTTGTGCCCAGGTTATCCATTCAAGGCCAGAAGCACTTAGTGCTACCTGGGTGCCTGCATATGCCACCAGAGAGTGCCTCAATGAGAAGGATGAACTGGGTAGGTGTGGCTCTTCCAAGCCCCTTGGGAATAACAAAAACATCTTAGATCAATTTTTCTTTATGCTGTTTACTTTTTGTTGTGTTATTATTTAATCTGTTATATCCATGATGTGGTTCACATCTCAGGAAATGCTAGAATGGGTAAAGATTTGAACATAGGCGCCAGTAATGTTCCAGAGCTTGAAGGCCTAACAGGTAAAGTTAGGGATGGTTTAGCAGCTTCTATGAAGGACAAAGATATGGAATTAGATCCCAAAGATAATGAGAAAATGGGTAGAAACCTAGAGCTCAACAAGGAAACACGGGAAGATGACCTGAAGAGCAAGGATGTTGGTTATATGGGTGACATAACCAACACATGTATGCCTCAAGTAGAAAGTACGGCCAATGAAGTTCCAAACGATCCTTCCAAGATCACAAACATCAAAGAAATTGGCACCTATGACAGTAAAGACATGCCTTCACTTGAACTTAGTTTGAAGCAACTTCGAGATGTTGGAGAGAATGGGACTGGTGTGCAAGAGCGCAATATACTCAGACATTCAGACCTGTCAGCGTTCTCTAGGCATGTGATTCAACTGTCACTAAAACTCAGTAACCTGACTAAAGAAACTACTGTTGCTAATCGATTCTCATCACATACAGGTATAATGCTGGTTCAACTGCTAATCAGGCTCCAACAGGAAACGTGGGCAGCTGTTCACCAGTTAATAATAGTTCAGATGTTGCAAAAACAGAATCAATGCATAACTTGCGATCTAAGTCAAGCAGTACCCCTAACCAGCGCTCAAATGGGAGTAGTAACAACAATGACATGGGCTCCTCGACCAATAATTTCTTCATCAAACCAGAAACATTAACTGACAAGCCAATTAACAAGCCTGCAGTCAATGCCCATCCCTGTTCCGCATTTCAACTAGTGCAACATGGACATAATTCTTCTCATCAACCTATGGTTCCAGGAAAGCAAGATGCTGCAAAGGCAGCCCTGGCCCAAGCAAGGTCGATGCACCAGAAGGTTCAAGTTCAGCACCACCATCATCACTACCATCACCATCACCACCATGTGCTTAACTTGCAGCAGCAACAGCAACTGCTTAACACTGATGCTTCGTGTCTGAGAAATGCCGTTGAAGCTGATCCAGATTACGGAACATCTGATATGGTAGGTACTCCTGTTGAAGGAAATGCGGCTAATTATGGAAGTGCATCAGGAAGTAACAATGGAAGCAATGGGCAAAATGGAAGCAGTGGCCAAAATGGGAGCAGCACTGCTGTAGTTGCTGAAGGAACAAATATGGTTGCTGAAAATGAAACTGGTGAAAAATGTGAAATTGGCAGTGGGAGTGGAAGTGCAAGCAGAAGTGGCGATCACTCGGCTCAAAGGGTGGCTGCCTTGATTAAATTCCGGCAAAAGAGGAAGGAGAGGTGCTTTGAGAAGAAGGTAATTTTTATGGGATCATCACTATGGTTGCAATATATAATTGAAGTTCTGCTTAAATCCAACCAAATTCTGTAGTTAGTTGAAATCCCACTTAACCTTCTTTCTATGCCGTTCAGCATATCAATTCTTTTGTTTTATTTTTCCTTTTATCATAGTATATTTTTGCGTACAATAATTTGCACATGAAGTCAATGATGCAACTTTGCCTACTATATCTCATCGATGAAATCTAAAAGTTCTTTGCCGTTCAAACTTGGACTCACAGAATTTAGCTTTTCTTGGTTTTGAAGCTATCGAACTATCAATAGATGGCAGAGGGCAAAACTTATCTTAATTTTCTTTCCATACATTTTAGGTCCGGTACCAGAGTAGAAAGAGACTCGCAGAACAGAGGCCACGCGTACGAGGGCAATTTGTGCGTCAGGATGCAGACAAAAGTAAAAGCAATGATACAAATTCCTGACCCCTACCATTTTAATTGGATGGTTCATGTAAAATGAGTTCAAGAAGCTTAACTTTGATCGTCTAGGTACGGAGGAAGCAGTTTGGTTCTACAGCTAAATTTATTTAGTTGAGGTATTGCTGTCTAGTAATAATTGCTTATTGGAGATCATATTAATTGGGGAGTCCTATGAAGACATCTTTGTTATATATTCGGTTTGAAGATACTTATTTTGAACTTCTAGATGTTGGGATACCCTAATAAATTCTTCAGTATGCTGTGCTTTCTGGTGTGCTTAAAACTGCTTTTCCAAAGTCCCTCGCATTGTTACAATTTCGTACTTATTTTATCCACTAGTTGCATGAGGCTCGTGCTAAGTCCGGGCTCAAACTCATGATCTAAAAATAACAAAATTTAATTATAAAAATATAAATTATTTGTATCACATTTTTCTATTGTATAATTAATTTAATTTAACAGCACATTAATTGTGTCTTATTGGTAATTATTTTTCTTAGTCATAATTGAATAATTTTAAAGAACAAATTATTTATGAGGAAGTTTTGAAGGAGAATTAGCAAATACAAAGGGACACAATATTCAATATTCACTAAAGAAGCAAAATTTTGGAGGTTTAAAATAAATAAAGCGTGTGTTTGGTATGGAGAAGAATATTTATCAAAAAATATTTTTTAATTTTTTCATATTGGGTTGGTCAAAATTATTTAAAAACATTTTCTCTAGGAGAAGCAGGAAAATCAAGTTCCACAAATGAAATTTCACATTCATTGTGTTGTCCCCGCCTCCCAATACACCTCATTTTTAGTACGCCGACCCCGTAGCCCCATCCCCACCACCCACCGCAACCCCAACCTCACATTCCATAGTACTTGTTTAAATTATATACAAATAATTTTAAGATAATATTTTTTGTTTACTTACCAATACAAGAAAATAAGTAAGAACACACTTATTTTTGATGAAAAATAGTTTTAACATAATATTTTCCTTCATAAACACATCCAAAGAAAAGAATTGGGGTACTAAGTAGTAAGATCTAATAACTGCTCTGATTGAAATGAAACAATGACTACAAAGTTGCATAAATTTTAGGAAAATATGTAATAACAAATAATGTAAAAGGTACTCCCTTGATTCTTTTTTACTTGTCTCTCGTTGACTCAGCACTTCTCTTAAGAAATTATTTATTAGGAGTAAAATATACTAATTACCCTTATTAATTATGCTTTGAAAATTTAAGTTTGATTATTAATACTCTATATAGTTACTTAATGATGAGGGTAATATAGGAAGAATTAATAAAGCTTTCGTGATTTGTTAAAATAAACAAGTAAAAAATACTCCCCTGTTTCAATTTATGTGAACCTTTTACTATTTGGAGAGTCTACGAAATGCTTCTTTGATCACGTTTTTCTTAAATTTTTTCCAAATTATTTGAATTATAAAGTATCATGACTTATAATATTTTTTATATAGTTTCTAAATATATAAAGTATATTTTTACCAACTTGAAAAATTTATGTCAAAATTTACAGTCAAAGTTATAAAGTTTGATCTCTCGTATTCTGAAAAGGTTCACATAAATTAAAACGGGAGGAGTATATTTTTAGACATCCACCAAAGAAAAAAGAAAAAAAAAGACATATGATCCAATTAGAGAGGCCCAAGTGGGCATGGCTATGAAAGAAAGCAAAAGTAAGCAGCCACGTGGTGCAGCATCACAGGGCAAAGCATAATGTGAGGACTACAAAAAGTTCCACATTTGCTCTTATATATAATAGTAATATTTTATTCTTAAGGAAGTTTGGTTTCTGATATACTCTACGTTTGTCCTAAAAATTCTGAAGGGATCCAGCAGAACAGTACTATAAGCATCTATCCTCTCCAAATTTGCACTTGTTGAAAGGGCAACTACTTTCGGAGGGAAGTCCCAAACTAATAGGACGATTTTGGTTTGTTTTGTTATTATCTTTTTGCTTTTAGAGATTTTTAGTACTACTATTAGAAACATAATAATGTTTCCTTTATGAAGAGGAAGTAAAATCTCTCGAACCTCCCCAAATATTATGTGCTGCTACTGGGGGACAAGGTTTTGTGACTGTTTATTCTTTTCATTTCTGTAGTTTTTTCTTATAGAAGTCTGAGTCACCAACCTAGTAGACAAGTATGCATGTTAATCTCTATGGCCTCCTTTGGAAGGGGAGTCATGGTGTAGTGGTAAAATTTGTTATCGTGTGATCAGAGGTCTCGTGTTCAAGCTGTAGAAACAATCTCTTGCAAAAACCAAAAGCAAACTAAGATTGCCTACAATAGAACCAGTGTAGTTAAATCCTTTTGCTTAACGCGCGTAGCGGGACTTTAGACACCGGATTGCCTTAATTTCTTATTTTTCTTTTTCTATGGAAGGTTAAGATAATTTGAAGACTAACCTCTGACAAAGCTCTCAAAGGATTTGATAGACCACAAGCTGAAAGCCTGCTCCGCAGCTTTGACAGCTCTAAGGGGGAAAATGCCTACAAAAAAAAGTAACAAAATATCAGTTCAATAAAAGGAAAATTTATACTACAGCATAAGACATGCATCCGCAAAGAAGGCGTAAGAAACTTTGGCTATTGTTTATATCTCTCGGCATTTTTTCATCCATACAGCAAATGCAAATGCAATATTTGTCAAGAATAATCTTCTTATTGTTAAGAACCCGGACAGAAATTTTTCAAGGAAGTCTACCAACAAATCCTATTCTCAACGTAGGACAAACTAGCCCAACCACCGCAGGCCCCTCTCCCAAATAAAAACCAAAAAAAAAAAAAAAAAAAAAAGGAAAGAAAAAGAAGAAAAAATGAAACCACACCCCATGCTCAAGTGATATCAGTAGGTGTATTTCCCATTATAGCTTAGGTGTGTGTTCAATTCTCATTGTGTCTCCTTTCCCTTACTTAACGCTTCGCTATAATAGCAAACAATAACGAAATAAAGTTCTACGCTCCAGAGGACACTACAAGAAAATAGACTTTTAACGACCAGTTCTTAACGGAGGGATACGAATCCGGTCATTAGAAGCATATTTATAACGACATACTTATTTTCCGGTCGTTAAAGTCAATTTTTATTTCAATATTAATGAGGGAATAATATTTGGCCATTAAAAGCATAACATCCGGTCGTTAACACTTAATTAATAAGAAAAAGGGCGCTAACCTTTCCCTCTTAGTTTTTCCCAACACTCCATTAAGACCACCCACACCTCCAACCCCAACAGCAAATAAAAGCAAAATCCCTCATGTATCTCTGTTGTGCTTTCCCCAACCGACCATCCGCAACCCTCAAATAAAAGAAAGAAACACCCTTATTTTCTATACAAAATTTACAGTTACTGAGCACGGAGCAACTCCACGAAGAACCACAAACGATTCTGGAATCCTCACTGCGACTAATCTTCCGTTTCCATTGAAGTGGCCTTATGGTTTCGTTCTCCTTCTCATCAAGTTATGTTTTCTGCCAAGTATCTAAACTTCTAGTTGTAACTGTTGTAGAATTGAGAATTCCTTTATTGTTCCAATTATTTCTCTTGGTATTTATTAAATATATTGGTTTTCTTCTTAGAATTACATATTTGCTTATATAATTACATCCAGCTTTTTAGAGCATTACGATTAATGTGCAGCAGTCGCTTATTTTCTTCCTCTGACTTATTGTGTGCCTTTTTTGATGATATAACTATGGAAAGAGTTAATGGTATTATTTGATTAATATTTTTAGTTAATTAAACTTAATAATTGGGGTTTACCAAAGATGTTTTTGCTCGCAATTTCACTAATAATTTCGCTGTATTTATCCCTTAAAGGGGACAAATCGTTATGGAGTTTGGGGATACTAACACCTTCCTAATATATAGAGGTTCATATTGTTAGTAAAGACGCTACTCAGTATAATATAAATTTGCTTGAATATCTGTGACTTTTAAGGTGTGTCTCTTGATACTTAATGTTATTAGTAAGGTGGCTATTATGTGCCCAATAAATAGTTGTACTGACGGAGGTATCTGAAAGGAGAGGTATGTGATCCCTACTTGGTAAAAGATGAAAGGATTCTTAGATAGAAAAGGAGAAGCTACGATCCAACTTTAATTGCAAAATTTGATCTCTTATATTTAATGCCAAAAAGTCCCTTCCCTTTGTCAAATCCCTTATTGCAGGTAATCGATTAAGATGTTTTGCTGGCCTTGTCAGCAAGTTGCATTCTAGAAAGTCATAGCACCTTCGCTAGGTAATCGGTCAACCTTGCTGTAAAGGAAAATCCCTTGATTCATAAGGTATGAACCATAAATATAGTCCAGCTCAGTTTATGTACATGTATGTGAGTGTTAATGTGGTTTATCTTCCGTGATTGAACTCCTAATTGTTTTTCATCTGTGCTCGCCATTTAATTTTTGACGCTAGAATTGTGGTTCAGATGATCCACGAAAATGTAAAAATGTTTAATCCCCACAAATGCACCACCTTTATTTCTATTAATATCAGAGTTGTCTACGTCAATTTATAATCTAATGGTGGAACCATACGTTTTTACTTTGAAGAGTTTTCTTTAAGTTTTTGGATAACAATGGTTTGGTGCATTTTCTCTTCAATTAGACAATACTCAAGTTTGCTATTCCCTTATCGTGGTAAAATAAGGCATTTTCAATTTTCACTATATATGCAGTACACTAAGATATCATCTTTTGTTAACATAGAAATGCTTATACGTGGAAAATGTTAACTTTGATTGGGCGCCGACACGTTTTATCAGTTGGTGGCAGCATTCAGAAAATCTTGCCACCTACGAGCAGCAGGATTCTCTTAAAAGTCTGCATTTCAATGTTGGACAGGATTCATGACAAAGAGGGGAAATCAAGTTTGTCAACCAAAGGTACTTTTTGCTGAGAATGGCTCTTATTATTCTTGTCTATGCAGGACCTTTTCTGAGGTCTATTGCTTCGGTAATGGCTCATCTTAGAGTATTGGAATTGCCATTTCTAAAATGTTTTGTGAGATTCTAGTGTTTGGGTTTATTCTAACCAAAAGCGGGTTCATGTCGTGTTTTTCTGTTTTCTTTTGGTACATCTAGTCGCTCTCACCTTATGACTCAGAGTCCCACGTTGTTGACATTGATAATTTTGACGATGAACTTGAGGAAGCTAACACCACTCCTGTGAGTTACTTCTTCACAAAGTCTTTATGCTCTTGGATATATACTTTCTGATTGTATATCATGTTAATTCTCTATTTTCCAATGACATTTAGCTGAATTAAAAGCTAACAATGAACATCAAGAAATTTTAGTGGAGTTTTTTTGCTTTGCGTTTACCGTGAATTTCTTAGGATTCAACTTCTGGATTCCATCTTCTTGATCTCCGAAATATCTTGTTAGTTGGCTCAGATTTGGGTTTAGAGGGACAATTATTTAATCATTTATTTATTCTTTCTGCAGTTTTGGAGAGGGGGTTTGGCATATACAAGGTATTCAATTATGTGAAGAATATGTAACTAAATGACAATGGTACTTGTCTCCCATATAACCTATCAAGTAAGCAAAAACTGTCAAATGACTTAATATAATCTTTCTTAAATCAAGCTTTATCAAAAGCAAAACTTGAATAGCTCATTCTTCATTCACATTGGTGCTAAACTAGCTTAATGGCCCATTATTAAGTCAGTCTCCTTGCCACAATTAAATGTACCTTTTTTTGTGTGATGGCCCAGCTGCTAAAAGCATTCAGTTTTGGACAGCACCTCTTAAATAACAGAGCAATCATTTATATTTTTTCAAATCTGAAACATTTGTTGTGGTTTGATTCTATTGTACTTGGGGCTGCTGGAAGCTTAGCCTTGTTTAGGACCTGTTTCTTTTTGTTTGTCTAAGCAAACAATTTTATTTGCCTAACATTAGTTTTAGACTAGTCAAACAATGCAGAGACTAGCTGATAATGAATTAATCCTACCTTGAAAAAGCTAGTAGAAAAGTCCATTTCTCCAACACCAATTTACTATCAGTTTGTGAGTTTCTAAACTTCAAGAGATTCGTTGAGATTTTCTATCATTTGTATTCATTGTTAAACTTGCAAATAATACCTGTATTAGTTTGTTTATCATGTGCTTTAGCTTGAGGAATTCCTTGCTTTATTTTTTCCAAACATATAGGTTAAAAGTATAATGTGAGGAATTAAGAGATCATTTAGGTCCCGACTCTTTTCTGTTAGCATCTTCTTGGTGTCAATGATGTGGAATACAACATAATTAAATTTTTAATATTCCATTTCCCTATACAACTTAAAACCGTTAAAAGCTTAATTCGATCTAGCTTTGTCTAAATTATAGTAATCATTTGCTCCTCGTGTCTCTTGATTCAGCTTAATTCGATCTAGCTTTGTCTAAATTATAGTAATCATTTGCTCCTCGTGTCTCTTGATTCACTTTCTATTCCCGAAAAGTCGAAAACTAAGTGATAAAGGTTTTGTGAAATCTTCTAAGATGTTAATTGGTAAAAGGATTGGTGTTGGTTGAATATATTTTCCTCACTTTCTATTAATGTTCTATTTTTTTCTGTAGGATCTTATAAGCACACCCTCTATGTGTTCCTGGAGTTTGCGCTACTGTTTGTGATTGGACTAATGTATGCATATTTGACTGTCAATTACCTTTATGGTTCCTATCTACACTGGCGGAGCCACATATAGTTGAGCTTTGTCGGAAAATTACATTGTGTAGCTAGATAAAAAAATTATTTTTATGTATATATATTACATATTGACACTTCTTGGCTTCTTCGTGAATTTACTTCTTTATATTTTAACACCCCTTAGTGAAAATTCTGGCTCCGCCACTGCCTATCTACATAGGATTTACCTGTAAGTTCTTTGATCATTGCTTTTGGTAATACTATGTTTTTAGTTTCATTTACTCAGATAGCTGCATATGTTCTTGTTTTGATAAAAGGGAGAAGCATGGAAAATGCAGTTACTGGGTGTAGCTTGTTTGTCACTTGCCTGCTAAAATGGAGGCGATTGAAGTTAGTGTAAAACTACAGGCAAATGCGTGTTCATCTTGCTGGTTCTTTTTAGGGGCTGTTTGAAGTTCAAATTTGTAAATGCTACAGTGGAATTAGGAGCCGAAGAAATAATTTCACATAATCAGAAGATATATGTTATTTTAGCATTGGGATACTTTATTTCTTTTGTAATTAACTATGAAATTCTATATAATAATTGATTATTTTGTTTATTTTCGGATTACATGTTAGCTTGTATATTTATGTTGTTGTAGAGGAAAGGAAATTCTAGTCACAAAATGAAGCTAGTAATGACCAGATCTTTAATTGTCATTGAAAGAGTATATTTTGTTGCTAAAAAGTGTTGCAACGACCGGAGTACCTGTCGTTAGGAAAGGTTATTAACGACTGGATTTGTTGCCGTCACTAAAGGATATTTACGACCGGATTACAAATCCGATCATCCACTTTTAACGACAGAGCTTTTAGTGACCGGCAGCGACCGGATTTTTTCCCGTCGTAAATGAGTAATAGCGACTGGAAAAGCACTTTCAACGACCAAATTTCCCCTCGCTAAAAGCCTATTTTCTTGTAGTGGGAAGTTACCTCACTTGGATTTTTCATTTTATCGTCTTTTTTTTTTCTCATAAAGAGAAAAAAGTTGTGAAGAGGGGGTTGATTCGGAGAATACTTGGTTAAGATATCCCATGCATGCAGGTAATCCAAACAACAGATGCAACCAAAACGAACGTGACCTATTTTAAATAGCACATGCTTAATTGAAACTATCATTGTTTACTTTCACATTTCACGTGGTAAAAGGAACCCTAATTGAACTCTTCCCTGAACGTAGATTGACATATACTTGTTTCGTTACGTAGTAACAAAATATTCTCTCCCCTTTATTTACTGTGTTCATTTTTATTTTTAAAAGTTGGTTGTTGACGACGATTTAATATTTTGGATCATAGGATCGAAAGTCCGATTTGTAGGTGTTATATGTATAAATATTTTCACAAAATCAATGACCAGATCCTAATAAAAAAATAAGATAATTAACCAACAGGCTGTTGTGCTTTCTCTTTTCGTATGAAACCTGTGCTACACAAACGAACTTAGGTAAATTAATGAGTACGTACCTTCTCTATACATAAAGTACCCCTTCATCTATCAAGCCTTCCGATCCGATTCAGGTCATAGCATTAATTTCGAATATGAATTCAATCCAATATTCTATGGACAGAGATCACACTAAGACGCCCTGCATAACATAGTAATTAATAAGAAGTAGCATCACATACTTGAATAATGATGACAACAGCAAGGCAGTAAGTGAATGAATATGAATTCACGCTTATTCTCTGTTCAATTTCACTAAAAAGAACAGCATGATTTCTTTTTATAACGGCGGTATAAAAGATAATTTGTCCACCTCAACTATTTCTTTGAGTACCTTCCGACAATGCAAGTAATGAGTAACTCTTATAATCACCAAAGTTTAGCCATGTGAGAAAAAAATTCCTGACGTTGATGGATTAAGAAACACACCATTATATTCTGGCTTTTCTCCATGTAAGATAATTTATCAGTGAAGTAAAACCCCATTTGTATATTTAAACAAATGGGGCAATTAAGGGGGAGTTCTTCTATGCATTTGAATTTTTTCCTTTTTTTCTCAAGAAATGTGTAATGAGTTAAGGATTTACTTGGTCAAGATCTAAGCTATATATATCAAACAAACGTGTCCATAAGAATAGGGGAGCATAAGTAGTATCACATGACGAACCATATCACCTAATTTTTAGGGAAGAAATAATATCACATGGCAAAATTGTAACCTCATTTGGACAATCTAGAAGCTGCCATTCGAAACACACTGATAGAGCATTATTTTAAATCCATTCAATTTGAATTGATATTTTGTCCATCACAATTGATGCGGAGAGACGTCTAAAATAATTAGTCTTGGACTTAAAATAAATACCAATCAAACTAAAGGTATATTAAGCATAAGAGTTTTTGTTCTTGAACATTATTGCATTGTGATTGGGTTATTATTAAAAACACAGGACTACCTACTAAGTGGGAACACGATGTCACTACTAAAAAAACAGGGAAAATCGACCAAAAATTTTCGACCACACTTTTTGGTCAAAATATAATCGACCATATGAGGTCGAAATTTTCAAAATTTAATTTTTTTTTTTTAGATTTCGACCTCACGCGGTCGATATTTAAACATAAAATAAAATTTCGACCACATGAGATCGAAACCTTTTTTTTCACAAATAATAAACTGATTTTTTTTAATAAAAAAATAAATTATATAAATAAAATAATTAATTAAAAAAAAAAAAACATATTTCCACCGCACGCGGTCAAAATAATAAACTTGAAAATTTAATATATACTCCCCCAACTTCAATCGTCTTCCCCTCCCAAATATTTTATACCAAAACTAAACCTAATTTCCCATCACTCCCACCCCTAGCCCGCCGCCGACGCCCATCCCCGCCCCGCCCATCCCCGCCGCCGACGCCCCTTCCCCACCACTGTCTGTCCTCCCTCGCCGCCCTTGCTGTCCGCCGCCACTAAAGGTAAGTAATTTTGTTGCCATTTTGTTTTTTCAAATGGATGCACCAAACTTCTCCTTGGCTTGATCTTAACCTAAATACATGTAAATATAGGCCCTGCAGAGTAGTTCACTTCCCACCTTGCTCACAATCTCACCCATAACTACATTTTTAGTGAAGGTTGAAGTTTAAAAATAGAGTTGGAATAGATAGTGCACAAAAATTGGTCAGAATTAGGGGTGTGTTTGGTACGATGATAATATATTCTTCGAAAAATACTTTTTAAAGATGACTTATTCATTTTGAGCTGTTGTTGATATAATTACTCTCTGTGTTTATTTACTTATTTACTTTGCTTTTGTGGAAATTTTCAGGCACATTACATAAAGCAAAAACCAATTTGTTGGTACTAAAAATCTACCAGATATTTCAAATTAACAAAGGAGGGTACTTCAAGAAAGTTTCAAGCTTCAACAAGAACAAAAAGTACTGGTTTTAGGTATATAGTCTTAAGTAATCACTAATTATGTCATGCATTATATAGTTTTCAGTGGTCCAAAATATGAACATGCTCTAGATTGACCGCAAGGGCATTCCTTGCCTATGGAAATTAATGCTTCCTTTTGAAAATGAATAATGGTGTATAGTTTGAAAATTTTGGTCGACTGTTTGGAATTTAGAGTGGTGAAGCTAGTTAACAGTTAATCTTCTCCTCCTTTTTTTAATTTCCACACTATTATGTGTGTTACCTCTTAGTTAATGTGTTGGACTAAGCTTGATTCTTAATCATGTGGCTTGAGTAGTTTAATTGTTAGTTGCATGGATCTGTTTAGTGGATATGTTAGTCCACTATTGGCCTAATTAGCAATTATGTGATTTGTTTGTTTAAGCAATTACTAGTTAAATGGTGCTTAGCTTGAATGTGAATTCTTCATTGTTCTCTGATCTTTTTTTGGTAATTATGATGCCCTTTTTGAGAATTATGGTAATTATGGTTGGTGAGTCTTTTACTAATAACATATAAACTAAGTATTAGTTTAACAAGTTCAAACGTTGTGCTATTTGGGTAGTTGGATTCTCGTAGTTGGATGTACAATATACAAGAACTCGAAACAATACCTTGAAAAGTCAAAGCAAAATATAACAAGTAGAATTAGCTGCTGACAGAGATGCATTGATATCAAAATGATCTTCTCATAAGAGCGTGGGTATAATTCCGGGAAAAATTGTTTTGTTGGTCATATATTTAGATGCGACCGTGTAATGTTACTATTCACTTTGACATTGTTTTTTTGTCTAAATCTTGTTTCTTTTTGCAGTGGGGGTTTAAGTATGTTTGACTGTTTGACAAGGTTAAGAATATCGCCTGAAATAATGAAAGAATATCGCCTGAAATAATTTCAACATGTCCTAAGTAGACTTTAATATGCATCGGCCTGTGCCTGTAGATTCTGTTCTACACATGCCTTATTAAAACCAACTCACATAGTTCACCAGTTCTAGCAACTGTACCAAAATACTCAAGAAGTATGGGAGATAACTCCCTAAATCAATCAATTATCCCTTAATCCTATTAGGGTCCCGAGTCAGAGTACAGTTCGGGTGTTTTGGAAATAAAAAGGAGAACATCCTCAAGCCAAAGTAAAACAGCTTATCCCTTTACTGATCAGGAAAAAGTCAATGAAAACAAACATGCAACTTTAAGTCGGAACGTCATCAAATCATTCACCTAACTAAAACAATGAGTAAGCTAAACATAACATTCTGCTAATCGTTAGGCTATTCGTTACAACAATTTTTGATGTTATGGACTGAGCTCCAGATCCCATATTTATTATATCGAATTCTTCCCAAGAAGTAAATGGGATATGGTTTTATAATTCACGTGAATGTGAAGAAGCTGCAAATCTCTTTAACTCAAGATTTCAGCAGATTCAGCTGAGAGCTTCTCATAAACTAGCTCTCCAATGTAGAGACATGATGTGAGTAGTTACTGGAAATAGTATGGTGACAAGTTCGAAAAGATAAGAAATAAGATAGTTGTAGCATTGCATTACCTTCTGGGAACCACGTGAAATAATTATACATTACAACAGCAGCAATAAATATCTTTCCAAGTCCTGTGGGTAATGTCACTAAGGTATTGCTAAAAAGAGCAGTGCGGACGATAGAAAATTAATAATCACGACGATTGCTAACAGATGTCTGTTTCTAAGCATTGAACTCATTTGTTTTTCTGCTGGTTTTGCTTTTTGCTAATTTTCTACTGGTTTACCAGTTTTTTCTGTTGGTTTACCAATTTTTTTTGCTGTTTTTCTCTGCTGCTTTGCTGTTTTTTTTTTTGGTTGCTGGTTTCTGCTAGTTTGGTGCTGTTTTTCTGCTGGTTTACCAGCTTTTTTGCTGGTTGTTCTGTTGCTTTGCTGGTTTGTTACTGATTTGAAGTGTTTAAATGCTCGAGGTGGGAAAAAGAAGAAAAACAAATGCTCTTAGGCAATTCTGAGTATTGTGTTGCTGGATTTCTTAACATATATAGTAATATCTCCCATATTTCATTTTTACTTGTGGCTCGTTTGGATATGAAATTAGTTGTTAATCTTGATTTGTTTGTAGACGCTCGAGAGGGGATGGAGAAGGCGTAGGTGCTACTTCTGAAGGGGCAGTGGATCCTAAGGAGTACCAAGAAATGAAGCAGAAAGTTACTCAACTAACAAGTACACTTAGTGCCACGGAGGCGAGGATGTTGCATATGCAGGCAGAAATAGACAGCTTACTCAATCTTTACCAAAATATTACTATGTTTTCTTGGATATGTATATGATATTTGATTATAGTTTTAATTCGAATTAGTCTTTTACTTTTGAAGGTGAATTTGATTGTACAAAGTAGTTTATGGTTGTTTAACTTTACGATGTTTAAGTGTTTGAATGTAGAAAGTAGTTTCTGGTTGTTTAACTTTACAATGTTTAAGTGTTTGAATGTAGAAAGTAGTTTTTGGTTGTTTAACTTTACGATATTTAAGTGTTTGAATGTAGTTTTAAGGATATTTAGAAGTACCTTGAATTTGATAGTGAATGTGTTGTAATGTCGCATTGTTGATGAATTGGATGTGTTGTAGAATAATGTTGATTCGGTTGAATTGGCAGGTAGGTTGCTGTAAAAGCAGCGAAATGTTGATATTTTTTTCCCAGATGTTCGACCACACGAGGTTGAAATTTAGCCCAGATATTGCTAAATTCGACCTCACCAGGTCTAAAATGTACCTCCACATTAAAATTTCAACCACAAGAGGTCGAAATTTAGCAACAATGTTGCTATATTTCGACCACATGTGGTCGAAATTCTGGGCAACATATTAAATTCCGACCTCTTGTGGTCGAAATTTAAAAATGTTGTCCAGGATTTCGACCACATGTGGTCGATAAATTAAATTATATTTTAAAAAATCTAATTTTTTCGACCACATGAGGTCGAAAATATTATTTAATATTTAAATATAAATTATTTTTTTGATCTCGTGCGGTCGAAATTTTTTAATAATATTTAAATAAAATATGCAATTTTCGACCACACAAGGTCGAAAACTGTTATTGCGTAAAAAAAAAAAATTCGACCTCATGTGGTCGAAAAATTTCGACCACATGAGGTCAAAAACATTTCACCCTATCAATTAGTGACCAGTCCTTAAGGTCGAAAATTTGGTCGAAAAATCGCCTTTTTCGACCTCATGCGGTCGAAAATTTTGGTCGGTTTTCCCTGTTTTTTTAATACATGTATAGATTCGGCCACCTACCCGGTGCTGGAAGGTCGGAAGAAGAAGTGTTATA
This sequence comes from Lycium barbarum, assembly GCF_019175385.1. Taxonomy (NCBI): domain Eukaryota; kingdom Viridiplantae; phylum Streptophyta; class Magnoliopsida; order Solanales; family Solanaceae; genus Lycium; species Lycium barbarum. Next base: position 70,004,162 of record NC_083346.1, read on the forward strand.
AGCTTCGAAAGGAAGTCTCGGTAAATGATATTAGGATGAAAAAGCGTGAACGGGGATTGGATTGATGATAAAATAGAATCTTGAGTAGCTAATAGTGATTCGATTGATGATGAAGAAAGAGAATTCTTAGTTCAGTTGTCCACCTTGATGACACAAAATAGGATTGATCAAATTCTTAAGCCTGACTCATAGGGACCATTTATAAAAATAATGGCTCTGATTATCAAATGATTGAACAATCAGGGACAATTTACTTACGGAACCTAGCTGACATATATAAAAATCATCTAATGAATTATGAGTTCAATCCATCATGACCTAGAATCACAAGTCTCAAGTTTGTTTATGAAGAACATATCTAATTATGTTAGGGTAAAATTGATTTCTTCTGTATAACACTAATCGATAGGACGCTCATTTGGTATGTGCTACAAGATCTCGTGCATTGGGACACATAGTTATGGATCAAATCCGTTAGTATGAAACATTTTTTCCCAAGTGAAATCCCCTTGTATTGAAAGAGTGAAGAAGAGATTTCATTGTTGTGAAGTTTTTCTACTGTCTCGGTCCCAATTTATGTGACACTTTTCGCATTTTGAGATTTATCAAAACTGCACACAGAACTATGCAGTAAGCTTGAGCTATGAGCTTCAATGGTGGAATCGTGAAAACAGGAAAAGGGAGAAGAGAGGAGAGAAATCAGTAGAGCAGAAACATAACCATGTGAACTTTGACTAACATATTAAAGTGTATATTTTCACTAAATTGATATGAAAAAAGATGCAATATGTAGTACTTTTCGTATAGTCTTTGAATCGATAAATTTTAATTTTAAAATATTGAGTTGATTTAATCCAATTTAATTCACGAGAAGCGAAACATGATAACTAATTTGGGATGGAGAAAATACAAAAATTTGTATGTAGATCAAAACACCAACCAAACACAGTAAGTCCGTAACAAGTTATAGCTAATTTCATACATGGATTGACTCTTCTAAAGGACTAACCAAACGACCCTTGTGTGAAATAGGTCCTCCCTTGTGGATTAGGAGTCCTTTGGTTATTGTTTAGAGTTATGTAGGTACTAATAATACATGATTTAGTTATTGTTTCTATTAAAATAGTTTCATTTTTAAAATTCATAATTTTGCACATAGGATTTATAGTATATAATGGTTTAAAATATATCCTATAGCAAATACATATTACTTCAGTACCAGACATATAATCATAGCCATGTAATTTAACACTTAATATTAAAGCGTTTAGAGAATTTTCGTCCTGCAAAGATACCTGCAAGTTACTACAACAAATTGCTCTATCAGCGACGAGTAATTTTGTCACTTAAAACTCAAATTTCGTCACAAAATAACTTCCGTGATGAAAAATAAATTGTCAACCATTCGTCCCTAAACATATGTCACTAAATGTATACAACGACAAGTTAGTGTTTCGTCGCTAAATAGAGTTGTATTAACCACGAATATATTTTTCGTCCCCAATTGCACAGTATTTATGACGAATGACTTCGTCATGAAAATTATAAAATTTTGTAGGTAATAGAATGTTTTCGTCACTAAAGAGGTTATTAATGCCGACGAAATTGATACGTCACTAACTATTTAGTTTAATTAGTGACGATGTAATTTGTCTCGAAAGTTATATGTATTTCGTAGTTAAATAAATATTATTTCGTCACTAAAGACTACCTTTTACATACGAATTCAATTTTGTTGTCCCTAAATGTATAAATTAGTGACAACTTTGCTTTTTTACAATTTCGTAGTTGAAAACGATCATGTCGTCACTAAAATTGTTTCTTTTACCGACAAAACAAAATTGTCACTACAAAATGGCATTATAGCGACGATCACAATTGTCATAAAATACAAAGTTAATTTGTAGGTAATAAGTAGGAAATTTTGTGGATAGAGATTATTCTCGTCACTAAATGTCATACTTTAATGACGAAAATGTGTTCGTCTTTTTATTTTTTTGTCCCTAAATGTATATATTAGTGACAGCTTTGCTTTTTACAATTTCGTAAAATTATTTCTTTTACCGACAAAACAAAATTGTCACTACAAAATGACATAATTAGTGACGATCACAATTGTCATAAAATACAAAGTTAATTTGTAGGTAATAAGTAGGCAATTTTGGGGACAAACATTATTCTCATCATTAAATGTCATATTTTTATGATGAAAATGTGATCGTCTAAAAAGGTACAATGTAGTCGTCGCTAAAGGTTAAGCTTTTAAGGATAAAATGTTTTGTCACTAATTACAAGAATGATGGCGTTTTAATTGTAACGATACTGTTTAGAATTTGTATTTCGCTAGGTTTCCATTAATTTGAAAATTTATAAAAAAAAAAATTACAATTATTTACTAGTATATAAATACCTTAAACTTCATATATAGCCTGGAGTAGTTTATTCTATAATGAGCTTTATAGAAACTAAAAAGAACAACATACTAAAAGAAGCAAGATAAATAATAAGAAAATTAAACACTGTCACATAGTAATTAAGAACAACCAAAATGACATTGAGATGCTATCTCATGACATATTCCTAAAAGAAAAACTAATACTCCTAAAAACTAATATTAAGTAATGTTATCCAACTTGAAAGTGTAACTGTAAAACATACTAAACATCAACAAAACAAAGAAAAAAATGGAGGTTGCTTCTCAAAATACCATTGTAGTAACACTTCTCTAGGAACTTTTCTTGATTTCCACCTTCCACAACCTGTGTAAAAGAAGAAAGAGAAATCTAAGATTTGAATTCATACTTTGATATCATGAGATAAACAAACTAACATACAAACTAAAACTCTTGTAAAAAGTATAAGCTAATTAGGGGTGGGCGTTCTTATTCGGTTCGATATTTTCAAAGTTCGATTTCGGTAATTGGTAATTGAAAGTAGATACAAATGTAATATCTTTTACAAATGAAGAAGAGATAAAACGGAGCGAACAGAAAAGTACTAGTTCAGGCACAAACTAACATGAAAACAGAGTAAACAACAAAAGACAATTCAAATCTATTGTAGGACTTCGATTCTATTTACAATGATTTATGGCCAGCAGCAGTCACAATTGGTTAAATAAGCAATAGAATTTTGAAACATAAAATTTTGAAAAAATATATGAAGTTATTAAATGTACCTTAATGGATAACTTGATAGGATTCAGTGATCATTGCATCAAGAAAATGAGACAAAGTTAGGTGCTAAAAGCTACAAAGTTGTTATAAAACTCATTGTTAAAGCCTCTGAAAACTTTGGTTTCTTCAAAATCATCAACCATGGTGTCCCTCAACAAGTAATCAAAGCGATGGAAGATGAAAGCTACGGTTTTTTCTCTAAACTGGCTTCAGAAAAATAACGTGCTGGACTGACAAATCCCTATGGCTACGGCTGCAAGAACATAGGGATAAATGGAGATTATGAAGAAGTTGAACATTTGCTTCTTCATATCAAATTTTTGTCTATCTCTCAAATATCCAATACTATTTCCAATGATCCAACCCTCTTTAGGTACCTTCTACCTTTTCATGTATTATAGTAATTTTATGGTGAAAAGTTTGATATCGCGCAAGTTATGGACATATGCTTTTATACAACAACAACAACAACAACATACCCAATGTAATTCTATAAGTAGGGTCTGGGGAGGGTAAGATGTAAGTAGACCGGGTAGAGAGTTTGTTTCCATAGACTTTCGGCTTAAAATAAAATCATACAGCAAAATAGCAAGATAGTAATACACAGGGATATGCTTTTATAATAATGGATTTAATTTATGTCTCTGCCATGTTTGATCTAAAATAACTAAGACACCATCTACCCTTTATATATCAAAATTCAACATGCAAATCTTTTCTTTTGATTTCTTCTTCATGCCCATTGTTCTCTCTTTAAATGTCATTTGTACGATCTATTTCTAAAAAAAAAAAAAAAAACTATAATGAGATTTATTATATAAAGTTATACTACTTCTAACCTTGATCGAGATGAGCTCATAAAACGTTGTAGTTGTTTTGAAATATCATCTTGGCGTGCCAATAGAGTATTCAGTTGTGAATTTAATGATTGTATCTGCGACTGCTGGTCTTGTATCAGAGTTTGCTGATTTTCTACCACAACTTCAGCTGCATTTAATCGTTTCTGTAAATCATCTTGGGCATCGGCAGCTTCCTCTTTCGCCTTTCTAAGAGAGTCTTCTAACTCTGCCATTCTCCTTTGCGTTGCTCGAGCAGTATTAGGTTTCGGACCATAACCGATACCTTTTAAATATCCCGACTTTTTACCAAGTACAACATCCACAATTTCATCAATAGTCATAGTAGAATCTCCCTCGCTATATAGAGCTTTCAAATCATTCATGTCGTTCTGCAGAATAATAATGTATTATTTAAAAGTTATGATAACAACAAATAAATCCTATTGAATATGCGACTAAAATATTTGCTTTCTCACATAGTTATCTTTAGCTTCTTGAGATGACCAGCCTTTTTCACTTGAGTAATGAGTATCTTTGTAGAACTCAATTTTGTTCGGTTCTACCCCTTCATTCGTTTTACCCTACAGAATAAATAAAAAATATGAATATTAGTATTGACAACAAATAGTACCGGTTGTGTGCAAGGTTTTCTCTAGTTCTCTTCATGGGTACTCTCTGGACACTGTAATTCATACAAGCCAACTCGACCAAATAAGTTGCAGAAAGAAAAAGCTACTATCGTATCATTGTGTACTTAACCGAGAAGTAACAGCACATTTCATGCACTCTGCCCTATAGAAGGGGAGGCAAAGAGAGCTTTCTTCAACTTTTTATTTCATACATATATATATATACTGAGAACCTTCTTCAGCTCTTTTATGGAGCAAGAAGAAATTTCACAAGCTTGATCAGACAAATGAAGAAACAACAAAGTTGAAAAGAGAACTGTGTTATTATGCAGTCCAATCAGCTCCAGCGAAAAGTTGTATTTTTTCAATGAAAACAAGGAGATATTTTCAACTGGAATAAGCAAATTAAAGAAGATCACCTCATGTTGATGGTAAAACTGAAAGATACAACTGATAGGCCTATCCACCAATATTACCAAGAATAACAACAAATGTCCTGAAAGAGTACATATTGTTTTGCTTTTCCTACTTATTGTGTAGATATCCAAAGTTATGGCTTTCATTTGTTAAGCTTATGTCAACAGAAATATACTTCATATTGGTTGCATAGGCAGAAAGTAAGTAAGCACGCAGCAATGCAGAGTAGTGATTGGTAGATAAACTGTAACAATTTTCTAGGAGCGTGCATAGTCTTCTGTACATTGGGCACAATCATACAAAATGCTGGAGAAACAAAATCAGGCCTATCCAAACACAACAAATACATGTACTTGTTCACAAAAGGAAGGCGCAAACAATAATTTCAGCATTTAAATACCATCAGTAAAAAAATGAAAAATTGTATAACTTACAATTTCAGCACGAGCAGCTACAAATGCTTTTGACCCCATGAAATGATTATATTTAAGTTTTGATCGATTGACCTTGTTTACCTGACATCGTTTCTACAAAGACAATATAAATATAAGTAAATTAAATAGCAATGAAACAAATGAAGTGTATATTTATTTGAATATGGATCGATCACCTTATGCTCTGGACTTGACCACATGCCACAAAGTGTATTCCAGTTTTCTGGGGTCAATTCCGGAACTTCAATTTTACGAGCATCTTCCACGGAGTTTGCACTTTCAAACTTCCTTTTTAATTTATAGCGCCACTGCCGACTTTTATTTTTGAGGATATCCTCACAACTATCTTTGACATAATGCTCGTCCAAATTAATTTCAAACTTCTCCTAAAAATAAGTTTTAAAGGAACACAGATAAAAATCAAAATCCCATTATATACTAAAAGATTAGACACTAACATATAACAATGTAACAAAATCAAAAAAATATAGAAATCTTACGTGGCATCTAATCAGCGCAACATCTTTTTCCTCTACTGTGAGTTCCTTCCACTTGTTCGGAAGCGTAAGAAAATTCCGTGCAATGATGCCTAACTCATTTGAGAGTTTTGCTGATTGAACTGCCTCAACTGGCCTCCCTTTACCAACTGGGATCTCAATCACCATCTTTTTTTCCAAAGACGACTTCAACTTCTCGAGACCTTTACCCCTAGTTTTTCCTCGACCTTTCTTAATTCTAGTTGTATCGTCTGATTAAGAAAAGCTCAGTTCAAAATAATATCTAAATTGCAAAATAGTGGTGTATACATTATAGTATTTTCTATATTACAATTCAGAACATTATGGTTAAAGTTTAACATGAATGAGAGCCTTAATTGTTTAAATTTTCACTTCAAACCAGAAAAGTAACTAATAAATATGTACTGATTAATCTAAGGAATAATATTACCTGTAGTAGTAGCAGGAGTATGCTTATTTCACTCATCGGCAGATTGAGTAACTGAAATAGTTTCTCCAGTAAGTGTTTTTTGCTTATAGACACGTCCTCCTGGTGCCATGAGCACTTTTCTTTTATCCCTGCTAAATATCATAGTATGTGCATAAAAAGGATAGCTGCAGTTGGAATCTATAAAATAATATTTCAAATCCTTTGCAACACAATTTTAAGTGTTGGAGTGTAGTTCTCTATGCGCCATAAGGCTTTTTTGAGTTCATTCTTTAAATTCTTTTCCTATTAACTCAATCTTCTCTGTCGCCCTAATGAAAATTTCAACTGAAACTGAACATACAGAAGACTCTGAATCAAGTCCTTCAATAGATTTATTTCTTCTAGATACATAATTCTAGAAAAAGGAGAAAACAAGATCAAATCCATGAATTAATTATTCGATACATGAGTATTACAAACAATCTGCTTAACATTGTTCAAATAAAAAGAAAGAGGAGTCATTCATACCTAGTGACCTAGTATCTTTCTCAAGCTTAGGAATCCTTCTTTTCTCTGCAATTAGCCTTTTCATTTGTCCCATATATATATATATATTCTTCTAAAATCTAATTTGGAACCAAAAACCTAGAAACTAAGCGCCAAAATACGGTTCTTTTTGGCATTTTTACGGATGGTTCTGTTTTTTGTGGGAATTAGAAAAAGCAATTTGAAGAGTTGTGCAGGTTATCCCAAACATTTAGGAAGTGGAGAAGTTGTAGAGAAGTGGTAGGAGTTGTATGACCGTACTTTCCTCTTGGATCAAGTTAAGATGTTATATAAAAAGTTTAAATTAAATATAAATAAATAAATAAGTTGCTTTGAAGTGTTTTAAGAGGTGAAGGCAAGTTAAAGGGATTGAGGCATAAGAGCTCATTCCCATAAGTTATTACCCTTTTTTTTTTTGGGGGAAAAGTCTCAAAAATACCCCTGACCTATTGGATTTGGCTAAACAAATACCTTCCTTCCACTTATTGGTTCAAAAATGCCCCTCCATCTACCTATTTGGACCAAAACTGTCTTCATCGTAATCTTTTGGCTTAAAAATGCCCCTAAAACTAAAAGTTGACTAGATAGGGCTTTATAAAAATCCACGTGGCAGTGTATGCTTGGTCCAGATATTAATTCAATGTGAATTAAATTACTCAACTCATATTTATTGATGCGACCCAACTAGTTCTAATTTTCTCATGTTCATTTAGTAAAAAAATTAGAAAAATATTTTCACCCCCCCCCCCCCCCCACCAAAACAACCCACCAACTTAACAAAAAAGTATGTAATAGTTCTTTTTTTAGTTTTATACACCCCCTTCCCCCCGACCCAAACACCCCACCAAAAATGTCTTCTACTAACCAACCAGATATGAGAAAATAAGTAAGAAAATCACTTATTTTCCACTAACCAACCGAACATGAGAAAATAAATAGAAAGTCACATATTTTCCAAGAAAACTTTCTCCTCCATCCATACCGAACACACTGTGAGGGAGTTTCTGTTCTCGGATGTTTCTACATGGTATAAATACATGTAAAACACAATTTTGGGAAAATTTTTTATTTACAAAGATCAATAACTTTTAAAAAACCAAAAAAAAAAAAGAACTTCTAAAAGGGCCTATATATCAATTTTGGAACTAGTTCTAACATTTGTTGTTCATCTATTAATACGACTTAGCGAAGAACTAGTCCTAACATTTGTTAGGAGGGCCTATATATCAATTTTGGAGGGACAATTTGCAGGATTGCCCTTCGCTGGGGGTGGTCTTTAATTTTTGCCCTCCAAATTGGTGGTCTTTAACTAGTTCCAATTTTCTCATGTTCGTTTAGTAAAAAATTTTGAAAAATATTTTCACCCTCCCTCCCTCAACCCACCCCACCCCCACTAACTTAACAAAAAAGTATGTAATAGTTCTTTTTTTAGTTTTATACACCCCCTCCCCCGACCCAAACACCCCACCAAAAATATTTTCTATTAACCAACTAGACATGAGAAAATAAGTAAGAAAATCACTTATTTTCCACTAACCAACCGAACATGAGAAAATAAGTAGAAAGTCACCTATTTTCCAAGAAAACATTTTCCTCCATCCATACCGAACACACTCTGAGGGAGTTTATGTCCTCGGATGTTTCTACATGGTATAAATACATGTAAAACACAATTTTGGGGAAATTTTTCATTTACGAAGATCAAGAACTTTTAAAAACAAAAAAAAAAAAAATTCTAAAAGGGCCTATATATCAATTTTGTAACTAGTTCTAACATTTGTTGTTCATCTATTAGTACGACTTAGCGAATAACTAGTCCTAACATTTGTTAGGAGGGCCTATGTATCAATTTTGGAGGGGCAATTTGCAGGATTGCCCTTGGCTGGGGGTGGTCTTTAATTTTTGCCCTCCAAATTGGTGGTCTTTAACTAGTTCCAATTTTCTCATGTTCGTTTAGTAAAACAATTAGAAAAATATTTGAAAAATATTTTCACCCCCCACCCCCCCCCCCCCCCCCCAAAAAAAAACAACCCACCAACTTAACAAAAAAATTTGTAATAGTTCTTTTTTTAGTTTTATACACCCCCTTCCCCCCGGCCCAAACACCCCACCAAATATGTCTTCTACTAACCAGCCAGACATGAGAAAATAAGTAAGAAAATCACTTATTTTCCACTAACCAACCGAACATGAGAAAATAAGTAAAAAGTCACATATTTTCCAAGAAAACATTCTCCTCCATCCATACCGAACACACTGTGAGGGAGTTTCTGTTCTCGGATGTTTCTACATGGTATAAATACATGTAAAACACAATTTTGGGGAAATTTTTTATTTACAAAGATCAAGAACTTTTAAAAACCAAAAAAAAAAAAAACGTCTAAAAGGGCCTATATATCAATTTTGGAACTAGTTCTAACATTTGTTGTTCATCTATTAATACGACTTAGCGAAGAACTAGTCCTAACATTTGTTAGGAGGGCCTATATATCAATTTTGGAGGGACAATTTGCAGGATTGCCCTTCGCTGGGGGTGGTCTTTAATTTTTGCCCTCCAAATTGGTGGTCTTTAACTAGTTCCAATTTTCTCATGTTCGTTTAGTAAAAACTTTTGAAAAATATTTTCACCCTCCCCCCCTCAATCCACCCCACCCCCACTAACTTAACAAAAAAGTATGTAATAGTTCTTTTTTTTAGTTTTATACACCCCTTCCCCCCGACCCAAACACCCCACCAAAAATGTCTTCTACTAACCAACCAGACATGAGAAAATAAGTAAGAAAATGGCTTATTTTCCTCTAACCAACCGAACATAAGAAAATAAGTAGAAAGTCACTTATTTTTCAAGAAAACATACTCCTCCATGCATACCGAACACACCCTGAGGGAGTTTCTGTCCTCGAATGTTTCTACATGGTATAAATACAAGTAAAACACAATTCTGGGGAAATTTTTTATTTACGAAGATCAAGAACTTTTAAAAACCAAAAAAAAAAAAAAAGAACTTCTAAAAGGGCCTATATATCAATTTTGGAGGGGCAATTTGCAGGATTGCCCTTCGCTGGGGGTGGTCTTTAATTTTTGCCCTCCAAATTGGTGGTCTTTAACTAGTTCCAATTTTCTCATGTTCGTTTAGTAAAAAAATTAGAAAAATATTTGAAAAATATTTTCACCCCCCCCCCCCCCCCCCCCAACAACCACCAATTTGATGGGCAGAAATTAAAGACCACACCAAATGAAGGGAAATCCACGCAAAAAAATGATTTCGGGGTCATTTTTTCGTCGATTATGACCAATTTGGGTCTATTATGAAGCAAAAACATATTGTTGAAATACCTATACTTCAAGTTTTTTTGCAAAGTGTTCACTTATACCTTATGTGAATATAAATTTTCATTTCAGCCAAAATTACTCATTTAATTAAAAATACCCATGTCACAAAAGTTGACTTGCCCCACCCATCAACATTATTATCCCGCGGTACAATTATTTCCACAGTTATATTAACCAAATAGGCTTCATTAACAACAACTCATAAAACTATCTAAACACCCCCATATATCAGATCTCTACATCTCAGCAATTCAAGTGTAAATTAAATTTTATAAATAACCCAAATCGCTACTTCTCGAATATGCTCAAATTATAAAATAGAAAAGGAGAAACAAGGGGAAACTACCAGAAGATCAAAATTTTGAATTGCCAGACCATACAAAGGAGAATAAATTTTTCCTTTTCTTGCTTTATACCAATCAAAATTGTTACAGGAAAAAAGGAATCTTGAAATTGTTACAGATGAAGTCATATTCTTGTGCGGGCTCTTGGACTTCTTTGCAGGAGTAGCACAATTGACTGAAACAGAGTTGTTTCTCAAAAATTCTTTGTGTGCGCTCGCTCTGCTGCTGCTCCTCTTTCTTCCTTTGTTTGGTTAGACGGAAATATGCATGTGTCTTTTTCCTCTCACTGATCTCTTTGTCCTAACCCTCAAAAACTCCTCCTTCCGTGGTAACATGAGTTGAAATTAGGGACTTTTTCATTCGTTGTAGACCAAGAAAAGAAATGTTGGATTTTTCATCAGATTTAGTTTGGATTGTGTGTTTCATCGTATAATACTTCCTTTATTAACCAAGGTTTTAAGATTTGAAAAGCTCTCTGCCATGTCAGGTGAAAGAGGTTGGAGAATTTGTGATGTTCTTTCTTATGAAGCACTTTTAATTTCTCCGATTTGTTATTTGTCAAATCTTCTACATTATATCTTCTGTGTGAAATCTGAGGTATCATTTGGTAAATGTTTGACATAATCTGATGCTTTAGGATAAGGGCATAAATGGTCTCATCTATGTTATCACTATTGTCTATACTATTAGTAAAATTAGTGCAAAATCTAAGGTAACAAATAATATACAGTTAAAGGCTAAAGTTTACACCATTTCACTATAAATTTTATAAAGTCTCTAATTTGATTACATATTTTTTAGTGACGAAACCTTTCTGTATCCAAACTTGAACGAATTTAGACGAATTATGGTGTGTCACGAATTCTCAATAAAATTAGCGATGAAGCTTATCGTCACTATATCTCAAAATTTGTGGCTTAAAAAACCCAAAATTTGTGGCTAAAAAAACCCTATATGATGCTTTTTGGTGACGAAATCTTTTCGTATCCAAACTTAAACGAATTTAAAGACAAATAATAATTTGTCACGAATTGTCAACTAAATTAACGACGAAACTTATCATCACCAATAGCCTCAAAATTCGAGACTAAAATTACATGATAATTGGCGCTAAAGTTTACACAATTTCACTACAAATATTATTATGTCGCTAATTTGATTACATACAATTAGTGACGAAACCTTTTCGTATCCAAAATTAATCGAATTTAAAGACAAATAATGATTTGTCACAAATTGTCAACAAGATTCACGACAAAACTAATTGTCACCAATGTCCTCAATTTTGTAGCTAAAATTACCCGATAATTGGCGCCAAAGTTTACACTATTTCACTACAAATATTATTATGTCGCTAATTTGATTACATACTAGTAGTGATGAAACCTTTTCGTATCCAAACTTAAGCGAATTTAAAGACAAATAATGATTTGTCACAAATTGTCAACAAGATTCGCGACAAAACTAATCGTCGCCAGTGTCCTCAATTTTGCAGCTAAAACTACCCGATAATTGGCGCCAAAGTTTACACCATTGCACTACAAATATTATTATGTCGCTAATTTGATTACATACTATTAGTGACGAAACCTTTTCGTATCCAAACTTAAGCGAATTTAAAGACAAATAATGATTTGTCACAAATTGTCAAAAAGCTTCGCGACAAAACTAATCGTCGCCAATGTCCTCAATTTTGTAGCTAAAACTACTTGATAATTGGCTCCATTTCATTTTTTTGGCGGGAAAGCTTCGTAGACAAAACATTAGCTACGAAATTTTTCATTCGTCACCAAAAGTATGTGACTCGTGCATTTGACAACGAAATGTAATTTTTGTCACGAAAAGTGCATAATTAGTGACGAATTTTCAACCGTATCTAAAAGTTTCGTGGCTAAATCACACATTTGTTAGGATAAGCATTAAAATATACCGGACCATATGCTAAACTGGTTTGAACTGTCCCTATTAAGTTTTTTTTCAATTTTGATTCCTGCCATCTCGTAAAGCTGCTATAAAGCTTTCAGGTAAGCGTCTTAATGTAAGTGGCTTGAATGCAACCCGTACTAACACAATATGCATAAATCTATGGGTTTCTCTATAAGGGGCTAAATCATTTTCAAGTAATAATCTAAAAGTTGCATGGTCACTATCAACCTTATTTTACCTAATATGCATAAAACAATATATAAATTAACTTATAATTTATACTTATTTAAGTTATGTCGTATTGTAAAATGATAAAACATAGCAAACATCATACTTAGTGTGCTAAATTTTATACAAAACAACTAATAATCTATCAAACATGGTATTAACTATGCTAGTTTTAATAGATTGGGTCGTTTAGTAGCTGATTAGAGTTATTCATGTATTAATAATACATGGATTAGTTATGAGGAAATCAATATATTATTTTATGCATGATCTAGTTATTCATGTATTAGTTATTCCACCTTTTAACTTGAATAAAATAATACATAGATTACCTCATAACTTATACATGCATTAATTATGCAGGTTTCTCAATTGCAAACAAAATATTGTATTAATTTTATACATGAATAACTTACCTGCTAACCAACTACCAAACATGGTAGACCCTCTTGTTTAATTTTTATGAACATTTTCGAAGTACAAGGGTCAAACTTTATAACTTTAACTGTAAATTTTGGCATAGATTTTTCAAGTTTGTAAAAATAAAATTTATATATTTAGAAACTACATAAAAAGTAGTATAAGTTATGATAATTTATAATTCAAATAATTTATAAAAGAAATAAGGAAATCATGGTCAAAGAATCACCTCGTAGACTCCCAAATAGTAGTAGGTTCACATAAATTGAAACAAACGAAAATATTTAATGTCTGCCTAACCCGCCTCCAAACCGGCTACCAAACGAGTCCTAGCACTGGGTTTCCTAACCCGCAAACAAACACTTACCCCATGTTTGGATGGTTGTTTCCCGTGGTTCATTAATGTATTGTTTCCTATGAAACCATGTTTGTCTCCATTGTTCAGGGGTTATATTGTATGGTGTTGTAAATCCGTTGTAATCCCGTGGTTATATAACCATGAAAAAGCCCAAATTTTGTAACCACAGATTTGGTGGCTTTGCGTGGTTACGTATACCCGTTGTTGATTGAAAGTTGGAAACTGATATTCGAAAGAAACGATTGCTTAATTACAGTATTGATTTTGGAATCTGTATATTTTGTGGTAATTGCGTTGAGTATTGCTCAACAAATTGTTTATCAATGACCGAAGAATATGAACTTTCTACTTACCTCCACCACACCCAAACCCACTCCACCCCCACCCCACTAACCCCCACACCTACCACCCCACCAACCCCCAACCTCTATCACCCACCCCCACCATCCCACCACTACACTCACCCTCTGCCACCCACCCCCACCATCCCACCACCACACTCACCCCTACCCTCACTGTCACGACCCAGCCCCGTGGGCCGCGACTGGCACCCTACCTGGGTACCCAGACCAAATCACATATTCATTTACCAAATCCGAACGTATTTTAGAATTTCATAAAAGTCATATCAACATAGTTTATATCAAAATATGTCTTAAGCGGTCGCACAAATCAAAATGACATATCGAATCCAAACGGAGCGGCGGAATAGACATCGTCGGTCATAAGTGCAAATATAAGCATAAGGGCCATTTAGGGCCATCATAACAAACTGACCACTGTAAGACCAGAAAACAAAATCAAACAAACATGCATAGGACCCTCGCCCCACATATATGACTACAGGCCTCTACGAATTCAAAACAAAGACATATGGCGAGACAGGGCCCCGCCGTACCCAAATAGTCAAATGTACAAAATATATACATAGCAAAGAAGTCTGTACCAAAGGTGGACTCCGAGTCAAGAAGGAGTACTCCGAAATATCAGAGAGTGAAGCCTACAGTGGAGGATCACCAATGTCTGTACCTGCGGGCATGAAACGCAGCCCCCCCGAAGAAAGGGGGTCAGTACGAAATATGTACTGAGTATGTAAAGCACGGAGTACAGAAATATGGGCTAAAACTGAAAGCAAACCGGATATCAAAGGGAAGTACAAATCAGTATGTCAAAATCCGTATCAAAATCATATACATATACATAATGCAAACGAAATCATGCAAAGCTCAAGAACGTGGTCACCACTCCGACGCTGGTGCCACACACAGCATCACACCGGAAGGTTTCAAATCTCCTTACATCCCCGAACACATACATATGGGAGCGTATCGCATCACCAGCCATATCACAGCATAACTCCAAACGGAACCCAGCCCTATGGCGAGGCCTCGGGAACCGTAACACAGCATACGGCCGAATTATCATAGGGCGCACGAATTATAACCGGCCCGGGAACCGGCGAACGAAGTCATAATGAGGCACGAGCGGAGTCGTGAGCGAACAAATGCAAATTATATTTCAAAATAGCCTTTCAAAACATAATGAGTTCATAAGTCCTTTCATAAACCAAAGGTAGTCAAATCGTTAGTTGGTACGAGTGTTTATTTCACAAAACGTTTCCAAAGTGGGGCATATGGCTCAAAACGTAATTTAACATATCATAATAATCGAAGCATATCTCATAGAGGAACGTTTCAAAATCATAGGTTCCATATCACACTTTATCAAAAAGGAGAGCCCAATAGGACAAACAGGGCGTCTCGGGGTTGGCGGGCCCACCTCGGGTCGAATCGAGGCGGCGAACATAATTTACGAACATTTTAAGGCCAAAAGGTCATACATAATCATTTCCAAGTGACCCGATCACATTTCGATAGGTTTCGGACATTTGGTTGCATTCTAACCAAAATAGAGCCCTTAGGCTTCAACTGAATTGAATGAATAGTAACTATTATGTGGATCGGGTTTCGAGGAGCAGACTTGCTCCAGAGGTTCCGATATTCACCTAACATACTAAGACATGCCAAACGAAGAAGTGGGGAGCTTTACATACCTTATAGGCGTCTTATGCTCTCCTTAAAATCAAATCCCGTTTCGTCCAGAATCTGCAAATGGTCAAAGTTACCAATTAGAGATTCTTAGGCTTAAAATTTCCATTAACTTGATTTTTTTGCCTACCGGAATTTCGGCAGCATTTCCCCTATAAATCTAACACCCCCGAGACTTAACTCGGCTCAATATATGTCAACACAACAGCCCATAAGATCACAAATATCATAAGGCACACAAAAGTCATTAAAGCGTCGATATTCTTCCTTTCTACCTAAACCAACAACTTTCATTCAAACTTCACAACATCAAACTAACGTCCACATTATCATATTCATTTGTTCATTCAAAGTTATTCAAACTTATTCCAATAACGTTCCAAGCAATATTCATAGGTTCAGGTGATTCGTCATTGTCCATATTCCTTTCAAAACATCAAAAGTTACGACGAACATCCTAACTTGCATTGTTTCATTCCGAATTTACTAACATCAACCATAAGTCACATTTAAAGTCTTTAGCATCATAGATATACAATGATATATACAAATATACCAAAGGTATATACTTTCCCATAACGTTCCGAAATCATTTTCCAACACCTATTCGATTCATCAATCAATCATTTACGTCATAAAGGTCACAACGACACAACTAACGAACTAACAAATCAATTCCACCTTGCCTTACACACTATATAGCTCACGGCTAGCATACCAAACACACCCACACACGGCTTTCTACACACACATCAACGTTACGGGATTCTCGTCTATTCTCAATCCTTAACACATTCATATCAATTCCATAACATTAGAGGGGCAAAATTCTTACCTTTTCTTGAGAATCCGACTTGCCGCAAACGTGATTCTTGTGCCAAACAAATTGTATCACGTCGGAGAGCGTCTTGTGCTTGCTATAACTACAAAAGGGACACGATTTTTAGGATTAAAACAAGGCTAGAATTTTTTTTCTTGTTGTTGGAAATGGAGTTCGGCCGAGAGCCTCAAGAGAGGTGTTCTTCAATTTTTGTTTTGTTTTGTTTGATCTTCTTGAAAATTCCAAAGGCAAATCTTGATATATATCTTCTACATGGTCACATGCCTAACACATGACCATTAAAAATGGGTTTTGGGCCATGTCTTGGCCGGCTCCCTTCAAGACTTTGGGCCTCAATTTGTTCTAATTTTTCTTGGCCCAATTCATTAAAAGTCCCGTTTTGTAATTCCCGAAATTCCAAATTTACCCTCGGCCTTCCCCGATGTCTTAAAATTAATGATTTCATAACCAACATAGTCATGTCAACTAGAATCAAAATATTTCCTCATAACACACAAGTCTTAATTATTTCTCGATTTCCAATTATACGAAAACACGGAACATAACACTCACCCTCTGCCACCCACCCCCACCATCCCACCACCACACTCACCCCTACCCTCACCCTCTGCCACCCACCACCACACCCACCCCAACATCCCACCACCAACCCACAACCACCCAACCCCCCACTACGCCTACCTACCCCACCACTAACCCACAACCACCGACCACTACTCCACCATCCCACCACCAACCCACCTCCACCCCCAACCCACAACCACCTAACCCCCTACTACCCCCACCCACCACCTACTTATTTTTTAAATTCCTATTTTATTCTTTATCTTAGTTTTATTAATATATATATATATATATATATATATAATATAAACTATTTTGTAATTAAGGGTTAAGGGTATTTTAGTAAACTTACATGTTACTCCCTCCATTCCATATTAAGTGACCTTTTAGACTTTTTATTTTGTTTCAAAATAAGTGACACTTAGGATTTCAAGAAGAAATTAATCCTATTCTTCCAAACTTACCCTTATTTATAATCAAGAATCATTAAATAACTTTTCTTTTTCTAAGCATTAATTAGGGGTACGTTAGTAAAAATACTCATATTTTTCTAGGAGTAAGTAATTTTTTAAAGAGTGTGCATGAGTTAAAAGAGTCACTTATTATGGAATGGAGGGAGTATTAGACAATATTATACAGTGAAACTAAACAATAAAAATGTTATTAAACCACAATAAATGATACAGTCCATCCAAACATTATATTTATTACAATACAATATAATACAATATCATACCTTAGTGTGTATATTAATGAACCCCGAAAACAACCATCCAAACAGGGGGTTATTTAACTTTAGAGTAGGGTTCCTATTTGTTGTTGCGATAAGTAGGGTTCTCATTTTTTCAAATTTCCATCTTTGGCCCGCTGCCGCCGGTTGCCGCCTTCCGCTGGTCGTCCGGCTGCCTTGACATCAGGTAAACTTTCATCATTCTTTTCCTTTAAAAGAAACAACTGAAAATTAAAAAGATATATGCTGAAAAGCAGTCAAGTATACACACACTCCATAGATTATGCATATTCTCTGAATTTGACGTTTCCAACTCCCATCTCCTTACCTTAAATAAATAGCTTGATTTCTGCTTCTTGAAGGTTTGAAGCTATGAGTTCGATTATTCCTATGTTTGAGTTATCTATTTTTCCCCAGTTAAAATTTATTCCATAGATTTTGAAGTTGAAACTTGAAAATTTGAGTTTTTGGAACTTGAAGTTGTGTTTGGACATGCATTTTACTTGGAAGTGAGCTTTCTGGTTTGAGCCAGCTTTTGAAACTTGAAAGTATTTTGAAGATAAATTTTCATCCAAATGCTAGCTGAATGTATTTCTGACACTTAGAAATCTCGGCTTAGACTTTGATTTTGCCTTCTTCATGCTTAATGAGTATACCTGTACTGATTATATTAATCAAATGAATGAAAACTTAGATTCAGTTTACTCCATGTGTGCCTACTGTTGTAAATTGGAATGTATAAGCACTGGTTGGATGAATTTCTCTATATTCTTGACAAGTTATTTGGCATAGAAATTAGAAAGCATCGGATGAATTAGATATCCTGTTGCTGAATTTATATTCTGTTTGCATTTTTCAATTTTCTTTTCATAGATGGCAGAACTTGAAAATAGAGTAAGTGAGGTGTTAGTTATGAAATCTGTTAGTATGTCAAACTTCCTTTATGTCTAGAGTTGAAGATGAATGTTTTTGTATTGACTGCTTCTAATTTGAATTTGCAGTAACATTTCAAAACTGAAATTAAACTGCCACAATACAGGACATGCAATGCTAAAATCATAAACCAATTAAATTATTAAATTTGTGAATGGAAACGCTAATGCCTAATACAGGACACTAATGCTAGACTCTGAATAATACTAACCAAAAAACCTATTTGAAAACACATATTTCAGTAGAAAAAGCCCAATATGACAGGCCCAACCCGGCCTAGCCGTACCAATAACCGTCTGAACCGAATTAGCAAAATCCGAACGAATTTCGGTTCGGTTATTGGTGCACCAAATCGAAAACTGAAAAAATCAAACCGACCGACGGTTACCCCTGTGAACATCTTTTTTTCTGAACTATTCCTGCTCACTAGTCGCTTCTCCTAGTCGCTAGGTTTAGCGTGTGTCTCCCTCAGCTCCTGAAACTGAAAGGTGGAGGCTGAAGGCTGAAGCATTCTCTTACTCTCTCCTTTTTCACCCGTGTCCAGGAAAGTTTTAGATATTCTCTCTCTTTTTTTTTTCCCTGATAACCGTAGTGTTTGGACCAGCTTGCGCACACCTCAACTAATTCCACGAGATACCTTACACCTCCCACCAACAAAAAGCATGTCCATCAAGGCTAAGTCATAGGGGAATCACCTAGTGTTTGTTGTCTCTGCTGGGAGTTGAACTGAGACCTCATGATTTTGAGCCTACTTCATTGACCACTAGGCCACACCCTTGGGTGGTTTAGATCTTCTCTCTTTCCTGTGCAAATTTGGCACTTCTTGGGTTTTATTTTATCTATTTTTGCACGAGGATTCACGGACTTGGCTATTTTAATGGTGCTTGTTTATTATCTGGATTAGGTTTATATTTCTTGCAATCTAGTGGGGTTTTGCAAAGGTTAGTCAGCTGTACATGTTCGGAGGCAAAAGACGTGCTCTTTACTTGAATGCTGGAGCAAAGAAACTGTGTTGACACTGATTTAAATACAGAAAACTAGTATAAAATAATAAAACATTAAACTAAATGCTTCAGAAAAGAAGTAGCGTTGGAGAGTTTACACTGGGTTTAAAGGAATAAAGACAATGAGCACATGTTAGCAATTGATAGATAGATTCTAAAATTGCTAGCTCAGGGGTTGGCCTGGTGGCAATTGACTTGAGCCTTGGGGTGCTCCCTTTCAAGGTCTCAAGTTCGAAACCCACTGGGTGCAAACAATTTCTGAGGGCCATCGGACTGGGGAAACCTGAATTAACTGTGGTGCACTTGCAGGAAACTCCTTGCCGAGGGCCTGTGCACCCACGGGATTAGTCGGGGCTCAAAGAGACTCGGACACCCGTGGCTAATAAAAAAAAAAAAAGCATGATAGATTGCTCTCCCCAAACCCCAATAAATGGGCTTCTCAAGGCTGAAGCTAGTTTTGGTTGCTTCAACAGGGCTGCGTTGGAGTGTAATTCAGTTGAAGACATGGTAGTAATTGATAAATAGATGGGATCGAGCTAACATGAAACCCGTAGTTCACTGAGCAAAAATAACATGAAGTTATGACTTTTTCAGAAAGCAATTTTATTATTAGAATGGGATAAAAGGAGTTGCATATAAGAAACTAAACTATTTTTGAGTAATATGGAATGAAAGGAATCGTAGATGTTTTGATGGTTTATCAACTCCAAGAGATTCCGTCAAAGCCGAATGTGTACTACTAGTATTCAGCTGGGACAAACTATCCCCTGTTATCTTCCCTTAACAGTTATTTGGATTTTGTTAGCTCCATGCTCATAAACTAGCTTTTCCCCTCCTAGAGCTAACATTCTAAATAGTTTTAGTATAGCCTTTTTTGTAGCTTGTCAGCTTCCTACTATAGCATAGACAACTTTAATGAAGCTGATAGCATCTCTTTTGTTCACTTAGCATCTTCTTGAGCCAGCAATGAATCTACTTAATCAAAAAAAATATTAGAAACTAAACTATTATAATATTTAAAATATTTTTTACCTCAAAAAAAATATTTAAAATATTTAAAAAGATTGTATTTAAGTGAAGTTTTGTTTAGCCTTTCAAGTAGCAGTTGTATCATACAATTGGGATAAAGAGAGTGCATAATTTGATCTTTTCAAAAGAGAGTGCATAATTTCGTCTTCTGGCCAAAACAACTAACTTAGCGTCTTCTCTGTCTTCTCACCCTCAACTAGTTTTCTGTGTAACCTTGCACATCATCTTTTCAGGTTCAAGTGAAATTATGGCAATCCATTGTTGGCCTTGCAACTCACTGTTCTGCCTTCTGAGGTTGCACTTTATACCTTCTTTTCTCTTCCATCATGACTTCCACCGCTTTACTCCCAAGTGACCGCTTGTCCCGCTTCTCCCATCAATCTTGCAACTCTCCTCTTGTTTTTTCACATCCAAGTAATTTTTATGGATAATCAAGTGTTATCAAAAGTGAAATACACAAAAAATATTATCTCTCTGCTACAAGTTTGCCGAACATAGATAAATTAAAGAACTTTTAGTACTAAAGCTGCAATATATTTACCAAATAATCATAATTCCCTGTCTTTTTTTTTTTTGGTAAGTAAATATTTTATTTACCAAAGTAGCAGTTACAAAGCAGAAAAAACAGCAAACTAGGACAAAACAGCCCCAAGTTTTGCACTCAAACTATAGTATCTCTTATACCCTTTGGCAGAACATCAATGCAACTCAGGGGTACATATTCGACTCTTCCAGCCTCCTATTCATCCTTGTAAATAAAGCTCCTCGACCATGCGCATCCTGGATCACTTGCTTGACAATTACTTCAGCCCTCCTTGCATTGTTTTGAAACACCCTTAAGTTCCTTTCCTGCCATATGTAGTATAGACTCCCAGCTAAAGTCATTTTAAACACTTGAGCATTGCTGCTCTTTCCTTTCCTGTGTTCCAGAGCCCATTCGACTTCACTTTGCCAATTCATACAAACCCTATCTATCCCTTGCCAGATTAGTATCTTTGACCAAACAGCTGAAGCATAAGAGCAGGCAAAGAATAGGTGATCAATATCTTCATCAACTTGGTTGCATAGTGGACATGTTACAGAATCAACAGAGTCCCATTTAGCTAGTCAAGCTTTGGTCAGTAGCCTCCTGTGCAGAGCTAGAAACAAAATAAACTTCCACTTTGGAGCCCCATTGGTTGCCCAGACCGGTTTCTTCCATTCAATTCTGGGAAAAACACCCTCATCTTCTTATATACATCCTTAATTGAGTAGGATTCCATTCTTAACACCTCTTCTTCTTGTATACCAGCCTCTAGGAAGTATTTCTGAGCCTATAGAATCTTTCATACCATCCAAGATGCTTGCTTGGCTGAGCTCCCCAAATATTGCAATTCTTCCCATAACAAGTATGAATCCATATAACCCACATTTTTTCCTTATTCTTGCATGAATTCCAGAGTAACTTACCAAGAGCAGCCTTATTCCATGTATACACGTCTAAAATACTCAGGCCACCAGCTGACTTGGGGCAGCATAGTGTTTCCCAGGCAATTAAGGCTTTTTTGGATACTTCAACACTGCCAGTCCACAAAAATCTCTTGCATATAGACTCGATCACTTGAATAATCTTCTTTGGGATTGCAAAAATTTGAGACCAAAATATTTGTATAGCAAACAAAACACTCTTAATGAGTTGGGATCTACCAGCATAAGATAAAAACCTAGAAATCCAGCTAGTTATCCTGCCCAGTATCTTGTCTATGAGGGGTTTACATTGCACAATAGTGAGGGGTTTACATTGCACAATAGTGATCCTTTTGGTACTGGAAGGGGCCCCCAGGTACCTAAAAGGCAGATCACCTTTGACAAAATTGAGCTCATGCAGAATCTGGCTTTGGACTTCTGTGCTAACCCCACCAAAGTAAATGCAACTTTTGTCAACATTAGCTATCAAACCTGATGCCATGGAAAACTCCTGAAAACATGCATAGAAGTGCATAACAGAGACTTTATCTCCCCTGCAGAACATTAGTAAATCGTCAGCAAAACTGAGTTGCACAATTTTCTGCTTCTTGCATTTTGGATGATAATGAAATCTAGGTTGCTTATGTAGGGTCTTTAGAGTTCTTATGAGGTACTCCATAGCAAGCACAAACAAATACGGAGATAATGGACTTACACCCTTCTTAGCATGGAATGGAGTAGAGGCCTTACCATTAATTGTAATTGAGTAAGTAACAGTGGTAACACACTTCATTATCCAAGAAACAAATATTTGGGGCATTTGCAACTTTTGAAGGTGGATAACCCTTCAAAAGTTGGTGAATATAGGCCCATATCTTGCTGTACAATTCTTTATAAAATCATCTCTAAAGTGATGATTTTGGCATTGTTCATAAATTGATTTTATCACATCATCGACATGCAATCAACCCAGAAATCAAATAATTGCAGTCCCTATATTAGAACTACAAGCAGTTAATATAAGTCCAAATATATCAATAGTAGCCACTGAACTCTTGCAGTCTTGTCTACTTTTTATCTTTAAATGTTAAAGGCTTCTCGCATGCGGGGGTTTGGGGTGGGAGGACAAATAAAAGAAAAATCAAGAAATGGGGAGTGGATGTCATACCAACCAAACTTACCTCCAATTTTGAAAATCTATGCAAAACAAGACGTCTTTGATTTTTGCTTTGCAAAACTGAGAATAAATTGGCCAAGCCAAGGATGTAGGATAGAGAGGAAATTGAAGATGAACAATAATAAGTTGGTTTTGGTACTTCATTAATATTCAGTAATGTTGCTAATTAAATTAAGCTGATTAGTTATTCAGAAAATGACCTGCCTTATTCAGAAAATGTCCTGTCTAATTACATGTTACCTTCTCAAAATAAAAATAAAAAAATGACCTGTCTAATTGCTGGAAAAATGTTTACAGGTCTATGCTCATTCTTGTTGTGTCATCTAGTTGCATTTATGGACTTGTTCACTTTGACAAGTCATAGCTTATTGAATAAACTCAAGGGTAAGCAGAGATATGGGAATAACAAATTCATGTAAATAAGCAGAAATAACCAAAAATTAGTTTCAAAATATGAAACTTAAATTATAGAACAAGTTATTAGTTCTTAAAAGCATTTATGATTGTACATTTGTTTGTCCATATCAGGCCCACTCTGCATATGCTTTTGTTGCCTTGCATTCTCAATTGGATGTTTTCTTATTCCTACACTTATGAAATTTGGATATTGACAATTGCAATGCAACCCATTTCTGACGATCAGAAGTCTAACTCAAAGATTATCATGCAGCATATAGGAGATCATCAGTTGCTTGCCCTTTGTTCTGATATGCAGTCAAACAGCAAAGATCTGCTTCATTTGGAGGCTGAAACCTCGCCCTTGGAACTTCTCTTCTGCAATACAGATGGCGGATCTCAATCCCTAAAGTTGAAACCTGACCTTTCTGATAAGAAGCCCGATATTTCTTCTGTACCCCAAAGCCAAGTTCTATCGAAGGTCAAGGATTTTTTGGGAGTGTTTTTGGAAAATACTAGAAAAGTGGAGCTTGAAGCTAGAAGGAATCCTGAGAAATATGATATTGAAGCTCTTACCGGTGAAGAATCTGAATACATAGAGATGGACTTAATGTTGGGTGTCGCTGAGCTTCACACTCAGGAGGCTGTATCAGCTGCTGAATCCGCAATAGCAAGTTACCAACCGGTAATCGATCTGCCTACCAATGATAACGAGAAAGAATCTGAAGACAGCAGCGATGAGGATGACATTCATGATAGCAGCACCAGCAAAAGTGATGATGATGATGATGGAGCTTCTTCTCCGGGAGAA
This sequence comes from Lycium barbarum, assembly GCF_019175385.1. NCBI lineage: Eukaryota > Viridiplantae > Streptophyta > Magnoliopsida > Solanales > Solanaceae > Lycium > Lycium barbarum. Next base: position 70,028,718 of record NC_083346.1, read on the forward strand.
GAATCTAAGCCTATGGACAAGGATTCTCCTAACAAAGCAGTGAAGAGAAAGCGACAGTCAGTAAACCGAGCTAACATAGTTGAGCTCTCTTAGCGCTGAGGACATTAAATTATTGTAGCTATTTTTTGTGAGAAATTCAGAACATAGCAAGTGTGCTTCTCTATGTTCCAATAAAACTTGTTTCAGTTCTGCTCGCTTTATCTCTTGAAATGATTGTTTTGTTTCACTGTCCAACAGTAACACACGGTGTTTTTTTTTTCTTTTTCCTTTTGTTCCTTTTTTTAAAAAGAAAAACTAAGCTAGGTTTTTCTTTTCGGGAAAATATTTAAGTTGCCCCTTAAACTTGTTCAAAAAACTCAGTTGCGCATTTTAACTTTAATGGTGACTTATCACCCTCTTATTTTGGTCCGAAGTGGAACTAATACCTCTTTAAGTGATGCGTGGCAAAGGAATTGGCGTGAACTTATGTTAGGTGCTTCGGAAATCCAAAATTACAGATTTTTCTTAGTCTTTTTTTTTTTTTTTTGCGCTGGGATTGTGCTTCCTTTGGGGTGGTCTTTAATTTTTTGCCCTTCAAATTAGTGATCTTTAATTTTTGTTCTTCGCCTAATATCCCGAAGTTCTGGGTTTAAATTTCAGTTCAGTAAAAAAAAAAAGAAGGAACTTTAAAACTCTCTTAATGCAGAATTTTGAAGGCAAAACTCTGCCTTGTGAATCCAAACTCTATCTTACGATTTTTTTTTTTTAATTTTTGGGATTTTTAGTGAATGACAAAAATTAAAGACCACCAATTTGAGAGACAAAAATTAAAGACCACCCCCAGCGAAGGGCAATTCGCAGACTTATCAAAACTTGTAAAAAGTGTCTACTTTTTCCTTCTTCTTTTTTATGACAAGGGCATCCACAACCGCTACCCTTTAGGTGCACACAAGGTAAACTCCAACTCCTCTCCTACAAGGTAAACTCCAACTCCGCTCCTACGAGCTCGAAGTGCGGTCTACTTTTTAAATTCTTTAATTTACCAAAAAAAAAAGAGGAAAAAAAAGAATAGAAGATAGAAACGCTCAAATTTGCCCCCTTACCCCCTCCTCTCTTCAAATACCGTTAACCTTTTGTACTCTAATTCCATCTCTTAGACTCTAATAATTTTTTGATAAAAGAGAGTATTTATGATATATTTTCTTTTCTCTTCTTTTTCACTTCAACCCTCTCTTTTCCCACCCAACCAGTGCCATACATCAATTTCAGAACAGATCGGGTTTTCTTTATCATAGTAGCAACAAACATGCCACAGTTTAGCAAGAAAATGAGTTTTCATATCAATGAATATGTGATTAGGACAAATTTTAATACCCATTGTGTGGAGGGATGTGTGATTGGTTAGTGTAAAATTGAAAATTTTGTCCAACTTAAAAGAGTTAATAGAGACTAATTTGAGAGCTATTGAGTTTGATTTGTATTCTCTAAGTTTTGTCATGCGTCAACAAAAGTTGGCCGACAATTTTTTTTCCTCGCAAAATTTTCAATTTCAACTTTTATTTCATCTTTCTCACTTTAATCTCATGTCTCTTAGTATTGGTTTGTCAAAAAGCATCATGAGTGTCCTGCAAGTCGTTACATTAAATTGGAGCTCAATGGACTTGAATCCGTTTTGATTGGCTAAGGTGGTAGCAGCCTGGCAGGAAAGGGAGGTTTGCATAATATAATTTAATGACAAAAGAGATAATAAAAAAAATTAAAAAGAAAAGAAGGTGAAAAGAGAAACAAAAAAGTGAGAAATTAGAATTATTTAGAATCTGATATGAGTCTGATGTGATAGCGCGTGGAATATGTTGTTCACCACAAGACTTATTCTACATTTCAGGGGGTAATAATTTCATTTCTAACTAAAATAGAGATGATAGCTAGCCTATAAAATTAAAGTGTTTAAATAATTTTTTCGGACAAGTTTAGAGAGCAGCTTATGTATTTCCTCTTTTTTTTCTTCTAAAACTGAGTATCACATGAAGAGTATGCATAGAAGTGGGAGGGAATGAATTAAGTGATTGTCAAGTCGCTTATTTTTGTTAAAAGAAATTTGTTTTTGTTGTTTTATCTATTGCCACTTTGAATAGGTCTTTCAAAATCGTGTATTTTTATCATTTTATAACAGTTTCACAGTGCTTTAAGAAAGAAAGCAGAGATATGTAGTGCAAATCTTAAAGAGCTTATAAGAAAAAAGGTTCTTGAACAAAGTTGTAGAATTGTAAAGAAAGTAGAGAGAGAGAGTTTAAAAAGAAAATTGTACTAACTAACCTTTCACCCAGTGACAAATTGCAACAGCTCCTCTAACGATTTAACCGCTAACAACTAACAATTGAAAGGACTCTTTTGGCCTCCTAAATATTTGGCATATAACAACTACACTTTCCCTAAAGAAATTTTTGTCCTCAAGATTGCATAAGGGTAATTGCCGCTGGAGCACATGCAAATCCATCCAAGCACTATCTTCTTGAGAACAATTAAACCACTTCACTAGGACTTGTGTAATTGTACGCCTGTTTTAGGCATCACATGTTTGTCTAATAGTCTTAGGTTCTAAAATGACATTTCCATGAGCAGACAATGAGATAGGAACATGGGAACAATAGGCTTATCGTCAATCTTCATTTTCAGTTGAGATACATAGAATATGTGATGAATTTTGTCGTGTAATGGTAATTCTAATCGATAAACAACCTTAACAGTCTTTCTAACAATTAGTAAGGGACCAAAGTACTTAGGTCCAAGTTTCTGAAAAGAATGACCCTCTGAGACATTTGTCTATATAACTGCAACTTAACATAGACAAAATTCTCTATCTCATCCCTCTCAAACTTCTTTCTTTTAACTTGGTGTTTCATCCTCTGTTGAGCCAAGATTATGTGATGTTTCAACAACTTATAGTTGTTTCTCTTGCCTGCAAACTCCTCTCTATAGCCTCAATCATGGAGCCTTGCGGAAAGTAAGGAATCTGGCGAGGGGGATGTTGTCCATAGACTACTTCATAAGGTGTCAGCTGAATAAAGAAGGGAAATTAATATTGTATCATCATTCTGCTGATGGCAATCAGTGGAGCCACTCCTTAGGTCTGTCACCACACATACATTTCAAGTACCCATTTAAGCATTTATTCAGTGCTTTATATTAACCATCGCTTTGAGGGTAGTAAGCTGATGAGTGATACAATGCACATCTTATATGCAAAACAACTCCTATAAAAATTTGCTCAGAAATACAATGTCCAGGTCACTCAATAGTTTGAGTCAACCCATGTATTTTGTAAATACTGTCCGAGAATAGCTTAACTATATCAAAAGCTGAATAAGGATGAGATAAGTCAATGAAATAGATATTAAACATTCTAATTTAGTCACTTTGATGACTAACAAACTTTTTTAGTTTAAAGAAATTCATACATCAATTACTGCTTAACATAAATATCATCTTTAGTTATTGCACAATATAAATAATCTTTGTCAATAAAGTTTTATCAACTTAATGGCTCCAAAACTTGTAGTCAATAAATATATTTTATAGCTCAGTAAATAAAGATTGATTTTTACGGGAATAGCAATGAGTAAAAATAAGTGACAACAACTTAATTGTCAAAATTACATGGCTTAAACTAACAATTTTTTTACTATGTGTCCTATATGTCATGTCTTAGTTGTATGAGGCATTCATTATATTGAAAAAATGAACTTTTTGAGTCCCACATACTAAAGTTTTTTTTCCCCTCTATTATTTTCCTTCTAAATCTTATCTGTACATGTCTGTAAGTAAATTACATCTTTTGGTCAACTCGACCATGGTAGTATTTCTGTTTTTTTGTTATGCTCTTCTTTTGTGTTGGAAATTTTTTAAACATATGGAGAATTTTAAATTGAATCTCATAAGTGGTGGTATATTTTTCATGAGTATAAATGATATTGTTTTTCATTAATGGAGCTTCATGAAAATATAATAAAGTTATTGTTTTGTTTTATTGGGTATATTTGGTAAATTTGAGTGTGTAGTGATAATGATGAACTTAATTATATCATCATTTATTTTCACCAAACATTTAAAAAATATATTTTAAAGAGCCGGAAAAAAATGACTAGAAAAAGTAAAGAAAGAAAGAACTGAAGAAAGGAAAGAAACCATTAGAAGAGGACAAAGAACAGTGAAGGCTCCGCAACACGTTGGAGAGCTTTTAGATCCCGCCCTAAAACGCCCATTAGACTTTCTCAGTGGAACTCAAAAAAAAAAAAGAGTTTGAGCTCTTTTTTTTGGTTGACTTTTAGCCACGGCGGAATCACCAATGAATCTAAGGCCGCGACGGGGGTCACTGAACTGGGTTACTGAACTCCACCTTCTCGGAATCCCATTTCCGAAAGTCGTTTTGTCTCAATCAATCAAGAATGCCTCAACTGGATAAATGAGGAAAGAAACCCTTTCTTTGAAAATATTTTGAATGTTGGTAGGTGGGACCCAAAAAGTCCAATTGTCAAAATAATAAATGTCTCACACAACTAGACATGATACATGAGACACATCGTAAAATTTCGATTTTCACAAAATCATGTTCTTTTCATAAACTGTAATTTTTAAAGTCATGATTTCATTTTGTTGAAGGCAACACATGATTTCATATAACATCAACGCATTCATAACTAGGTATTTTCTTAATGAAGATTACCAATTCAAGTAAATCCGTCTCTGATACCTCATGTAAACTTCATGCTTTATACATACCAATATCTTGATAATCTTACGAGAAGAAGTTACAAAGAATATACCTGAAGTCAGAACTGACTGTACTATAAAGCCACTGATGCAATAGCTTAGGGTCTCACTTTTCCTAAAGATGTATCCTTTATAGATTATTAACAAAAATCGTATGCACTGTTAAATTTGAAGAAAAATTTTCGGGGAGAAACTACAATAACTTTTTATCTTTTATTGGGAGACCGTTGCAATAATTGAAAAATAGAATAACTTTTAGATAATTATAATATGACCTTCCGTACTTGGGTACCTATTTTGATGTCTCATTTATATCCTAACAACTAACATATACCCATATTATTATTTCTATATTTGCATTTTCCTTCCCACTTTCACTATTCTTATTCTCTTGTATTATTGAATAAGAGAATAAGAATACCAATTCAAGTAAATTTAGCTCTGATACTTCATAATTAGATCTTTTCTTAACGAAATCCTGGTAAACTTAGCTCTGATACAACATATATACTTCATACTTTATACATACCAAGATCTTGATATTCTTACAAGAAAGCATTATAAATAATATGCCGGAAGCCATATTTGATGGTACTATAAGCTACTAAAGCAATGGCTTGGAGCCTCAAAGATGTATTCTATATAAATTATTAAAAAATTAAAATTATATTTGGTAAAACTGACACAAATGAAAGCAAATAGGGGCATTAAAGTAACTTCACACGACTTTTGAGGACATAATAGTCGCTTACTATTTTTTCTATACCAAAAATACCCTTCTATGAAAAAAGAAGATGAAAATTTGACTTTTACTCTCTCCTTAAGGTAATTATTGGTTTTCTTCCCAATGCATTGAATTCAGTTGCGGATCTAGAATTTTCACTCAGGAGGTTCGGAAAATAAAAACGTACACATGCGAAAGCCGAAAAAAACACAATTTCAGAGAATGTAATAATACATAGAGAGTTAGTTTCATTACAAAGGACCTCAAACTAACAGGAATAGAAAGGTCGTAACTACAATAGTGCAAAAAGTTAGCCCTTTACAATGTATCAATCTAGAATTAGGGTGCTAAGTACAAACTACAAAAAAAAGATCACTGCTAATACTTCTCAAGTACATTTACAGCACTACTCGACGAGGTTTCTTTGCTTGAAAAGTCAAAATAATATCATCAGTTGAAACATCATTAAACACGTTTTTTTTCACAAAAGGAACGATGCAACCGCTCAAGAATTCATCATTCATTTAACTCCGCAACTCATTCTTAATAAACTTCATTGCCGAAAAGCTCTTTCAATGGATGCAGTGGCAACTGGAGAAGCAAAGCAAATTTCATTAAAAGAAATACAAGAGGATAACATGAATGCTTTTTTGTCTGAACCAGTCTTTTTGAATGATCACAAAGCCCATTCAAATTGGAGAATCTTTTATCGATATCACGAACATCAATAATGTAATTTGCAAGCTGATTCTCAAGAGAACACATACTAAATTCATCAAAGTCATCAGGATATAATTCAGTCATTCTCATTATTTTCTGGATGTCAAAACTTGAAAATGAGTCTATCGGATTCAAACAAGCAACTCCATGAAGCAACTCAGTTGTCTCCTCATCAAAACGATCATTATGTTGTTGCAGTTGCCAATCAATTATTTTACAAAATACGTCAACATGATAATGATGTAAAAAAGTATAATCAGCAGGTTTACGCCGTGATCTCCCCGAGTTAACATACGACTCATCAAAAGTAGGTACCACAATGTTATATTTGACACAAAACGTAGATACCTCAGCAACAAACAAATTCCATTTTTTATCTTCCCTTAACTCTTGCAACCTTGTCTTTGCCACATTAATAAGTCGCACGGCATTCGCAATATCTTGCTCTTTTTCTTGTAAGCATGTACTACAGTCATTTGTAATTCCTAAAATTTCTTTTATCAAATGTAATATAAATGTAACCTCATACATTTGAGCATCTCTGATATATCCCGTCGCCCTGGCACTTTCATCCAAAGTATGTGCAGTTTAAACAATAGTATCAAGTACACCTATTATTGTACCAAACTGAAGAATAAACCAATTAAAAGATTTGAAGTGAGATCCCCAGCGAGTATCACAAGCTCTAGAAATACCAAGTTCTTGATGCAAGCCCCTACCAGTTTTAAGCTCGCCCTTTTCTAAAGCTTCTTGAATTTGTTTCCTTTGAGATTCTCGATATTCATCCATATGTTATAAGAATCCGCCAATACATTCAAAATATTTAAAACCAATTGTACATGTTCTCCCACTTGAAGACATTTTTTCGAAACACCAACAAGAGTTAATTGAGGTTAATGAGCAAAACAATGAATGGAATGAGCCGATCTACTTTCTTTCTTAATCAATATTTTAAGGCCATTGATATCACCTTGCATATTACTTGCTTCATCATATCATTGCACGCACACATAATAGACTCAAGGAATGTTGAGAAAGTAAATTGACAATTGCACCTTTTAGAGCTAAAGCACTATATTTTTAACATGAACAATGTCAAGAAGTCGCTCCATCACAAATCCCCTTCTATCAACATATCATAAAACAACTGCCATTTTCTCCTTGCGTGATACATCAAAAGATTCATCAACCTATAAGGAAAAATAGTCACCATTTAGTTCCTTTATGATACCCTTAATTGTTTCAATCTTTCAAGCAATCACAATTTCTTTTTGAACACTGGACAAGTCATTTGATCATTTTGAGAAGCCTTTTCCAATACAAAACTAGGAATTTTATCAGACTCTTCAGCATAAAATGAAAGAATTTCAAGAAAATTACCTCTGTCAGTGATGCTTTAGATTCATCATGACCGCGAAATGCCAATCCTTGTTTCACAAAAAATCTCACTACACAAATTGAAGCTGCTAAGTGGATCTGATATCCATGCTTATCTTGATTAAGTTGCTTATCAAATGCAGCATGAATATATTGTTGTTGCCGCATTAGACCTTCAAATTTTCTTTTTGACTGACTATGGATGCTAATCGGCCCACCAATATGTTTGGTCAAACTATCCTTTTTGTGCCAATTCCTAAACCCCAAACTAGACCATACATTTCGTCCACCTTCACGATTGAAACAACACATATTTCTAGAAATCAACATTTGAGGAAAAACTTTCAATTGAGGTTGACAAGGACGTTTCTGAGGATAATCTCTCCTAATAGCATCACGATGATTTGGATGAAAGTCCAAGATTTGAGTTCTTTCACCTGGATCGGCCTTTAAAGAACTTAAATCGAACTCTTGAGAAAAATGCAACGGTGCTGCAAAATGATTCACATTTTCTTCCCGACTTGGTTGACTATGAGAACCCGAACTTGAATACTTTGGTGAAATACTTCTTCATTGACTTTTGAATCTGTATAAGATAACTGATTCGTTAAATAAATATCTCAATACTTCCAATGAACATATAATTGAAGGATCTACCCAAAATGCTAATTCACTAAAAATATATTATCACCAATGCATCCCTATAATGCCAAAACCCATTGGAACGAATCACCATAGCTACCAAAAGATTGCTGCTTAGAAACTAAACTCTCTGATGCAAACTAAATTCAGAACTTGTCAGAAAGGCTGAATCTACAACCCCCAATAAAACGTGTATCTATTTGAAAATTTAACAACAACTTTTAACTAAACTAATTAAGCAGGTTGAATCTACAACCCCCATCCCCCAATATATTATATATCATTCAAATGATTCACAATCTTGCAAGCATGTGTTACTTACCAGTCACCAGAGAAAGCAACTGTAGTTGGAAAGAAATTTCGGCCCGCGGGCGGTGGGCGCCGATGGCTGCGGCAGTGCTTTGTGATTTGTGAATGGTTATACCCAAGTGCTAGTGGAAACAAGATTTTTTGAACTGATTTTGACTTTTGAATTTTTGAGATTAAATATTCCTAATTCCACCACGTTTAAATAAAAAATATTAGAAGTACCAAAAACGACGTCGTCTGTTTTTTCAAAATTAAATGAAAAAAATAACAAGGCTAAACTTTAAAAATATGCCATTCGTGAGGTTTGAACGCGGGACATAAGGGTGTATTTATACACCCTGAACCGCTGAGCTAGGCTTTTTTCATGCTGTTCAGGGTGTTCAAAACATATATATCTACATAAAATTAGACCTCCCTTTAAATCTGCCCCTGATTGAATTTGTCACAACCCAACTAGGGGCCGTGACGGGCACCCGGAGTTAGCCTACCGAGCACCACTCATCAAGCTCATTATCATATTCAACCTGAATCAACACAATTCTTAAGCAAAGATTACCATGAAACGATCCTCAACTACTCCTCAAAATATACATATATGTACAAGCCTACGAGGCTACAAAATAATATACAAAACATACATTAAAGAGATCATAAGATACCTACTACCCACATATGTACCTACGAGCCTCTAACTGGAGTACTGGAATCATAAGAACGGGACAGGACCCCGCCATGCCTATATATGTACACAAAAGAATATACCAATCAGCTGCAACTCCGGAGTAATGGAGTGCTCCTGAAAATCTGCTGAATAAGCTCCTAGGGATCTGAGTCGTCTCCCTGTCTTCTTGCAGGCATGAACGCAGCGTCCACAAAAGAAAGGACGTCAGTACGAATAATGTACCGAGTATAGAAGGCATGAATAATGATATAATAAAGAGATAAGGAAACATGAGATAAAAAGATAACCAACACATATGATTGCCTCTTAAGGCGGATACCATGCATGCTAACTTTTACTTTTAAAAACCACATCATAACATATGTATATATACATATATAAGCTGTCTGAGTCATATATATCTTTAGTAGTCCGCGTCCGGGATAGTCATCTCACGCTGCCTATTAGTGGTGACTGCCCGACCAATTAGGCCCGGTGTAACTATCATCATCCATAAGCTGCCCACTTACGCCCAACGTAGTGGTGTCTGCCCGACCAACTAGGCCCGGTATAATCATATATAAAAATAAGCATGCATGTGAGCCCAATTAAAGCTACAATCATATTGGAGTGACGTAAGGTCGGTTACCTCCGATTACCTTATGGAATAATCATCATTACTACATCTCACCTCGAAGGAACAAGTAACATAAGGTGAAAGCATAACAATGAGAAATATCACGAAAATCATAGGATAAGCTCAATTATGTCACAGTATCTTTGCAACCATAAGCTTTGAAACTTCTAGCATTGAAATCGTCATTATCATAATCATCATAGAAACATCTCATCTCTTTTCTCATAAGAAGTTCTTAATAATCTTTAACTCTCAACCTTTGGAATGTAAGAAGGTCATTGAAGCATATAGGGAATCGTAGTATAGGAGTCATGCCTTTGAAAGAAAGAGAACTAGCCATAACATACCTTTACGTCTTCATAATGACCACACGTTCTCCTTCCAGCTCATGACTCTACATTCAAGAGAATTCACACTAAAATTAGATAATTGAAGATTCGCTTAAGTTTAAGCTAAAGCGACCAAAAGCTATTGGAAATTGGGCAGCATTTCCTTTGTTTCAAGAACTTTCTCCATATGGTAAACAACTCCCAAGCATCGACAACAACACCCATAATATCATAATCAAGAGACTTCTTCAATTTAAACATTGTTCAATTGTCAAAACTCCCTTTCAAAGCCATTCACATCAATAACTACAACACAACACCATTTTCATCTACATATAATACTTCCTCAACATCATTAGTGTTATTCACGACAAGACTATACTCATAGCATAGTAAGAATCATGACTCAAGTCAAGTTACTATTCAAGAATATCATTAAATCCATGTTTGAGTTTCATACTCTTCTTCCTTCCTTCATTCAAGTTACTCCACAACTGAATACTCTTAATAACATGAAATAGATGTAATACTCACCTTTGATCATGTAAGGATGAACTTTGGATCAAGTATCCCACTTGAATGGAACTCCAACTTCAGTACCCAAAGAAATCTTGAACTCTACAAACCCTAGAATGCCTCTCCACACTTGATTCCCTTGGTTCTTGCTAATTAATCTTTGGTTTCTATTGGATTTGTGTTGATATGGTTTGGGGAATGTTCTAGAGCTTTCAAGAGGTGTGGAAAATGTGGGAAATGAAAAATATGAACTTGGGTCACATATATATAAAAAGAGAAAAAAAACTCTGAAAAAGTGACCCGATTGAGTTATACGGACACTTATACGGTCCGTATAAGTGACCGTATAATTCCATCTGATATGAACCTTCTCTGTGAATGTTATACGGACCATATAAATTTATACGGACCGTATAAGTGGTCGTATAACCCACTTTTTCTCGAACTTCTCTCGTTGATTCGTTTGATCTCCAATCCTTATGGAACCTCCTTGGCACTTGTATAACACTTCATCAACCATATAAGGATCCCTATAGCTCCTCCTCAAGACATTACTAAATAGTCACTAACTCAATAATTGGGAAACCTTCCCAAACACATCTTACGCTTCACTTCCTTCGACGAACTTAATTTCACCGGTTCATATGACTTCAAAATCTTATAGTATTCACTTTAAACTACCAATTACTCTCCTTCATGTCCTAAGGACTTCATGTTCACCTTAATCTTGCGTTAGTCTATTCACAGCACAACGACAGGAAATGTCCGAGGTGTAACAGAATTTTACTCTCATTCTCTTTAATGTAATTATTGCTTTTCCTTCCAATATATTGATTAGATGAATTTTTGCGTGCCTATTTTTTTTTAAAATCTACTCCGAGAATGTCTCATTGGAAAGCATATATGGGGCGCGTGGGGTTGGGTCCCATTATTCCTAATGCCTTTCTTTGAACATTCTCGTGAATTATGTTTTCTTCCTATTATACCTCTGTCTTCTTTGATATAAGGCCATAAATATGTTTAGATAAAAAAGTAGTCTAGTAAAACATAGAAATAAAATTATTAACAAAGATTTATAGTTCTGATATTGTGGTTTTAGCTTCACTTTTATAATTAAGCGATGCAAGGTGGGGGCGTGCATCGAACTTCACTTTTAGATAAATTTTTGCATGCCTAATTTTTCCTCTTTTTCCTTATACATTAGCAAACGTATTATTTTATAAGAATACATACTAAGATGGATATAAGCTCTTAATTTTTCATTGATCATCACATATATCTTAATCTTTTATATATCCTATTTTCTCTTCATCTTTTTTTTTTCATTTCTTCCTTTATGGTTGACTTCAATTGAAACGTTGAATTAGTTCAATGTAGCTTAGTATTAGATATGATTGAGTAAAAGAAATTGCCAAGTGTCGATTCAATTCTGTCAATTTTAAGAATATATATATATATATATATATATATATATATATATATATATATATATATATATATATATATATATATATATATATATATATATACACACACACACACACACACACTCACCACTATGATTGGGACGAAAAAATGAATCAACTAGTACATAATCTAATCTAAAACCCTAACACTCTCTTCTTTCTCTACACGGAGACTTGAGGGCACATTCATGGCCGCCACGACTAGTTGACTTTAATTGGAACATTAGATTATCTCAATTTAGCTAAACATTAGATATAATTGAGTAATAATTACATGTATTGATTTAATTCAATCAATAAAAAAATGGTGGATGTAACAAGTACTCAACACTATGGTTGACTTTAATTGAAATATTGGATTGGTTCAATTTAGCTAAGTACTATATAAGATTGAGTAAAATAAATTGATAATTATTGATTCAATTTCATCAATTTTAAAACAAAAATAAAGTGGATGTAACAAATAGTTAACACTATGGTTGACTTTAATTGAAACATTGAATTATCTCAATTTAGCTAAGTATTAGATAGAATTGAGTAGCAATTAGTAAGTTTAGATCTAATTCAATAAAAAAATAGTGGAGTAATAAGTAGTCAACACTATGATTGACTTTAATTGAAATATCGACTTGTTTCAATTTAGCTAAGTATTATATAAGATTGAGTTAAAAAAAACTGATAACTATTAATTCAATTTCATCAATTTTTTTTAAAAAATAAAGTAGATGTAACAAGTAGTCAATACTATGATTGACTTTAATTGAAACATTGAATTATCTCAGTTTGCCTAAGTATTAGATAGAATTGAGTAGCAATTAGTAAGTTTAGATCTAATTCAATCAATTTAAAGAAAAATAGTGGATGTAAGAAATAATCAACACTATGGTTAACTTTAATTAAAATAGTCAACACTATGTTTGACTTTAATTGAAATATTGAATTGTCTCAAAGTAGATAAGATTTAGTAAAAAGTTTTCCAAGTGTTGATTCAATTTCTTCAATTTTTTTTATATAAATATGTGGATGTAACAAGAAGTTAACACTATGGTAAGGTTTACTTTGATTGAAATATTTAATTATCTCAATTTAGGTAAGTATTAGATATGATTAAGTAACAATTAACAAGTTTTGATTTAATTCAATTAATTTTAAAAAATATATATATATAATGGATGTAACAAGTAGTCAACACTATGACTGACTTTAATTGCAACATTAAATTATCTCAATTTATTTAAGCATTAGATAGGATTGAGTAACAATTAGCATGTAACGACCCTTCCGGTCATTATGGAAAATGTAGGATCACCCCACTTAATAGAGCCTTCCCAAGGGTAGAACGAGCTAATAGAAACTCGATTGCATAAGTCTAAATACTGAAAACTTGACTTGTTTGTGATTGTTGTTTGTTTGTGTTGAGTCCATCAAGGGGTGACATAGGTAATTAGAATTCCGTTGGGAATTCCGAGGCCACGAGTGGATTCGTATGGTGTTTTTATGTCTATGTGCATGTTTTGTTTGTGTTTGTGAGGCTTCAGATGAAATGTTGGGTGATAGAGTGAAAAACTGGGAAAAATTGCGAACTTACTGCCTAAATGGTACCGCTGCGGCGGGGTAGGTACCGCTACGGCGGCACCGCTATAGCGGTGAGTCCCTCCCCGCAAGTGGTCAATCTTGATCGATGTGTCCGCTGTGGCGGGAAATGACCCGCTATGGCGATGCCGCTATAGCGGGATATGGCCCGCCATAGCGGAGGTCGGACTTCTTTTGGTCCGCTATAGCGGGCACTTGTCCGCTATAGCAAGACCGCTGCAGCAGTGAATTGACCGCCGCAGCGGTCGACGGGAGCAGAATTCCTGGTTTTAAACACTTAGTTCCGAATTCTTTATTTATGAAACTCCAACACTGATGCAAGCCCATTGGCCTCAAGGCCATTCACAAGGAGCCATGCCCGGGAACTACAACACTTGCAAGGTCTATTTAGGAAGCGGGAGGATTTTGAGTATACTTTTGATGAGCATCTTGGATCCCAAGTCCATTTGTTGATGAAGATTGCTTGGGGAGAAGAAGAGGAAATGGAAAGTCATCACAATGGCTAAAAGAGGAAGAGTTGGCTATTCTTGCAAAGGAGATTTCAAGATTTTGATGAAAGGAGAATAGCCAAACAAGGCCCTTGTTTCATTAAGGGTGTTTATGTCATTTTGCTATCTTTTATTTTCTAGCATAGTATAAATAGTTCTCTTCTTCTTCATGGAAGACTTAGATTATTTTGATGAGATATTGAAAACTTGTAAAACTCTAAAATTGAGTGTTTGAGAGCTTGCTAAGCTTTTGGTTGTTTGAATTGTTGAGAAGGTGGTTAATTGGGAAATCAATCCATTTTGGTCCCCTTAAGAGTTTGGTGTTTTTGAATAATCTAATTGAAGGTCCTAATCTTTTATGGTTAGGGTTGTCTTTTAGTCTTATTCAATTGTGTCAATCTATCCTATCTTTATTTCTTGTCTATTTCTTGTTTATTCCTTGTTATTTCCCGTCTTTCCTTTTATTATTGTATCAATTGGTATCAGAGCTTAGCTTAGGTTTGTTCCATCAAATCTAGTCTTGGGTTTTGATTCAACAAAAAAAAATATCTCGAATTTTCTTGTTGATTTTGTTGAATCTAGTGTTAGATTAGAGTTTCTTAGTGTTTCTAGAGTCCAAATCTTCCATTTCGAACTATTTGGAGTTGAGATTTGTGTTCCACCATTGTTAAGCTTCAAAGCTTCAAGAACAAGGTTGGTGGGTTTGAAGAAGGAGAAGAATTGGAGGTTTAAGTTGATTGGGGTTTGTTTTCTAGTGGATAAGGACTCTAAATCCGAAATTTGAAGGTATTTGACCAAGGATTTAAGGATCTACCATTTTTGGTAATTGAAGAACTCAAGAACTTGAAAACTGGGTCTTGTGATTTGTTTGAAATTGAAGGCTAATTTCTAGTGGGCTTTGTTCTCCATATCAAAGGGAGCCTACATCCGAAATTTGAGCAAATTTTGAGTTGAATTGAAGGTAGATAAAATTTTGAATTGTTCTTGTGTTCTTGAGGTTGTTCATATCTTCAAAGGAAGAAGATGACCTAAGAAGGGGGTTTGATCTTCAAAATTTTAGTTAAAGGGTCAAAAAGTGTTTGTGGGCCCAAGTAAACATTCAAAAGAAAAAAAATCAGAATACTTAAGTTTTATTTTCTGATTTTTGCAAGAAACAAAATAAAAAAAATTCACTACACGTGCGTGCGGCGCACGGCCATCGCACGGGTCCCAAAAAAATATTCCAAAAATTTCGATTCTCTGCAGAACGTGTGTTGCACAGATTCAGAGAGGGGTATTTTGTGCGTTCCTTGTGCGACGCATGGCCATCGCACGACTCTGAAAACTCCGAATTTTTTTCTAAGTGTCAGATTCAGAGAGGGGTGTTTTGTGCGACGGGTGTGCGACGCATAGCTAACGTACGACTTGCAGAAGATTGTCGAAGTGCTCGAAAACAGTTTGATTCCTTCTTAACTTCCCTTCTTTGATTCTTACAACTAGTTAACAACTAGTAATCATCTTATTAGTTGCTAACTAGTTCTTGCATCCGCATTCTTTCGTGCCAATTCTTTCAAGCTTTTTCTCATTTAAGTATCGTTGAAACTTTCTTGATTCAAGTGCGTTTGTTTTTAATTGAGTCGCCCATTCTTCTTGAGTCTACAAGAATCTATTCCGACCAAAAGTAGCATTTGAATCCTTTGAGACTAACCGACTAGAACAAGCTTACAACCTTGAGCCGAAGCAATTTGTGAGGCAATCCACAAGGTACATTTGAGTGATTGTGAGTTTTTTTATACTAACCTAACGCGTTTGCTTGTTTTGTTGAGTGTCATTCATAGGTACTATGTCGTCGGAGGATGGGACATCCGTTCCCACCGGGGAACTTACTCTCATAGATCTCATGAGAGAGTTACAAAGCATAAAAGGCGCAATGGGAAACTTAGGAAACCGGGTGGAGGCCTTGGAAAGTGGTAGTCGAAAAGTGTCCTGCTCACCTCGGGTGATGTACCAAGGAGGTTCAAGTAGGGTTAATCAAAGTCCTTCACATACGATCACGCCCGGAACATTTCACCAAATGTACAACTCTACTCCCCAAACCACACCTCAAAATGTACCCATCCACAACCCCATTGTTACCTACCCAAATAACATTCTGATAGGTCCACGAAATGAACCATTACCACAAGAACCACCCCTAAATGAACCGCACCACCAATCAAATGAGCCACATCCAAATGACCCTAACCTTCCACCTCACCAACAACACAACCGGTATGATCATTCAAATCATGAGGATGAGATAGATGAGGCAATGCATGAACGGTATGGGAACCAAAGGATGGGCTAACGGGGCCAAGCACAAGGTGGAAACCGAGGTAGAGGCGGAAGACATGGCTATCAACCTCACATGGGTAGGCAAGGAGGGTACCAAGGTCATGAAGGGTACTAAGGGTGAGATCGCCAAGGTTATGATTTTGATGGTGAATATGAGGAACATCATGGCCATGGGGGAGGACGAGACACGAGGCTTTATTCTATTAAGATGACTCTTCCCCCTTTCAAGGGAGCTTGTGATCCCGATGCCTTTCTTGAATGGGTTAAGCATGTGATAGGATATTCGAAACAAATGACATGTCCGAAGTGAAAAAGGCTACCTATGCCATTGCTCAATTTGAGGGTTATGCTTCAATATGGTGGGAGATTCAATCGAGGGCTCGTAGAATTGTTAATTTTCCAATGCCACCCACTTGGGGTGATCTTAAAGAAATCATGCGGAGCAAGTATGTCACCGAGCGTTACAAGCAAGAACAACTCAAGAAGGTGTACACCTTGAGACAAGACAAAAGAAGTGTGGAAGAATACTTCCATGAATTCCAACTTGTCAAGATGAGGATTGATTTTCAAGAAGAAGAGGTACATGAAATGACTCGATTCCGGGCCAGGTTGAATAGTGACATCTCCTCCCAAATGAGACTTCATAACTATAGGAACATTCAAGAAACGCTTGAAGCGGCTATTGAAGTCGAAAATGGTCTCAAAGATGACAAAACCAACAAATCAAGGGGCTATGTGAGTTCATGGAACACTAACAAAGAAGAAGGAACTTATTTCTCAAATTGGCAAAAGAGTAAGGGCACCATGCAAGAAACCAAGAACCCCTTTGAAAAGGACACTCAAATTGAGAAGCAATTTGATAAACAGCCTCCAAGGTTCGACCCATAGGAAGGAGGTACGAAGACTCCTAAACAATGTTTTAAATGTCATGGCTTTGGTCATAGAGCAAGTGAGTGCCCTAATCGAAGAGCTTTTATTTTGAGAGACACTTGTGGTGATGACAAGGGAGGATGCAAGGAAAGATATGATGAGGGTAATAATGAGAATGATGAACTTGGGAGTAATAAAGAACAAGATGATGGTGATATCACCGTCCCACTTTTCTTGGCAAGAAAGGTGTTAACATGTGTGACCGAGCCGCAAGAAGAGGAGCTTCCCATACCACATTGTGTAGACACTTTTGTAGGTTCCTAAAGAGAAGACTTGCTAAAGGAGTCCTCACGTGAAGAACTTCCATACTTGGAGGAAATAAGTGAGTCCATGGAAGAAGACATTTGTCTTGAACATAAAGGTAAGATTGCTATCCCTAATACTTCAAGTGTTCATGATGCTATTAATGAAAGTGATCATACACTAGTTGATCCTTTTGATGACCGAATTGAATCTTCTCGCAAGATTAATATGTGTCCATCTAGTGTTGACACTTGTGAAGAGAATGGTAATATGGTTGACACCTTGAATGTGAATAGTGGCTTGTCTTTGTGTAATCTTGATAATTCGTCTTCTTGCATTATTAACCAAAGTGAATGTAGTTGTCTTGATCCCTTTTCTTGTAAAGGCATGAACTCTAGTTGTACAGGTAATTTTGAGTTGAGTTTGAAGAATGCAAGTGCAGTGTCATGTGTTGGCAAGAGTAGAAAGGGTAGTTTGCTTGAAAGGAAAGATAACATGACAAAAATTTATTCTTTGTTCTATTTCATGAATGCCATTAAGAACATAGGTTTGGATGAAGGTTGTGCTAACTATCCCCTTGTTGATATGGACCTTTCTCTCTTGAAAAAAGATGAACGTTTGGTTGAGGAAGAATTTGATTTGCTCGATTATTTGCGAAACCCGACTAAAGATTACTCTTACAATGTTGGCATTGATAGTGAGTCCTTGTATGATTCTCCTCCCATTTAAGATGATGATATTCATGTTTGGCTTTATTCAAGTGATCCATTTGTCGATGAGAACACTAGTGATGAAAGTTATCTTCATGCTAAGATCATAGTGTCATCCTTGAGTAGCCCTATGTCAATCGATAAGCTTGACTTTGACGTTGTGAGTGATCTCGATGATAGCTATGTTGATGGTATTTCTTTGGTAGATACTTTTCTTGCTAGATTGTTTGCATGTGAAGTCTCTTATGATGGCCAAAAGACATATGTGTCCAATAGGGATTTTACAATTGAGTTTGAGCTAAGAGGCACTTTCCTCTACTACTTGTTTGCTTATGATGATTGTCATTGTGGGATGATCCTTGCGGATCTCTCTAGTACTAATGAATTTTGTAGTGGAGGCATGTTGTCTTCTTGTTGGATGTGTGTAGGTAAGCCCTTAAATTTGAGGACAAATTCTCTTCAAGATGGGGAGAATGATGCAAGCCCATTTGCCTCAAGGCCATTCACAAGGAGTCATGCCCGGGAACTACAACACTTGCAAGGTCTATTTAGGAAGCGAGAGGCTCTTGAGTATACTTTTGATGAGCATCTTGGATCCCAAGTCCATTTGTTGATGAAGATTGCTTGGGGAGAAGAAGAAGAAATGGAAAGTCATCACAATGGCTAAAAGATGAAGAGTTGGCTATTCTTGCAAAGGAGATTTCAAGATTTTGAAGAAAGAAGAATAGCCAAACAAGACCCTTGTTTCATTAAGGGTGTTTATGTCATTTTGCTATATTTTATTTTCTAGCATAGTATAAATAGTTCTCTTCTTCTTCATGGAAGACTTAGATTATTTTGATGAGATATTGAAAACTTGTAAAACTCTAGAATTGAGTGTTTGAGAGCTTGCTAAGCTTTTGGTTGTTTGAATGGTTGAGAAGGTGGTTAATTGGGAAATCAATCTCTTTTGGTCTCCTTAAGAGTTTGGTGTTTTTGGATAATCTAATTGAAGGTCCTAATCATTTATGGTTAGGGTTGTCTTTTAATCTTATTCAATTGTGTCAATCTATCCTATCTTTATTTCTTGTCTATTTCTTGTTTATTCCTTGTTATTTCTTGTCTTTCCTTTTATTATTGTATCAAACACAGTTCCCCATAAGCACCTAGGGCAAATTTCCAAGCTAGGGCAAGAAAATTCTTGGAAGGTAAGTCTCATCCATCCCTTTCAATCATTACGTATAATTTTCATGATTATCATCCCTGTTATGGGTCTTTAATGGTGAATTGGTAATAGTAACCCTAGAACCTAATAGACCTTCTATAATTGATGGGTTATGATTGTTACCACTAATTTATCATCTAATTGCTTGGGTAACTCATGAGTTGAACCATTAGAGCCATGAACTAAGTGAATTGAGACTTAGGGTTTATTAAAATAGTAGATTGACCATGGAAACTTCTTATAATTGATGTGTCGATTAAATATTGTTATAGATTGATGATTAGTGGTTACTAAGGCCTTTGTTGGGTTGTGTTACACCTAGAAATCATTCACCCATTGGAATGGGGCTAAAGGGAAGGGTGTCTTGAATTGATTTTGTGACTAGAGTAAGTGTGATTCATTGATCATTCTAATTTCTAGACTTTGAGCGTTCTGAGGCTTTACGGAAGGGAAAAGTTGTAGCGGAGTGATTCGCGTTGTTCCAGCTCTACGTTTGAGGTAGGTTAGGGTCTACTTGAGTTAGACTTTGATTAGTTGATTGTATGTGTTGTGAATTCAATAGGAGAAAGCATGTCTAGTCTTTATGCATAATGTGTGTGGTTGAACTCCTATATGCAACTGATTAAGTGACTATGTGGGCTTTGTGCCACTATTCATTGTGTTAAACCTACAGTTTGATGTTGTTGTGATGGGAAGTTAATATGGTCTTCTCGGTGAAATTGTGATACAAAATGATGATTGAGCATTGATAACAAGAGGATAAGAAATATTAAGGTATACATACGTGAAAAAGCACAAATGTGACCTAGATTATCGGCTTGTGGTCCGAGGTTCGTTCCGGAAATGAGTGGTACATGATGTGGACCGCGTCCGAGGATCTTTCTGGAGCGGAGGATTTATGACTTGGGTCCGATGAGTATTCGGAACAAGTGGTACATGGACACCATGGGTCCCCTGCAGGTCATGACTACTGATGAATGACATCAGTTAGTATGTGTGCACAGTGAGTATATGGTTATTGTTGGTAGACTTGTTCCCGTTTGTTGTTCCCGTTGATTTAATTCTTGATGTCTTTGGGTGACTTGATTTGTGATTATCCTCGGTTGACTTGTTGTTGGGTTATTGATTTCATGTTGTTGGCTGCCTTGTTTATTCTATTGATTTTGTGATGTATGACTGACACTAATCTTAGTCGGCCTATGATATCTACCGGTACATAGTGTTTCTACTGATACTACCTTGCTGCATTCTTTTGAGTGCAGATTGTGATCCAGAGACTGCTACTCAACCTCATATCTAGCGTTGAGGCTGTTGCTGACAGATTTAGGGTAAGCTTCTGTCCATGCCAGGCCGCTCGAAGATCTTCTATTATGATGTCTATTTCTATTCCGGACATTGGTTGTCATTTATTTAGACAGATTACACTCCTTAGACATGTTTTAGATTAGAGTCCTTGTACGGTGACTTTTGAATTTTGGGGATTTGTAATAGTTAGAACTTCCGCAGTTACTTCACTATTTTTGTGGCATGACTTATTTTGATTATCTTGTGCTTGAATAGTAATAACTGATTGAATTGGTTAGTATAAAAATGGACTTGAATGAATAGATGAATGATGTGTTGGTTCGCCCACTAGGAGTTAGTGTGGGTGCCAGTCATGGTGGGTTGGGTCGTGACATAGCAAGTCTTGATTTAACTCAATCATTAATTTTTTTTAAAAAATTAGTGGATGTAACAAGTAGTGTCCTTCGGAAACATCCGATAAAAATGAAACGATACAAAAATGTAACAATGGTCAACACTATGATTGAATTTGATTGAAACATTGAATTATCTCAATTTAGCTAAGAATTACACATGATTAAGTAAATGTTTTGCTAATTGTTGATTCAATTCAATCAATATTTTTTTTTTAAAAAGTCGATATAACAAGTAGTCAACATTATGATTGACTTTGATTGAACATTGAAGCTAAGTATTACATAAAATTGAGTAACAATTAGCAAGTTTTGATTCAATTCTATCTTCTTCTTTTTTAAATGGGTGTAACAAGCAGTCAACATTATGGTTGACTCTAATTGGAATATTAAATTATCTCAAATTAGATAATATTGAGTAACAATTAGCAAGTTTTATCCCAATTTAGTTAAGCATTAGATAGGATTAGAGATAATAAATATTTTGTAAGTGATTTAATATTCAATCAATTTTAAAAAATATAAAACAATGAATGTAAGAATTAGTCAACACTATAGTTGACTTTAATTGAAACATTAAATTATCTCAATTTAGCTAAGCATTAAATAGAATTGAGCAACAATTAGCAAGTTTTGATTTACTTCAATCAATTTTCTTTAAAAAAGAAAAACAATGGATGCAACAAGTAGTCGACACTATGGTTGACTTTGAATGAAAGATTTAATTTAGCAATTTTTTTTTATAAGAATTAGATATGATTGAGGAACAATATTCTTAGGATTTGGTCTATTCCACACATTTAACTGAGAATAAGAACAAATGATTTCGAAATTTGAAAAAAAAAAAAATCAAGTCATCAACAGAAAGAGAGGGATTCAAACCCTTGGTACGATTAACTCGTACAACAATTTTTTTTTAGCAAATTTTAATTTAATTCAATCAATTTTTCAAAAAATGACAAAAAGGACGAAACAAGCAGTCAACACTATGATTGACTATAATTGAAACATTGAATTACTTCAATTTAGCTAAATATTATATAGGATTGAGTAAAAAAATTACTAATTTGATTCAATTCAATCATTTTTCTTAAAAAAATAAATGGTAAGTTGATATAATGATATTGAAACAGCTAAATTCAATTCAAAAGTTTCAATTTAGCTAAATATTTCAAAATTTCAAGCATTGCAACAAGCGATCATTATATTATATCAACGCAACACTATTTCAATAGCATTATATCAACTTATCAAATTCTTGAGCCAGGTTTTATTATTCTAACTTTATATTATATTTTCTGTGAAAATTTGTCATTGTTGAGATATTCTCACTTCATGAGTATATTTCTTGTTTTAGTTATTATTAGAATTTATTCGATCTAAATATGTAACTTAGAAAATATGAATCCAGTTATGCTAAAAGAGAAAAAAAATGAAGAATTAATTAAATCCCAAAAAGGAGCCCTTAATAGTTTTTTAACAAATTATAAAAAAAAATTGACTCAAAAAAATATGGGAGAATGTTTTTCAAATGAACAAGTCACTAATAGAGTTGGATTAGATGATGACACACTTATTTTGGGACGGATTTGAGGGAGTAGTATTTAGAGGCGAATGGTGTTCTGTTTCACAAACCTATATAATGTGAGGACATGTTCGTTGAGATGTTTAAACCAGCAACACTTGATAAAGTGCGAGGATGATGACATAGTTGACAAGCTTCTAAATTAGCAACAAATACCGCATTGTATTGGACGATATATGGGAAGTTAAGAGTCGCAATTTTTATCTCTTCGGGAAGGTGAAAACTAAAGTAGCATACTAACAACTCGAAATGAAGATGTGGCAACACAACTTAAGAAACAAAGTGATCTTTATTCTCTTGTGATTGTCTTTATTGCTGGGCTAATGTGGAAAAAGGGGAAGAAATTAAAGCCCCTTTTTGGACAGAGTTGCAAATGACTTAAGTTCCCTTGTAAAGTTGTGGATCGCTGAAGAATTTGGGCAGAACGTTGACGCACAGAATATAGTGTAAGCATCTAGAGTTTGGATGACTCTTTTTCTTTTCCTTCCAGATGAAAATTAAGAAAATAACTTGCATATAGTGCATGCATGACTTTAAAGTATGTCAATCGATGCATAAAGCATAGACACTCTCTTCGAGAAAGAAATTAACTAAGCAAAATCATTCATCCATATTCTAACTTTTTTGGCATTTCTAGTTCCATCAATCGTTTTTTACTCTTACTATTTTTTTTTAAAAATAAAAAGTACGGCCCAAGGGGTGATTTTATCAGTCATTTTTCACTCTACGTAATAGTTTACTCCAGTTTCTCGTGTGTACAAGTCGCCTTTTTTTTTTTTAATGGCTTTCAATTTTCCTAATATTTTTCTACTTCGAAGCTGCAGTTTAGTGGCCCTCATTATCTTGAATTCTTTAACCTTTCAATTTGTAGTCGATGTTATAATGCTTCACATTTCTCTTCGAACATTTCGCATGTACAACTTTTACCAAATCAATTCTATCCAAAGCACCAATATATTTTTAAACCCAACTCGCATTTCACTCTATCGATTGTACACCACGATAAGGTGCACTTCAGAGTAGTGAAACACATCTGAAGTAAGAAAGAGGTATTCCAAGGTAACAGAAAGCAACTGAATTTCCCTAACAATAAAACTCAGAGAAATTCTGGAAACTCATGGGAGGCGTCAACATACAGAGCCAAGAAGGGCCAAACTGAAGGTCAAATTTGGTTTCTAAGTTTTACATGCCTTTCTAGTAAAGATTACCATGTCAGGACGCCTTTGCCAGTTGCCAGAGATCAAAGATAAATATAGTTTGCTCCTTGCTCTTTGGTCATCCATTATAAGATTGTAATGATTAGCTGGGCTAATTATCTTTTACTGTAACATATGTTAACCAATCGGCAAAAGAAATGGAAAGTTTTCACCTCAAAATCACGCTTCTGCTAACGCTATGGGACATCAATTACTGCATCCTCCGGTCTAAGATATGCTGACCAACGTTCAAATTCAATGAACAGGGCATCTAATCAAGTCTGAGTCCCCGGATAGAAGTAGTCTACGTAATTTTCCTTGACCCTAAAGTGGAAATTGCGGACCTTAGAACTTGAGCCTCCCAAGTCACAAGCACTTCCCTTATTTAAAACAGTCAACTGCAGGGAAGAAAAGAGAAACAGAAAGAGAGAAGGAATTAGCAAGACAGACACAAACATCAAGTGCATGTTTATCCCAACGAGTCATTTAAATGTTTAAGTAATATAGATGAATGCAAGTAATCACAAGAATAATGCTTTTCAGCTAAAAACCGCCACAGATATTGCACTAATTCTAGGTTAAAGAGACAAGGTTATTACAATTTCCAGACTTTCTCTTAGCTATTCAACTATTGAAGTTCATAAACAGACCATTAGGGTCATACAACTGACCGATCAGATTATTCTGTAAGGACAGTCAGTTTTCAGAACAGAAACGTCTTTGATAAGAGTGTGACCACTAAAAAAAGGGGGAGCCCACTGCACAAAGCATCCTGCATTAGCAGGGTCTGAAGAGTGACCAATGAACTTTTTTTTTCTTTCTTTCTGGGTAGAGTAGAAGCTTGAGGATAATAAAGGGAAAAAGAGAGACGACAAAAGTTAGACAAAAAATGAATACAGGTTCGGGGATAAAAGGAAAAGGAGATAGCCTTCTCTATTTTTCCTTCCTTTAGTCAAGGAGAGAAGGTGACACAGTTTAAGTACAACCAAGGTATATAGGGGAAAGGATAAAAGGTACTAAAATTGTACCTGTCCATGCACATCACTTGCTAAACCAGTTGCCAGAGGTTCTGCCTTGATTATAACATCAGCGAGGTACTCCGGTTGCAAGATTAAGGGCAGCATATTTGCACTGGAATAGATATCCTCATGATTAAGAGTAACAAAGGAACAGCCCTGGATAAAAAGAATATTAAGAACGTAGCCCATGCTATTTAACTTTTTTTTTCTACTCACCAAAAAAAAACTACTCCCTCCGTTTCAATTTATGTGAGCCCATTTGACTTGGCACGGAGTTTAAGAAGACGAGAGAACTTTTAAACTTGTGGAGTTAAATGAGTCGCATATATATATATATTTTTTTTTTTTTTTTGAAAAGGTAAAACTTAATAATTTGCATATATTTGTGTGGCTATAAATCATTGCATAAAGGTAAATTGTCTCCAAATATAGAAAGGGTCATTCTTTTTGGCACGGAATAATAAGGAAATAGGTTCACATATATTGAAACGGAGAGAGTATTAACTTTTTTTATTTCCTTTTCTTCGCGGTAAGTCTTTAGCTCATACTACTGTCAGAATGAGATGCAGAAAAATAGTGGATAAAATTGCTCACATATTTTGCTTTCAGAGTGTAGCAGTAGTGTAGAAAATCCAACACGTGATTTGATGAACCATTAGCCACCACTTCCATAAGCGAAACGTCATCAATCATAATAGTAATGGTTCTACTGCCTTCAAGTGAAGAATATATTTCTACTGCTTTCTCAATTTCCCCATACAATGCAAGTAATCCATCTTCTCTTGCTTCCCCTCCATTTCTGTCTAATTATGAATTGAGCGCATACAATTAAGAGGGCCAAATAATGCTAGACAGATTAGTAGAATTAATATCAGTCTCATAAAGAAAAGTATTGGTTAAACAAAAAAAAAGGCAGGGCAGTATGCATGCAACTTTTCCAATTCATAGTTGGAACACTTCTAAGTGAATCTCAGATTTATCTTTATTCGATAGAAATGCATGAGTTCCCAAAATTCATAATAATCAAGTTTTCTACATTGGTAAGAAGAAGATAATTGATATATGGCTCTCAAAAGGGAAGAGCAGCACTAAAGCACTGTAAAAACTGTAAATTCCAACATCACTTGAATTTAGGTCCTTTAATATTTTCAAAATATTTTCATATTTTTTTATAAGTAATTAGGTCTCCTTGTTAATGGTGTTAAACTTCTCCTAAAATACACAGAGACTGCTCGTTAAGTTTTTTTTTTTATTCTCCCTCGCTAATGGTGTTAAAATTCTCATAAAACACACAAAGCGACTGCTAAAACACGGGTAAATCAAGGTTGCGGGCAAATAGCTAACAAAACTTTCATTATAGTTAATCATTTCTGCTGGACATCTTCACCTGGGCACTGCAGTGTAAGCATGTCAAGAAATACAAATCTTTGATTCTTCCTCTGCACAGTTAAGTTGCAACCCTGTTCAAAAAAAAAAAAAAAAAAAAAAGGATCGTGAGGCTTTAAAAGTATACAGGATTTAAACATCCATTAAAATGATTGAGAAAAACAAGAAAACTGAAACTTCTGAAAACTTGGGCACATATATCCTTTTGAGTAAAGGACGATGCCAGATACAACAACAACATATACCCAGTGTAATCCCACAAATGGGGTCTGGGGAGGGTAGTGTACGCAGACCTTAGGAGGTAGAGAGGTTGTTTCTGGTAGACCCTTGGCTCAAGGAAAAGCATTTCAAAGCGAAACGAAATAACGGAAGGTGAAGAAGCCATGGCAAATACTATAGAAAATTAGAATTTAGTCGTAGACAATTAGGAGTTCAAACCTGCGCTTGCTTTTTAATTTATGTTGCATACAACAATTGCTTGAAACATGGAAGCACTGAAACGAGCACATTTATTTTGCACAAATTGACAACAGCTTGTGCATTGTTTGATAGATAAATTGAGCATAAAAGGACATATATCCAACAATCAAAAAACAGATCCTAAAATCAGACAGCACGGGGAAGGTTTTGATTGCTTAAAAAGAAAAATGAGGGTTTGACCTAAAAGGAAGCGTCATCCTAATAGGGAAGGCGAATGATAAACATTATCAGATTTCATTGTACCAGCTGATAAGACATTCCAACAGATATGAAAAATTTCCTCAAGCTTTTATTGAAAACATTATTTTTCACTAGAAGGATGTAAGAGGTTAACTCCACAAAAATAGCAATCCCGAATGGATTTCAACTTGGATGATTAAGGCATTCCTACAAGAGAAAGCTCAAATATAGGTACGAAAGGATGCTGAAGATACATAACATCTGGCATTGAGTATACACGGGCATCTAAAAGGAACTTTCCTAGTGCTATTCTACTCACTGCCTTTCACCACTCCCATAAAAACATCACTTGCTGTGGCTAAAGGCCCTGAGATTCCAAATACATTAAATACCAAATAGAAATGCATTACTCCTAAATTCTATCTGTTTTCTCTTCAAAAATGAGTTTTGATAAGCAACGTCCAAAACAGATAGAAAAATATGGAAAATAGTTACCTGAACTCTTTGGATGCACCAAAATATCTTAATTGATAAATTGAGGTAAGAATACATATGATTAACGTACAACTACAACCGACGGCTTTGGTGTAATAAAATGTGTTTCGACATATATCCCTTGGGTCATATATTGAACCGCAGATTGTCTGCAAGATGCATAACTCTCAATAGCTAACCGCCTTCCACCTTAATCACTAGCAAGACAACCTCCTATAGATTGATAAAAGAGGAAGAGGAACCATTTCCCTTGTATTTAACTCTAGTCTGCATTCAAATTGCTGAGAACAAACGCAAATAACAGAAACTATTACTTTTTGTTGGGTATTTAATCTTAGTACCAAAACTCATAACAGGAGTTTGTGTATTAGGGATGAACATTAGAAACAAAGAGTAGTGACAATCAGAA
Source organism: Lycium barbarum (assembly GCF_019175385.1). Lineage (NCBI taxonomy): Eukaryota > Viridiplantae > Streptophyta > Magnoliopsida > Solanales > Solanaceae > Lycium > Lycium barbarum. The sequence goes on from NC_083346.1 coordinate 70,056,776, forward strand.
GAATGCTCGAGTAAAATCACACCAATTTGTGTCACCAGCACATCAAATAGAAGTAATAAAAAAACATTATTAATTACCAGGATAAATCTAATATAAAAGAGAGTAATTGGTGCATTATGTGACTGACCATCTTGCGGAGAATGCGGTCATAGTGAGAGAAAGGGTGGGCAAAGGCGATGAAAACGACGACATCAGAAGATTCGGGGTGGAGAGACTGCTTAAGGAAATGGTGGAGCACGAAGGCGCCGCTGGTCTCAACACAATCCTCCACCACCACCACCCGCCCACCTTTGCCAATGCCAAGCGCTTCCTCCAGCAGGTTGGGACGCGAATTATCCATGCCTAGACGACTCCCCCAGGGGTTTTACTTAGAGTTTTTCCCTGCGGAACAACTGAAAAAATGAGATGCAGTGGACTATCTGGAGGGAAAGAAATACAAGATGTTTTGAAAACAAAAGCAACCCTATCCAGAAGATAAAGCTTAATTGTATTCGTCTTTTGCATTTTTCGTGTAAAGAAAAGTACATTAGGTGAGACGGAGACACTCATACAATTTCTAGAGTCTCTTTAGTTACTAGTTTATTATGTTTGTGCAGCTTTTGCTAGACTCCTTGTAACTATGGCCTTTCACTGGCCCTTTTGATTTTAATACAGTTTGTTATCATCTCAAAAAAAAAAAAAAAAAAAAAGGGAGCTGTGGCCTGTGGGTATCACTTGAGCTCTTTGACCACAGTTGGTATAACTTATAAGTGCCACTTAAAATGTGATTAAAGCTAAATGGGAGTTGAAATGTAATAATTAAAATTTGTTAAACGTTTACAAAATACAAAAAGACCAACGTTCTCCAAGGGGTTTTACTTAGGGTTCTTCCCTAACTGATATTATTCAAGTGACCTTCAGGTGGGGATCCAGCATTGACATAATTTGAAAATAGTAATTCTGGTTTTTTTACTCTTTAATAAAAAGGCATGATTATCATCCAATTAAATTACGGGAAATTTACACAAAAGTACAGCCCAAAACATTATATTTCATCTACGTAGCCAATTAAAAAGATTGCAACCTTACAAAATATACCACAGATGCACAAGACTCATATTTGTCAATAAATCTACAGATTTTATCCATCTTCATCCGACAATCCAAAGACTTAATTAATTTGATTATAATTTTCTTATTTTGTTTATTTTTTCTGTTTTCATTCCTAAATCAGATTGGCTTTTTTCGGTTTTTTAATATTTCATGCTTATCAGAGATACAGTATACATAAACCTTTACTAGCTCGTTCATCTTAAAGACTACTTCCCTTAAGAAATTTGTCACGCTATCCATCATCGGGAAAGTCCACATTAAAAAAGAATCTACCTAAAAACACCCGGTTCAAAAGAAAAATTGGCATCCTCGGGAAAGAACTGTGGTTTAAATAAAACCTGAGATTAAGCCAATATAACAAAAAAACTAGCTATAGTCATACAATTATCATGGCTCAAGTTCTGATCATTTAATAATATATCAAGAAATCAAATAATGGAACAGATCAGATATAGCAGTAAAATACAGGCCAAAATCAATCTGACACCCCCACCCCACACTTAGGACCCGTTTGGCCATAAGAATTATTCATTTTTCCCGGAATTTTCTTTTCACTTTATTTGAAAATCAGTGTTTGGCCATGAAAATTTCAAATACAACTTAAATACTTAAAATCCAGTTTTCACTTTGAGAACATTCAAACAACCAAATGTTCTTCGCAAAAACTATAACCAAACACAACTCCAACTTCAAAAATTCCAAATAAAGTGAAAAATATTTGATTTCCATGGCGAAATGCCTACTTAAGAATGTGCACTGCCCTCAGAAGCACCCCACACTTAGCTCGTGAGCGTTAAGTGTGTAAATTAAGGTACAGTCAACCATTAAAACATGTTCTAATACACTCACAATCACACACACACACACACACACACACACACACACATATATATATATATATATATATATGTCGTGCCAAGTCAAATGCAATTGAAGTCCGAAAACTCCCAAACGACCACCCCCACACTTAAGGGAGTGCTTACGTTGCCATTAGATATCGGGTTTCTACTCAGACTTCACAAAAACCCTTGAAAAATTCGTTCGGGCAATTTATCAAACACTTGAAGTGCACAGTTTGTCCTTGCAAAAGTTTAGCACTCTACGGTTATCATATGGTCGTGAGATAGCGGGAATATGGTTTGCTATCAAGCAAATCCCGAATTTCTACATCAGATTAGACAAAAAAACTCTTAAACCAAACAACAAAATACCGGGGGGGGGGGGGGGGGGGGGGATTGAGGGAGAGGGACAAACAACACAGAAAGAAAGAAAAAAGAAATTTTACCTGCCTAGACCAGGGGGGTTTAGTGTAGTGCCAGCTTCAAAGGAGAAAGCTGGCGAGAAGGAGAGACCCTCCTTTCACTTTTGGTCTAAAAATATCTTTATTAATCTTTATTTTTGGCTCAAAAATATCTCTTCCTCCTTTTTCTTTTTTAATTTAATAAAATATGCCCTTTCAAGCCTTTTATTTAATATGCAAAAGAGGTCTAAAATGCAAATAACACAAAAAGGGTCAGGCCCAAAAGTGGCCCGGCCCAAAAATAAAATATGATACATGTTAGGGTTAGGCCCAAAAGTGACCCGACCTAACAATAAAGTTGTTCAGTACATTTTAGGAAACAAGCAGTTGCCTTAGTAGGGCAACAATTCTCATTTGAGCTTTTTTTGGTCTTGTGTCGGCGGTAGCTATGTCGTTGTTGACTGATCCGTCTCCGATGGTCGATTTTCCTTCCTCTAATGATGAATTCTTGTACAATCTGAAGAGTGAACTCACATCTACTCCCTAGCTATGGATTCTTGCATCTTACACCATCTTCAAGGTCTTGACGTAAGCTTTTTGTGTTGTCTTCGCTCTGTTTCCACTGTTTAAATTCAACCCCCTTGTTGATTTGTGCTATTCTTTCTCTGCATAAGCTGAATCTGCTACAATGGAAAATGTGTCGTTTCATTTCCTCCAAATTGGCGCATCTTGTGAACATCACCTCAGGTATCTTGTCCTTGCTTTCAATATTCTTTAACTGAGCATCTTTTATTTGTATCTTCTGAGTTGTAGCGAACTCTGCTGTATTCCTTTGGCGTGCTTGGTTGTCACGAACCAGCTAGGGGTCGCGACGGGTACCCGGGGCTAACCACCGAGCACCGCTCGCTCTGTCGCTCATTTTACTCATTTTACTCATTTAATGCTTTTTTTATCATCTTTATACTCATAGCGGAGGAAAATCATATTTCGTATGAAAACATAAAATACTTTCATGTACATGTGCCCTTAGGCTACAAAATAATATAGATATGTATACAGTAGTGATCTCGTGAGACCATCTAACCCGCACTGCATATCTACGAGCCTCTACTGGAGTGCTGAACATCGGGACGGGACAAGACCCCGTCGTGCCCAAAACAAATACATATACATGGCGATATATATACTCAAAAGAGTAATCATAAGCACCTCCGGGACAATGGAGGGCTTCCACTCAGCTGACAGCTACTACGGATCTGGATCGAGCTCTCCTCCCTGTCTACCTGTGGGCATGAACACAGCGTCCAAAGAAAACGGACGTCAGTACGAACATTGTATTGAGTATGAGAGGCATAAACAATGAAATAGGACAATGATATCAATATGGAACATCTGAATCTGACTGTCAAGTATAAAGAAAATAAGTTATGCATGCTATCTTACTCATACTCATCATCATATCATATATGCAAAATGTATAAGCTGCCCTTCCATATCGGATCGGTGTGATAATCAATAACATTAGCCTGCGTCCAGGCCTCCCGTGTCCGGGGTATCATCTCATGCCGCCCACTAGTGGTGTCTACCCATGCCATCTGGCCATGGTGTATACATATAGCTGCCCGCCTTAGCGGTGACTGCCCGGCCAACTAGGCGCGGTGTTATATTATCATCATCATAATGTGTTCATCATGGTATGCTTATCTTATCATAGTACATGCATAAGGCTCAAGATCAACTATACTCTATCGGGGTGACGTAAGGTTATGATCCCCCGATTGCATTATGGAACAACCATGGACATTCTGCCTCACCTTGAAGGAATTAGCGTATAAGGTGAGTGTAAGCGATGAATAACATCATTAGACTTTTTGTACTTTAACTCATTACCTTGTGTAGCTAATTATAGACATAGGCTTGTGGATAAGAAAGTAGTTACACTATAGGATTCATGCCATTAGAAAGAAGGGACTAGCCTCACATACCTTTCTCGTTTAAGCAATCTAGCGTTCGTTTATTCTCCTTCAATGTCACGCCTCTACCTTTAAAAGAGGATTCGTACTAACGTTAGTTAATCAACTATAAGAACACACTACTATTTCTAGAGACAATTGGACAGCACTTCCTTTGTTTATACTACTTTTCCCATATTTCATATCAACTTCCAACACCCACAACAACAATTTCAATATAGCAATCAACAATCATCATTCATATACAATGACCATGATCCACCATTTCTCTTCATTTTCCCCACAATTATGGTTGTGGGTTCGCTATTGTATTTTCTCATGTATCACACTTATCTCATGGTCTACATGTCATTTATAACGTATTCATACTCACAACACACTAACATTCATGATTCAATTCAACTACCATTCACTCATGGCACTATTCACTCATTTATGACCCATTTGCTATGCTTTTCTACAATTCGGGTATCTTAACCTTCCAATACCTTAAACAACATGAAATGGTCATGAAACTTACCTTAGATGATGGTTGAACAAGCTTTGAATGGATTTACTCCTCTAGCACCAAAACCCTACTTCACTCCTTTTAGGTTTTCTTGAGAAGGATGAATTTTAGTGTGATTCTCACACTTGATTTCGTGGGTCTCATGTAATTGATCACCAATCTCCCTTGAGTTCTTGTAATTGAAGAGTAGAGAGTATTCTAGGAGTTTCTAGAGAGAAATATCGTGAATATGAAATGATTTGAATGAGCTTGGGTCTTTTTTTAATGACTTAAAATCTATTCCGGAATGAACAGTGACTGAGGTGTACAGTGGTCGTAAACCCACTTTACGGGCCGTATTCTGGTTTACGGTCCGTCTTTCGCGACCGTATTTAAGCATATCAAAACCAGAAAGGCATGCTGGAGATCATGGAAATTTACGACTCAGTTTACGGGCCGTATTTCGATTTACGGTCCGTATTCCAAGTCGTTTTTAACCATTTGAAGCATTTGACAGAAATTTGAAATTTTTGAAAGGTTGGAGGACGATAGCAGTTTACGGTCCATAAATCACTTTACGGGCCGTATTCCACTTTATGACCAACTGGGTCAAAGTGCAAACCTGCAACATTTCATTGTACGTTCGCGGGGAAATTTCCGAGGTGTAACATTGGTTGTATGATGTATGTGGAGTTTAGGTCATTGAACACTTCTAACATCATCAAATATGTGATTTGTTTCCCATTTGTTGCTTTCCCTGAAGAAAAGTATTTGTTCTTCTCCCACCTTATTATGTTGTTCAGAGATAGATTCCTGCATTACTCTATATTTGCTCCATGTTATTGTGATTTTGTTGTGCTTGTGCATCCATTTGTTTTCTTCATGTAATTGTGTTGACATGTGTATTTCCTTTTGCACAGAGACCTGTAAAAAAGAAAACAAAATTAGTAAAAAAAATACCACCATGTTCTCCTCCCATAGGATTTGAACATGATGATAAAACGTTTTCCTCCTCTTCCCATCACATGCTCATTCAGTATATCAAGTCCCCTTTACTCCTACCCAACACCCCTGAACTAGAAATTCTTCCCATTTTATCCTCTAGTTCTGATTCTCAAATAGGGAATTTGTGATTTATCACTATTGAGAATCTTTCTACATATTGTCTTCGGTCTTTGAAAGGTTTGGCAATGAACCGAGGCTTCATATAAAGCTTGATTTGCCAAGGCATTTGCTAATTTATGTCCCTCTCTCAAAATATGACTGAAAGAAAAAGTCATATTGCTTCTCAAATCCATTATCTCTTCAACACATATTGTAATGTCCCATGGTGGCTTCCATCCTTCCTCTAATATCTTATATACCATCTCTGAGTCAGTTTGGACTATGATGTTATCTAGCCCTTGCTCTCTGCAATATTTCATAGCCTCTAAAATTGCAATCACTTCAGCATCTGTATCTGTTGTGATACCAATCTCTTTTGTTTGTGCTTATATCAAATTCCCCTATGAATTCCTCAAGCAAAAGCCATAAGAGCTCCTCCCTGGATTTCCTCTTGAAGCCCCATCAGTATTGCATATTATCATCTTGTGGAGGAAATTTCCATATAACCTTAGTGATTTTAAGCTCTGTTATCCCTCCTTCTAGCATCCCGATCAACTCATCCCATTTAGTAGGCAAATTCCTAATTGACGGATGCCTTGTCTGTACTAACCTTTGTATGGTACTGAATACCTGAAAGATGACTCTTCCCAGAGATATTTTTTCACCATGTTTGATACTATTCCTCCTCTTCCATAGTTCCCAGATAATTATAGCAGGGACTTCTTTAAAAACATGTTTGAGTCTCATTGCTACTAGTGCTTGCCACTATTTAACTATCACTTATTGTAGCTGTAGTCCCTTAATAGATATCCCTGCCATAGAGCAAAAGTAAGACCAAGTTCTGTTAGCCACATATGAAGTGGTGAACAGATGTTGTACTGTCTCCTCTTTTGGATTTGAACAACGCCATCATCTGGATACCATACTCTAATTCATCCTCTTCAACACATCATCTACTGGCACCTTAAACTTCTAACACCTCCATAAAAAGAAAGATATTTTGAAAGGCAGTCCTTTCACTCATATATTCTTGTATGTATCTACTTCTTGACATCTTAGTCTCACAAATTCCTAAGCAGATTTTACTGTGAAATCCCCTCTATTCTCCATCAACCACCTTGGTTTGTCCATCCATTTATCTTCTCTAGGTGGTAAAATTGTACTTGTAATATGGTGGACAATATCATCATTAAAAGAGTGAATGATTTTTTATAATCCTCTTTTGGTTGTTGTACACGTTAAAACCCTAGTTTAGTGGCTGTCCTTTTTTGAAGCTATTTTCAAGTTAAAGACAGTGTTTGAACAAGGTCACGCGTGTGTAGAGTCAAGCCCACATCGAACCTTATATGAATTGTATTATTGTAATGAACGTGTTTTGCTCCGCTATGGGATGATTGAACTTATTTTCTAAAGATTGAAGCGTTAAACATGTTATGTCTTTGAATGGGTTTTTCTTGAGCTTGAGATTGAACAAGTTACTCGAATAAGGTTTCTAAATTAGTTATGACTTGAAATACCTCTATCATGAGAAGATGACTTGAGAAGTGAATTGTGCTATGATTCGGTTAGTATGCCATGTCTTGTATTTGTTTGTGTTTAGGTCTGTATGCGCAAGCTGTGCTAGTCCAGAGGACGATTAGCCGTTCTGAATCCTAACTATCACTTTGAGTATTGTTGTGTCAATCTAGAGGATGATTGACCTCCGTGGGAAAATAGCCCCGATATATCTATTGTTGTGCTAGTCCACAGGACAATTAGCCTCCGAGGGATGGTAACCCCGGTGTATTTAATGGTTGTTCGCCCGTGAGTTGGCATGTGTTGATTCTTTGGTTGCCTTTAAGTTGGCTTGTTGATGATTTCAGGCTCGTAAGTGAATTAGTTTCTCCCTGATTATTTTTATTAACTTTGATGTCGTACTCTATCTCTGGATTTTGAATTGTTTCTCATTAATATTATGTTAGTGATTTTGCTATATTCGCTAACATGTTAACTATTGCCCCTTCGACACTCACTGAGTACCCAGTACTCAGACATACCACTATTTTTTTTTATGGTGTGTCAGGGAATGTAGAAAAGAAAGTTTGTGATACGCATACGGAATAGGAGAACTTGCTGCTTTTGGGACCATTTGGTGATACCACATACTTGTTCATGGGACACCACTCTATTTTTATTTATTTATTTATTTATTTATTTTAATTCTTGGGCTGCGTCTCGAAGTTAGACACTTGTTTAGTTTATCTTGGAAGCTCCATAGATAGTTATCAGATTGTGGGTAGATGTTGAAAGTCTCATATGACTTGTTGAGGCGCTTGCCACATTTTATGATTTAGTATTCCTATTAGACTTCCGCAAATTTTAATAAGTATGAGTATGTTTACATTTAGCTATTTATGACTTGTTCTAAATCAACGTTGAAAGACTATTGAAAGAGAATATAAGTTTATTGATTTTATAAGGTACTTCCGGTGTTGTTCATATCACCAAATGCCTATTGCTCTAGGGTCGGGTTTGGGGCGTGACAACGAGGCCGAGGGACGAGCCAAGGTGAGGGCAGTTTTTTTAGTTCGTTCAACCTTTCACCCGTTTTCATGTTTCTTTGTACCCTGAGCTCCCTTTTCCACTGTGAATCTCTCTGCACAACTCCTTAAATACGTCAAGTGGCGCAAAACAAAATAATGAAAAATAAAATAAATGAAAAGAACAAAATTCAAGAAAAATAGATTGCCTCCCATTAAGCGTCTTATTTAAAGTCACGGCATGACATGAATCAACACTTTTTTCTCCACCTCGAGCTTATGAACTGAATCTCTAGTTCTCATTCATGCTTATGACTATGATCATGCAGGGGTGGTACAAAACCTTGTAAGCCGAAGATTGTATAATTCTTTATGCACTTTTTGGCTTTCATTTGAGGAGTGTCTCCTTGCCTAGACGACCTTGAGAATTTAATGATATAAGGCACATCTACCTCTTCCCTTGACTTCTTTTTATGTTCAAAAGGATCATTCCCATTTCACCATCCGAACACAATGTAGAAAGTGTTGGAATGAGGTCCAATGCGCTCAAATACATGAACTTCAAGACTTTCAACATCCTCAACATCAATCACACTAGAGTCAACTAAATTTGTTTCCTCAATATCCTTAATTTCGGCATCCTCAAATTCAAGTTGGTTAGGTTGTTGGTGTTGAGAGAATACGTCTAATAAACGCCCAAGGTTGTTGAGTTTTATAAGCTAAAAACACCCAAGATAACGATGTAATATAACAACACAATTATGCATAAGATATGAGGCAATAACATAATATAAATATGTACTTTTAGCCGAATATCAGTAGTCAATCGAGTTTAGGAGATTGCTTATGGATTGTTCCTATTGCATTATTGCTAATTTTCACATTTCATTTTTTCTACATTACTTTAGCAGTTCATAGTTGCACAATATAGAAGATGAATGCATCAGTGGTTTGAATTCCTTTATAATTCTCGGCATTTTGTTTTCAGTTATAAAAGAAAGACTATAGAGTAAATACACCAGAGATAAGTATATATAGAGAGACTAATATATTATTCGACTTTGAACTGATGTACAAATGAATTGAATTAACTTCCTATTTATAGAAGAAAGGAAACTGCTAGCAAGCTACCTTCTTAAGCTACTTGCAAGTTACCTGCTTGATTGCAAGCCTGAGGAAGCTGCTGTAAGGCTTTTCAGGAAGCTGCTGATAAGCTGTCTACTTGAGCTACTTACAAGCTACCTTCTTAATGGAAAGTTTATCCAATTGCAAGCTTATCCAGTTGACTGTATATTCGACTGAACATCCATAATATGGTGTATTTAAAACACTCCCCCTTAGATGTTCATTAATAGATAATGTGCCTCATTAAAACCTTATTAGGAAAAACTCAGTGGGAAAAATCTAAGTGAAGGAAAAAGAGTACACATGTTATAATACGCATTACAAGCTGCCTCATTGAAAACCTTACCCGAAAAATCCAATGGGACAAAACCTTTGTAACGACCCGTTTGGTCGTTATAGTTCTTTTGGCACTTTCGCCCACTCCTGAGCACTGATCAGCTCCCTTTTGACCCAAGGGGACCTTTGACACGCTTCCCGAGGTGTCTAGATTGGATTCAGGTAACTTTGGTGAAAATATAGGCTTAAAAGTGAAAGTGGTTGACCCGAAGTTGACTTTTGGGCAAATGAACCTTTTTCGAAATTTCGTCGATTCCGAGAGGTCCGGGTAGTCGTTTAGAACTTGTGTGTGCATTTGGTTCGGTTCCCAATGCATTCGGATGCATTTCGAGACATTGGATGGGAAATGGGAATTAAGGCATCGGTGGTTGACCCGGTCATCGAGATCTCCGTTGGGAATTTCGAGGCCACAAGCGTGTTCGTAGCGCGTTTTTATGTGGGACTAGGTATCTGGTATGTGAGCAGATGGCCTCGGGAGTTAGTCAAAAAATAGGATCGAAACGAAAAAAACTTAGGCCAAGTTCTGGTGTCCGCTTTGGCGGCACCAGCACCGCAGCAGCGGCACCGCTGGGGCGGTAGCCTTGCCGTTAAAGCGGTCCCAGCCATTTTGGCTTGACCATTGAAGCGGCCAGGTGGCCGCTGGGGCGGTCCAGTTAACACTACAGCGGTGACGGGCAGTGACTGTTCATTTAATGGGTCTTAAATGAGTCTTAGACCCTTATTATTTCATATCTCGATATTGGGGCTTGGGAAAGCTGTTCTTGGAGACAAATTGAAGGAAATCTTAGAGGTAAACTTTGTCTAATCCTTTACTTCTCTTTAATCACAATCATGTTAGACTTTCCCCTTCCCTTTTCAATCCATTGGAAATGGAATTTGAATGAGGGTTTTGGGAGATTTTTCTCTAAGATTATACTTGATAAATTGATGATGTTAATGTAAAATGTGATGAATCTAAGCTTAGTAAACCCATATCTTCCACTTTTAACGTTGAATTTCGGATTTGGAGAATTGGGGTTCATGCCCAATTTAGGGGTTTTTACTAGAAATCAGATTTAGGGATAATTCTTGAGCTAAATCAAGAATTAATGATTGGGTTATGATTACCTAGGATTCAATTTGGTATTTTACCCGCGAATATCCCGTTTCCGTTTCCCCAATTTCTAGGATTAAAATGGACCTAATTGATATCATAGTAATATTAGTATCATTCTTCATGATTTCTAACTTAGAATTCGATTATGCTTAGACTACTTTGGTGTCACACCCCGACCTTACTAGGGTGTGATGGGCACCCGACCCTTACTTAGGGCCGAGCGAACCCTCAGACTCTTGCTGCACATAAAGTTACGTCACACTTTTAAATCAAATCAGATAAAATACATAGTAATTTTTTTTTCTTTCTTTCAAAAATGTTCTTTCTCGAAGCTTCCAAGCGAACAAATCTATAGTCATACAAAATTCAATACATAACACAGACCGACATATCGGCTGACGGAGCCGCTTACAGACTGACATACTATACCCACGACGCTGTCTGCAAAGTCTCTAATACCATACAGAAACCATAACACATATACCATACCCTGACTTGGCAGTCCTCCAGGAGCAAATGGAGTTCGCCACCACTGCTGAAATATCTTTTATAGGGTCCTTATCTCGTCTGGGAGTACCTGCGCGGCATGAAACGCAGCCCCCAAGGAACAGGGGTCAGTACGGAATATGTACTGAGTATGTAAGGCATAGAATACAGAAAGCAGAACTATAATCGAAACAAACAGTACCAAGAGTACGCATGTTATCCAGATTACCAAATTACTTGCTTCTCAGACACAGTTCATACAGACCAATACCGACTATACAGACCGACACAGACCATACCGACCAATACAGATCCTACAGACCGTACAAATCATACAAAGCATAACAAAATCATACAGAGCATACAGAATGCCGACATACTTACTTTCCAGACACAGATCGCACATACCGATACCAGATGTCAGAAGGAGTGTGGCACGAACAGAACGCACAGATAAGGTCATACGTCAGACGGAGTACAGAACGTACTGAATACTCAGATGATGTCATATATCGAACGGTACACAGAACGTACAGATTACTCAGATGATGTCATATATCGGACGGAATACAGAACGTACAGATTACTCAGATAATGTCATATATCGGACGGAATACAGAACATACAGATTACTCAGATGATGTCATATATCGGACGGAATACAGAACGTACAGATTACTCAGATGATGTCATATATCGGACGGAATACAGAACGTACAGATGATGTCATATATCGGACGGAATACAGAACGTACAGATGATGTCATATATCGGACGGAATACAGAACGTACAGATGATGTCATATATCGGACGGAATGCAGAACATACAGAATACTCAGATGATGTCAGAACATACAAAATACTCAGAATCGTATGTCACATATGCGTATAACAGAACCCGGCCCTGTGATAAGGGACGCGGTAAACAGAATCATCATATATCAAATTCATGTATCATATATGCATATATCAGAACCCGACCCTCCAGTGAGGGGTGCGGTAACAGAGCCCGGCCCTCTAGTACGGGACGCGGTGAACAGACAGATCATATGCCATCCTGGCCACCACCCCATATCATCATATCATCAAACCATATAACAGAGCCCGGCCCGCCTATGAGGGACGCGGTGAACAATGCAGAGGAATGCGCACAATAACAGAACCTGGCCCGGGACGCAGTGAATCATATCGTAGCGGACACACGAGGACATAACAGAACCTGGCCCGGGACGCAGTGAAGGATACATTGAGTCATGCACGAGCAGAGTCGTGAGAAACCACATGCATAGGAATCAAGACTCGACAGACCAGTATACTTACCGATACCTGGGGGCTCGGAACAGATTTCAGGTCAATCCGACGTAGTATGAGAAAGTTACATGCGTTCGAAGTACAGAACGCTTTATAAGCGTTTCAGAAGTCTTTTTCGGGGAATCAGAGTCATAGTCATATCAGGCACCTTCGGATGTCCTTACAAATCAGATCAAATAGAGATTTTGGAACCACACTTACGTATAAGAAAATTATGGACGTCTTGATACAGAAACCTCTTCGAACATTTCAGAGCAATCCGAGATCGTACACGGAAGTTAGGGACGTTAAATCTTACAGAAGTTCTCGAACCAGAATAAACATATCAGAACGCTCATATCAGAATACTGATTTCGGAATTCTCATATCAGGATACTCATATCAGAATGCTTATATCAGCAAACTTACATCGGAATACTTATATCAAAATACTCGTATCGAAATACTTATATCAAGGACTGACATCAAAATACTTATATCAAAATATTTATATCAAAATACTTACATCAGAATACTTATGTCAAAATGCGGATATCAGAATACTTGTAGCAGAATACTTATATCAAAATACTTATATCAAATACTTATATCAGGGGATGAACTAGGATCACAAACTCAGGTCAAGAAGTGAATTAGAATCATAATCAGACTCAGAATCACAGAACAGAGTTACCCCAAGGCAGCATATCACATTATACCTTACTTGGCTCTAGGACATGCCAAAGAAAAAAAGGGTAAGCCTTACATACTTGTGCTGCGACCAACTAGTTACGCTTGTGCATCCAACTTGTTTGTCTACATGCAAGAAAGTTCATCCCTTCATTAGTTCCATTATCATATACTTGCTTTAACCTTTCAAACACATTTACTTATATTCTGCCGGAATTTCGGCAACATCTCCCCTGTAAACATACCAACCCCGAGAATATGGCTCGGCTCCAAATCAACAACAACAATCCGGGAATTTAACCCGGCCAAATCAACAACAATACTAATAATTATGCTAGCAATATTACAACATTCAATTCAATTCAATTTAATTCACACCATATTCCAACAACTTAATCAATATACTATTTCATCCGAAACCTTCAACTTCAACCCCAACCATACATTTACTTATTGTTCGTATACCTTAACTTCGACGACACCCTTCATTCAATATCACATAATTCATAACGGAGACAACTAGAATATCAAATTACATCAATTCACCTTAACTTACCAAACAACACCATTCTCGACCACAATGACTCCTTACATATTTTCATACAATTTCTTCCATCTCTACATGTTACAACAACAACATGCTACATAAAATTCATTCATTCATTTCCATATAACACAATTCACACACACGGCCAACTTAGACCACACAACACACAACACAACACACGACTTCCACCATATACATGTGTTCCATATTTCTCATCCATTTTGCATTATGGAATTCACAACACAACCATCAAACTACTAAATAAAAATCATTTCATCTTTTCTATACAATCAACACCTCATTCGGCCAACACCACAACACACCCACTCCATGATTTTCCTTCATTTTTTTTATACATTACAACACTACATAATCATGTTGAATACACTTAATTCATTACTCCTACACATTTCACACAACACACGGCCCAACTTGTACATGCAATATTTCATGAATTCCCATCACTTCTACATTCAATAACATACATAAACCATTCATAACACATAAAAGAGAAGGTTAAACCTCACCTCCTTCTTCACCCTTTTTCCACTCGGTTTGCTTGCTAAAACGCAACAACGAGCGGTTCTCTTGTTCTAACAACTTCTCCACGTTGACGAGGACCTCTCAATCACTCTAAATGCAAGAAGAAAAAGAGTTTTCTCCATCAACTTCCCATGGCTCATTTTTAAGAGCCATGGCCGAAACCCCCTCTCATCTCTTGCTTCTTTCTTTTGTTTTGTGTTTTTTTCTTTCTTCTCCAATTCTTAAATAAGGATGAACTAGTCATCTTTCCATATTTATATTTTAGTCCCTTCCAATCATAAAATTTTCACATGTCCCCCCTTCTTTTATTCTGTAGAGTCTTCTTAAAAGAAGACTAATTAATTTAATTTTTTTTTTCCTTTCCTTTTCTAGAATTTTCTTCTTCTTTTTCTTTTCTTTTCTTGAATTGTTTTATTTGGTCAAAGAAGACCAAATGTTTTCCTTGGTACACTTTAGCCCCCAAAGCAATGTGGGCATATACTTATGCCACACAACCAACATGGAAATTTTATGAACTTTCAAGACTTTTATGAAATTTCCATTTTACCCCTAGCTTTCCATAATATCACCATGGTTCTATTTTGCGAATTTCTCTTTTTTTTTTTTTTTCGCCCTAAACCTTTCTTAATATTTCCATAATACTAATGTTGTGAATAATATTTATAACCCACTTGTTCATTGAAATACATTTGGAAAATGGTCATTCCCTTAACTTCGTTACGACTACCTTGGAATATCCGAACGTATAAAATACGGGATATGACATTTGGTTCTGAGCTTCAGAGAAAGGGCAAGGCGATAGAGTGACTTATTGGTGCTGCAGTTCGGCAGTCCAGGTAGGTTACGGTTTACCTTTGGTGAGACTTTTGTATAGTGAATCACATATTTAGATTATGATGTCGGAGACTTTTGTATAGTGAATCACATATTTTGTATAGTGAATCACATATTGCCTTAGGTTGGGCCCTAATGTGTGTTGGGACTAGCCACCCTGTTATATGTGTTTGATTGTTTAATTGTGTTGGCTTGATGCCATGTGTAGTTGGTAGATAACGAATGTCGCTTGTTGTCCTGATTCTGATAGGATTGACATACCCGTCATTGGTATTTGTACTTTGATATATTATTGGCGTACCCACTGTTGATACTTGAGATTATTAATATATTATTGGCGTATCCGCTATTGGTACTTGATTTATATATATATATATATATATATATATAAATATATATGTTGGCATACCCACTGTTGGTATTGTGATGTGATGCATTGTTGGTGTACCCCGATGTGGTACTTGTGATATTGAGCTTGCTTGTTGATGATTGACATATGCATTGCATGCATTCTCTCATAATTATCATGCATGGCTGATATCCGGTGATGATCCGGTATCGTTGATTGAGCGAAACTGAAATTTGATAAACTCTTTTACTTGAGTGATTGTGAAAAAAAACCGATGTCTGAAGATCCATTTCGGAATCGTTGTTATACGAAACTGACAGTTGATAAACTCTTTTACTTGAGTGATTGTAAGGAGACCGATGTCCGAGGTTCAATTCCGGAATCGTTGATTTGTGAAACTGATATTTGACAACTCTTTTGAGTGATCGTGAGGAGGCCGATGTCCGATGGTTATATTCGGGCATCGTTGTTGCATGGCCGATTCCGATGTTATTCCGGAATTGATTGTAGTGCATGGGATCCGCGGGTCCCCCAGAGTGGTGCCAGTGAGACTCCCCCCGTGAGAAATTAACCAGGGTCCCGTCTGTCTATTTGGCAAAGATCCGGGACAGGTGGCACTTAGACTTCGCGAGTCACAGTGGGTTGTGCTGCCGAGACGTCAATATTTCTGTCCGGAGTGCATATGTACACCTCATTTGCATAGCATGGCATGGCATCACATTCATACCATTATTGTATTGCATGCATTATGACTTGAGTGAGATGTCGTGATGACTGTATTGTGATGATTGTGTTGTTGATGATTGGATTGTGATGATTCTATTGCGGTGATTGTTTTAGAATCAGATATACTCAGACTTATTGGGCTTTAGATACTTACATAGGTGTTGACGGATACTCGGTTATGACTATATTGTTCCATGCGTGATTGGTTTACTTGCTTATCTGCGTTATTTTCTAAATTGTGTTAATTATGCTTAGTTGGCCTATGATGCCTACCAGTACTATTGTTTGTACTGACCTGCACTTGCTGCATTCTTTTATTAATGTAGAGTATCAGTCCAGATCTACTTCTCTGACTCGTGGCTGATCGACTTCTCAGCTTCTACTTGAGTTTTCTAGGGTGTGCATAGTGTCCGCTGACCTCGAAGTCTCTTCTATTGTTTATGTCTTACTTTTCACTCAAGACATTATTTGAGACATTTTATGTATTATTACCATTCAGATTTAGATGTTCTTGTCTGACCAGACTAGATGTTATGGTGGATTCATTTACTTCCGTACTTATATATATTATATCATATTGTGAGACTTATGTCAGTTTACTTCTTCCGCTATTATTTTGTTGATTGTGAATGTCAAGTTATGGGTTCGCCTACCGAGGTGGGAAAGGTAGGTACCCACATGACCTAGGATGAAATGGGTTATGACAAGTTGGTATTAGAGCCCCAGGTTACCCGGTCTTTAATACAAGAGCGTGTCCAGTAGAGTCTCGTGGATTGGTACGATGAGCTCCGTACTTATCTGCTGGAGGCTATGAGGCATTTAGGAAATCTCACCTTCTTTCTTTCCATCATGCTACTTTATTCGAATCGGTATCTGGAAAGACCAAATTGGTATCTGACTCTTATCTCTTCTCTCACAGATGGTGAGGACTCGAGCTACTATGGCCCGAGGTCAGGTGCCAGAGCCCGTAGCTACAGCTGGCACCCGAGAGCGCGATACAGTCAGAGGACGCGGCAGGGCGAGAGGCCACGGGGCTGCCCCAACCAGGGGTAGAGCTCCGACGGTGGGCTAGCGACGAGAGAGGTCTCCATCTCTCGAGCCCGAGTATCAGCCGGGTAGAGACCAGACCGCAGAGGATAGTATGACCCCAGCACGGACACAGCCTGAGGTTACCTCTGACCAGGCCGTGCATGACACTATGGCCAAGATCCTACTTTATCTTGATGCCCAGCAGGCGGCCGACGGTGTTACTACTCCAGGCGGGGGTTCAATGACTAGGGTTAGGGCACAGACCCCTGAGCAGGGACCCACGCGGGTAGCACATCCCGCCGCAACTATGGCTCCCCGCATTGATGCTATACCCGCCCCTAGGGAGGATGTTAGGCCCATGGATGGCGCCGTTATGACTGATGCTGGTCAGGACCTGGTGGGGAGGTTCAGGAAGTTAGAGCCACCGAGGTTCTCTGGTACTTCGTCTGGGGACACCTATGAGTTTAGTCTTGATATGCATGAGCTACTGCACCGTATGGGTATAGTGGAGACCCACGGCGTTGATTATATGTCGTACCAGTTTCGTGGTGACGCGAAGACGTGGTGGTGGTATTTCGTGGCGTGCAGACCTGAGGGTTCTCCTCCGTTGACTTGGACTCAGTTCTACCGGGCCTTCCTTGTGAAGTATGTGCCCCGGTCCTTGAGAGAGGCTCGTAGGGAGAATTTTTTACACCTTGAGCAGAAGGGCATGTCCTTGGAGTCTTATGTGACCCGTTTCCTCTATTTGGCCCGATACTCTACTCCGTTGATTTCTACCGCGGCTGATAGGATCAGGCGCTTTGTGGGAGGACTAGTGGGCTCTCTACATATTCCTTGTCTTCAGATGGAGTCTATGGGGGCTTTCTTCCAGTCCATTAGTGAGCATGATTCGATGGTTGAGGGCGCCAATGACCATGCTTTTAGTGGTGGTGACAAGAGGCCACGTCAGACTGGCAGCTTTGGGGGTTCTGGTACGAGGGGCGCCGGTCAGTTTTCAAGGCCACCTCAGCCCTATTCTGGTTTCCCGTGCATTCAGCATTACCGGCTTCCTCTATTGAGCCACCCCGACAGAGAGCTCCTGAGAGCTCGTTCTCCAGACCAGTGGACAGGACAGCTTCATCCGGGTCTTCAGTTTTCGTGTTTCAACACTCGACTCCTCTTATTTGTTTCTCTTGTGGGGAGGTTGGGCATATTGCCAAGAGATGTCCCTGACCTAGGCGAGATTATCAGCCACCGAGGACTCCTGTATCATCCGGTGGTTGAGGAGGGACTTCTCAGAGAGGCGGTGTTCAGTCAGGCCACGGTACTTCCCATGGATCTAGAGGTGGGTCCCAGCCAGCTAGAGGTGGTACTCAGAGTTCGAGAGGGGGATCCCATACCGGGCGTGGTGGAGCCCATTGTTACTCATTTTCTGGTAGGCCCGAGGCAGAGGCCTCAGATATTGTGATCTCAAGTACCATTTCTGTCCGTCATAGAGTAACATCTGTGTTATTTGATCCTAGATCCACTTAGTCGTATGTATCTGCGTTTCATGCCGTTGGTTGGGATTTATCCTGTGATAGCATAGATATACATGTTCATGTGTCTACTCCAGTCAGAGATTCTGTGGTTGTTGATCGAGTCTACCAGTCTTGTTTAGTTACTTTTATGGGGTATGACACCTAGGTAGATTTGATGATTCTTGATATGGCTGACTTTGATATTATATTGGGTATGTCCTAGCTTTCTCCTTATCAGGCGATCTTGGACTGTCACGCCAAGACAATCACTTTAGCCGTGCTAGGCATCCCTAGGCTTGAGTGGAGAGGTACTTCTAGTTCCACTCCGAAGAAGCTCATTTCCTTTCTTCGGGCGAAGAAATTAGTAAATAAGGGGTGTTTAGCGTATTTGGCGCATGTTCGTGATACGACCGTTACATCTCCATCCCTTGAGTCTATTCCTATTGTGAGCGAGTTCGCGGAGGTATTTCCGTCAGATTTGCCAGGTATGCCACCCGATCGTGTCATTGATTTCTGTATCGATGTGGACTCGGGTACTCATCCTATTTCCATCCCACCATATCGGATGGCACCAGCCGAGTTGAGAGAACTTAAGGAACAATTGTAGGATTTATTGAGCAAGGGGTTCATTAGACCGAGCGTCTCCCCTTGGGGTGCTCCAGTGTTATTTGTGAAGAAGAAATATGAGACCATGAGGATGTGTATTGATTACCACCAGTTGAACAAGGTCACTATCCGGAACAATTGCCCTATGCCTCGTATTGATGATCTATTTGACCAGCTTCAGGGTGCTTCAGTGTTCTCTATGATTGATTTGCGTTCCAGCTTTCATCAGTTGAAGATTAAGGCGGAGGATATTCCGAAGACAGCTTTTCGGACGAGATATGGCCATTATGAGTTTCTAGTGATGTCTTTCGGGCTTACCATTGCCCCAACTGCATTTATGACCTTGAAGAATGGCATATTTAGGCCGTTCCTTGATTCTTTTATGATTGTGTTTATTGATGACATCTTGGTGTATTCCAAGAGTAGAGTGGAGCATAAGAGCCATCTTCGTACCGCCCTTGGGTTGTTGAAGAAACATAGCCTATTTGCGAAATTTTCTAAGTGTGAGTTCTGGTTAGAGTTTGTGGCATTCTTGGGTCATGTGGTGTCCAAAGAGGGGATTATGTTTGACCCACACAAGATTGAGGCTGTGAGGGGTTGGGCGAGGCCCACTACTGTTATTGAGATTTGTAGTTTTGTGGGTTTGGCCAGTTATTACCGTCTCTTTGGGAAGGGTTTTGCTGCCATTGCTTCGTCCTTGACCAGGTTGACTTAGAAGGATGTCCCCTTCCAGTGGACGGATGATTGTGAGGAGAGTTTTCAAAAGCTCAAGCTTCTTTTGACCACAGCCCCGATCCTAGCCTTACCTGTGAAGGGCAAGGACTTCGCGGTCTATTGTGATGCTTCCCGTATAGGTTTGGGTGCGGTGTTGATGCAGGAGGGTAGAGTGATAGCTTATGCTTCCCGTCAGTTGAAAGTTCACTAGAAGAATTTCCCTACCCAAGATTTGGAGTTGTTGGCCGTATTCTTCGCCTTGAAGCTTTGGCGGCATTACTTGTACGGTATCCATTGTGAGGTTTTTACCGATCACCGTAGCCTTCAGCATGTGTTTACCCAGAGAGATCTTAATTCTAGGCAGCACCGATGGATGGAGCTCCCGAAGGATTATGACATCTCTATTCTGTATGACCCTGGTAAATCCAATGTGGTGGATGATGCCTTGAGTTGCAAGGCAATGAGTATGGGGAGTTTAGCTCGATTGGTTGTTTCCGAGCGTCCGTTGGCCATGGAGGTTCAGACTCTGGCCAACAGTTTCGTCCGTCTTGATATCTCATCCCCAGGGAAGATTTTGGCTTGTGTAGAGGCGAGGTCATCTTTATTGGATCGGATCAAGGCTCATCAGTTTAAGGATTCTCAGTTGAGCAAGATCCGAGATAGGGTGTCGAAAGGAGAGGCCACGGAGGCTGTGATCGATTCTGAGGGCATTCTGAGGATTAGGGGACGTGTATGTGTTCCTCGTGTTAGTGATCTGATTCAGTTGATCTTATCTCAGGCCCACAGCTCTAGCTATTCCATTCATCCGGGAGTGACTAAGATGTACCGTGACTTGAGATAGCACTATTGGTGGAGCCGTATGAAGAAGGATATAGTTGATTTTGTGGCTAAGTGTGGAAATTGTCAACAACTAAAGTATGAGCATTAGCGACCTGGTGGGGCGTTTCAGAGGATGCCCATTCCCGAGTGGAAGTGGGAGAGGATTACCATGGATTTTGTCACGGGTCTTCCGAAGACCCTTGACAAGTTTGATTCTATTTGGGTGATAGTGGATCAACTGACTAAGTCCGCTCACTTTGTTTCGGTTCATGTCTTTTATACCGCGGAGAAGTTAGCCAAGATGTATATTCGGGATATTGTGAGATTACATGGGATCCCTATTTCTGTTGTATCGGATCGGGGTACTATCTTTACGTCTCGATTCTGGGGAGCATTTCATGATGAGTTGGGTACCCGATTAGACTTTAGTATAGCTTTCCATCCCCAGACCGATGGCCAGTCTGAGCGGACCATTCAGGTGCTCGAGGACATGTTGAGAGCGTGTGTTATTGATTTTGGTAGTCATTAGGATCAGCACTTGCCCTTGGTGGAGTTTGCATACAACAACAGTTATCATTCGAGTATTGGTATGACGCCTTTTGAGGCCTTATATGGTAGGAGGTGTAGATCTTTAATTGGTTGGTTCGATGGGTTCGAGGCTTGACCTGGGAGCACGGATCTATTGAGAGAATCTCTCGGTAGAGTGAGAGTTATTCAGGCCAGACTCGTGGCGGCTCAGAGCCGACAGAAGATGTATGCGGACCGGAAGGTTCAGGATTTGAAGTTTGCTATTGGTGATCAGGTTCTATTGAAGGTTTCACCCATGAAGGGTGCTATGAGGTTTGGTAAGAGGGGCAAGTTGAGCCCTAGATACATTGGCCCGTTTGAGATCGTGGATTGTATAGGCGATGTAGCTTATGTGTTAGCATTGCCGTCAGGCTTGCCGAGAATTCACCCGGTTTTTCATGTTTTGATGCTGAAGAGATACCATGCCGATGGTAGCTACTTTATCCATTGGGATTCTATATTGCTTGATGAGAATTTGACTTATGAGGAGGAGCTTATCGCGATCTTGAATAGGCAGGTTCGAAAGTTGAGGTCCAAGGAGATTGCTTCTGTGAAAGTGCAATGGAAGCACCGTCCTGTGGAAGAGGCTACTTGGGAGACTGATTCTGATATGCGTAGCCGATATCCCCAGTTGTTCACTGATTCAGGTATTTCTTACTTTCCTTCTTGTCTTTGCTCGAGGACGAGCAACTGTTCAATTGGTACCTGATGTAACGACCCGTTTGGTCATTATAGTTCTTTTGGAACTTTCGCCCACTCCAGAGCACTGATTAGCTCCCTTTTGACCCGAGGGGACCGTTGACACGCTTCCAGAGGTGTCAAGATTGGATTTGGGTAACCTTGATGAAAATATAGGCTTAAAAGTGAATGTGATTGACCCAAAGTTGACATTTAGGCAAACAAACCTTTTTCAGAATTTCATCAATTTCGAGAGGTCCGGGTAGTCGTTTAGAACTTGTGTGTGCATTTGGTTCAGGTTCCCAATGCAATCGGATGTATTTCAGGACATTGGATGGGAAATGGGAATTAAGGCATCGGTGGTTGACCCGGTCATCGAGACCTCCGTTGGGAATTTTGAGGCCACAAGGGTGTTCGTAGCGCATTTTTATGTAGGACTAGGTATCTGGTATGTGAGCAGATGGCCTCGGTAGTTAGTCAAAAAATCGGATCGAAACGAAAAAACTTAGGCCAAGTTCTGGTGTCTGGTGTCCGCTTTGGCAGCACTAGCACCGCAACAGCGGCACCGCTGAGGCGGTAGCCCTGTCGCTGAAGCGGTCTCAGCCATTTTGGCTTGACCATTGAAGCGGTCAGGTGGCCGCTGAGGCGGTCCAGTTACCGCTACAGCGGTGACGGGCAGTGACTGTTCATTTAATGGGTCTTAAGTGAGTCTTAGACCCTCATTATTTCATATCTCGGTATTGGGGCTTGAGAAAGCTGTTCTTGGAGACAAATTGAAGGAAATCTTAGTGGTAAAACTTTGTCTAATCCTTTACTTCTCTTTAATCACAATCATCTTAGACTTTCCCCTTCCCTTTTCAATCCCTTAGAAATGGAATTTGAATGAGGGTTTTGGGAGATTTTTCTCTAAGATTATACTTGATAAATTGATGATGTTAATGTAAAATGTGATGAATCTAAGCTTAGTAAACCCATATCTTCCACTTTTAACGTTGAATTTCAGATTTGGAGAATTAGGGTTCATAACCAATTTGGGGGTTTTTACTAGAAATCGGATTTGGGGATGATTCTTGAGCTAAATCAACAATTAATTATTGGGTTGTGATTACCCAGGATTCAATTTGGCATTTTACCCGCGAATATCGTGTTTCGCCCTTGTAGGCCCGTTTCCCCAATTTCTAGGATTAAAATGGACCTAATTGATATCATAGTAATATTAGTAGCATTCTCCATGATTTCTAACTTAGAATTCGATTATGCTTAGACTACTTTGGTTCTGAGCTTCAGATAAAGGGCAAGGCGATAGAGTTACTTGTTGGTGTTGCAGTTCGGCAGTCCAGGTAGGTTACAGTTTTCCTTTGGTGAGACTTTTGTATAGTGAATCACATATCTATATTATGATGTCGGAGACAGCATGTGAACCTTCGGGTGTGAAGTTGGGATGGATATTGCCTTAGGTTGGGCCCTGATGTGTGTTGGGACTAGCCACCCCGTTATGTGTTTGATTGTTTAATTGTGTTGGCTTGATGCCATGTGTAATTAGTAGATAACGAATGTTGCTTGTTATCCTGATTCGGATAGGATATACATACCCGTTATTGATATTTGTACTTTGATATATTATTGGCGTACCCACTGTTGATACTTGAGATTATTAATATATTATTGGCGTATTCGCTATTGGTACTTGATTTATATATATATGTTGGCATGCCCACTATTGGTGTTGTGATGTGATGCATAGTTGGCGTACCCTGTTGAGGTACTTGTGATATTGAGCTTGCTTGTTGATGATTGACATATGCATTGCACGCATTCTCTCATAATTATCATGCATGGCCGATATCCGGTGATGATCCAGTATCGTTGATTGAGCGAAACTGGTATTTGATAAACTCTTTTACTTGACTGATTGTGAAAAAGGCCGATGTCCGGAGATCTATTCCGAAATCTTTATTATATGAAACTGACACTTGATAAACTCTTTTACTTGAGTGATTGTGAGGAGGCCGATGTCCGAGGTTCAATTCCAGAATCGTTGATTTGTGAAACTAATAGTTTACAACTCTTTTGAGTGATTGTGAGGTGACCGATGTCCGATGGTTATATTCGGGCATCATTATTGCATGGCCAATTCCGATGTTATTCCGGAATCGATTGTAGTGCATGGGATCCGCGGGTCCCCCAGAGTGGTGCCGGTGAGACTCCCCCTGTGAGCAATTAGCCAGGGTCCCTTCTGTTTGTTTGGCAAAGATCCGGGACGGGTGGAACTTAGATTTCGCGAGTCACACTGGGTTGTGCTGCCGAGACGTCGATATTTCCGTCCGGAGTGTTTATGTACACCTCATTTGCATAGCATGGCATAGCATCACATTCATACCATTATTGCATTGCATTGCATTATGACTTGAGTGAGATGTCGTGATGACTGTATTGTGACGATGATGTTGTTGATGATTGGACTGTGATGATTATATTGTTGTGATTGTTTCAGGATCGGATATACTCAGACTTATTATATTGGGGTTTAGATACTTACATAAGTGTTGACGGATACTTGGTTACGATGATATTGTTCCATGCGTGATTGGTTTACTTGCTTATCTGCGTTATTTTCTAAATTGTGTTAACTATGCTTAGTCGGCCTATGATGCCTACCGGTACTGTTGTTGTGCTGACCTGCACTTGCTGCATTCTTTTATTAAAGCAGAGTATCAGGCCGGATCTACTTCTCTGACACTGCATTCTTTTATTAATGCAGAATATCAGGCCGGATCTACTTCTCTGACTCGTGGTTGATCGACTCCTTAGCTTCTACTTGAGTTTTTCGAGGTGAGCTGGCACGACCCGACTAGGGGGCCACGACGAGCACCCGGTGCTACCCCACCCGGGCACCCCGTTATCATGCATATCATAACATCTAGGTGAACCATAATTCATTTCATGCATTTTAAATCATTAATCAAGCTAGTCCCATTGGACGATCATCATCAATTAACATATCATGGGCATCTATGCCATGTCAAATATACAAGGCCGACGAGGCCAACAAAAGATATACAAAACATAGGCCGACATGGCCAAACATCTCTACC
The DNA here is from genome assembly GCF_019175385.1 of Lycium barbarum. Classification (NCBI taxonomy): domain Eukaryota; kingdom Viridiplantae; phylum Streptophyta; class Magnoliopsida; order Solanales; family Solanaceae; genus Lycium; species Lycium barbarum. The sequence goes on from NC_083346.1 coordinate 70,082,221, forward strand.
CACATACACATGACTACGAGCCTCTAAGAGTATGACATATCATGAGCGGGACAGGACCCCGCTATGCCCATAGTTATATACACAAAAGAATGAGTACCCAAAAGATATGGCTCCGAAGGAAATGGAGCTCTCTATGAAATCTTCAAATAGGCAGCTATGGGTCAAGTCTGTCTCCCTGTGCACCTGCGGGCATGACGCAGCGTCCACAAACAAAAGGACGTCAGTACGAAGAATGTACTGAGTATGTAAAGCATGATTAACATTGATATACAACATAATGAACAATATATGGAATAGCATAGGAGGGGAGACAATAATATCATCATCATCATGTCGCTTACTTACTCACATCGTCATTCGTATTCTTACACATAGTCTCATCACATTCTTTTACATAATATATATACATACATAATCATTTCGTATACATGGCATTTACATAGCGTACCCGACCTCATTGGATCAGTATTTCATATACATACTTGGCCAACCAAGGCTCAATGTTACTCATACCTGGACCTACCAAGGCTTCAGGGTTATCCGTACCATCTGCAGATGTGTGCGCGCGTTTCGAAATCGTATACATATTCTATACATATTCATACCCATATATTCTACCCGGCGTTATAAGCTCGGGGTTTCATTATAGCCCTTCAGGGGCACGTATGAGCATAACAGCCCGTAGGCACTCTTAGCATCATTATTATCACCATCATCATTACTATCATTATCGTTATTGTTACTTCTATATCGTAGTCCTACTCGTCACCTGAGGTGCGTAGCGCATTCGTAGTACCAATCAAGGATAGTGAGCTTATGAGCTCGGAATGTGAAACATTTGTAGTCAACATGCTCATATAGAGGGATTAGGAGTTTGGCCAAAGAACCATGCCTTATGAAAGAAGGGTTAGCCTTACATACCTCTTTGTCGAATTATTCTACACTTGCACGTACTCCTTCGATGCTCACGTTTTTACCTTCATTAAGGCCATACTATCATTAGTATCGATAACTAGTGCACATGGCTAGAACTAGAGAAAATTGGACAGCATCTCCTTTATCTATACAACATTTGTCCATATCATAATTCAACCCCAAACGTCAACAACACATTTATAATATCATTTCCATGGCCATTAATCATCTACATTCTCAATTCACTTCCATTTGTCCCTATTTAGGGTCACAACACCCAACTTCGTTCATCCATATACAATGTTTATTTCATGATCTTAACGTCATTTATAACACACTCATATCACAATACAACAACAATCATGATTCAATTCAAACTATGTCTCAAAAACGTCACTATTCATCATTCATGTCCTAGTGGACCATGTTTTCTACAATCCATGCATTTTAATTCTCCCATACCGTAAACATCATATAAAAATCATGAATCTTACCTTAGAAGTTGTAGGGACAAGCTTTTGTTGATAATACTCCACTTTGAGTAAAACCCTAGTCTTTCTCCATTTGGGTTTCTTGACTTTAGATGATCCTTGATGGGTTTCTACCTTGGATTTACTTGTTTAATGTGGTTGATGGATTAATACCCTTGAAAACTTGTACAAAAGTTGTAGAGAGATGTTTTAGAGAGAGAGAGGAAATGTGGAAATGATTTTCATGAACTTGGTCTTTATTTATTAAATCATCACCGAACTGCCGGGTTCCATTATACGGTCCATTATACGGTCCGTATAATGGTTATACGGTCCGTATAATAGACCGTGAAATGGGTCTGCCCAGCACCCCTTCACTGTGACTACTTGACGGTCCGTTATACGGTCCGTAAAACAGTTTTACGGTCCGTATAACTGACCGTAAAACGTTACTAGTGAGCAACCTTTCACTGTGACCATTCGACGGTTCGTTATACGGTCCGTATAAATTTTATACGGTCCGTATAACTGACCGTAAAATTCCACCAGCAACCAACCTTCACTGTGATGGTTTTACGGTCCACTATACGGTCCGTATAACATTATACGGTCCGTATAATGAGCCGTAGAACTCATCAGTCACTGAACTTAGTTTCGCCACTTCGTTTGATCTCCGATCCTCATGGAACCTTCTTAACACTTGTTTAACACTTCAATACTAATCTAAGGGACGTTATAACTCTTTCCCAAAATGCCCTTAAGTCATCATTAACCCGATACTCGTATTTCGCTAGTTCATTCACTTGCGTACCAACGGAAGATTTTTCCGAGGTGTAACATTCTCCCCCCCTTAAGAACATTCGTCCTCGAATGTCGAGAACACCCGGGATTTTATAAAAATTTCGCCAGAGTTTCCCCTATAACATGGCACTAACAACCTGTCACAACAACCCATAATATCGATGCCACACAGGGCCACATCATAACAACATGAAAATTTTTGGCCACACACGACCCATAAGCATAAAAGGAAAACATCCATACCTTATGATTTTGACGTCTCATCTTGGACTTCTCCCAAGGGCTGAAATAAATGCGGGTACTTGGATTGCATATTTTCTTCCGCTTCCCATGTCATTTCCTCTCGATTATTATTTTTCCACAAAACTTTAACTGAGGCCACTTCTTTGTTTCTAAGCCTCCGTACTTGCCTATCTAATATGGCAATGGGTATTTCATCATAAGTTAACTTTTCTGTCACTTGAATATCATTCACTGGGACGACCCTCGTAGGATCTCCAACACACTTCCGAAGCATCGAGACATGGAAAACCGGGTGAACTGACTCCAAGTCTGGAGGTAAGTCTAATTCATAGGCCACTTTGCCTATCTTTCGCACAATTTCATAAGGCCCTATATACCGGGGACTAAGCTTCCCCTTTTTGCCAAATCTCATAACGCCCTTCATCTGCGACACTTTCAAAAACACCCAATCCTTAACTTGAAACTCTAAGTCCCTTCGACGATTATCTGCATAAGACTTTTGGCGACTTTGAGCCGCCAACAACCGATCTCGTATGAGCTTGACTTTCTCTATGGCTTGTTGGACCAAATCGGGCCCCATTAACTTGGCCTCTCCCGTTTCAAACCACCCAATCGGGGATCTACACTTTCGCCCATATAAAGCTTCATATGGTGCCATTAGGATGCTGGAGTGATAACTATTATTGTAAGCAAACTCAATGAGTGGCAAATGGTCATCCCAATTTCCCCCAAAATCTATCATGCATGCCCGTAACGTATCTTTAAGAGTCTGGATGGTGCGTTCAGCTTGCCCATCGGTCTGTGGGTGAAATGCCGTGCTAAGGCGCACTTGGGTCCCTAGACCCCCTTGAAAGGACTCCCAAAATTTGGCCGTAAACTGAGTTCCTCTATCGGAGATAATAGACACTGGGACACCATGGAGTCTCACTATTTCTTTAACATAAAGCCTTGTATAATCTTCTACCACATAGGTCGTCCTGACCGGTAAGAAATGAGCTGATTTAGTGAGTCTATCCACAATCACCCATATGGAATCATACTTGCTTCGAGAACGAGGTAGCCCTGTAATGAAATCCATATTAATCACTTCCCACTTCCAAGTTGGGATTTCTATAGCTTGCAATAAGCCACCCGACTTTTGGTGTTCTATTTTTACTTGTTGGCAATTGGAACATTGGGCTACAAACTCCGCTACATCTTTCTTCATCCCATTCCACCAATATATAGACTTAAGATCATGATACATCTTCGTCGTTCCAGGGTGAACGGAGTAACGGGAACAATGAGCCTCTCTCAAAATCTGGTGGCGTAAGTCTGCCACATCGGGGACACATAGCTTGCCTCGGCATCGGAGGGCTCCGTCTCCCGAAATATCAAATGGTGACCCCTCTTTCTGAGCGAGCGTATCTCTGTACTGCATTAGCCTGGAATCCTCACCTTGCCGCTCTTTTACTTCCGCTACTAGCGACGGAACTGCCGAATTCTGAATGGTAGCTCTGCTGCTACCTGAGTCCACTACTCGGACCCCTAGGCTGGCTAGCTGCTGAAGCTCACGGGTCATTTCTCTCTTTTCTTGTCGCACATCGCATAAGCTTCCCATAGACCTGCGGCTAAGAGCATCGGCCACAACATTTGCCTTTCCGGGGTGGTACAGGATTTCGACGTCATAGTCTTTTAGCAACTCTAGCCATCGTCGTTGCCGCAAATTTAACTCTTTCTGCTTGAAGATGTACTGGAGACTCTTATGATCTGTATAAATATCCACGTGGACACCATATAAGTAATGTCTCCATATCTTTAAAGCATGGACCACCGCGGCCAATTCTAAGTCATGGGTAGGATAATTCTGTTCATGTTTCCGTAATTGTCTAGAAGCATACGCGATCACCTTACCATTTTGCATCAATACACAGCCTAGCCCGACGCCTGAAGCATCACAATAAACAACATATCCTTCCACTCCCTCTGGAAGTGTCAAGACTGGGGCAGAAGTCAATCTGTCTTTCAACTTTTGGAAACTACGTTCACAAGCATCTGTCCATTGAAACTTAGCTGACTTCTGAGTCAACTTTGTGAGCGGTGCAGAAATAGAAGAGAAACCCTCAACAAATCTTCTGTAATACCCGGCTAAGCCCAAAAAGCTACGAACCTCTGTAGGGGTTGTGGGCCTTGGCCAAGTTTTCACTGCCTCGATCTTTTGACTATCCACTCGAATACCATCAGCTGCAACAATATGGCCCAGGAATGGTACCGAGTTCAACCAAAACTCACATTTGGAGAATTTTGCAAACAACTCTCGAGCTCGAAGAACTCCAAGGACGGTTCGCAAATGCTCCGCATGCTCAGCCTCGGATCTAGAGTACACTAGGATATCGTCGATGAATACAATCACGAATAGGTCCAGAAAAGGCCTGAATACATTGTTCATTAAGTCCATAAACACTGCCGGTGCATTAGTTAGCCCAAACGACATTACTCGGAACTCGAAATGGCCATATCTTGTTCTGAAAGCTGTCTTAGGGATATCTTTCTCCCTAACTCTTACTTGGTGATACCCGGACCTCAAATCAATCTTTGAAAACCATTTGGCACCATGCAATTGATCAAATAAATCATCAATCCTCGGGAGGGGATACTTGTTCTTAATTGTCACTTTATTCAATTGCCGATAATCAATGCACATTCTCAAGGAGCCATCCTTCTTCCGGACGAACAATACGGGTGCTCCCCACGGGGATGAACTAGGCCGAATGAAGCCTTTTTCAAGCAAGTCTTTCAATTGCTCCTTCAACTCTTTCAACTCTGCGGGTGCCATCCTATAGGGAGGAATAGATATGGGATTTGTGTCTGGCAACACATCAATCGCAAAATCTATCTCTCGCTCGGGAGGAAGGCCTGGAAGCTCTTCCGGGAACACATCCGAAAATTCGTTCACTACCGGAACTGATTGAAGAGTCGGCGACTCAACTTCTACATCTCGAACTCGCACTAGGTGATAAATACACCCTTTAGTGATCATCTTCCTCGCTTTTAGATAGGAAATAAACCTACCCTTTGGTGACGCCGTATTCCCTTTCCATTCTAAGACTGGTTCGCCCGGGAACTGGAAACGAACCATCTTCGTTCTACAATCAACATTGGCGTAGCAAGAAGCCAACCAATCCATGCCCATAATAACATCAAAATCTACCATTTTTAGTTCATGCAAATCAGCTACTGTACGGCGGTCACATATCACCACTACGCAATCTCTATACACTCGGCTAGCTATCACCGATTCGCCAACGGGCGTAGACACCTCAAAAGGCTTAATAGACTCCGGCTCAATTATAAATCGACCCGCAATATATGGAGTAACATAAGACAATGTGGAGCCCAGATCAATCAAAGCATATACATCATGAGAGAATACCGATAATATACCTGTGACCACATCAGGAGAAGACTCAAGATCTTGGCGTCCAGCCAAAGCATAAATACGGTGCTGAGGACCGCTGGAACTGGGAGCTCTGCCTCTACCTCTACCATGGCCAACCGGCACATGTGAACCTGGCCCCATAGGGCGTGCAGATGCTGAAGACCCGGCTATCGACCCTGATGGCTGGGCCCTACCTCTACCCTGTACTGAGGGGCAATCACGCATAATGTGGCCTGGTCGACCACAAGAATAGCAAGCATCTGAACCTGATCGGCACTGACCCCAATCCAACTTCCCACACTGGGAACATCGTGGCACGGGTGGTCTAGACTGGCCTGAATCATCTCTATACTGAGGCCCTGAATAACTCGGGCTCGGCCCTGAATGAGCAGATCTATCCAATCTCTGGCCTGAAAACCGTGGGAGCGCACTGGTCATAGAGTAGCCTGCATGCCTAGGGGGCTGCTGCCGGTGCCCACCTCTGGACTCACTCATCGGCCCCGAAGATCTAGCCCTCTTGCTATGTCCCCTATTCTGTTCACGTTCATTCCTCCGCTACTGTAGGTGTTCCTCCAATTCCTGAGCATGCGCCTGAATACGTGCAATATCCATGCCATCCTGAAGAGATGCAGTCAAGCATTTATCCATCAAATGTGGCCCTAGGCCCTTCACAAACCGGTGCACCCGATCGCCCATATCCGCTACCATGGCCGAAGTATACCTAGCCAAGGAATTGAAGCGGAGACTATACTCTGTAGCACTCATGCTACCTTGCCTCAGATTCAAGAATTTATCGGCCCTAGCTCGCCGAACTTCTGGAGGCATGTAGTGACGGAGAAAAGCATCGACAAACTCTTGCCATACCGGCGGAGGTGCATTGGCTCCCCGCGAAGCCATCCAAACCGTGTACCACTGGATTGAGACATCCCTCAATCTGTATGACGCTAGCTCCACCGATTCGGTGTCTGAAGCATGTATCAATCGGAGCGTCCTTAGCATACCATCAACAAAGTCCTGGGGATCCTCCTCCAGTTTCGACCCAAAGAATTCCGGGGGTTTCAAAGCAATGAAGTCACGGGCCCTTGCGCTAACAGTCCTGTCACCTTGCCCCGCGCTTGGCCTCTGAGTCTGGGCCGCAACCAACTGAGTCAACAAATTAATGGCCTCTCTTACGTCTTGGCCTGAAGCATTCGGTGGAGGAGCTGGAGCTGGGGCTGAGGCTCCCACGTGCTCCTCAGTAATAGGCACTGTCTGGGAGGACTGAGATTGAGCCGCACTCTGGGACTCATCTTCCTCTACTACTGGTGGCGGTGCTCTTTCAGCCCGCTTTTCTGCCACCGTCTTGCCCCTTTGGGCTGCTGTAGCCTTTTTCTTTTTAGGCATCTCTGAAATACACAACACACGATTTAAGAACAAGAATTTCTTACATCATAGCTTTATCGCACGATTCTTATGAAGAAAGAAGGTCATATATTCCTAAGATGTCCGCAGCTTCTCGTTTATAAGTGTGGCGCGCAACACACCTGTTATATCCCGTGTTTTCACACCTTTGGAAAATTGGAAATAATTTGGACTTGTAGGAAATAAGGTCATATTGAATTTATGTAACCCATGAGTTGTTCATGAAAGAATATTAATGTGGAAGTGTTGAAGAAGGCCAAGGGCAAAAATTGGAATTTCAGAAATTAGTTTCGGGAATTACAAATGGGATCTATAAGTCATTGGGCCAAAATAATTGAATGAAAAATTTAGGCCCAACACTTAAGGGATGGCCGGCCATGTAGGCCCAAAACCCACCAATTTAATGAATATTTTCCATGTGTTGGAATTAATATATGAATCCCTTATCTATTGGAATATTCAAGAAGCATTGAAAAGAAAGAACAAAACAAAAGAAGAGCAAAAATTGAAGGGAATTCGGCCAAACCCTCACAAATTCACCTTCAAAAATCTTCCTCCAAAAATTATTATCTTGTGGTTTGTCTACTAAATTAAGTGTCCTTTACAACTTGGTGTAGTTGGTTTGGAAGGAAGAGGACTTGTTTCTTCAAATTGACAACTCACTCAAGTGAAGAAGATTGGAGAAAAAGGTAAGAACTCATCCCTTTTTATTATGTTATGAAGGTTTGTTTGTGTTGTAGTATGTAGGGATGAGTAGAAAGTATGGAAATATGGAAGTTTGCCAAGTGGGTATATAGATATATATGTAGCCGTGTGTGTGCAATGTGGTGTAGGCAAAAATGAGTTGAATTTTATGTTGTATTCTAATTGTGGTTATGGTGGGAATTATATTGGAAGTGGAAGTTAAATTAATTTGGTTGAACTTGTAAAATGGGCACTTGGCCGTGTGGCACTTCTTGAAGAAATGGGAATGAATTAATGTTGTTTAATATGTTAGTGGTGTTGTTGTGATCCTTGCAATGTAGATGAAGGTAAAATGATGTAAGTTTGCATTGAAATGGAATGTAGTGGCTTATGTCGTTTTAGAATGATTTTATGACATTATGAAAATAAAGTTATTAAGTTGCAAATTATGATGAGTATTGATGAAGTTGGAAGCTAGAAACATATTATGAGTATGTTTGTTAAAGATTAGAAGTTTCGGACGAGTTATGACTTTAGCGGGAAGTTTGTATATTATGTATATCGTATGAATATTTTGTGGAAATGCTATGAAATGCTTTTAAACTATGTTGTGGTGATCTAGATTGATAATGAATGTGAAATCGTTGAGCTTAGTTTGAAAGTTAAGGTTAAAGTGAAGGTTATGGCATTATGTCGGCAAGTAGAACTAGTTATGTCATATTGTGTTTTGTATTGATTGTGGTTGTTGTGGGTGTTGTTGTTGGGTTGTTGTTGATTGATTTGGCCGAGTTGAATTCTCGGGGGTGCTATATGTATAGGGGAAATGCTGCCGAAATTTTGGTAGACAAATAAGAGTTGAATTGAATTTGTAGCATCTATAACTTACAATTGGTAAATGTGACCATTTGCAGATTTTCGACGAAACGGAGAGTGAGCTTGGATAGGCTTAAAAAGCTCAAAAGGTATGTAAAGCTACCCCGATCCTTCTTTTGGCATGTCTAAGTGTTTTAGGATCGGATTCGGGCCTCAACAGACCTTCTTGGCCATCGGAATCCGCAAGAGAAAATCTCAGTTTTTCCCTCAGTAGAATTGAACCATTTTGATATGCTTTTCCTGAAAGTATGTAGACTTTCTCTAGACTCCTTGAAAAGCTATAGAATGTCCGTAGAACCTTTATAGGTGACCCCATAAGCTCAAAGGGCGTAATTTGAGCCCACCGCCTTGCTTGTTCCGAGGTGGGCCCGCTATTCCCGGTTTTGCCCTTAATGTACTAAAGTCCCCTCTTTGAACGATTTTTGAAAGAAATGTTTCGACTACCCTTTTAATTACCTAACTAATATGGTTTTAAATATTCCATTAAGTCTGCTAAATTGTTTTGATACTCGAAACTCATTTACTATGATTCCTTCCGACTTCATCGGATCGGTTTGTCTTTGATATGCCTCATCGAGTCTATGGAAACATTTATGATATTTTACTTGCATTAGTTTCTCACGACTCTATTCGTGGATACCCCAATGTTTCCCACACTGAGCCCGGGCCAGGATATGTTGTCAAGCGTGATCCTCTGCATTGTTCGCCGTGCCTCGATGTGAGGGGGCAGGTATACGCGTACATGGGTTTGTGGAGTATGCTGTGCCATGTACGCTTGTTCTGATATGATTTACTATGGCCATCTGCTATGATATGTTATGTCATGGGGTTATGCCCCTATTCTGATTCTTCTGTGTTGTGGCACCAGCGTCGGGAGGGTGGCCACGTTCTGTCGGCCGAGTCCCTTGGCAGGGGCCGGATTTGATATGACATATGTTCTGTACACACTCTGCATGTTTTGGAAATATGTATCTGATACTTTGGATTTTCCATTTACTTTCCGTATGTTCTGCACCAGTTATGATTTTGTTTCTGCAACTCAGGCTTTACATATTCAGTACATATTTCGTACTGACCCCCTTTTCTTCGGGGGTTGCGTTTTCATGCCGCGCAGGTACCGACGACAGGTTTGCTGATCCGTCTGCTTAGGATCTCATTCTGCTATTTTTGGAGCGCTCTTTTATTCAGAGCCATCTTTTGGTATAGTCTGTCACTTCTATATATGTATATTCTCGTTCATGGGTACGGCGGGGCCCTGTCCCGTCATAGGATTCTGTCGGTTTGTTAGAGGTCTGTGGACATGTTGTGGGTTGGGATCTTTCTGTACAGTTGGGTGCTTATGTTGTGTTTGGGCGATCCCATTCGCCGCGGCGGCCGGTCCGCATATATTTAGATGTTGCTTTGTTGGCCCTGTGTGGCCTTTGTTGGTATTTTCTGCGTGCAGGATTTTTGGGATAGTCCATAAAACAAAGGAAACTCTGCCAAAATTTTTCTAAAAATTAGCTAAATTTGAAATGAAGCCTTGTCGGCTTCTGCCATATACTAGAATAAGTTTTAGTGCCCAGATCGGGCACTAGTCATGGCCTACGGGGTTGGGTCGTGACAAAAGTGGTATCAGAGCGGTTCGTCCTCGGAATGTCTACAGACCGTGTCTAGTAGAGTCTTGTTTATCGGTGTGTTGTGCACCACACCTATAAACAGGAGGCTACAGGGCATTTAGGATACTACCCTTCTTTCTGTCTTAGATCGTGCGATAGAGCTGTGTTATCAGGATGATTCCTCCCTAACGAATTGTTACATTTGCAGTTATGCCTCCAAAGAAGGCGACAGCGGCCCAAAAGGCCAAGGCAGCAGCTGTGGGAGAGACTAGTCAGGCCCAGAGGGTTACCAGGGCCCATGCTCATATTGCTCCTGATATTTTGCCCCCGGCAGAGGGCTCTTCCACCCCGCCACACGTAGAGGATATTGGAGCAGCAGCGGCTGCAGGTCGAGGGGCGGCTCCACCGCCAGCTCCCGAGATTCCAGTACCTGAGCCTCCAGCTCCACGGCCAGGGACTGAGGATCAGACTATGAGAGAGGCAGTCCAGCTATTGACTAGACTTGTGGCAGGACAGGTTCAGGGGCATGGACAGGGAGGTGACCAGGCTTACAGGCGTGACAGTTCGAGAGCCCGTGAGTTCTTGACTTGTGGCCCTCCAGAGTTCTTCGGGACAAAGCCCGAGGAGGATCCCGAGGAGTTCATCAGGAAGATGCGGCGCACCTTACAGTTTATTAATGCTTCCGAGACAGAGTCATTTGCATTGGCTTCGTACCGGTTATATGATGTAGCGGCAAATTGGTACGAGTCATGGGAGTTATCCAGAGGCGACGGCGCTCCCCCAGCAGTTTGGGATGATTTTTCTCAGGCTTTTCTTAGCCACTTTCTGCCTCCGGAGCTACGGCGAGCCAAGGCTGACAGATTCTTATTGCTAAGACAGAGGGGTCGCAGTGTTCGAGAGTATAGTATGGAGTTCGACTCATTGGCCCGATACGCACCCGCTGTGGTAGCTACTATGGCTGACAGGATGCACAGGTACATTATGGGGCTGGACCGTTATTTTGTCGACAGCTGTTTGGTATTGGCTGCTCAGCCCGGCATGGATATTGCCCGGATTCAGGCCCACGCCCAGGGCATGGAGGACCGGCATAGGGAGCGTCAGCCTGATAGAGGCCAGGATCGGAGACAGCCCAAGAGGGCCAGATCATCTGGGTATTCTGGAGATTTTCGGGGCAGGCAGCCTCAGCAGCCGCAGCAGCCTAGCAGACATCCATCCCAGCCGGCACAGAGCGCACCTCCACAGCCTACAGGTCGCAGATTTGACAGCCCAGGTTATTCAGGAGCAGGTCAGAGCTCCAGGGCTTCAGGTTCGCGGACAGACAGGGGTTCGGGTCAGACGAGGCCACCTAGGCCTCAGTGTTCTTACTGTGGCAGATACCATCCTGGGGAGTGCTACAGAGCCACCGGTGCATGTTTTTCTTGTGGCCGTCAGGGCCATTCTGTGAGAGATTGCCCGTATAAGGGTAGTTCGGGTGGTGCAGCGCAGCCTACCGGATCAGCCGCCGGGTCTTCATCTTCATCAGTGGCTATGCGCCCTACGGGGCCAGGTACTTCAGCACCAGTGGGTCGCGGCAGAGGCCGTGGTGGAGCTTCGGGTACTAGCGGTCCTTCGAACCGCATCTATGCTCTGTCCAGCCGCCAGGATCAGGAGGCATCGCCTAATGTCGTTACAGGTACATTATCAGTTTTCTCTAGGTCTGTGTATGCATTGATTGATCCAGGTTCGACCTTGTCATATATTTCGCCTCTGGTTGCTAGTAAAATTGGTATAACGTCTGAACCTATAGAGCCGTTTGAGGTAGCCACACCGATTGGGGACTTTATTGTAGCAAAGCAGGTATATAAGAACTGTTCTGTAATTGTATGTGGCCGTGATACTAAGGCAGATCTGGTGGAGTTAGATATGGTCGAGTTCGATGTTATTATGGGAATGGACTGGCTAGCCTCCTGTTATGCAAATGTTGATTGCCAAAATAAGGTAGTTCGTTTCCAGTTTCCTGGGGAGCCAGTTATAGAATGGGCCGGTAATACAGCATCGCCGAAAGGTAAGTTTATTTCATACCTTAAGGCAAAGAAAATGATCAGAAAGGGTTATTTTTATCATCTGGTTCGGGTACAAGACTTGACAGCAGAAACGCCGACTCTTCAGTCAGTTCCCGTGGTTAATGAATTTCCAGATGTGTTCCCAGAAGAGCTTCCAGGCCTTCCTCCAGAGCGGGAGATAGATTTTACTATTGATTTGCTTCCAGATACTCAGCCGATATCTATTCTCCCGTACAGGATGGCACCGGCAGAATTGAAAGAACTGAAAGAGCAGTTGAAGGATCTGTTAGAAAAAGGCTTCATTAGACCCAGCACTTCGCCTTGGGGAGCCCCGGTATTATTTGTGCGTAAGAAAGACGGGTCGTTGCGTATGTGTATTGATTATCGACAGCTGAATAAGGTAACCATAAAGAATAAATACCCCCTCCCCAGAATTGACGATTTGTTTGATCAGTTGCAGGGCGCCAAGTATTTTTCGAAGATAGATCTTCGGTCTGGCTATCATCAGGTACGGGTACGGGAGGCCGATATTCCTAAGACAGCATTCCGGACCAGATACGGGCATTATGAATTCAGAGTTATGTCTTTTGGGCTGACTAATGCTCCTGCGGTATTCATGGATTTAATGAACCGGGTATTCAGGCCATTCTTGGATATGTTCGTAATTGTATTTATCGATGACATTCTGGTCTATTCTCGGTCCGAGGCAGAGCACGCAGATCATCTGAGAGCGGTATTAGGGGTACTTCGGCATCAGAAATTATATGCCAAATTTTCTAAATGTGAATTCTGGCTGGCTTCAGTGGCATTCCTGGGCCATATTATTGCAGCTGATGGTGTCCGGGTGGATACACAGAAGATTGATGCCGTGAAAAATTGGCCCAGACCCACGACGCCCACAGAGGTACGTAGTTTCCTGGGGTTAGCAGGCTATTACAGAAGATTTGTGGAAAAGTTTGCTTCGATTTCAGCGCCTTTGACAAGGCTAACTCAGAAGGGAGCCAGGTTCCAGTGGACTGATGCTTGTGAACGAAGCTTCCAGTTGCTGAAAGAGAAGATGACCACAGCCCCAGTTCTGACTCTTCCAGAGGGACCCGATGGATATGTTATTTATTGTGACGCTTCTGGCGTGGGATTGGGCTGTGTATTGATGCAGCACGGCAGAGTTATAGCTTATGCTTCTCGGCAATTGAAAAAGCATGAAAGGAATTACCCTACTCACGATCAGGAGGTTGCGGCGGTGATCCATGCCCTGAAGATATGGAGACATTATTTATATGGCGTTCATGTTGATATCTATACAGATCATAAGAGTCTCCAATATATTTTCAGGCAGAAAGAGCTTAATTTGCGGCAGCGGAGGTGGCTGGAGCTCCTGAAAGACTATGATGTGGATATTCTGTATCATCCGGGCAAGGCTAATGTTGTTGCAGATGCGCTTAGCCGGAAATCTATGGGCAGCTTGGTCGATTTACAGCCAGACAGGAGAGAGATAGTACGTGACATTCATCAGTTGGCTAACCTTGGGGTTCGTCTGGTCGATTCTGGAGGTACACAGATTTCTGTCCGAGGGGTTTCTGAATCATCTATTAAGGAAGATATCAAACGGCATCAATGTGAAGATCCTGTTTTGGCACAGTACAGAGACACAGCCTATGATAAGGAGAAGACTCCGTTCGAGTTCACTCCGGACGGGACTTTATTATTTAGGGGCAGGTTGTGTGTACCTGATATTGCAGGCCTTCGGCAGCAGGTTATGAGCGAGGCACATTATGCTCGCTATTCGGTCCATCCTGGGTCTACGAAGATGTACCATGATCTCCGATGCTTATACTGGTGGGATGGCATGAAACGGGACATCGCAGAGTTCGTCGCCCAGTGTCCCAATTGTCAGCAGGTCAAGATTGAACACCAGAAGCCGGGTGGACTGTTGCAGGAAATGGAAATTCCGACGTGGAAGTGGGAGATCATTAATATGGACTTCATTACAGGGTTGCCTCGCACTCCACGGAAGTATGATTCCATCTGGGTTATTGTTGATAGGCTGACAAAATCAGCCCATTTTCTCCCCGTCAGGACTACTTATTCCGCCGAGGATTATGCCAGGCTTTATATTAAAGAGATAGTGAAGCTTCATGGAGTTCCTATATCTATTATCACTGACAGAGGTGCTCAGTTCACGGCGAACTTCTGGAGATCTTTTCAGGAAGGATTAGGGACTCAGCTGAGCCTGAGCACAGCTTTCCATCCTCAGAGTGACGGACAGGCTGAGCGCACTATCCAGACGCTTGAAGATATGTTGCGAGCCTGTGTTATTGATTTCAGAGGTAGCTGGGAGGATCACTTGCCATTGATTGAATTTTCTTATAATAACAGCTACCATTCCAGCATCCAGATGGCTCCGTACGAGGCTTTATATGGTAGGAAATGCAGGTCACCTATTGGCTGGTTTGATATTGGCGAGACAGAATTAATCGGCCCAGATATGGTCCAGCAGGCAGTTGATAAGGTGAAACTTATCCGAGAGCGACTATTGGCAGCCCAGAGTCGACAGAAATCATACGCTGATAAACGGCGTCGTCCTTTGGAATTCCAGGTTGGTGATTGGGTATTTCTAAAGGTATCGCCTATGAAAGGCGTAATGCGATTCGGCAGAAAGGGTAAGCTTAGTCCGCGTTATATTGGGCCTTATCAGATTATTAGAAAAATTGGGAATGTCGCCTATGAGTTAGATTTGCCATCTGATTTGGAAGCGGTACATCCGGTATTCCATGTGTCTATGCTCCGCAAATGCATTGGTGATCCCTCCAGAATATTTCCTGCGGATGATATTCAGGTGACGGAGCAGTTATCTTATGAGGAGCAGCCCGTAGCTATTTTGGACCGTCAGGTACGGAGGCTCCGTAATAAGGATGTAGCCTCTGTTAAGGTACTGTGGCGGAACGAGAATCGGGAGGAAATGACCTGGGAGTCCGAGGAAGAAATGAAGAAGAAATATCCTCATCTGTTCCCTATGCCCACAGGTAACCTTGAATCCCTACTTAATTTCATTTCAATGCAAATCGTATGTCATATGTGTTGTTTGTAACCATGAACTCCCCCAAAGTGTTTTCAAACCCTATAAGATTAATTTTACATTCGAGGACGAATGTTCTAAAGGGGGGGAGGATGTTATATCCCGTGTTTTCACACCTTTGGAAAATTGGAAATAATTTGGACTTGTAGGAAATAAGGTCATATTGAATTTATGTAACCCATGAGTTGTTCATGAAAGAATATTAATGTGGAAGTGTTGAAGAAGGCCAAGGGCAAAAATTGGAATTTCGGAAATTAGTTTCGGGAATTACAAATGGGATCTATAAGTCATTGGGCCAAAATAATTGAATGAAAAATTTAGGCCCTACACTTAAGGGATGGCCGGCCATGTAGGCCCAAAACCCACCAATTTAATGAATATTTTCCATGTGTTGGAATTAATATATGAATCCCTTATCTATTGGAATATTCAAGAAGCATTGAAAAGAAAGAACAAAACAAAAGAAGAGCAAAAATTGAAGGGAATTCGGCCAAACCCTCACAAATTCACCTTCAAAAATCTTCCTCCAAAAATTATTATCTTGTGGTTTGTCTACTAAATTAAGTGTCCTTTACAACTTGGTGTAGTTGGTTTGGAAGGAAGAGGACTTGTTTCTTCAAATTGACAACTCACTCAAGTGAAGAAGATTGGAGAAAAAGGTAAGAACTCATCCCTTTTTATTATGTTATGAAGGTTTGTTTGTGTTGTAGTATGTAGGGATGAGTAGAAAGTATGGAAATATGGAAGTTTGCCAAGTGGGTATATAGATATATATGTAGCCGTGTGTGTGCAATGTGGTGTAGGCAAAAATGAGTTGAATTTTATGTTGTATTCTAATTGTGGTTATGGTGGGAATTATATTGGAAGTGGAAGTTAAATTAATTTGGTTGAACTTGTAAAATGGGCACTTGGCCGTGTGGCACTTCTTGAAGAAATGGGAATGAATTAATGTTGTTTAATATGTTAGTGGTGTTGTTGTGATCCTTGCAATGTAGATGAAGGTAAAATGATGTAAGTTTGCATTGAAATGGAATGTAGTGGCTTATGTCGTTTTAGAATGATTTTATGACATTATGAAAATAAAGTTATTAAGTTGCAAATTATGATGAGTATTGATGAAGTTGGAAGCTAGAAACATATTATGAGTATGTTTGTTAAAGATTAGAAGTTTCGGACGAGTTATGACTTTAGCGGGAAGTTTGTATATTATGTATATCGTATGAATATTTTGTGGAAATGCTATGAAATGCTTTTAAACTATGTTGTGGTGATCTAGATTGATAATGAATGTGAAATCGTTGAGCTTAGTTTGAAAGTTAAGGTTAAAGTGAAGGTTATGGCATTATGTCGGCAAGTAGAACTAGTTATGTCATATTGTGTTTTGTATTGATTGTGGTTGTTGTGGGTGTTGTTGTTGGGTTGTTGTTGATTGATTTGGCCGAGTTGAATTCTCGGGGGTGCTATATGTATAGGGGAAATGCTGCCGAAATTTTGGTAGACAAATAAGAGTTGAATTGAATTTGTAGCATCTATAACTTACAATTGGTAAATGTGACCATTTGCAGATTTTCGACGAAACGGAGAGTGAGCTTGGATAGGCTTAAAAAGCTCAAAAGGTATGTAAAGCTACCCCGATCCTTCTTTTGGCATGTCTAAGTGTTTTAGGATCGGATTCGGGCCTCAACAGACCTTCTTGGCCATCGGAATCCGCAAGAGAAAATCTCAGTTTTTCCCTCAGTAGAATTGAACCATTTTGATATGCTTTTCCTGAAAGTATGTAGACTTTCTCTAGACTCCTTGAAAAGCTATAGAATGTCCGTAGAACCTTTATAGGTGACCCCATAAGCTCAAAGGGCGTAATTTGAGCCCACCGCCTTGCTTGTTCCGAGGTGGGCCCGCTATTCCCGGTTTTGCCCTTAATGTACTAAAGTCCCCTCTTTGAACGATTTTTGAAAGAAATGTTTCGACTACCCTTTTAATTACCTAACTAATATGGTTTTAAATATTCCATTAAGTCTGCTAAATTGTTTTGATACTCGAAACTCATTTACTATGATTCCTTCCGACTTCATCGGATCGGTTTGTCTTTGATATGCCTCATCGAGTCTATGGAAACATTTATGATATTTTACTTGCATTAGTTTCTCACGACTCTATTCGTGGATACCCCAATGTTTCCCACACTGAGCCCGGGCCAGGATATGTTGTCAAGCGTGATCCTCTGCATTGTTCGCCGTGCCTCGATGTGAGGGGGCAGGTATACGCGTACATGGGTTTGTGGAGTATGCTGTGCCATGTACGCTTGTTCTGATATGATTTACTATGGCCATCTGCTATGATATGTTATGTCATGGGGTTATGCCCCTATTCTGATTCTTCTGTGTTGTGGCACCAGCGTCGGGAGGGTGGCCACGTTCTGTCGGCCGAGTCCCTTGGCAGGGGCCGGATTTGATATGACATATGTTCTGTACACACTCTGCATGTTTTGGAAATATGTATCTGATACTTTGGATTTTCCATTTACTTTCCGTATGTTCTGCACCAGTTATGATTTTGTTTCTGCAACTCAGGCTTTACATATTCAGTACATATTTCGTACTGACCCCCTTTTCTTCGGGGGTTGCGTTTTCATGCCGCGCAGGTACCGACGACAGGTTTGCTGATCCGTCTGCTTAGGATCTCATTCTGCTATTTTTGGAGCGCTCTTTTATTCAGAGCCATCTTTTGGTATAGTCTGTCACTTCTATATATGTATATTCTCGTTCATGGGTACGGCGGGGCCCTGTCCCGTCATAGGATTCTGTCGGTTTGTTAGAGGTCTGTGGACATGTTGTGGGTTGGGATCTTTCTGTACAGTTGGGTGCTTATGTTGTGTTTGGGCGATCCCATTCGCCGCGGCGGCCGGTCCGCATATATTTAGATGTTGCTTTGTTGGCCCTGTGTGGCCTTTGTTGGTATTTTCTGCGTGCAGGATTTTTGGGATAGTCCATAAAACAAAGGAAACTCTGCCAAAATTTTTCTAAAAATTAGCTAAATTTGAAATGAAGCCTTGTCGGCTTCTGCCATATACTAGAATAAGTTTTAGTGCCCAGATCGGGCACTAGTCATGGCCTACGGGGTTGGGTCGTGACAACACCCATAACCAAGACTCTACTAGACACGGCTCGTAGACACATCCTAGGACTCAACTGCTCTGATACCACTTTTGTCACGACCCGACTAGGGGGCCACGACGAGCACCCGGTGCTACCCCACCCGGGCACCCCGTTATCATGCATATCATAACATCTAGGTGAACCATAATTCATTTCATGCATTTTAAATCATTAATCAAGCTAGTCCCATTGGACGATCATCATCAATTAACATATCATGGGCATCTATGCCATGTCAAATATACAAGGCCGACGAGGCCAACAAAAGATATACAAAACATAGGCCGACATGGCCAAACATCTCTACCCACATACACATGACTACGAGCCTCTAAGAGTATGACATATCATGAGCGGGACAGGACCCCGCTATGCCCATAGTTATATACACAAAAGAATGAGTACCCAAAAGATATGGCTCCGAAGGAAATGGAGCTCTCTATGAAATCTTCAAATAGGCAGCTATGGGTCAAGTCTGTCTCCCTGTGCACCTGCGGGCATGACGCAGCGTCCACAAACAAAAGGACGTCAGTACGAAGAATGTACTGAGTATGTAAAGCATGATTAACATTGATATACAACATAATGAACAATATATGGAATAGCATAGGAGGGGAGACAATAATATCATCATCATCATGTCGCTTACTTACTCACATCGTCATTCGTATTCTTATACATAGTCTTATCACATTCTTTTACATAATATATATACATACATAATCATTTCGTATACATGGCATTTACATAGCGTACCCGACCTCATTGGATCAGTATTTCATATACATACTTGGCCAACCAAGGCTCAATGTTACTCATACCTGGACCTACCAAGGCTTCAGGGTTATCCGTACCATCTGCAGATGTGTGCGCGCGTTTCGAAATCGTATACATATTCTATACATATTCATACCCATATATTCTACCCGGCGTTATAAGCTCGGGGTTTCATTATAGCCCTTCAGGGGCACGTATGAGCATAACAGCCCGTAGGCACTCTTAGCATCATTATTATCACCATCATCATTACTATCATTATCGTTATTGTTACTTCTATATCGTAGTCCTACTCGTCACCTGAGGTGCGTAGCGCATTCGTAGTACCAATCAAGGATAGTGAGCTTATGAGCTCGGAATGTGAAACATTTGTAGTCAACATGCTCATATAGAGGGATTAGGAGTTTGGCGAAAGAACCATGCCTTATGAAAGAAGGGTTAGCCTTACATACCTCTTTGTCGAATTATTCTACACTTGCACGTACTCCTTCGATGCTCACGTTTTTACCTTCATTAAGGCCATACTATCATTAGTATCGATAACTAGTGCACATGGCTAGAACTAGAGAAAATTGGACAGCATCTCCTTTATCTATACAACATTTGTCCATATCATAATTCAACCCCAAACGTCAACAACACATTTATAATATCATTTCCATGGCCATTAATCATCTACATTATCCACATTCTCAATTCACTTCCATTTGTCCCTATTTAGGGTCACAACACCCAACTTCGTTCATCCATATACAATGTTTATTTCATGATCTTAACGTCATTTATAACACACTCATATCACAATACAACAACAATCATGATTCAATTCAAACTATGTCTCAAAAACGTCACTATTCATCATTCATGTCCTAGTGGACCATGTTTTCTACAATCCATGCATTTTAATTCTCCCATACCGTAAACATCATATAAAAATCATGAATCTTACCTTAGAAGTTGTAGGGACAAGCTTTTGTTGATAATACTCCACTTTGAGTAAAACCCTAGTCTTTCTCCATTTGGGTTTCTTGACTTTAGATGATCCTTGATGGGTTTCTACCTTGGATTTACTTGTTTAATGTGGTTGATGGATTAATACCCTTGAAAACTTGTACAAAAGTTGTAGAGAGATGTTTTAGAGAGAGAGAGGAAATGTGGAAATGATTTTCATGAACTTGGTCTTTATTTATTAAATCATCACCGAACTGCCGGGTTCCATTATACGGTCCATTATACGGTCCGTATAATGGTTATACGGTCCGTATAATAGACCGTGAAATGGGTCTGCCCAGCACCCCTTCACTGTGACTACTTGACGGTCCATTATACGGTCCGTAAAACAGTTTTACGGTCCGTATAACTGACCGTAAAACGTTACTAGTGAGCAACCTTTCACTGTGACCATTCGACGGTTCGTTATACGGTCCGTATAAATTTTATACGGTCCGTATAACTGACCGTAAAATTCCACCAGCAACCAACCTTCACTGTGATGGTTTTACGGTCCACTATACGGTCCGTATAACATTATACGGTCCGTATAATGAGCCGTAGAACTCATCAGTCACTGAACTTAGTTTCGCCACTTCGTTTGATCTCCGATCCTCATGGAACCTTCTTAACACTTGTTTAACACTTCAATACTAATCTAAGGGACGTTATAACTCTTTCCCAAAATGCCCTTAAGTCATCATTAACCCGATACTCGTATTTCGCTAGTTCATTCACTTGCGTACCAACGGAAGATTTTTCCGAGGTGTAACATGAGCATGGTGTCCGCTGACTTCGAAAACTCTTCTAGTGCTTATGTCTTACATTTCACTCAAGACATGGTTTGAGACATTTTATGTATTATTATTCAGACCTTAGTATTCGGATTTAGATGCTCTTGTATGACCAAACCAGATACTGGGGTGGATTAATTTACTTCCGCCCTTATCTATATTATATCATATTGTGAGGCTTAGTCAGTTTACTTCTTCCTCTATTATTTTATTGATTATGAACGTCGAGTTAAGGGTTCGCCTACCGAAGTGGGAAAGGTAGGTGCCCGCATGACCTAGGCTGAAATGGGTTGTAACAAACTTGGTTAAGGAAAAAAAAGTACAGTGCGTATTTTACTCCCCCTGATGAAGAACACAATTCAGATGTCGAAGTCTTCGCATTCCAATCTTGAATTCCATCTTCTCAAAAGTTGAAGTCGGCAAAGATTTAGTGAGAAAATCTGCAGGATTATCACTTGAACGAATTTGCTGCACATCAATATCACCATTCTTCTGGAGATAATGTGTGAAGAGTAACTTTGGTGAAATGTGTTTCGATATGTCTCCTTTTATGAATCCTCACTTTAGTTGGGCTATGCATGCATCATTGTCTTTATATAAGACTGTGGATATTTTGGTATCACACTTCAGGCCACATCTTCCTCTGACGAGATGTATCATTGATCTCGACCACACACATTCTCTACTTGCTTCATGAATAGTTATTATCTTAACATGATTTGAAAAAGTAGCAACAATGGACTGCTTTGTATCCCCATTATATAGCAGTACCTCCGGATGTAAACAAATAGCCTGTTTGAGATCGAGCTTTATGTGGATCAGATAAATAACTTGCATTTGCATAACCAACAAGATCTGCCCTACCTTGTTAGCATAAAACAGACCCATATCAATAGTACCTTTTTTATATCGCAGTATATGCTTAATTCCATTCTGATGTCTCTATGTAGGAGAAGAGCTATATCTTACAAGAAAATTAACAGAAAATGCTATATCAAGTCTTGTAGCATTAGCAAGATACATAAGTGCACAAATGGCACTAAGATATGGTATGTCACGACCCACCCGGAGGGCCATGACGGGCACCCGGTGCTAACCCACCCGGGCACCTCTTATCGTACTCTCACATTCATATCTAGGTGAGCCACATGACTTACTCATAATTTACATACATCAATAGTGCTAATATCGTTGGGCAACACCGCATTTATAACATCATCAATAACAATGTCCATATCCATATACACAAGCCGACGAGGCTATCAAAATGATACACAAAATATGAGCCGACAAGGCTATAAGACATCTAGCCATACAAAACTGTCTACGAGCCTCTAATAAGAGTATGTATCATCACATAGGCGGGACAGGACCCCGCCATGCCCATATGTATGTACACAAAAAATTATACCCAAAAGTTATCGCTCCGGATGAAATGGAGCTCCTCTATGTAGTCCCTGAAAAGAAATCTATGGATTAAGCCTGTCTCCCTGTCCACCTGCGGGCATGACCTAGCGTCCATAAACAAAAGGACGTCAGTACGAATAATGTATTGAGTATGTAAAGCATGATCAACATCATAGTAGAAACATAATAGACAACACAAGAATTAACATAAGATGGGAGAATCAGGAGGTAATAGAGTCATTTATACCTCTAGTGGCCTTCATCATATCTACTTACTTGTCTTTCATAGGGACCTTCCATTTCTAATGCTTACTCATGTATATATATATATATATATATATATATATATATATATATATATGTATGTATGTATGTATGTATGTATTCGTATCCGTATTCATATTCATACTCGTATCCATATCATATACATATCATACCCAGCCATAACAAGGCTCGATGAGTATACATAGCTGGCCCTGCCAAGGCTCAGTGTTGTCTGTACCCAACTGCAGTGGTGCGCGCGTAATAGGTATCATACCCGGCCATATAAGCTCGGTGTTACATAATAGTCATACATACTTAGACACGTATACCTAAAAGCCCATAAGTATCATCAACATCATTAGTATCATCATTTTCGTTACGTATATCCTTGGAGGATCAACTATCATATGAGGGATGCAATGGAATCATGAAAGTATCGAGGATCATGAGCTTTAGTAACTTTAGAGATAGAATCATTTGGAAGACTATGGAACTCATGAAAGGATATATACCGAAAGAACCATGCCTTAATGAAATAAGGGCTAGCCTTACATACCTCTTCGTCTTCTTAACTATTTAACGTTCACCTTTGAAGCTTGAATAATCTACATTTAGAAGGATTCATACCATGGTTAGGCCTTAATGATACTCTTAAATTCAAACTAGAACAATTCATGATCTAATGAAAATTGGGCAGCATTTCCCCTATTTCATCAACTTCCACCATATTACAAAACAACTCCCAAACATCATAATACACTCACAATATCATAACCAAGCAATCACATTCTATTAAACCTTCGAAATCTATCCCTGTGTTGAACTTATACCAACAACTCCACACCCCTTTTAGCACATTTTCATACAATGCTTCCTTACCATTATTACTACCTTCCATAACAAGATTATATCCATATTATACTAAGAATCATGACTCAAGTTAGCTTACTACTCAAAAACATCATAAAAACTACATTTAGACTTCATTTTCCACTTTCTTCTTCTACCCAAGTTTTGCTACAACCAAGCATTCTCAATAACATGGAATAAGCATGGAAACTAACCTTTTTATCCCATAGGAACAAGCATTGGATCAACTATCAACTTGTGCAAAAACCCTAGCTACAATGCCCAAGTATTTCTTAAAATCTACCAACCCTAGGAAGCCTTCTAACACATGAACACTTGATTCTTGCTATTTGATCTTTGTAATCTATTGGGTTGGGTAAAATATGTTTGGAGAAGGGTTTTGGATCTTTAGAGAGTTTGGAAGAAATGTGGGAAATGAAAAATGAGCAAGGGTCGTTCCACCTTATAAAATAAAAAATCTGATCTGACCCGATTATACGGCCTATTATACGGTCCGCATATTTGGACCGTATAATCCCACTAGGGATCACCCCTCTCTGGACGAAACCTACGAACCATTATACGGGCCGTATAATTTATACGGTCCGTACAACTGGAAAATTTCGATTTTCATTCTCGTCGACTCGTTTGACTTCCAATCCTCGTGGAACCTTCTTGGCACTTATATAACACTTCCTTAACCATACAATAGGCCCTATAGCAGCCCTTAAAGATATTTCTAAATAAATATAGCGGAAACCTTCCGAACACGACTTACATTTCACTTCCTTCAACAAACTAAATTTCACATATTCGAATGACTTCAAAATCTTATAGTATGAACCTTAAGCTATCTAATAATTCCCTTACTTTGATAAGGATTTCAAAATCATCCTAAGCTTACACTAGCCTATCCACAAGGCAACACATCGGGAAATTTCCGAGGTGTAACATGGTACTTCAGGACCAAGAAGCTCTTCATCTTCTTCTTGAGGTTGGAACAGATCTTTACTCACTTCAAGTGAGCTAACAACCATTAGAGTACTTGAAGGATGCATATCGTCCATGCAAAACTATTTTCAAACTTTTTCAGTATAGGCAGATTGATGGATAAAAAGCTCGTCTGTTAAATGTTTAATTTGCAGACCAAGACAAAGTTTTGTCTTTCCAAGATCTTTCATCTCAAATTCTTTCGTTAAAAATTCAATCGCCTTTTTGAGTACCAAAAAGATTTATGTCATCAACATAATCAGCAAGTATAACAAATTCACATGATGTTTTCTTAATAAAAATACATGGACAAATAGCATCATTTATATAACCTTCATTTATCAAGTAGTCACTGAGGCGATTATACCACATGCGCCCTGATTGTTTTAAATCGTATAATGATCTTTGTGATCTGATTGTATACATTTCCCAAGACTTTGAACCAAATGCTTCAGGCATTTTAAATCCTTCTGGGATTTTCATAAAAAAATCATTATCAAGTGAGCCATAAAGATAAGCTGTAACTACATCCATAAGATGTATTTCAAGCTTTTCATGCAAGCTAAACTTATGAGATATCGAAATGTTATGGAATCCATAATAGGTGAATATGTTTCTTCATCGTCGACAACGAGTCTTTGAGAGAATCCTTGTGCAACAAGGCGTGCCTTGTATCTCACAATTTCATTTCTCTTATTTCTTTTTCGCAAAAAGACCCATTTATGGCCAACTAGTTTAACACCATCAGGTGTTTGGACTATCGGTCCAAAGACTTCCCGTTTAGCAAGTGAGTTCAATTCAGATTGAACTGCCTCTTGCCATTTTGTCCAATCACATCTTCGTCGGCATTCTTCGACAGATTGAGGTTCCTGATCCTCACTGTCTTTCATAATGTTCAGTGCAACATTATATGCAAAAACATTATCCACCATAATTTTCGATCGATTCAAATCTATCCCATCACCGGTAGAACTTAATGATAGTTCATTACTCACTTAAGTCTCGGGTTCACTGATATCTTTAGGAATATCAGTATTAACCAAATCTTGAATCTCACTATGAGATTCTTTCATAGTGCCATTTTGATAATTTTCCGCTCTTCTTTTCCTAGAATTTTTATCCTTGGAACCCAATGGTCTTCCACGCTTCAGGTGTGTATGGGATTCAGAAGATATGGCAATAGCAGACTGTCCTTTTGGGACATCAATTCGGATAGACGCATTTTTCGTAGGGATATGCGACTTAGTTATCCTTTTCAAATCAGTAAATGCATGAGGCATCTGATTTGCTATTTTCTGCAAATGGATGATCTTCTGGACATCCATTTCACAAATAGGAGAATGTGGATCAAAATGAGACAGTGATGAAACTTTCCACGCAATTTCTCTTTTGATTTCCCTTTTCTTTCCCCCTAATTGTGGGAAATTCGTTTCATCAAACCGACAATCTGCAAATTGAGCAGTGAATAAATCTCTCGTTAATGGCTCAAGGTAGCGAATAATAGAGGGTGATTCAAACCTAACATATATTTCTAACCTTCTCCGAGGGCCCATCTTAGTGCGCTGTGGTGGTGCAACTGCACATATACAACATAGCCAAAGGTTCGAAGATGAGCAATATTTGGTTCATGACCAAATACTAATTGTGACAGTGAGTATTTATTATACTAAGTCGGTCTGAGACGAATAAGTGATACTGTATGTAAGATAGCATGAACCCAGTCGGTAGTGGGCAACCGTGTTTTCATAAGTAATGGTCTTGCTATCAATTGCAGACGCTTAATAAATGACTCAGCAAGGCCATTTTGAGTATGAACATGAGACATGGGATGTTCAACTTTTATCCCAACTAATAAATAATAATATTCAAAAGCTTGGGATGTAAATTCTCCAGCATTATCGAGAAGTATAGCCTTAATCGGATAATTTGAAAATTGCGCCCTTAAGCGTATTATGTGTGCCAATAATTTTGCAAATGCCAGGTTGCAAGACGATATGATGCACACATAAGACTATATCAAAGATGCGTCTATTAGGACATATCTGAATGACCCACAAGGTGGGTGAATAGGTCCACATATATCGCCATGTATACGCTCTAGAAACATAGGGGATTCAATGCCAACTTTCATTGGCGATGGCCTTGTTATCAGTTTGCCTTGACAACAAGCTGTACATGAAAATTCACCACTTTCAAGAATCTTCAGGTTCTTAAGTAGATGCCCATTTGAATTTTTAATGATTCGTCTCATCATTATTGATACAGGATGACCCCTTCGGTCATGCCAAAGCACAAAAGTACTTGAATCGGTAAACTTCTGGTTTACGATAGAGTGTGCTTCAATTGTACTAATTTTTGCATAATACAGACCGGAAGATAATATTGGTAATTTCTCCAAAACATACTTCTGGTCAGAGACATTCTTGGTAATACCAAGATATTCAACGTTCATTTCATTTAAAGTCTCAACATGATACCCATTCCGGCAGATATCTTTAAAACTCAACAAGTTTCTTGGGGATTTGGAAGAGAACAACACATCTTCTATAACAAGTTTCGTCTCCTTAGGCAGAAATATAGTAGCTCTTCCAGAGCCTTCAATTAATATCAAATTACCTGAAATTGTAGTAACATTTTCCTTTTTTCTAAGCAAGTAAGAAAAGTATTTCTCGTCTTTGAATATGGCATGCGTTGTTCCACTATCAATTACAAAAATATCTTTATATTGATCATTGATCCAAACAAAAATTTGAGGAACTTTCATATTTTCTTCAAAATGAAAAATAGAGACAAAGTGATCATCGCAGTAAATACCATTGCTAAAGCATGATTTATACTTTATTTAAAAAATTCATAACAATACAAACCAGATTACCAAAATAAAATATGACTTATCTTATGTATTAACATGATTATACTAGCTAATACAAACAATATGAATTAAAACATTTAAGTCTCTATTGATTCTTTACTGATCATAGGATCTAGTGCTAAGATATCAGGTATATCCAAGTGTGTGAAGTCACCATTATCTTCAGAAATGAGATTTGCTTCAGCATCCTTTTGACCCTTCCCCTAACCTGTTTAGCTCACATTTGATCGAAGGGGATCGTTGGCACGCTTTTCGAGGTCGTTGGATATAATTTGGGTGACTTTTTGGGAAATTCAGACTTAAAGCGAAAAAAAAGTTAACTCAAGTTGAATTTTGGGTAAACGGACCTTTTTCGTGAATTAATCGACTCCAAGAGATCCGGATGGTCTTTTAGAACTTGCGCGTATATTCAGTTCGGTTTCCAATGCACTCGGGTGCATTTTGGGACTTGGGTTGGGAAGTTGGATTTGTGGTATCGGGGGTTGACTCAGTCAACGAGACCTCCGTTGGGAATTTTGAGGCCACGAGTGGGTTTGTAGCGTGTTGTTTTGTATGTCTGCATATATGGTATGTGAGCAGATGGCCTAGAGTGATAGTCGGGATTTCGAGTTGAGATTGTGAACTTGAGTTTAAGATTCTGGTGTCTGGTATCCGCTATGGCGACACCATTATCGTTATAGTGGCGGTGCCAAGGCCGCAAAAATGGCACAATGAGAATCTTATAGACCGCCATATCGGGATCGCCAGAGTGGTACCGATGCTGCAGAAGCAGTGATGACTGAATTTGTGACTTAAAGTGATTAAAACCCCAGCCTCTTGTCATTATTTGATATTCATATCTTAAGGCTTGGGAGGCGATGCTTAGAGGGTTTTGGCTATTTCTTCACAAAGGTAACTTCCTTGGCCTTAGGATCCTCCATTTTCTTCTATTAGTCCGTAATCTAAGGCTAGAATCCCTAGAATCAAGAGGAATCAATTTGGGGTTTTCATTAAAGTTCATGAAAATGGTTTAGACTCTCTAAGTTGTTTATGTTGATGAAAATTGGTTGGGCTAATATATAATTTTATATATCTAAGGTCGTTAGTCATGAATCATCCATTATTAGTGAAAAATTAGTGAATTGAAAAGCTAGGGTTTATACCCAAAATTGGGGGTTTCACCTAGAATCAGAATTTGAGTATTCCATGAGTTAATATAACTTCTAATTGATGGGAATTGATAAACTAGCACATTAATTTCATGTTGAGATCTATAGATTCCTAATTTCATCTTTCTAGTTCAAAAATCTCGTTCCATAGGTTGGAGATTTGGGCCTTGAATAGAAGTAGGGTTTGAATGATGTTCTTCTTGATTCTAATTTCATGATTCGAATATGTTTAGACTTCCATTATCTCGAGGCTCAAAGGAAGGGAAAGACTAAGGTTTGATTATTGGAGACTTTGTTGTTCGGCTCTCTAGGTAGGTTATGGTTTACCTTATGGTGAGACTTCGATTAGCGAAGCGTATATTTAGATGATATTGTCGGAGAATGTATGTAAACCTTCGGGTGCGAAGTTGGGTTGGCTATTGTCTTAGGTTGGGCCTTGTTGTATGATTTGGGCTCAAGCCACCCCGTTGTGCTGATTTATTTATCTTGTTCTATATGTTATTGGCTCGTTGCCACATTGAGACATTGGGAAATTGTGACTAGTGATATATCATGATTATGGTATTGCGGTACTTTATTCGATCGGCGTTGAGATGAGATTATGATTTCTTTATGGCTTATTGTGTAGCCTTATTATTGATGTTACTTGTGTGCCCTGGGTGGTACTATTTTGGATTGAATTAGTTATTGATATTACATTGCATCATACCGTATTCATACTCATTTCCATGATTCATTGATATTGCATGGTTATGGTGCTGATGATGGAAGTGAGGAGTGTACCTCGGATCACAGACTTTTAAGTTGTTTATAAAAGAAAGATAAAAGTCTGTGATCCGAGGTCAAGTTTCTTACCAGGAACGAATGAGTGTCCGATGCCCGAGGTATTTGCCGGGATCATGCGAGTGGTACATGGACTTCGCGGGTCCCTCACAGGTTGTGCTGCCGAGATGTGATGTTCCATCGTCGGAGTACATGTGTATGGTGCATGTGCATTGCATTTATCATACATACATTATTATATTGCATTGTGCCTTTTGATTTCTGGTGATATGTTGTGATACTATTGTGATAAACTGGTTCGGATTGATTAAGTTGATACTTGGCACAGTTGGGCTTAGATGCTATAACATAGGTGATGACTTGTACTGTGGATATGGATTCGTGTTAACCTGTACTTGTTGGTTTATGTGTTTATCATGCTTAGTTGTCTTTATCTACGTTAGCTAGTCTTAGTCGGCCTCTGATACCTACCAGTACTTGTTATTTACACTGGCCTGCACTTGCTGCATTCTTTTATGAATGCAGAGTACGAGGTGGGATCGACTTCTACTCCTCGTGGTTGATATTCGAGGATTTCTGATTCGAGTCTTTCTGGGTGAGCATAAGGACGTTCGCTGCCCGAAGACTCTTCCTATTATTATGTCTTTATTTCCATTTTAAGACATGATTTTGAGATTGTTGATGTATCATTATTCAGACTTATAGTAGTTAGTTAGATGCCCTTGTATGACCAGACTAGATACTGGGGTTAGATTTCATTTACTTCTGCATTTTCTTATATTATTATCGTGAGACTTACGCTATTCTATCTTTTTCCTCTTTATTTATGTTTTTATGATTGTTGGGATAAGGGTTCGCTTATCGAGGTGCGAAAGGTAGGTGCCCGCAATACTTAGTGAAAATGGGTCGTGACAAGTTGGTATCAGAGCACTAGGTTACCCGGTCTATAATCAAGAGCGTGTCTAGTAGAGTCTCATAGATCGGTATGATGAGCTCTGTACTTATCTGCGAGAGGCTATAGGACATTTAGGAAACTTCACTTCCTTTCATTCCATCGTGCTACTCTATTCAAACTGGTATCTAGTCGATTCCAATTGGTATCTGAACTTTCTTATCTTGATCACCCACGGAGAGTTGAAACTCGTCCTTGAATTCTTATGCGAATGGTCGATCCATGAAGTGTTTTGGTATGGTACGAGATGTACTATTCTGATTCGGACATGTGATCCAATTCAGTCTCTAGGTATGGCCTGAGGTTTCGATTGTGTGGAGTCGCGATTAGACACGGTTGTTATGCGGAGTCGCGATTAGACTCGTTTATTGTGGTAGTTTGTGAGAAATGGGAAAGATAGTTCAGAGGGTTTCATGGTCTCCACAATTCAGCATTGGATTGATAATAGTGGGTTGCTCGATGATATGAACGGTTTAACTTCAGCTTCGTCGAGGCTTCATGATTGTGTGCGTGACATTGATGTACCAATGGCGGGTTGACGATTCAGAAGCGGTAGAGTATTAGACTTCGATATGTGAGAACAAGTGTAAGTTCGGTGATAACCATCGAATTTGGGCAAACGTATTGTGATAGCGTGTAATAAAGAAAAGAAGTTGACAATAAGGACATGAAGGAAGACTTTTGTGAAAAACGTATAGCGAAGTGAGACTTTATAGAACATCTTAGACATGAGTAATTTTCGTGAGATTGGGAAGAAAAAAAATTGGTATCTGACATGGTTGTCAGGATAAGGTTGCGACTGGTGCTAAGGGTCATTCTTGTTATGGGATCGTTGGTGTTAAAGGACTAATCTGCTATGAAGTGAATTCTGTGGGCACATCGTTGATTGATAAACTTGACTGAGTTATAGGCTTCTGAGGAGCTAGTAATCGACTGATAGGAATGACTTCAATTATGGGCGAATGCGATGAGTTAATGACTTGAGGAGTTACTGGTTGTTTCACTTAGATTTGAGGAAAAATATGGATACTGTTTTGTGGTTCGTTTCGCTTAGATGGATGATTAGTTTAGAGGATCGAGTGGATTTGAGATTTTTGTTGGTTGATAATGATAAAAGGGATTTGAAATGAAATATGGGAACTGAAGGATTGCGATGAGGTATCTTGCAATTGGGTTCAGGAGATTAAGGTTCATAAGACTTGAGGTCAGGTAATCTGGGTACTTGAGTCGTGTTTGGATTATGGGGACATTATATCATGACATACAGTATGGGGTGTGACCGATAAGGTTGATTGGTGTCTTCGAGGTTAAGGGCAGAAAGGAAATCGTTGAAATAAGAATTAGTGATGTAAGAGCTTGGTTGCGATTAGATAGTGTAGAGTGGGCTTAAGAGTTTATGGATAAGTCGGTATGTTCGGTTATGTCATAGACTAATAGAGGTCAGTGGTGGACTAAGGTTGGGAACATTGTATTAATTATGTAAATTTGACTAGATCCCGTTGCTAGTGGTGTTATTACTCGGTCGTTGCTAGTGGTGTTATTACTCGGCTTATGTGATTGAATGTAAGGGATAGTCGTGTGAGTGGTTAGAGGTGTTCAGATTCGATAAATAAGGTAAAAGGTGATTCTTCGAGGGCTTGCAACGTTAAGGATTTTGAGTGAGGGGTTAGTAAACAAGGATGCTTGAAATGGTAGATCAATGATAGGTTAACTTAGTTAAGTTCAGGATAACATTTTGCAGATTGAGTAAGACAATTCGGCAAGGACGATTCAGTTGGATACATGAGGATATTGGTAAGACTGTTATGTGATATGCCGGATTTAGAGAGTATTCAGTTTAGAGCGGTAAGCATTAAGGAAACTCTAATGTGCAGAGTGTGTGGTACGATCCTATCTCCACGATTAATTCAGCTAAGCTTGCAAGATTTATGATTATGTGGTATTCGATGGAGTGGATTCGAGGATTGATTACGGTATCAATGATAGTGAAGTGATTAGAAATTGGAAAATTGACGAGTCGATAAAAGTTATAGTTGATCGAGAGTCAGCAAGAATGAAGTACATCATGGGGTTACTTGAGTCTATTTAAATTGTGGCATCGTTGTCTTGCAGATTCAGATGAGGGGTGATTGTTGTGTGAGCTTAAAGAAGAAAGTCTACAGAAATGGACTAAGGGATATGAGGAAAATTCCGTGAGGTTCGTGAACGGTAACTAATGATAAGCATATTTCAGTTAATCGGAGTTGAGGTTTATAAGAAGTGGCTTGGTGGTACACCATTGGAAAAGTTCGTAACATTCTACAGTGGATGAGTTAGCGTGCTTTAAGAGAAAATATTTGTGGAATCCCTAGCATGTGAGGCTAGAGTTATATTTTCGGGGTGGGACCTTACTCGTGGTAATATAGTATGTTGCAAGTAATATTGACTGGACAGTTTGGGTAAGCGCTTTTGGATATTAAGGACTTGGGAGTAATTGCGTGAGTTTTAGAGCTGCAATTGTAAGATTAGATACTTTCGAAAAAATTATGGCATATCGAGGTGATACAATGAGAGGTTCGATGGTTAAATAATTATTATATGAGGCTTCAGGTTTTGCGTCAAAAGTTCGGGGTTGTATTGGAATCACGTGTCGAGTAAAGGTTGAGAAGCATGAAGATTGGAATCGTAATGTATAACTCTTCGATACTAAGTTGATAACTTGGATAGGACTCAAACTTGTGGAGTCGAGGGTGACAGACAGGATTTGTTATGCGTGAGTAAAAGATTAAAATTGGCCGCCACAAATATGTGGTATGACTGTGATTGGTCTCGAAAATTCGGATTCAGTCAAATGACTATTGGTGGTATTCGAGAGTTGTGCATTCATTCAGGGTCGACGTTATTCAAGTTAAGCTTAATAGTCTATGGTTACATTTCCAGGAAGATATTTTAGGATTCGATATTTTTTGGCTCAGATTTGAGGTATGACAGATTTACCGGGCTTTGTCAGGGTTTTTCTAGTGGATTTGATGATAATTTCTGTGAACAGTTACATGGATAGAATAATGGTTTACAATGAGCTTAGTACAGATTCGAGGAGGAGCTGTTGTGCGAGAAGTCTTTATAGTGATCAGTCGGGTTCCGACGGACTTTGCTCGGCGAGATATTCAGTTGTATGGTTCCTGTATTGTGACTAAGAAGACTTGAAACTAGCCAAGTTGGCTATCAGTAAGATCAGTTTTGATGGGATTGCATAGAGAACTCAGATGAATCTAGGATTCTTTCTGGCGAGAGTGAGTCATAATTTCAGGTTTGTGGTGTGTATGTTCATGTGTTTCTAAGAAATCGCGGTGCGAAAAATGGCTTTAGATAGTGCGAAAGAAAGGTTAACGGATATCCGAATATCTTTCCAATTCAAATGGCTTAGAATTTGTGGCCATGTTTCGAACGATTGGGTTGGTTTGGGAAAGTGCTTGTGGGACCTATTGATCGCGTTCAGAGTTGCGATTTTATCAAATCAGAAAATTCGAGCAAAAGCAATTCGTTTATGCGAGGATCATTTGTGGGGGAAATTCGAATATGGAGATACGAGAGTTGGGTCTTGAGCTAAGTTAAAGAGTTGTGACGGATTAAGTGAGTACGCAGGTTCTTCTTAAGGTTACACCCATATGTGGTGTCATGTGATTTGGGAAAGAAGGGCAAGTGAGCAGGAGGTGTATTGGTCCGTTTGATATTATCTGTTGTGTTGATCCTGTGTTTTATGAGTTATTTTTTCACCAAGTCGGTCATGTGTTCATACGGTCTTCCATGTTTCTATGTTGAAGAAGTGCCATTTCGATGGTTCCTATATCATTCGTTGGGATTCTGTTTTGTTCGATAAGAATCTTTCCTATTAGGAGAAGCCCGATATGTGTTCGAGATATCCCCAGTTGTTACAAGCTCAGGTATCTTCTCCGTTCTTTTTCCTTCGTCGCTCGAGGACGAGCGATGATTTAATTGGTATCTGATGTAATGACCCGTTTGGTTGTTATGGTATTTTTGGTGCTTTTGACCCTTCCCGAAGCTTGTTAGCTCACATTTGACCCGAGAGAACCACTGGCATGCTTCACGAGGTCTTTGGATATGATTTGGGTGACTTTTTGGGAAATTCGGTCTTAATGCGAAAATTGACTCAAGTTGACTTTGGGGTAAACGAACCTTTTTTGGGAATCAGTCGATTCTGAGAGGTCCGGGTGGTCTTTTAGAACTTGTGTGTATATTCGGTTCCCAATGCACTCGGGTGCATTTTGGGACTTGGGTTGGGAAATCGGATTTGAGGTATCGGGGGTTGACTCGGTCAACAAGACCTTCGTTGGGAATTCTGAGGCCACGAGTGCGTTCGTAGCGTGTTTATAATGTATGTCTGCATACATGGTATGTGAGCAGATGGCCTCAGTTGATAGTCGGGATTTCGAGTTGAGATTGTGAACTTGAGTTTAAGATTTCGGTGTCTGGTGTCTGCTATGGCAACACCATTACCGCTATAGCGGCACCGCCATGGCCACAAAAGCGGCGTAGTGAGAATTTGGTAGACCTCCATGACGGTCTGAGAAATCGCCATAGCGGGACTACCCTAGCGGTACCGATGCCGTAGAAGCGACGATGACTGAATCTGTGACTTAAAGTGACTAAAACCCTAGGCTATTGTCATTATTTGATATTCATATCCTAAGGCTTGGGAGGCGATATTTTAGAGGGTTTTGGCTATTTCTTCACAAAGGTAACTTCCTTGGCCTTAGAATCCTCCAGTTCTATTAATCCGTAATCTAAGGCTAGAATCCCTAGAGTCAAGAGGAATCAATTTGGGTTTTTCATGAAAGTTCATAAAAATGTTTTAGATTCTCTAAGTTGTTTATGTTGATGAAAATTGGTTGGGTTATTATAGAATTTGATATATCTAAGGTTGTTTATAAATTAGTGAATTGAAAAGTTAGGGTTTATACCCAAAATTGGGAGCTTCACATAGAATCCGAATTTGAGTATGTCACGAGTTAATATAGCTTCTAATTGATGGGAATTGATCAACTAGCACATTAATTTCATGTTGAGACCTATAGATTCCTAATTTCATCTTTCTAGTTCATAAACCCTATTCCATAGGTTGGGGATTTGGGTCTTGAATAGAAGTAGGGTTTGAATGATGTTCTTCTTGATTCTAATTTCATGATTCTGATATGTTTAGACTTAAATTATCTCGAGGCTTAAAGGAAGGGAAAAACTAAGGGTTG
The DNA here is from genome assembly GCF_019175385.1 of Lycium barbarum. Taxonomy (NCBI): domain Eukaryota; kingdom Viridiplantae; phylum Streptophyta; class Magnoliopsida; order Solanales; family Solanaceae; genus Lycium; species Lycium barbarum. Next base: position 70,117,969 of record NC_083346.1, read on the forward strand.
ATTGTTGGAGACTTTGTTGTTTGGCTCTCCAAGTAGGTTATGGTTTACCTTATGTTACACCTCGAAAAATCTTCCTTTGTTGCTCAATGAATGAACTAGTGAAGAGTACGAGTATCCGATGTTTTCCTGAGTAAGAAATAACATTTGACGACCCTAAGTAAGATTCCGAAGGCAATTGCCATAATGAATAATTATAGGTTTTGGAAATGTGAAAAGTTGCAAGTTTGCATTCTGGCCAGTTGGTCGTAAAATGAAATACGGACCGTAAAGTGGTATACGGTCTGTAAACTGCCATGTCGTATTTTGGCTTCCAAAACTTCAACTTTCTGCCAAATGAGCAAATGGTTAAACACGACCCAAAATACGGACCGTAAACTGCGTCCGTAAATCACCACATCTCAGTTTGAGTTTCTGGTTCTGATATGATTAAATACGACCACGAAGGACGATCCGTAAACTGGAATACGGATCGTAAACCAAGTTTACGACCACTGTGCACTTCAAATCAGATTTATAAGTCATTAAATAAGGGGACCAAGGCTTATTTCATTTCACTTCTACATCACACCCCTTCTCTCTACAACATCTCTCTACATATATTCCACAAGAATTCAAGGATATTTGGTGATCAACAACATAAATCAAGGGAATCAAGTGTAAGAAAACCATCAAGATCATCCAGGGTCAAGAAATCCAAATGGAGATAAACTAGGATTTTGCTCAAAGTGGAGTATTATCAACTAAAGCTTGTTCCTACAACACTTAAGGTACGATTCATGATATTTCTATGTTGTTTATGGTAGTTAAGAGTTGAAATACTTGGATTGTAGAAGAGTATAGAAAAATGAGTCATGAATATGGAATAGTGTCATTTTGAGAAATAGTATGAATTGAGCTATGGGTCTTGATGTATTGTGATGTAAATACGATATAAATGATGTTGAGAACATGAGATGAAAAATGTATGTAAATAGACGTCGTGTGTGTTATGGCCATGGTTATGGATGAATTGAATGTAAGTCTAGAAATATGGATAATGTGAATGAGTAATGGCTATTGTTATGGCATCGTGAATTTATTATTGACGTTTGGGAGTTGAGATACGTTATGGAGGAGATGTTGTCCGATTTTCTCTAGCTTTAGTCGTATATGCTAGCTATCGATTCTAATGATAGTATGACTTCAATGAAGGTAGAAACGCTAGCATTGGAGGAGAACGCGCAAGTGTAGAATAGTGCAACGGAAAGGTATGTAAGGCTAACCCTTCTTTCATGAGGCATGGTTCTTTGGCCAGTCATCTAAATCTTCTACGAGCTTATGATGTTCTCCAAATGCTTCTACCTTCAAAGCTACTAAGCTTATGATTCTCGATATGCTACGATTGTACTAAATTCCTCGCAGGACGAGTAGGCCTATTAAGGCAAATGTGACGAATGACGATAATAGTGATAATGATATCGATGACAATAATGATGACAATGATGATAATGATGTTAATAGAAATGATGCTTATGAGCTAGTATATGTATGACTATTATGGAACCCCGAGCTTATGAGGCCGGGCACGATATGTAAATAAGTATGTATACAATTACGAAACGCGCGCACACCTCTGCAGAGGGTACGGATAACCCTGACGCCTTGGTAGGGCCAGGTACGAGTAACCTTGAGCCTTGGTTGGCCAAGTATGTATGAAACACCGATCCTGTATGGTCGGGTATGCTATGTAAATAATGATGTATATGATATGATTATGTATATGATATGAATATGAACATGATACGATATGAATGTGAATAAGGGTGTATATACGAATACGAGCACGAATATGGTATGGATGCGAGTATGGATACGGATATGGATGTATGTACATAAATACGTATTAGAGGTGGTAAGATCCTATGTAAGGCAAGTAAGTGCCCATGATGATGACGTTACTATCTCCTACCTCCTGTTGTTTCTTATGTTGCACATTATGCTTTCATATTGATGTTGATCATGCTTTACATACTCAGTACATTCTTCGTACTGACGTCCTTTTATTTGTGGACGCTGCGTCATGCCCGCAGGTGCACAGGGAGACAGACTTGACCCATAGCCACTTTCTCAGAGATTTCATACCAGAGCTCCATTTCATTCGGAGCCATAACTTTTGGGTACTTATTCTTTTATGTATATAATTAAGGGCATAGCGGGGTCCTGTCCCGCTTATGTGATATGTTATATTCTTCTTAGAGGCTCGTAGACATGTGTATATGGTTAGATGTGTCTGGCCTTATCGGCCTATATTTTGTATAGCATATTGATAGCCTTGTCGACTCACGTACATTGATGTGGCATAAATGCCAATGATGATTTAAAGATGTTGTCGTCCAATGGGACTAGCATGATTGATGAAAAGATTTGTATGTTTTGCTATGTGGCTCACCTAGATGTTATGTGAAGGTATGTCGAGGGGTGCCTGGGTGGGATAGCATCGGGTGCTCGTCGCGGCCCACCTAGTCGGGTCGTGACAAAAGTGGTATCAGAGCAGTTCAGTCCTAGAGTGTGTCTACGAGCCGTGTCCAGTAGAGTCTTGGTTATGGGTGTGTTGCGCGCCACACTTATAAGCAAGAAGCTGCAGACATTTTAGGAATAAATGACCTTCTTTCTTCATAAGAATCGTGCGATAGAGAGATGATATAAGAAATTCTTGTCCATAATCGTGTGTTGTGTATTTCAAAGATGCCTAAAAAGAGAAAAGCTACAGAAGCCCAAAAGGGCAAGACGGTGGCGTAAAAGCGAGCTGAAAGAGCACCGCCACCGGTAGTAGAGGAAGGTGAGTCCCAGAGTGCGGCTCAATCTCAGTCCTCCCGGACAGTGCCTATTACTGAGGAGCGTGAGGGAGTCTCAGCCCCAGCTCCAGCACCTCCAGCTCCTCCACCGGATGCTTCGAGCCATGATGTGAAAGAGGCCATTAATTTGCTGACTCAATTCTTTGCGGCCCAGACTCAGAGGCAAAGTTCAGGGCAAGGTGATAGGGCTGTTAGTGCAAGGGCTCGTGATTTCATTACTTTGAACCCTCCAGAATTCTTTGGATCAAAGACGGAGGAGGACCCTCAGGATTTTATCGATGGTATGTTGAGGACGCTTCGATTGATACATGTTTCGGACACCGAGTCGGTGGAGCTAGCGTCATATAGATTGAGAGATGTCTCGACCCAATGGTATACAGTTTGGATGGCTTCACGGGGAGCCAATGCACCTCCCCTGGTATGGCAAGAGTTTGTTGATGCTTTTCTCTGACACTATATGCCTCCAGAAGTTCGGCGAGCAAGGGCCGATAAATTCTTGAACTTGAGGCAAGGTAGTATGAGTGCCCTAGAGTGTAGTCTCCGCTTTAACTCCTTGGCTAGGTATGCTTCAGCCATGGTAGCGGATATGGGTGACCGGGTATACCGATTTGTGAAGGGCCTAGGGCCACACTTGATGGATAGATGCTTGACTGCGTCCCTTCAGGACGGTATGAATATTGCGCGCATTCAGGCCCATGCTCAGAACTTAGAAGAAAGCTTGCAACAGCAGAGAAGTGAACGCGAGCAAGATAGGGGACATGGCAAGAGGGCTAGATCCTTGGGTCCGACGAGCGAGTTTAGAGGTGGGCACAGGTAGCAGTTTCCCAGGCATTCAGGTTATTCTATGACCAGTGCACCTCCACGGTTTTCAGGCCAGAGACTCGACAGACCTACTCATTCTGGGCCGAGTCAGAGTTATTCGGGGTCTCAGTTTAGAGATGATTCGGGTCAGGCAAGGCCGCCCGCACTACGATGTTCCCAGTGTGGGAAATTGCATTGGGGTCGATGTCGATTGGGTTCAGATGTTTGCTATTCATGTGGTCGACCAGGCCATATTATGCGTGATTGCCCCTCAGTTCATGGTAGGGGTAGGACCCAGCCTTCAGGGTCGGTAGCCGGATCTTCAGCATTTGTACGCCCTATGGGGCCAGGTTCACATGCGCCAGTCGGCCATGGTAGAGGCAGAGGGAGAGCCCCCAGTTCCAGCGGTCCTCAAAACCGTATTTATGCTTTGGCTGGACGCCAAGATCTTGAGTCTTCTCCTGACGTGGTCACATGTATATTATCGGTATTCTCTCATGATGTATATGCTTTGACTGATCCAGGCTCCACATTGTCATATGTTACTCCATATATTGCGGGTCGATTTAGAGTCGAACCAGAGTCGATTAAACCTTTTGAGGTGTCTACACCCGTGGGTGAATCGGTAATAGCTAGCCGAGTATATAGAAATTGTGTAATTATGATTTGTGATCATCGTACCATGATTGATTTGCATGAGCTAGAAATGGTGGATTTTGATGTTATTATGGGCAAGGACTGGTTGGCTTCTTGTTATGCCAATGTTGATTGTAGAATGAAAATGGTTCGTTTCCAATTTCCGGGAGAACCAGTTTTAGAATGGAAAGGGAATGAGGCATCACCAAAAGGTAGGTTTATTTCCTATTTAAAGGCAAGGAAAATAATCACAAAAGGTTGCATTTATCATCTAGTTCGGGTTCAAGATGTAGAAGCTGAATCGCCGACTCTTCAGTCAGTTCCCGTAGTAAACGAATTTCCGGATGTGTTCCCGGAAGAGCTTCCAGGCCTTCCTCCCGAGCGGGAGATTGATTTTTCTATTGATGTGTTGTTGGGCACTAAGACGATATCTATTCCTCCTTATAGAATGGCTCCTGCAGAATTGAAAGAGTTGAAGGAGCAATTGAAAGACCTGCTTGATAAATGCTTCATTAGGCCTAGTTCATCCCCGTGGGGAGCACCCGTATTGTTTGTCCGAAAGAAAGATGGCTCCTTGAGAATGTGCATTGATTATCGGCAGTTGAACAAGGTGATGATTAAGAATAAATATCCTCTTCTAAGGATTGATGACTTATTTGATCAATTGCAAGGTGCCAAGTGGTTTTCAAAGATTTATTTGAGGCCCGGGTATCATCAAGTGAGAGTTAGGGAGAAAGATATCCCTAAGACGGCCTTTAGAACAAGGTATGGTCATTTTGAGTTCCGGGTGATGTCATTTGGGCTAACTAATGCGCCGGCGGCATTTATGGATCTGATGAATAATGTGTTCAGGCCTTTTCTGGATTTATTTGTGATCGTATTTATCGACGATATCTTGGTGTATTCTAGATCTGAGGCAGAACATACGGATCATTTGCGTGCTGTCCTTGGAGTTCTTCGGACTCGAGAGTTGTTTGCAAAGTTTTCCAAATGCGAGTTTTGGTTGAACTCAGTTGCATTTCTGGGGCATATTGTTGCAGCCGATGGTATTCGATTGGATAGTCAAAAGATTGAGGCCGTAAAGACTTGACCAAGGCCCACAAGTCCTACGGAGGTTCGTAGCTTTCTGGGCTTAGCAGGTTATTACAGGAGGTTTGGTGAAGGCTTTTCTTCTATTTCTGCACCGCTCACAAAGTTGACCCAGAAATCAGCTAAGTTTCAATGGACAGATGCTTGCGAACGTAGTTTCCAAGAGTTGAAAGATAGATTGACTTCTGCCCCAGTCTTGACACTCCCAGAGGGATTGGAAGGATATGTTGTTTATTGTGACGCTTCAGGTGTTGGGCTAGGCTGTGTATTGATACAACATGGTAAAGTGGTTGCATATGCTTCAAGGCAATTGCGGAAACATGAGAAGAGTTATCTGACCCATGATCTAGAAATGGCCGCAGTGGTTCATGCGTTAAAGATATGGAGACATTATTTATATGGTGTCCATGTGGATATCTACACATATCATAAGAGTCTCCAGTACATCTTCAAGCAGAAAGAGTTGAATTTGCGGCAACGACGATGGTTAGAATTGCTAAAAGATTACGACGTTGATATCTTATATCACCCTGGAAAGGCAAATGTTGTAGCTGATGCCCTTAGCCGCAGATCGATGGGAAGTTTATGTGATGTACGACCAGAGAAGAGAGAAATGACCCGTGAGCTCCAGCAGTTAGCTAGCCTAGGAGTCCGAGTAGTGGACTCAGGTAGCAGAGGAGCTACTATTAAGAATTCTGCAGTCTCGTCGCTAGTAGCAGAAGTGAATGAGCGACAATATGAAGATTCCATGCTAATGCAGTACAGAGATACACTCCCTCAAAAAGAGGAGTCATCATTTGATATTTCAAGAGACAGAGTTCTCCGATGTAGAAGCAGATTATGTGTTCCCGATGTGGCAGATTTACGCCACCTGCTATTGAGGGAAGCTCATTGTTTCCGTTATTCTGTTCACCCCGGAGCGACGAAAATGTATCATGACCTTAAGTCTATATATTGGTGGAATGGAATGATGAAAGATATAGCGGAATTCGTAGCTCAATGTCCAAATTTCCAGCAAGTGAAAATCGAGCACCAAAAGCCGGGTGGATTGTTGCAAGCTATAGAAATCCCAACTTGGAAATGGGAAGTGATTAACATGGACTTCATTTCAGGCTTACCCCGTTCTCGACGTAAGTATGATTCCATATGGGTAATTGTGGATAGACTCACAAAGTCAGCTCATTTCTTACCGGTCAGAACGACGTACGTGGCAGAAGATTATGCAAAGCTTTATCTTAAAGAGATAGTGAGACTCCATGGTGTCCCAGTATCTATTATCTCGGACAGAGGAACTCAGTTCACGGCTAATTTTTGGAAGTCTTTCCAAGAGGGTTTGGGGACCCAAGTGAGCCTTAGCACGGCATTTCATCCACAGACCGATGGACAAGCTGAACGTACCATTCAGAATCTGGAAGATATGTTGCGAGCATGTATGCTAGATTTTGGAGGAAATTGGGATGGTCATTTTCCCCTCATTGAATTTGCTTACAATAACAGTTACTATTCCAGCATTCAAATGGCACCGTATGAAGCTTTATATGGGCGAAAGTGTAGATCCCCAATTGGGTGGTTTGAAACAGGAGAGACTAAATTGATAGGGCCAGACTTGGTCCAGCAAGCTATAGAGAAAGTTAAGCTTATACAAGATCGGTTGTTAGCATCCCAAAGTCGTCAAAAGTCCTATGCGGATAATCAACGAAGAGACTTGGAGTTCAGAGTGAAAGATTGGGTATTCTTGAAAGTGTCGCCTATGAAGGGTATAATGAGGTTTGGCAAAAAGGGGAAGCTTAGTCCCCGATACATTGGCCTTATGAGATTGTACGAAAAGTGGGCAAGGTAGCCTATGAATTAGATCTACCTCCGGATTTGGAGTCAGTCCATCCAGTTTTCCATGTCTCGATGCTTCGGAAGTGTGTAGGAGATCCTACTAAGATCGCGCCAATAAGTGATGTACATGTGACAGAAAAGTTATCTTATGAAGACATACCCATTGCCATCATAGATAGGCAAGTGCGGAGGCTTAGAAACAAAGAAGTGGCCTCAGTTAAGGTTCTATGGAGAAGCAGCAAACGAGAGGAAATGACATGGGAAGCGGAAGAAAGTATGCGATCCAGATACCCGCAGTTATTTCAGCCCGTGGAAGAAATCCAAGATGAGACGTCAAGATTTTAAGGTATGTATGTTTTCCTTTTATGATTTTTGGGTCGTGCGTGGCCAAATTTGTATGCTATTGTGTTGTGGCCCTGTGAGGCATCGATATTATGGGTTGTTGTGATAGGATGGTAGTGCCATATTATAGGGGAAACTCTGGCGAAATTTTTACAGGATTCCAAAAGACTTTAACATTCGAGGGCGAATGTTCTTAAGGGGGGGAGAATGTTACACCTCGAAAAATCTTCCTTTGTTGCTCAATGAATGAACTAGTGAGGAGTACGAGTATCCGATGTTTTCCTGAGTAATAAATAACATTTGACGAGCCTAAGTAAGATTCCGAAGGCAATTACAATAAGAGATAGGTTATGCTCCATAATGAATAATTATAGGTTTTGGAAATGTGAAAAGTTGCAAGTTTGCATTCTGGCCAGTTGGTCGTAAAATGAAATACGGTCCGTAAACTGCCATGTCGTATTTTGGCTTCCAAAACTTCAACTTTCTGCCAAATGAGCAAATGGTTAAACACGACCCAAAATACGGGCCGTAAAGTGGTTTACGGCCCGTAAACTGCGTCCGTAAATCACCACATCTCAGTTTGAGTTTCTGGTTCTGATATGATTAAATACGACCACGAAGGACAGTCCGTAAACTGGAATACGGACCGTAAACCAAGTTTACGACCACTGTGCACTTCAAATCAGATTTTTAAGTCATTAAATAAGGGGACCAAGGCTTATTTCATTTCACTTCTACATCACACCCCTTCTCTCTACAACATCTCTCTACATATATTCCACAAGAATTCAAGGATATTTGGTGATCAACAACATAAATCAAGGGAATCAAGTGTAAGAAAACCATCAAGATCATCCAGGGTCAAGAAATCCAAATGGAGATAAACTAGTGTTTTGCTCAAAGTGGAGTATTATCAACTAAAACTTGTTCCTACAACATTTAAGGTAAGATTCATGATATTTCTATGTGTTTAAGGTAGTTAAGAGTTGAAATACTTGGATTGTAGAAGAGTATTTCCTTTCCATTCTAAGACTGGTTCTCCCGGAAATTTGAAACGAACCATTTTCATTCTGCAATCAACATTGGCGTAACAAGAAGCCAACCAATCCATGCCTATAATAACATCAAAATCCACCATTTCTAGCTCATGCAAGTCAATCATGGTACGACGATCACAAATCACAATTACACAATTTCGATATACTCGGCCATCTATTACCGATTCACCCACGGGTGTAGACACCTCAAAAGGCTTGATCGACCCCGGTTCGACTCTAAATCGACCCGCAATATATGGAGTAACATATGACAATGTGGAACCCAGATCAATCAAAGCATATACATCATGAGAAAATACCGATAATATACTTGTAACCACATCAGGAGAGGACTCAAGATCTTGGCGTCCAGCCAAAGTATAAACACGGTGTTGAGGATCGATAGAACTGGGGACTCTCCCTCTGCCTCTACCATGGCCGACTGGCGCATGTGAACCTGGCCCCATAGTTAGTACAGACGCTGAAGATCCGGCTACCGACCCTGAAGGCTGGGTCCTACCTCTACCATGAACTGAGGGGCAATCATGCATAATATGGCCTGGTCGACCACGTGAATAGCAAACATCTGAACCCATTCGGCATCGACCCCAATGCAACTTCTCACACTGGGAACATCGTGGTATGGGTGGCCTTGCCTGACCTGAATTGTCTCTAAACTGAGACCCCGAATAGCTTTGACTCAGCCCGAAACGAGGAGGTCTATCGAATCTCTGGCCTGAAAACCGGGGAAGTGCACTAGTCATAGAATAGCCTGAGTTCCTAGAAATCTGCGATCTGTGCCCACCTCTGAACTCACTCATCTGGCCTGAAGATCTGGCCCTCTTGCTATGACTCCTATCTTGCTCGCGTTTATTTCTCTGCTGTTTAAAACTTTCTTCTAGGTTCTGAGCATGAGCCTGGATGCGTGCAATATCCATGTTGTCCTGAAGGGACGCAGTCAAGCACCTATCCATCAAATGGGGCCCTAGGCCTTTAACAAATCGGTGCACCCGGTCACCCATGTCCGCTACCATGGCCGAAGCATACCTAGCCAAAGAATTGAAGAGGAGACTATACTCTAGAGCACTCCTGCTACCTTGCCTCAAAATTAAGAACTTATCGGCTCTAGCTCGCCGAACTTCTGGAGGCATATAGTGTCGGAGGAAATCATCAACAAACTCATGCCATACCGGGGGAGGTGCATTGGCTCCCCATGAAGCCATCCAAACTATGTACCATTGGATCGAGACATCTCTCAATCTATACAACGCTAAATCCACCGATTCGATGTCCGAAGCATGTATCAATCGAAGCGTCCTTAACATACCATCAATGAAGTCCTGAGGGTCCTCCTCTGGCTTTGACCCAAAGAATTCCGGAGGGTTCAAAGTAATAAAGTCACGGGCTCTTGCACTAACAGCCCTGTCACCTTGCCCTGCACTTTGTCGCTGAGTCTGGGCAGCAACCAACTAAGTAAGCAAGTGTATGGCCTCTTTTACATCTTGGCCCGAAGCATCCGGTGGAGGAGCTGGAGGTGCTGGAGCCGGGGCTGAGGCTCCCCCACGCTCCTCTAATATAGGTACTGAACGGGAGGACTGAGATTGGGCCGCACTCTGGGACTCACTTTCCTCTACTACCGGTAGCGGTGCTCTTTCAGCCTGCTTTTCTGCCACCGTCTTGACCTTTTGGCCTGCTGTAGCCTTTCTCTTTACAGGCATTTCAGAAATACACAACACACGATTAAGGGACAAGAATTTCTTATATCATAGCTCTATCGCACAATTCTTATAAAGAAAGAAGGTCATTCATTCCTAAAATGTCCGCAGCTTCTTGTTTATAAGTGTGGCGCGCAACACACCCATAACCAAGACTCTACTAGACACGACTCGTAGACACACCCTAGGACTGAACTGCTCTGATACCACTTTTATAACGACCCGTCTAGAGGGCTGCAACGAGCGCCCGGTGATAGCCCACCCGGGCACCCCCTTGACTTACACTTATACTTATATCTAGGAGAGCCACATAATTAAACATACATTTCTATTCATCATTCATGCTAGTCCCATTGGTAGACAATGCTTTTATATCATCACTGGCATTTATGCCACATCAATGTACATGAGCCGACAAGGCTATCCAAACGATATATAAAATATAGGCCGACTGGGCAAGACATATCTAACCATATACACATGTCTACGAGCCTCTAAGGAGAGTATGTCGTATCACATAAGTGGGACAGGACCCCGCTATGCCCATAATTATATACACAAAAGATTAAGTACCCAAAAGCTATAGCTCCGAATGAAGTGCAGCTCTGCTATGTAGTCTCTGAGAATGTAGCTACGGATCAAGTCTGTCTCCCTATGCACCTGCGGGCATGACGCAACGTCCACAAACAAAAGGACGTCAGTACGAAGAATGTACTGAGTATGTAAAGCATGATCAATATCAATATAGAAGCATAATGAATCAACATGAGAAAATATCACAAGATGGAGGACGGTAATATCATCGTCATAGGCACTTACTTGCCTCACATAGGACTTTCCATTTCCAATGCGTATTTGTATGCTTACCTCCAAATCGTATTCGTTCCATATTTGTACTAATTTTCGTATACATACCCTTATTCACGTTCATATCATATCATATTCGTATCCATATCATATACATAATCATATCATATACATAACATTTACATGGCATACCCGACCATGTAGGATCGGTGTTTCATACATACTTGGCCAACCAAGGCTCAAAGTTACTCATACCTGGCCCTACCAAGGCTTTAGGGTTACACCTACCTGGCCCGACCAAGGCGTCAGGGTTATCCGTACCATCTGCAGAGGTGTGCGCGCGTTACGTAATCATATACATACTTATTTACATATCTTAGCCGTCCTCATAAGCTCGGGGTTCCATAATAGTCATACATAGACACATATACACAATAGCTCATAAGCATCTTTACTATTTACATCATTATCATAATCGTCATCAACATCATTGTTACTATTATCGTCATTCATCACATTTATCTTTATAGGTTTAATCGTCATACGAGGAATTTAGTACAATCCTGGCGTATCAAGAATCGTGAGCATTACTAGCTCGGAAGATCAAATCATTTAAAGGATGTCATAGTCTCATAGAAGATTTAGATATTTGGCCAAAAAACCATGCCTTATGAAAGAAGGGTTAGCCTTACATACCTTTTCCGTTGAACTATTCTACACCTGTGTGTTCTCCTCAAATGCTAGCGTTTCTACCTTCATTAAAGTCATGATATCGATAGAATCGATAGCTAGCATATATGACTATGGTCGTTATTCATCCACATTATCCAATGTTGTTTTTAATTACTCTTATCAATGGCTATAACACATGACTACGTCCATTTACATACCTTGTTCACCTCACGTTCTCAACATCATTCATAGCATATTTAGATCACAACACATCAAGAAACATAACTCAATTCAAACTATTTCTCAAAATGACACTATTCCACATTCATGACCCATTTTTCTATACCCCTCTACAATCCAAGTACTTCAACTCTCAAATACCTTAAAAAACATAGAAATATCATAAATCTTACCTTAGATGTAGTAGGAACAAGCCTTGGTTGATAATACTCCACTTGAGCAAAACCCCAGTTTACCTCCAATGAGATTTCTTGACTTGAATGATCTTTAATGGGTTTCCTTACACTTGATTCACTTGGTTTATGTTGTTGATCACTAATAATCCGTGAATTCTTGTGGAATAAATGTAGAGAGATGTTTTAGAGAGAAGGGGTGTCATGTGGAAATGAAATAATAAACTTGGTCCCCTTTTTAATAACCCAAAAATCTGATCTGAAATGAACAGTCGTCGAAAGTGCACAGTGGTCGTAAACCCAATTTACGGGTCGTATTCCAGTTTACGGTTCGTATTCTGTGGGCTTATTTAAGCATGCTAGAACCAAAAAGTATGCTGGGGATCATGGTGATTTACTATCACAGTTTACGGGCCGTATTTCAATTTACGGTCCGTATTCCAAGTTGTATTTAACCATTTGAACATTTGACAGAAAGTTTAAGTTTTTGAAGTTGAAATACGACATGGCAGTTTATGGCCGTATACAACTTTACGGTCCGTATTTCATTTTACGACCAACTGGCCAAAGTGCAAACCTGTGACTTTTCCACATTCTCAGAACCTATAGTTAGTCATTATGGATCATAACCTATCTCTTATTGCAATTTCCTTTGGAACCTTATTTAGGGTCGTCAAACGTCGTTCCCTTCTTATTAAAACATCGTATACGCTATGTCCTTTGTTAGCCTACCTACTGTACATTCGTGGGGAAATTTTCAAGGTGTAACAGAGAGAGAGAGAAAGAGAGATTGTCAATAACTCTAATGAAAATAGGGCGCCAAGTTTTTGCTTACATAGATGTTTCAATTTTTTATGGAAAATGAAATGTTGACCAAATAGGTATGTAAATTTTTCCCCTGCAATTTATTTGTTACTGCAGTTTAGTCTGGAAGGTGCTTACAGGGATAGCATCATTACAAAAGCTGTAACATTTCACCAAACTCCTTCGTATTATGAGTGGTCAAATGAATGATGCCATGTTGCCTTGGGCTCCTCCATCAAAATATCCTGATCAAACACTACTGCGCAAATCAATGCTTTAATCAGTATTTCATTAAAGAAAAATACCTCTCGGAATTAATATTGTGAAAGAAGCACATGATTGTGAATTTCACGTGTTTTAGGATTTGAGTCTACAACTTTATAAAAGCTGCAGGGAAGCACAAACAGGAATGTCTGATGGACAATGTTTACAAATTTAAGCTACTTTCGCCTGTCTGGTCTGATCACTGTAATTACATCTTGCACACAATAATATTACCAGTTGTAGCTTAATGATACACACCTTTATAAATTCTTCATATATAAGAAACAAAATTAACAATGTTATTCTTCATAAAAAAAAATAGTAACAATGCTATTAAATGCATTGACGGTGTTATTAGTAAGTTCATGTTTTAGTTTTCACAATTTCGTACTATTGGTAGTTCTAGTTAGATCTTGAATGGGTGCATATATTAAGGATGCATGTTCAGTGTGCCTATCGTCCATAGACAATAAGCTCTGAGCTACTGCTGCTAGAAATCCTCTTGGAATTAAGGTCAAATGTAATATGGACAAAATCAAGCAGGTCGTGGGTTAAAGCAGTGGAAACTGCCTCTTGCAAAAATACAAGATAATGCTGTATACAATAGATTTCAATAGTCCAACCCAATCTCAGACCCTGTGCAAATGAGACTGTAAATAATTTGTAAGTTGCTCAAGATAGTTCTAAAAGAAACAAAGGGAACTTGATGAAGCAGCAAAAATCCTCATGTCAAAAGTCTTCATTCTTCCTGATTCCGAAGGCCAGTGGTTGAAGCAGGAAAGGAGGTTTGGGACTGTAAAAAATTTGTATATTGCTCGAGATAGTTCTACCTCGGTTGTTATTAACTTATCTTATTAGTGTTCTTAATATTAGTTTTAACAGGATATAGGTACATGAGATGATTCAAAAGCAAGTGACCAAGATTACTAAGGTGCTAAATTATGCAACTGTGGATCACTTCTCAGGTATATGTTCCATGACTATCATCCGTAAGTCCAACCCTGACTTCTGATATCTATGAGTAAGTAAGCCAACTTGTAACTTGTTTCTGTTGAAAATTTTAATCGGAATGGCAAAACATGGTTCTTATTTGTTTGTTGATTTTGAGACTTAGAAATGAAGTCTGATTCTTTAGATTCCCGAATATGGTCAAGGCTGTTTAACTTGGATGTCGATATGTTAGGGAGGAAGAAGGATTGATGCTTAAATTGGACTCGAGAAAAGTTATGAAATTTGCACTTGTGGCTTATTGGACAGGGCTGTGCAAATGTAGGATTAAAAATGTACTTGAGGGATAACACTAAAAATCTCGTTTTAGGTGATAGAGATGCACTTTACTTGTAGTTGTTCAGGAAGGGCTGGTCGCAGGGTTTGTCCTTCTATTGGCTCTTTCTCTTTTTTATATTCCTTTTCTCTACTATTTTTATTTTGAAAGAATGAAATAAGGATATACTAACAATTTACCCATACAGGTACCAAAATTTTATCAAAGGCGGGCAAGAAAGGAGCCTAATCACAGCATGAATGGTTGCACTACATTTTGTTAATATGCAAATTGAAGATATGTCTACCGTGCAACATCCAAGAATGGACATTATTTTTCCCAATGTATGTAGGGCTCCTTCTCAAAGTGTATCTCTCAATCAAAAAGTGATAAAGTTAAGTTTAAGATGGTGTAAACTTTAATGAGATGGCTTGTTCAAATCATGTGCTACATCGCATTCAATTTTGGAAAAAATTACAATACTCAAGTTTTAGCAAATAGAGCTGGTTGTATGCCCTTCAGATCTCCTTCGTGTTGGGCCCGTGCTGGAACGGGCCATTCCCCCTACTCTATACACATGCAGTCAATATAATATTCAAGAATTTGCTCATGTTTTTTGAATTTCTAATATATATAAGTGCCTACCATAGACGAACACAACATACCCAAATTGTACTAAATAGTTATTGGAGTTGTACAACAAACTTGGCTTCTTATCCTGTTGACACGCGTATTGATGGTTTTCACCAGCATAGCACATGTACCACTTTCCATGAAAAAAATAAATTACCTCAAACTCAAAATTAGCGACGACTTAGATCTCTTTCTTCTTCGATTTGTTTTCTATTATATATAAGTGTTACACCTCGGAAATTTCCCGGTAAACGTACAATGAATAGACTAATGAAGAATACGAGTATATGGTGTTTTAATCAGAAGGGAATGACGTTTTACGACCCTAAGTAAGATTTCAAAGGAAATGAGAATAAGGGATAAGGTTATGCTCCACAATGACTAATTATAGATTCTAAAGACGTGAAAGTTGCAGACTTGCACTTTGGCCCAGTTGATCGTAAAATGAAATACGGACCGTAAAGTAGTATACGGCCCATAACCCACCATGTCGTATTCCAACTTACAAAACTTCAACTTTCTGTCAAATGTTCAAATGGTTAAATACGACTTGGAATACGGACCGTAAATTCAAAATACGGCCCGTAAACTGCGATCGTAAATCACCATGATCCCTAGCATACCTTTCTGGTTTTGATATGCTTAAATACGGCCCGTAAACTGGGATACGGACCATAAACTGGGTTTACGACCACTGTGTACTTCAACTACTGTTCATTCCAAATCAGATTTTAAGTCATTAAAAGGAGACCCAAGCTCATTAAATTCATTTCATCTTCACGATATTTCTCTCTAGAAACCTCCAGAATACTCTCCACTCTTCCATTACAAGAAAATAAAAAGGAATCCATGATCAATAACACCAAATCCATGAAACAAAGTGTATGAAACCTAGCTAAAGTTCATCTCTCTCAAGAAAACCCAAAGGAAGTGAAGTAGGGTTTTGATGCTAGAGTAGAAATTCCATTCAAGGCTTGTTCAACCATCATCTAAGGTAATTTTCATGACTAAACCATGTTGTTTAAGGTATTGGAAGGTTAAGATACTTGAATTGTAGAAGGACATAGGAAATGGGTCATTAATGAGTGAATAGTGTCATGGTTGGATGGTAGTTGGATTGAATCATGAATGTTGGTGTGTTGTGATTATGAATACGTTATAAATGACGTTTAGGCCATGAAATAAGTATTATATACGAGGAAACGCGATAGTAAGCTATAACGATAAATGTGGAGAAATTGAAGAGAAATGGTGGATTGTGGTCAATGTTTATGAATGATGATTGTTGATTGCAATATTGTGAATGTTGTTGTGAGCATTTGGGAGTTGATATAGAACATGGGAAAAGTAGTGTAAACAAAGGAAGTGCTGCCCAATTTTCCCTAGCTTTAGAAATCCCGTTCTTATAATTGCTTAGCTAATAACAATATAAATTCTCTTGAAGGTAGAACGTGTGCATTAAAGAAGAACAAGCAAGCGATAGATTAGCTAAACGTCAAAGGTATGTAAGGCTTATCCCTTCCTTCAAAGGCATGAATCTTTCAAGCTTTCCATGATCCTCCTATATGATGAAACTTATGAGTTCTTAATTATAATAAATTACATACGAGCATGATAATGAGTTAAAGTATAGAGATTCGATAGTTCATTTATATGATGATCCCATAACGCTGATGATGTCATTATTGTTAACACTCACCTTATGCACTATTTCCTTCAAGATGAGGCAAAGTGCTCATGAATTTTCATAATATAATCGGGGGTTTACGACCTTACGTCACCCCGACATAGCTATGGTTGTCTTCAAAGTTTGATGTATGCTCCTAATGCTAAATGTGAAATGATGTAAAGTCATGGTATGTTTATAAGATGATAAAAAATACTAGCTTATAATATGCCTACGTTATGTATGGATATGCCAAGTTATAATAAGATTATGATACGTTCATGATATGTGCAATAGTGATGGGTAAAGATTGATTATGTGATGATGAAATTCCACCGCGCCAGAATGGCCGGGCATGTCACCGCTAAGGCGGGCTGCATATGGTTCCACCGTGCCTAGATGGTCGGGCATGTCACCGCTAATGCGGGCTGCGATGTTACACCGAGCCTAGAGGGCCGAGCATGATCACCACTAGTGGGCGGCATATGATGGTTACCCGGACGCGGGATAACGATGAGGATTGTGATGCGACGCGATATGTGATGTGATGACATATGTACCATGATTATGTAAAATATGATATATGTACGAAATGTATTTGCTTATGACACTCTTGCAGGTTATATCTTTCTCTTATGGCTCACGCTCCTCCTATTATATTTATTTCACTCTTGTCTTACATACTCAGTACAATATTCGTACTCACGTCCGTTTTCTTTGGACACTGTGTTCATGCCACAGGTAGACAGGGAGGCGAGCTCGAGCCAGACTCGTAGGAGCTGTTAGCCGATTGAAAGCACTCCTTTGTTCCGGAGGTGCTTGAATATTCTTTTGTGTATGATTGTATATGTTGGGCTCGACGGGGTCTTGTCCCGTCTATGCGTTTTGTACTTCAGTAGAGGCTCGTAGACACACAGTGTGGGTTATGTGGTCTGATAAAGTCACTACGGTATAATTGTATATATATATATATTATTCTTGATAGCCAAAAGGGCTTATGTATATGAAACTATTTATGTTTACAAATGAAACATGACTTTCTTATGATTTAAGTATATAATCGATAAAAGAGTAGTTAATGAGCATGATGAGTGGTGGGATGAGTGGTGCTCGGTGGTTAGCCCCGGGTACCCGTCGCGGCCCCTAGCTGGGTCGTGACAAAAGTGGTATCAGAGCGGTTCAGTCCTAGGAAGTGTCTACGAGCCGTGTCTAGTAGAGTCTTCTTTATGGAGTGTTGCGCACCACATCAATAAACAAGAGGCTACAGGGCATTTAGGAAAAATGACCATCTTTCTTCTCATGAGATCATGCGATAGAGCCATGTATAAGATTTTATTTTCCCTAACAGTGTGTTATGATTTCAGAATGCCGCCAAAAGGAAAGGCTACAGCGGTCCAGAAGGGTAAGACTATGACAAAGAGGCGGGTAGAAAGAGAGCCTCCGATGAATATAGAGGAAAGCGAATCACATAATGAGGCCTTGTCTAATACTTCTTCTACCCCGCCTAATGTGGAAGAACAAAGAGGAGCTCCAGCTCCAATCCCTCCATCGGTTGCTTCGGGTCAACAAATGACCGAGGCCATCGATTTATTGACACAATTGGTCGCCGCGTAGGCACAACGACAAAATGTGAGTTCAACTGATCGGGCAGCAAGTACCAAATCCCGTGATTTTATGAGTCTAAATCCTCCGGAGTTCTTCGGGTCAAAACCGGATGAAGACCCGCAAAGTTTCATAGATGAGATGTTGAGGACATTGAACATTGTCCATGCCTCTGAAACTGAATCCGTGGAGTTGGCATCTTATAGACTCCGGGATGTGGCAGTTTTATGGTACAACAACTGGGTATTATCAAGAGGAGAGAATGCGCCTCCTCCGGTTTGGCAAGAATTCGTGGATGCATTTATTCGTCACTATTTTTCACCTGAGGTCCGCCGAGCTAGAGCAGATAGATTTCTAAATCCGAGGCAAGGATTGCTTGATGGCCTCTTTGCAAGAAGGGATGTATATTTCCCGAATACAAGCCCATGCCCAGAACTTAGAGGGACGGCAACAACCACAAAGGGGTGATCGCGACAGTGATAGAAGACAAAGCAAAAGGCCTAGATCTATGGGCACAAGCAGTGATTATAGAGGGGGATCGAGGCAGACCCATTCACGACATTCAGGTCAGTCAGTGACTAGTGCGCCTCCACGATTCGCGGATAGGGGATTTTATCGCTCTTTTCCTTCAGGACAGGGTCAGAGTTCAAGAGCTTCGGGTTCTCAATTTGGGGGTGATTACAGGCAGAGGAGACCACCAGTTCCACGATGTAGCCGGTGCCGGAAATTGCACTCGGGGCCATGTCGTCAGGACACGGATACTTGTTATGTTTGTGGACAGACTGGGCATTTGATGAGAGATTTTCCCTCGCGGTATGGTAGAGCTGCGGTTCAGCCCACAGGCTCAGCAACTGGTTCTTCCTTAGCGCGCCCGGTAGGGCAGACTCCCCAGATGTTAGCAGGCCGAGGTAGAGGCAGAGGGGCAGCATCTACTTCAGGTGCCACTCAGCCCCGTCGATATGCTTTAGCCGGGCGGCAGGATCTTGAGTCCTCTCTGAATGTGGTTACAGGTACATTGTATATATTTTCCCGTGACGTATATGCATTGATAAATCCGGGTTCTACATTCTCTTATATTACTCCATAGGTTGCTTGTCGTATTGGGGTGATGTCACGACCCGTCTAGAGGGCCGCAACGAGCACCCGGTGCTAGCCCACCCGGGCACCCTTGTCTTACACATATACTTACATCTAGGTGAGCCATATGATTAAACATACATCTTTTTTTTTTATTAATCACGCTAGTCCCATTGGACGACAATATCTTTAAATCATCATTGACATCAAATGTATATAAGCCGACGAGGCTATCAAAAGATATACAAAATATAGGCCGACAAGGCCGGACACGTCTAATCATACACACGTGACTACGAGCCTCTAAGGATAGTATAACATATCACATGAACGGGACAGGACCCCGCTATGCCCACAATTATGTACACAAAAGAATAAGTACCCAAAAGCTATGGCTCCGAATGAAATGGAGCTCTGCTGTGAAGTCTCTGAGAAAGCAGCTATGGATCAAGCCTGTCTCCCTGTGCACTTGTGGGCATGACGCAGCGTCCACAAACAAAAGGACGTCAGTACGAATAATGTACTGAGTATGTAAAGCATGATCAATATCAATATAGAAGCATAAATAGCAACATAAGAAATAGCATAGGATGGGAGATGGCAATATTGTCGTCATATGCACTTACTTGCCTTTCATAGGAACTTTCCCTTGCTAATACGTATTTGTGTACATACATCATTATCCGTATTCCGTGATAGCACCCGTACCATATTTGTGCTCGTATTCGTATACATGCCCTTATTCACATAATACATAGTCATATCATATTCGTACTCATATCATATACATAGCATTTCCATAGCATACCCGACCACGTAGGATCGGTGTTTCATACATACTTGGCCAACCAAGGCTCAAGGTTACTCATACCTCACCCTACCAAGGCTTCAGGGTTATCCGTACCCTCTGCAGAGCTGCGCGCGCGTTACGTAATCGTATACATACTTATTTACATATCATACCCGGCCTCATAAGCTCGAGATTCTATAATAGTCGTACATATACATAATAGCTCATAAACATCTTTACTTTTAATCATCGTTAAAATAATCGTCATCGTTATTATAATTATAGTCATCATCAATAGCATTATCACTACTATCGTCAACCACCTCTTCTACCTTAATAGGCCTACTAGTAATATGAGAAACTTAGTACAATCGTAGCGTATCAAGAATCGTGAGCTTACAAGCTCGGAAGATCAATTCATTTGGAAGACAACATACTCGTATAGAGGATTTAGATGTTTGGCCAAAGAATCATGCCTTATGAAAGAAGGGTTAGCCTTACATACCTTTCCGTCGCACTATTCTACACTTGCGCGTTCCCCTCCAACGTTAGCGTTTCTACCTTCATTAAAGTCATACTATCATTAGAATCGATAATTAGCACACATGCCTAAAACTAGGGGAACATCGGACAACATTTCCTTCACATCATAATTCAACTCCCAAACGTCAACAATACATTCACAATATCATAACAATGGCCATTAGTCATTCACATTATCCACATTCCTCAATTTACTTTCGTTTGCCCATATCTATGGCTATAACACATGATTTCGTCCATTCACATACAATGTCTATTTCATGGTCTTTCAACGTCATTTATAACCTATTCATGTCACAATATAACAACAAGAGTCACAATTCAATTCAAACTACTTTCTCAAAATGTCACTATTCATCATTCATGACCCCCTTTTCTATACTCATCTAATGTCCAAGCATTTTAACTCTCAAATACCTTAAACAACATATAAATACCATAAATCTTACCTTAGATGTTGTAGGATCGAGCCTTGGTCGAAATACTCCACTTGAGCAAAAACCCTAGTTTTCCTTCAATGAGATTTCTTGACTTGAATGATCTTAATGGGTTTCCCTACACTTGATTCACTTGATTTGTGCTGTTGATGACTAATAATCCTTGAAATCTTATGGAATAAATGTAGAGAGATGTTTTAGAGACAAGGGGGTGTCATGTGGAAATGAAATAATAAACTTGGTCTCTTATTTAATAACCCAAAATCTGATCTTAAGTGAGCAGCACAGTGGTCGTAAATTTGGTTTACGGTCCGTATTCCAGTCTACGGACCGTCCTTCGTGGTCGTATTTAATCATAACAGAACCATAAACTCAGGTTGAGACATGGTGATTTACGATCACGGCTTACGGGCCGTAAACCACTTTACGGTCCATATTTCAGGTCGTATTAAACCATTTGATCATTTGGCAGAAAGTTTAAGTTTTGGAAGACAAAATACGACATGGCAGTTTATGGGTCGTATACCACTTTACGTTCCGTATTTCATTTTACGTGCAACTGGCCAAAATGCAGATCTGCAACTTTCCACATTTTCAGAGCCTATAATTATTCATTATGGAGCATACCCTATCTCTTATTGCCATTTCCTTCGGAATCTTACTTAGGGTCGTCAAATGTTATTTCTTACTCATGAAAATATCGGGTACTCGTACTCCTCACTAGATCATTCACTTGCGTACCAACGGAAAATTTTCCGAGGTGTAACATTCTCCCCCCCTTAAGAACATTCGTCCTCGAATGTTAAAGTCTTCGGGGATTCTATAAAAATTTCGCTAGAGTTTCCCCTATAATATGGCACTACAATCCTGCCACAACAACCCATAATATCGATGCCTCACAGGGCCACAACACAATAGCATAAAAATTTGGCCACACACGACCCAAAAGCATAAAAAGGGAAAACATGCATACCTTATGGTCTTGATACCTCATCTTGGATTTCTTCCAAGGGCTGAAACAAATGCGGGTATCTGGATCGCATGCTTTCTTCCGCTTCCCATGTCATTTCCTCTCGTTTACCGCTTCTCCATAGAACCTTAACTGAGGTTACCTTTTGTTTCTAAGCCTCCGTACTTTCCTATCTAGTATGGCAATGGGTACCTCTTCGTAAGTCAATTTCTCTGTCACTAGCACATCATTTACTGGGACGATCCTAGTAGGATCTCCAACACATTTTCGAAGCATTAAGACATGAAAAACTGGATGTACTGACTCTAAATCGGGAGGTAGATCTAACTCATAGGCCACTTTGCCTATTTTGCGCACGATCTCATAAGGCCCAATATACCGGGGGCTAAGCTTCCCCTTCTTGCCAAATCTCATAACGCCCTTCATTGGCGATACTTTCAAGAACACCCAATCTTTCACTTGGAACTCTAAGTCTCTTCGACGATTATCCGCATAAGACTTTTGGCGACTTTGAGCTGCCAATAACCGATCTTGTATGAGCTTGACTTTCTCTATGGCTTGCTGGACCAAGTCTGGCCCTATCAATTTGGTCTCGCCTATCTCGAACCACCCAATCGGGGATCTACACTTTCGCCCATATAAGGCTTCGTACAGTGCCATTTGAATGCTAGAATGATAACTATTATTGTAAGCAAATTCAATGAGTGGCAAATGATCATCCCAACTACCTCCAAAATCTATCATACATGCTCGTAACATATCTTCAAGAGTCTGAATAGTACGTTCAGCTTGTCCATCGGTGTGTGGATGAAATGTCGTGCTAAGGCTCACTTGGGTCCCTAAACCCTCCTGGAAAGACTTCCAGAAATTAGCTGTAAACTGAGTCCCTCTATCAGAGATAATAGATGCTGGAACACCATGGAGTCTCACTATCTCTTTAACATAGAGCTTTGCATAATCTTCTGCCATATAGGTCATTCTGACCGGTAAGAAATGAGCTGACTTGGTGAGTCTATCCACAATCACCCATATAGAGTCATACTTACGTCGAGAACGGGACAAGCCTGAAATGAAGTCCATGTTAATCACTTCCCACTTCCAAGTTGGGATTTCTATGGCTTGCCACAATCCGCCCGGCTTTTGGTGCTCGATTTTCACTTGTTGACAATTGGGACATTGAGCTACGAATTTCGCTATATCTTTCTTCATCCCATTCCACCAATATATAGACTTAAGATCATGATACATCTTCGTCGCTCCGGGGTGGATAGAATAATGGGAACAATGAGCTTCTCTTAATATTTGGTGGCGTAAACCTGCCACATCAGGAACAGATAATCTGCCTCGACGTCGGAGGACTCCGTCACCTGAAATATCAAATGATGACTCCTCTTCCTGAGGGAGTGAATCTCTGTACTGCATTAGCGTGGAATCTTCGTATTGTCGCTCTTTCACTTCTGCTACTAGCGACGATGTTGCTGTGTTCTAAATAGTAGTTCCCCTGCTACCTGAGTCCACTACTCGAACTCCTAGGCTAGCTAGCTGTTGGAGCTCACGAGCCATTTCTCTCTTCTCTGGACGTACATCACATAAAATTCCCATAGATCTGCGGCTGAGAGCATCAACTACAACATTTGCCTTTCCGGGGTGATACAAGATATCAACATCATAATCTTTTAGCAACTCTAGCCATCGTCGTTGCTGCAAATTTAACTCTTTCTGCTTGAAGATATACTGAAGGCTCTTATGATCGGTATAAATATCCACATGGACACCGTATAGATAATGTCTCCATATCTTTAAGGCATGAACCACTGCAGCCAATTCTAGATCGTGGGTCGGATAGTTCTGTTCATGTTTCCATATTTGCCTTGAAGCATACGCAACCACTTTACCACGTTGCATCAATACACAACCTAGCCCAATGCCTGAAGCATCGCAATATACAACATATCATTCCAATCCCTCTGGAAGTGTCAAGACGGGGGCGGAAGTCAATCTATCTTTCAACTCTTGGAAGCTACGCTCGCAAGCATCTGTCCATTGAAACTTTGCTGATTTCTGAGTAAACTTTGTGAGTGGTGCAGAAATAGAAGAAAAACCTTCAACAAATCTCCGATAATACCCTGCTAGGCCCAGAAAGCTACGAACCTCCGTAGGAGTCGTGGGCCTTGGCCAAGTCTTCACGGCCTCAATCTTTTGACTATCCACTCAAATGCCATCGGCTGCAATAACATGCCCCAGGAATGCCACTGAGTTCAACCAAAACTCACACATGGAGAATTTTGCAAACAACTCTCGAGTTCGAAGAACTCCAAGGACAATACGCAAATGATCCGCATGCTCTGCCTCGGATCTAGAATACACCAAGATATCGTCGATGAATACAATCACGAACAAATCCAGAAAGGGCCTGAACACATTGTTCATCAAATCCATAAACACCGCCGGTGCATTAGTCAGCCCAAATGACATTACCCGGAACTCAAAATGACCATATCTTGTCCTGAAGGCTGTCTTTGGGAAATATTTCTCCCTAAATCTCACTTGGTGATATCCAGACCTCAAATATATCTTCGAAAACGACCTGGCACCTTGTAATTGATCAAATAAGTCATCAATCCTCGGAAGAGGATATTTGTTCTTAATCGTCACCTTATTCAATTGCCGGTAATCAATGCACATTCTCAAGGAGCCATCTTTCTTTCGGACAAACAATACGGGTGCTCCCCACGGGGATGAACTAGGCCTTATAAAGCCCCTTTCAAGCAAGTCTTTCAACTGCTCCTTCAATTCTTTCAATTCTGCGGGTGCCATTCTATAAGGAGCGATAGATATAGGCTTAGTGTCTGGCAACACATCAATAGCAAAATCAATCTCCCGCTCGGGAGGAAGGCCTGGAAGTTCCTCCGGGAGCACATCCGGAAATTCATTTACTACGGGAACTGACTGAAGGGTTGGCGATTCAGCTTCTATATCTTGAACTCGCACTAGATGATAAATACATCCTTTTGTGATCATTTTCCTTGCCTTTAGATAGGAAATAAACCTACCCTTTTGGCGATGCCGTATTCCCTTTCAATTCTAAGACTGGTTCTCCCGGAAACTAGAAACGAACCATTTTCATTCTACAATCAACATTGGCATAACAAGAAGCCAACCAATCCATGCCCATAATGGCATCAAAATCTACCATCTTTAGTTCATGCAAGTCACCTATAGTACAACGGTCACATATCACAACTACACAATCACTATATACTCGGCTAGCTGTTACCGATTCACCTACGGGTGTAGACACCTCAAAAGGTTTGATCGACTCCGGCTCAACTTTAAATCGGCCCGCAATATATGGAGTAACATAGGACAATGTGGAGCCCGGATCAATCAAAGCATATACATCATGAGAGAATACCGATAATATACCTGTGACCACGTCAGGAGAAGACTCAAGATCTTGGCGTCCAGCCAAAGCATAAATACGGTGCTGAGGACCGCTAGAACTGGGAACTCTCCCTCTGCCACTACCATGGCCGACTGGCGCCTGTGAGTCTGGCCCCATAGGGCGCATAGAAGATGAAGATCCGGCTACTGACCCTGAAGGCTGGGTCCTACCTCTACCATGTACTGAGGGGCAGTCACGCATGATATGGCCTGGTCGACCACATGAATAGCAAACATCTGAACCCATCTGGCATCGGCCCCAATTCAACTTCCCACACTGGGAATATCTTGGTGTGGGTGGCCTTGCCTGACCCGAATCATCTCCAAATTGAGACCCCGAATAACTCTGTCTCGGCCCTGTACGAGCAGATCTATCAAATCTCTGGCCTGAAAACTATGGAGGTGCACTAGTCATAGAATAGCCTGCATGTCTGGGAAACTGCTGCCTGTGCCCACCTCTAAACTCACTCATCGGACCTGAAGATATGGCCCTCTTGCTATGTCCCTTATCTTGCTCACATTCACTTCTTTGTTGTTGCAAACTTTCCTCTAAGTTCTGAGCGTGGGCCTGAATGCGTGCAATATCCATACCGTCCTGAAAGGACGCAATCAAGCATCTATCCATCAAATCTGGCCCTAGGCCTTTAACGAATCGGTGTACCCAGTCACCCATATCCGCTACCATGGCTGAAGCATACCTAGGCAAGGAGTTGAAGCGGAGACTGTACTCTAGAGCACCCATGCTACCTTGCCTCAAATTTAAGAATCGGCTCTAGCTCGCCGGACTTCTGGAGGCATATAATGACGGAGAAAAGTATCAAAAAACTCTTACCATACCGGGGGAGGTGCATTGGCCCCCCGTGAAGCCATCCAAACTGTATACCATTGGATCGAGACATCTCTCAATCTATATGACTCTAGCTCCACCGATTCGGTGTCTGAAGCATGTATCAATTGAAGCGTCCTCAATATACCATCAATGAAATCCTGAGGGTCCTCCTCCGGCTTTGACCCAAAGAATTCCGGAGGGTTCAAAGTAATGAAGTCACGGGCCCTTGCACTAACAACCCTATCACCGCACCTTGAACTTTGCCTCTGAGTCTGGGCCGCAACCAATTGAGTCAGCAAATTAATGGCCTCTTTCACATCTTAGCCCGAAGCATCTGGTGGAAGAGCTGGAGGTGCTGGAGCTGGGGCTGAAGCTCCCTCACGCTCCTCAGTAAAAGGCACTGTCTGGGAGGACTGAGATTGAGCCGCACTCTGGGACTCACTTTCCTCTACTACCGGTGGCGGTGCTCTTTCAGCCCGTTTTTCTGCCACCGTCTTGCCCTTTTGGGCTGCTGTAGCCTTTCTCTTTTTAGGCATCTCTGAAATGCACAACACACGATTAAGGGACAACAATTTCTTACATCATAGCTCTATGGCACGATTCTTATGAAGAAAGAAGGTCATTTATTCCTAAAATGCCCGCAACTTCTTGATTATAAGTGTGGCGCGCAACACACCCATAACCAAGACTCTACTAGACAAAGCGCGTGGACACACCCTAGGACTGAATTGCTCTGATACCACTTTTGTCACGACCCGTCTAGAGGGCCGCAACGAGCACCCGGTGCTAGCCCACCCGGGTACCCTTGGCTTACACATATACTTACATCTAGGTGAG
The DNA here is from genome assembly GCF_019175385.1 of Lycium barbarum. Classification (NCBI taxonomy): domain Eukaryota; kingdom Viridiplantae; phylum Streptophyta; class Magnoliopsida; order Solanales; family Solanaceae; genus Lycium; species Lycium barbarum. The sequence continues at coordinate 70,145,302 of NC_083346.1, forward strand.
CCATACGGTTAAACATACATCTTTTTTTTTTATTAATCACGCTAGTCCCATTGGACGACAACATCTTTAAATCATCATTGACATCTATGCCACATCAAATGTATATAAGCCGACGAGGCTATCAAAAGATATACAAAATATAGGCCGACAAGGCCGGACACGTCTAATCATACACACGTGACTATGAGCCTCTAAGGAGAGTATAACATATCACATGAGCGGGACAGGACCCCGCTATGCCCACAATTATGTACACAAAATAATAAGTACCCAAAAGCTATGGCTCTGAATGAAATGGAGCTCGGCTGTGAAGTCTCTGAGAAAGCAGCTATGGATCAAGCCTGTCTCCCTGTGCACCTGCGGGCATGACGCAGCGTCCACAAACAAAAGGACGTCAGTACGAAGAATGTACTGAGTATGTAAAGCATGATCAATATTAATATAGAAGCACAAATAGCAACATAAGAAATAGCATAGGATGGGAGATGGCAATATTGTCGTCATATGCACTTACTTGCCTTTCATAGGAACTTTCCCTTACTAATACGTATTTGTGTACATACATCATTATCCGTATTCCGTGATAGTACCCGTACCATATTTGTGCTCGTATTCGTATACATGCCCTTATTCACATTCATATACATAGTCATATCATATTCGTACTCATATCATATACATAGCATTTCCATAGCATACCCGACCACATAGGATCGGTGTTTCATACATAATTGGCCAACCAAGCCTCAAGTTTACTCATACCTGGCCCTACCAAGGCTTCAGGGTTATCCGTACCCTCTGCAGAGGTGCGCGCGCGTTACGTAATCGTATACATACTTATTTACATATCATACCCGGCTTCAAAAGCTCGGGGTTCTATAATAGTCGTACATATACATAATAACTCATAAACATCTTTACTTTTAATCATCGTTAAAATAATCGACATCGTTATTATCATTATAGTCATCATCAATAGCATTATCACTACTATCGTCATGCACCTCTTCTAGCTTAATAGGCCTACTCGTAATACGAGAAACTTAGTACAATCGTAGCGTATCAAGAATCGTGAGCTTACAAGCTCGGAAGATCAATTCATTTGGAAGACAACATACTCGTATAGAGGATTTAGATGTTTGGCCAAAGAACCATGCCTTATGAAAGAAGGGTTAGCCTTACATACCTTTCTATCGCACTATTCTACACTTGCGCGTTCCCCTCCAACGTTAGCGTTTCTACCTTCATTAAAGTCATACTATCATTAGAATCGATAATTAGCACACATGCCTAAAACTAGGGGAAAATCGGACAACATTTCCTTCACATCATAATTCAACTCCCAAACGTCAACAATACATTCACAATATCATAACAATGGCCATTAGTCATTCACATTATCCACATTCCTCAATTTACTTTCGTTTGCCCATATCTATGGCTATAACACATGATTTCGTCCATTCACATACAATGTCTATTTCATGGTCTTTCAACGTCATTTATAACCTATTCATGTCACAATATAACAACAAGAGTCACAATTCAATTCAAATTACTTTCTCAAAATGTCACTATTCATCATTCATGACCCCCTTTTCTATACTCATCTAATGTCCAAGCATTTTAACTCTCAAATACCTTAAACAACATATAAATACCATAAATCTTACCTTAGATGTTGTAGGATCGAGCCTTGGTCGAAATACTCCACTTGAGCAAAAACCCTAGTTTTCCTTCAATGAGATTTCTTGACTTGAATGATCTTAATGGGTTTCCTTACACTTGATTCACTTGATTTGTGCTGTTGATGACTAATAATCCTTGAAATCTTATGGAATAAATGTAGAGAGATGTTTTAGAGACAAGGGGGTGTCATGTGGAAATGAAATAATAAACTTGGTCCCTTATTTAATAACCCAAAATCTGATCTTAAGTGAGCAGTACAGTGGTTGTAAACTATTTTGGAAGCCAAAATACGACATGGCAGTTTACGGGCCGTATACCACTTTACGGTTCGTTTTTCATTTTACGTGCTACTAGCCAAAATGCAGATCTGCAACTTTTCACATTTTTCAGAGCCTATAATTATTCATTATGGAGCATAACCTATCTCTTATTGCCATTGCCTTCGGAATCTTACTTAGGGTCGTCAAATGTTATTTCTTACTCATGAAAATATCGGGTACTCATACTCCTCACTAGTACATTCACTTGCGTACCAACGGAAAATTTTTCGAGGTGTAACAGGTGGAACCTGAGCCAATCAAACCTTTTGAGGTGTTTACTCCGGTAGGTGATCCCATGATAGCAAAGCAAGTGTATAATAATTGTGTAGTTGTGATATGTGATCGACAGACCAAAGCTGATTTAATTGAACTGGAAATGTTAGATTTCGATGTAATTATGGGTATGGATTGGTTGACATCATGTTATGCTAATGTCGATTGCCGAACGAAAGTGGTGCGATTTCAATTTCCGGGAGAGCCTGTGCTTGAATGGAAGGGTAATACAGCATCTCCAAAGGGTAGGTTTATTTCCTACCTTAAGGCAAGGAAGATGATAGCCAAAGGCTACATTTATCACTTAGTTCGGGTCCGTGACATCGAGGGAAAGCCGCCAACTTTCCAATCAGTCCCGGTAGTGAATGAATTCCCAGACGTGTTTCCAGACGAACTTCCAGGTCTTCCTCCAGGAAGAGAGATTGACTTCGCCATTGATGTGTTGCCGGACACCAACCCTATTTCTATTCCTCCTTATCGAATGGCTCCGGCAGAGTTGAAAGTGTTAAAGGCACAGTTGAAAGATTTGCTTGAAAAGGGGTTTATTAGACCCAGTTCATCACCGTAGGGAGCACTAGTATTGTTTGTGAGAAAGAAAGACAGATCCCTACGAATGTGCATCAATTATAGGCAATTGAACAAGGTGATGTTAAAGAATAAATATCCTCTTCCAAGGATTGATGACTTATTCGATCAATTGCAAGGTGCCAAGTGGTTTTCTAAAATAGATTTGAGGTCGGGCTACCACCAAGTGAGAGTTAGAGAAACGGATATTCCCAAGACAGCCTTCAGAACGAGATATGGCCACTATGAATTCCGAGTGATGTCGTTTGCGTTGACTAATGCTCCGGCCGTGTTTATGAATTTGATGAACAATGTATTCAGGCCTCTCTTGGATCTATTTGTGATAGTATTTATTGATGATATTCTGGTGTATTCTCGAACGGAATCAGAACATGCAGATCATTTGCGAATTGTTCTTGCCATTCTTCGAGCCCGAGAATTGTATGCAAAATTTTCAAAGTGCGAGTTCTGGCTAAATTCTGTGACATTTCTGGGCCACGTTATTTCAGATGATGGCATTCGAGTCGACACTAAGAAAATTGAAGTTGTGAAGACTTGGCCAAGGCGTACGACGCCTACAGAATTTCGTAGTTTTCTGGGTTTGGCAGGTTATTATAGGAGATTCGTAGAGGGCCTTTTCATCTATTTCAGTCCCATTGACGAAGCTAACCCAGAAGTCAGCCAAATTTCAGTGGAATGATGCTTGTGAGCGCAGTTTCCAAGAGTTGAGAGGCAGATTGACCTCAGCTCCAGTCTTAATCCTTCTAGAAGGGTCAGATGGATATGTGGTGTATTGTGACACTTCCGGTGTCGGATTAGGATGCATATTGATGCAGCACGGTAAAGTTATTGCATATGCTTCGAGACAATTACAGAAACATGAAAGGAATTATCCAACTCATGTTCTCGAATTGGCTGCGGTTATTTATGCCTTAAAAATATGGAGGCATTATTTGTATGGTGTGCATGTTGATATTTATACAGATCACAAAACTCTTCAGTACATTTTCAAGCAGAAGGAGTTAAACCTGCGGCAAAGGCGGTGGTTAGAATTGTTAAAAGATTATGACGTGAACATTTTGTACCACCCTGAAAAAGCGAATGTAGTAGCCGATGCACTTAGCCGCCGATCAAAGGGCAGTTATTGTGAGGTCTCTCCGGAAAAGAAAGAGATGGTTCATGAACTCCACCAACTAGCTAATTTTGGAGTGCGTGTAATCGATTCAGGTAATGTGGGGATTAGTATCAATGATCCCACAATTTTTTCCTTGGACATGGAAGTGAAAGAATGGCAATATGAAGATCCTCAATTATGTCGTTACAGAGACACATCTTATGGAAAGAGAAGTCTTCATTCGAAGCTTCTATAGATGGAATTCTTAGATACCGGGGCAGGTTATGTGTGACAAATGTAGCAGAAATGCGCCGACAAATTCTAGAAGAAGCACATTGTTCTCGATATTCTATTCACCCAAGTGCAACCAAAATGTATCGTGATCTCAAGATGATGTACTGGTGGGATGGCATGAAGAGAGACATAGCGGAATTTATAGCGCAGTGTCCAAACTGTCAACAGGTAAAAGTTGAACATCAGAAGCCATGAGGCTTATTGAAGTAATGGAAATCCCTACTTGGAAATGGGAAGTGATCAACATGGATTTTATTGTGGGGTTACCCCGTTCTCGTGGCAAGTATGATTCCATATGGGTGATCGTGGATAGATTAACAAAGGCAGCCCATTTTCTCCCAGTTAAGACTACATATTCAGCCGAAGATTATGCGAGGTTATATCTCAAAGAAATTGTGCGACTTCATGGTATTCCATTGTCTATTATTACAGATAGGGGAGCACAGTTTACAGCCAAGTTTTGGAAGTCCTTCCAAGAAGGTCTAGGCACTCAAGTGAAGCTTAGCACGGCATTTCATTCGCAGACCGATGGGCAAGCCGAGCGTACTATTCAGACCTTGGAAGATATGCTACGAGCATGTGTGCGGGATTTCGGTGGAAGTTGGGATGATCATTTACCCTTAATTGAATTTGCATATAATAATAGTCATCATTCTAATATTCAAATGGCTCCATATGAAGCTTTATATGGGAGAAAATGTAGATCCCCAATCGGATGGTTTGAAATAGGAAAAGTACAGCTAGTAGCCCTCGAATTGATTCAGCAAGCGGTGGAAAAGGTTAAGGTGATCCGAGATTGATTGTTGACAGCCCAAAGTCGCCAAAAGTCTTATGTGGACAATCGCTGACGAGACTTGGAATTTCAAGCGGGTGATTGGGTATTTTTGAAAGTATCGCCAATGAAAGGGGTGATGAGATTTGGCAAGAAAGGGAAACTAAGTCCTAGATATATTGGACCCTATAAAATTATCCGCAAGGTGGGTCATGTAGCCTATGAACTGGATTTGCCTTCGGAGCTTGAATCAGTCTATCCAGTCTTCCACGTTTCGATGCTCCGCAAGTGTATTGGAGATCCCACAAAGATTGTCCCGACAGATGATGTGCAAGTGACAGAAAAGCTAACCTATGAAGAGGTGCCTATTGCTATTCTAGACAGGCAAGTGCGAAGACTCCGAAATAAAGAGGTAGCTTCAGTTAAAATCTTGTGGCGAAACAATAACCGAGAAGAAATGACTTGGGAAGCGGAAGAGAGTATGAAGTCCAAGTACCCGCATTTATTCCAACCCCCAGAAGAGATTCAAGATGAAACGCCAACGATATAAGGTATATATATATATATATATATATATATATATGCTTACTTTTCATGCTTTTGGTCGTGTGTGGCCATAGACATGTTGATATTGTGATGTAGCCCTGTGAGGCAATGATATTATGGGTTGTTGTGACAGGATGGTAGTGCCATATTACAAGGGAGACTCTGGCGAAATTTTCGTACATTCCTGAGTGTTTAACATTCGAGGACGAATGTTCTAAAATGGGGGAAGAGTGTTACACCTCGGAAATTTCCCCGTGAACGTACAATGAATAGACTAACGAAGAATACGAGTATATGGTGTTTTAATCAGAAGGGAATGACATTTGACGACCCTAAGTAAGATTTCAAAGGCAATGGGAATAAGGGATAAGGTTATGCTCCACAATGACTAATTATAGATTCTAAAGACGTGAAAGTTGCAGATTTGCACTTTGGCCCAGTTGATCGTAAAATGAAATATGGACCGTAAAGTAGTATACGGCCCTTAAACCACCATTTCGTATTCCAACTTACAAAACTTCAACTTTCTGTCAAATGTTCAAATGGTTAAATACGACTTGGAAAACGGACCGTAAATTGAAATACGGCCCGTAAACTGCGATCGTAAATCACCTTGATCCCTAGCATACCTTTCTGGTTTTGATATGCTTAAATACGACCATGAAATATGGCCCGTAAACTGGGATATGGATCGTAAACTGGGTTTACGACCACTGTGCACTTCAACTACTGTTCATTCCGGATCAAATTTTAAGTCATTAAAAGGAGACCCAAGCTCATTAAATTCATTTCATCTTCACGATATTTCTCTCTAGAAACCTCTAGAATACTCTCCACTCTTCAATTACAAGAAAATCAAAGGGAATCCATGATCAATAACACCAAATCTATGAAACAAAGTGTAGGAAACCTAGCTAAAGTTCATCTCTCTCAAGAAAACCCAAAGGAAGTGAAGTAGGGTTTTGATGCTAGAGTAGAAATTCCATTCAAGGCTTGTTCAACCATCATCTAAGGTAAGTTTCATGACTAAACTATGTTGTTTAAGGTATTGGAAGGTTAAGATACTTGAATTGTAGAAGGACATAGGAAATGGGTCATTAATGAGTGAATAGTGTCATGGTTGGATGTTAGTTGGATTGAATCATGAATGTTGGTGTGTTGTGATTATGAATACGTTATAAATGACGTTTAGGCCATGAAATAAGTATTATATACGAGGAAACGCGATAGTAAGCTATAACCATAAATGTGGAGAAATTGAAGAGAAATGGTGGATTGTGGTCAATGTATATGAATGATGACTGTTGATTGCAATATTGTGAATGTTGTTGTGAACGTTTGGGAGTTGATATAGAACATGGGAAAAGTAGTGTAAAAAAAGGAAGTGCTGCCCAATTTTCCCTAGCTTTAGAAATCCCGTTCTTATAATTGCTTAGCTAATAACAATATAAATTCTCTTGAAGGTAGAACGTGTACATTAAAGAAGAACAAGCAAGCGATAGATTAGCTAAACGTCAAAGGTATGTAAGGCTTATCCCTTCCTTCAAAGGCATGAATCTTTCAAGCTTTCCATGATCCTCCTATATGATGAAACTTATGAGTTCTTAATTATACTAAATTACATACGAGCATGATAATGAGTAAAAGTATTGATATTCGATAGTTCATGATATGATGATCCCATAACGCTGATGATGTCATTATTGTTAACACTCACCTTATGCACTATTTCCTTTAAGGTGAGGCAAAGTGCTCATGAATGTTCATAATATAATCGGGGGTTTACGACCTTACGTCACCCCGACATAGCTATGGTTGTCTTCAAAGTTTGATGTATGCTCCTAATGCTGAATGTGAAATGATGTAAAGTCATGTTATGTTTATAAGATGATCAAAACTGCTAGCTTATAATATGTCTATGTTATGTATGGAAATTCCAAGTTATAATAAGATTATGATACGTTCATGACATGTGCAATAGTGATGGGTAATGATTGATTATATGATGATGAAATTCCACCGCGCCAGAATGGCCGGGCATGTCACCGCTAAGGCGGGCTGCATATGGTTCAACCGTGCCTAGATGGCCGGGCATGTCACCGCTAAGGTGGGCTGCGATGTTACACCGAGCCTAGAGGGTCGGGCATGATCTCCACTAGTGGGCGGCATATGATGGTTACCCGGACGCGGGATAACAATGAGGATTGTGATGTGACGAGATATGTGATGTGATGACATATGTACCATGATTATGTAAAATATGATATATGTACGAAATGTATTTGCTTATGACACTCTTGTAGGTTATATCTTTCTCTTATGGCTCACGCTCCTCCTATTATATTTATTTCACTCTTGTCTTACATACTCAGTACAATATTTGTACTGACGTCCGTTTTCTTTGGACGCTGTGTTCATGCCCACAGGTAGACAGGGAGGCGAGCTCGAGCCAGACTCGTAGGAGCTGTTAGCCGATTGAAAGCACTCCTTTGTTCCGGAGGTGCTTGATTATTATTTTGTGTATGATTGTATATGTTGGGCTCGATGGGGTCCTGTCCCGTCTATGCGTTTTGTACTTCAGTAGAGGCTCGTAGACACACATTGTGGGTTATGTGGTCTGATAAAGTCACTACGGTATAATTGTGTATATATTATTCTTGATAGCCAAAAGGGCTTATGTGTATGAAACTATTTATGTTTACAAATGAAACATGACTTTCTTATGATTTGAGTATATAATCGATAATAGAGTAGTTAATGAGCATGATGAGTGGTGGGACGAGTGGTGCTCGGTGGTTAGCCCCGGGTACTCGTCGCGGCCCCTAGCTGGGTCGTTACAATAAGTGTCCAAGAGGGATTAACACAGCAATGAATACTTGTACCAAAAGCTATATAAATTGTACACTTTAGCCAACTACTTTTTTACCCCACGTGGACATATGTCATAATACTTAATATTTATTCTCTTCTCATGTATACAAGTATGCACTTCAATTTTAATTCTCCAACAAACTTATTTCTTTTGTGCACTTTTACTTGTTCACTTTTGATTTTTCACGTTTTTTAAGAATTAACAAATGAAGTACTCCCTCCGTCCCATATTACTTGGCCACACTACTAAAAATTTCTAATATGTATAAGTGTCCAATAGGGGCGAGCACAGCAACAACAAATTGTACAAAAAGCTATCTGAGTTGTACATTAAATTTGGACTTATTTCAATTGTACTTGGTTTCCCACCTATTCTCTATACATGTGTATTCCACTTTTACATTATCATATTGTTTTACTTCTACACTTCATTTTATTGCTCTACTATATAAAGCACATGAAACTGCACTATAACCAAGGACTAACATGTGTACATTTCAGAAGTTTAACATTAATTCTACCTCTTGTGTGTTTACTTTTTAAGTCCCACGTGTCCGCAGTATCTCAATTGTCCTTTCATTTCCTTCATTTGGCATATATTCCCTCTATCTCAATTTAAGTGTCTAAGTTTGACTAGACATGGAGTTTAAGAAATAAAGATAAACTTTTAAATCTTGTGGTTCTAAATTAAAAATGTGTATAATATAATCAAATATCCTTTGAATCTTGTGATTATAAACTTGACATGTATAATATTTGAATTATCAACTAAATAAATATAAAAAGAGGCGGACATAACCAAAATAACACAAATTTTAAAAACAATTGAGAAATTAAGGGGAAAAATAAGAGGAAAAGTAACAAAATACAACTTGGTGGTTCATATAGTTGGTACTCTGAATTTGAGATTTTCTTTAAATTTTTCTTGTTTAAATTAGAGTTTTGCTATTAATTTTGGTGAATTTATTCCACAAATTTCTTTGTTAATTAGATCTAACGCAATATCTTAATAGTCCTTTCATTTGGCATATACTCCCGCTATCTCAATTTAAGTGTCTAAGTTAGACTAGACATAGAGTTTAAGAAATAAAAATAGACTTTTGAATCTTGTGGTTCTAAATTAAAAAGGTGTACAATATAATAAAATATCCTTTGAATCTTTTCTATATTATTATTTTTCCTATTTAATATATATAAGTGTCCAAGAGGGACTAACACAACTGTGAATGCTTTTACCAAAAGCTTTATAAATTGTACACGCAATGAATGTTTGTACCAAAAGCTATATAAATTGTACACTTTAACTAACTATTTTTTTATCCCTCGTGGACTTATGTCATAGTACTGAATATTTATTCTCTTCTCATATATACACGTATGCACTTCATTTTAATTCTCCGACACATATTTATTTCCTCCGTGCACTTTTACTTGTTCACTTTTGAAGGGCTGCTTGGTGGTTCATATAGTTGGTACTCTGAATTTGAGATTTTGTTGTTTTAATTTTTCCTCTTTAAATTAGAGTTTTGCTATTAATTTTGGTGAGTTTATTCTACAAATTTCTTTGTTAATTAGATGTAACGCAATGTCTAAATTGTCCTTTCATTTTCTTCATTTAGCATATACTCCCTCTGTGATGTGATTCTTCGAGTTAACAAAGAACCAATCGACCAGGATCTTATTCTTGAAGCGATTGATGGGCTGAATTCAAGAAACGGACGTAAATCGGGCTATACTTCTCGAAATTATGTGATTTCAATACTAGGAGAAAGATGACGATTTGAACTATAAAAATACCAATTGAATCGTTTAAAACAAGTAAATGTTGAGGGCACAACGATGGAAAGGAAATTAGGATTCTGGGTATGAAATAAAACGAATTGGTTTTCAAGAAACGCGTTCTTGAATGATCAAGAACCAACAAAATTCCTAAGTCACCACTTGAAATCAACTTACGTGATAAAGAAACACCACACGCTATTGAAAACAAGATAAAGACTATCACCACCTTGCTTGGAACCAAAAACAAGGATAAAGAAGACCAAATAGAGAAAATAACTCTATTGCAAACTAGGGTTTATGCTCAAAAACGTGAATAGTATATTTACAAGTCATGAGAATCCTTTATATAGGTCTAGGGTCTCTTTTTTTATGTCTACAAATTCCTATTATACTCTATAAAGGAAATAACTAAAAACAAGGAAAGTAAAATCCCTATTCTACAAGGAAAAGAATAAAGAAAACTAGAATCCTTCTAGAACTAGCATAAAGATCCTACTAATAATAGGAAATTAAATCCTACTATGATATAAATCAAGAAACAAGAAATCTATTTAGAAAAGGATTCAAGACACAAGAATGGGAAATAATCTTCAAACTTGAGCTTCTTGGACTTTTCTTTTTCTTGAATTTCAGTCTTGTGTTTCTTGATTTTCTTGAATTTCTTGATATTCTTCGTCTTTCATCATTCTCCCCTTGTTGAGAAAGACTCGTCCTCGAGTCTAAAGGCTCCATAAATGGTGAAAGATTAGCAAAATAAAATAAAATGGAACAACCCATACCACCAGGCTTTAAGTTGCATTTTTCTAGTTTTTCATAGAGTTTCATCATGTTGAAAGGAGTCTTTACATATGGCCGAACTAAATCCCACTTCCTTAGTAGTAGTAACTTTATACCATGATTTCTCAAACGTAGAATCTTAAACTGATCTTCAATGTATAAACCATGATCACAGCTTATTTCCTTTTGATCTTCATGAATCTTGAACACTCCCGTGTCGATGTGGTATTTGCATGCAAAACCTGAGTTAGTGCCACAAAAACCTTTAAATAAATCAAATTCATGTACCTTTGGATCAGGGTTAGAGAATAAATCATGTCTTCTTATGAGCTCCTTGATGATTTTGATGCTCTCATATTTGACATGATTATAGCCATTAACCTCAATGAAATTGAGAGATCTTAAATTGACACATTCTTGCAAAGGTTCATCCTTTCGAGGAATAATTCTTGCTCGAACTACATCATATAATAAACTCTCATTCATAGACTCTTTTTTCATAAACTCGGCCTTTTTCCCTTCCAAATCTTCATAGACTATTGGTCCTATGAAATACGCTGCTTTGGTTGGTGTGGAGTAAGAAACAAAATCTATATTCTTTTCAAAAGCTCTTAATGGTGGAAACTCAATCTCACAAATGGTTGGATGCTCTAATGGATCCTCATCAAACTTTGGAGGTAAATCCTCAACTTGTGGGTCTAATTCATTCTTCTCCTCCATTTGCAATTCTACATTGATGGGACCAATGATTTGTAATTCGGTCACAAACGAATCATCAACATACTTGGAGTTTTTAGCAACATCTTCTGGATTCAAGGGAGCCAACTTAATTTTTCATGCATCCTTTGTAAAAGAATAGGTATCACAATATTCATCATAGTTAGCACACCTTTCATACACCCATGGTCTTCCAAGTAATAAGTGGCAAGTATCCATCTTTGTTACATCACACAAAACAAGATCATTATATATTTTGCCAATAGAAAAAGAAACTAGGCATTGATGAGTTACTTCTAAACCGCCATCATCATTCTCAAATTTGATGCTATAAGGATATGGATGAGGTTTTGTTGACAAGCCAAGTTTAGAAACCATCTCTTCAGAAAAAACATTAACATGACTTCCTTTATCAATGATTACCGAACATACCTTATCACGGGAGGTACATCTAGTGCGGAAAAGAGATTCCTTTTTCCATAGTTTTTCATCTTCTTGAACCAAACATCCTCCTCTTGGTTGCATACTCATCCTACTCCTCAACTGTGCTCTGATACGAAATTGATATGATTCTTCGAGTTAACAAAGAACCAATCGACCAGGATCTTATTCTTGAAGCGATTGATTGGCAGAATTCAAGAAACAGACGTAAATCGGGCTATACTTCTCGAAATTATGTGATTTCAAGACGAGGAGAGAGATGACGATTTGAACTATAAAAATAACAATTGAATCGTTTAAAACAAGTAAATATTGAGGGCACAACGATGGAAAGGAAATTAGAATTCTGGGTATGAAATAGAACGAATTGATTTTCAAGAAACGTGTTCTTGAATGATCAAGAACCAACAAAATTCCTAAGTCACCACTTGAAATCAACTTACGTGATAAAGAAACACCACACGCTATTGAAAACAAGATAAAGACTATCACCACCTTGTTTGGAATCAAAAACAAGGATAAAGAAGACCAAATAGAGAAAATAACTCTATTGCAAACTAGGGTTTATGCTCAAAAACGTGAATAGTATATTTACAAGTCATGAGAATCCTTTATATAGGTCTAGGGTCTCTTCTTTTATGTCTACAAATCCCTATTATACTCTAGAAAGGAAATAACTAAAAACAGGGAAAATAAAATCCCTATTCTACAAGGAAAAGAATAAAGAAAACTAGAATCCTACTAGAACTAGGATAAAGATCCTACTAATGATAGGAAATTAAATCCTACTATGATATAAATCAAGAAACAAGAAACCTATTTAGAAAAGGATTCAAGAAACAAGGATGAGAAATAATCTTCAAACTTGAGCTTCTTGGACTTTTCTTTTTCTTGAATTTCAGTCTTGTGTTTCTTGAATTTCTTGATATTCTTCATCTTTCATCACTCTGTCTCAATTTAAGTGTTTAATTTTGACTAGACACGGAGTTTAAGAAATAAATATAGACTTTTGAATCTTGCGGTTCTAACTTAAAAATGTGTATAATATAATAAAATATCCTTTATATCTTGTGAATATAAACTTGACATGTAGGATATTTGAATTATCAACTTACTAAATATAAAAAGAGGCGGACATAACCAAAATAAGACAAATTCTAACATCAATTGAGAAATTAAGGGGAAAAATAAGAGGAAAAGAAAGAAAATATGGAGACTCACTAAGGAGAATCGCGGTATTCTTTGCAAAATATACAAATCATAAAGACTAACTGAAGTGAGTAACCAAATTAATCATGTTGGGCCCCGTGCATTGCACGGGCATAGTTTGCTAATTTATAGATACACATCGCATATAATTACTTTCGTTTTACAATATCAACTTATTTTTACATCGTATATAATCTGCTTTATTTTTTAAAGGGTCTGTGACCGCATGTATCTTTTGGATTTTCGGTAACATTGGCTTATGAATGATTAATGACGGTTAGACATGACATTGGATTAGACTTGAGGTATTGAGATTCTAGATCCCAAATTTCCTTATTCCATTTTCTTAGTTTAGTTTTTATCTTCCATTGATTTTTATTTAAAAGACGTAAGAGGTGACAAATCTTTTACTATCTTAGTCGCCTCATATATTTTCCGTCGGATTCAATCTGACTTCTAGTTGGTTAATCTATATATCTATAATATAAAGCTCATAGATAAGGTGATGTGACACCTCTCTATGGTCTAGAATATCATTTATTCATTTTCTCCTTTTTTTGGACTTTTACCGCATTTTTATTATGCTATATATTACAAATAAACCAAAAGCTGCTCTCTTAATTCTCTTAATTACACCTTTTAATTTTATTTAATGGCACCCTTTCCCCTTCCTCTATAACTGTTTTAAAGAGTATCATTTACATCTGATTTCCTGGGTCTTTGCTAATCGGTACGGCAGTAAGATAAGCATCAGAAAATTGTTACATGGCTGCAGCAGGTATCCTCTTTTTCTTGGAACGTCTGTGCTATTTTTCTATAGGATACACTTGAATGGAGACTAGGCTTCCATTGATCAAGCAGCCTTATTTGACTAATGAATTGCTTTTTTATCTTATAGGACACTATTTGGCAAGCAGATTAATGAATTATTTTGTGGTAATTTTGAACATACTCCTTTTGCTATTCCTTCGACTATGCTTCACTTACCTCTAGTCACGTATCTCCACCAAAAATGAGTTTGGCAAAAAAGAAAGAAAGGAAAAGAAGAGTAATGTCGGTTGCGGGAAATATCAATCTCAATATTCAAGGTATTATTCTCATTAATATTTTTTTCCTTTTATCCATTATTACTGTTTTATTTTTGTATTATTTTTTAAAGCTAATAATGCAATAATTTTTAAAAAGAAATAAAGAACGGTGGATGTAAATATCATAGCCACAAAATAAAATTCAAAGCCAACTGAAACTTTCCCATAAATTCACATAGTTTGTAGAGAAATTTTGTTGCTCCCAAACGCACACGCAAGTATACGTGGTCGTACAAGTAATATAAAACTTTAAAGTCCAGATATCGATCGCACAGAGACTTAGATTCTACCGTTAAATTAATTCAAATTCGAATGAAACTATTCAAGGAAGTAAAAGAAATATGGTTTTGTTTTGACTAACTAAAACTGAAAGTAAATAATTGATGATGGGTGTTTTTGTGACTGAGAATATTTCGACAAAGATTGTAAGGCTTATCAGATGATGGAGAGTTCCAGGTTCATGGCTTTCGACAGTCCAGTTGATCTTTTGACAATTCTTCCTATCTTATATCGAACATATCCTATCCTCATTAGCGAAACGATTATATCGAACAAGCCCTATTTATTCTTATTACACATGCAAATTCTCAATCCCTAGTTCAATTCACACGCCACAAATAGTGTTCAACTATTGGCCAGATAATCAAACAATTAAGATCAAGAATAAATAAGCTGTTACACCGCGTATCTTCGAAGAGCACTTATCAAATTTGAAACATAAGTACGTTGAGTTAGGGTTAAGTAAAACCACTTTGAAATATAAGGAGCAAGCATTATTAAGTATATTTAATAAGTGAAGGAGGTATATAAGATATACCGGAAGGTTTTATAAAGAAAGGAGTGGAAGAAATGAAGTAGTACGACTTCGGAAAAAGGATGGGTACTGTTTTGTGTGAAAATTTTGGTCCAACTTGGGGGACGCATATCTCTTAGCATATGAAGTTTTTTAAGGTGAAACAAAAGCCTAAAATGAAGTTCGTCGAATCTAGTTTCCAACGCAACAAACCGTTCGTCGATAGGACATCGGAGTAGAGTATTATGGACGTTACAAGTCCAGCTGACAGAGCAGAAACGTGTGCTACAGTACTAATACAGTACCGACTTGCTACAGTGACCCGACCCGAATTTGACCCGTATAAAAAGGGTAAGAACCCCTTTTTTTCACCAGATTTTGCTGGAAAATTCCAGAAAATTGAAGAGAGAAAGTGAGGGAATCAAAAGTGTGTAATTTTTAAGTCGCGAAGTAGTGGTTTAGTTCCAGGTAACGCGTGGTTGTGATTCTAGTATTGGTTTGCGAGAGATTTTAGCGTGGATATTGAGGATATTGTTGTCTTAACAAGAAAAAAGGTATGAATCTGTTATGTCCCGTGTTTTCGCATAATTGGAAATTTAGAAATAATTGTGACTTGTATGTTGTAAGGCAATATTTGATTTTAGTTAATATGCCTATGTGTTTATGAAAATATTGGCGCGAAGATATCGGGGAAAGCTAAGGGCGAAAATGAAATTTCGGAAATTAGTTTCGGGAATTACAAAACGAGATTTCTAACGAATTGGGCTCAACAAAAACTAATGAAAATTGAGGCCCAAAACTATAGGGGTGGCCGGCCAAGAGGCCATGGCCCAACCCACTTATTGATCATGTGATGGTCATGTGATTAACTTAAGGGAGCAATATTATAAGTTCATGATAATCCATAGAAGCTTCATGAAACCAAAACAAAAAAAAAAAAAAAAAAAAAAAAGAGCAATCACCAAACACCCTTTTGGCCGAACCCTATCCAAGGGAGAAAAATAATTTTTCAAGCTTTGATTCTAATATTAAAATCTTGTTCTTCTCATATTCGTAGTATATTCAAGACGCTCTTCGACGTGATATAATTGGTTTGGCACAAGAGCGACGTTTGTGGCGGGTCGAAACTTGAAGGAAAAGGTGAGAATTCTTCCTCTTTTGTGTTATGGAACAAGTATGAATATTATAAGGATTTGAAAGAGACGAGAATTACGTAGTTTGGTATGTATGTGTGAAACTGTGGGTGTGTGTGTGTGTGGTGAAGTGGCCGTGAGCCATGTCATGGTGAAGGCAAGGTGAATTTTGATTTTGTTTAGTTTGTTAGTTGCATCGTTGTGGCATTTATGACGTAAATGAATGTTTAACGAGTTGAATTGGAATTGGAAATGGTTGCGGGTCCTTATGGGAAATTATATGATTTTTGTATATTCATATATAATTGTGAAAGTAAGACTTTAAATGTGAATTATGGTTGTTGTTAATGAATTTGGAATGAAACAATGCAAGTTAGTATGTTCGTCGTAGTTGTGGACGTTTTGAATAGAATATGGAAAGCAGCGGATTGCTTAAATTCATGTATATCGTTTGGAATATTATTGGAATGTGTTTGAATAACTTTGAATGGGTAAATGAATATGATAATGTGGATGTGGTGAAGTTTGGATGAAAGTTGTTGAATTATGTAGAAAGAAAGAATATTGACGTTAGAGTGATTTTGTTATGACTTGTGATGTTTGTGATATTGTGGGTTGTTGTTGTTGTTGTATATGGAGCCGAGTTAAGTCTCGGGGTGTTATATATATAGGGAAAATGCTGCCGAAATTTCGGTAGACAAAAATGACGTTAAGTGAATTCTTAAGCCTTGAAATCCCTAATTGGTAACTTTGGCCATTTGCAGATTCTGAGCGAAACGGGACTTGAGTTTTGGGCGAGCGTAAGATGCATATAAGGTATGTAAGGCTACCCACTCCTTCTTTTGGCATGTCTAGGTATGCTAGGTCGATATCGAAACCCCGGGAGCAATTCTGTTCCTCGAAATCCGAATTAGAAAATGTCTACTTTTCATTCAATCGAATTGAATCTTAAAGACCTTATCTTAGCTGGAAAGTAACCAAATGTCCGAAACTTATGCAAATGTAATCAAATCGCTTCGGAACCTTCACGTATGGTCCCATAGACCTCAAATGTCCGTGATTCATGTCCGCCGCCTCGACTTGACCCGAGGTGGGCCCGCTAACCCCGAGGTGCCTTTGTTTGCTCTATTAGGCCCTCGTTTTTTGTAATATTTCGATAAGAGACCTTTGTTTATGAAATTGTCTATTATAAAATAATGTCTTGATTACCACAATATGTTAAACTGTATTTTGGGCTATAAACACCATTTCCGGAACACCTTTGTGAAACGAACTCCGTATTAACTAATTGTCGACTACCTTGACTAAAGATTTGACTTATGATCTTAACAAGTTTCAAAGAATATTTTGACATACAAATTGCATTGGTTGCTCACGACTCCGCTCGTGCCCTTATTATGACTTCGTTCACCGGTTCCCGGGTCGGTTATGATTCGTGCGCGCTATGATAAATTCGGCCGTATGCTGTGTTACGGTTCCCGAGACCTCGCCATAGGGCCGGATTCCGTTTGGAGTTATGCTGTGATATGGCTGGTGATATGTTGTGATGATATATGTATTCGGGGGTGTACGGAGATTTGAACCTTCTGGTGTTATGCTGTGTGTGGCACCAGCGTCGGAGTGGTGACCACGTTCCTGAGCTTTTGCATGATTTTACTTGCATTATGTATATATGTTTTCAGTACAGATTTTGATATACCGTTCAGTATTTCCCTTTTGTATCCTGTTTGTTTTCAGTTGTGGCTTATATTTCTGTACTCTATGCTTTACATACTCAGTACATCTTTCGTACTGACCCCCTTTCTTCGGGGAGGGGGGCTGCGTTTCATGCCCGCAGGTACAGATACAGGTGATCCATCACTGTAGGCTCCACTTTCTGCTATTTCGGAGTACTCCCTTTTGATCTGGAGTCCACTTTTGGTACATACATCTTTTGTTATGTATATATTTCTGTATATCTGACTATTTGGGTACGGCGGGGCCCTGTCCCGTCATATGATTCTGTCGGTCTGTTTAGAGGTCTATGGACATGTTTGTGGGTTGGGTCTTTCTGTACGGATGTGTGTATATGATGTGTTTGGGCGATCCCATTCGCCGCGGCGGCCGGTCCGCATATGTTTACATGTTGCCTTATTGGCCGGTGTGGCCTTTGTTGGTATTTTTTCTGTGCGCAGGGTTATTTTGGATAGTCTGTAAAACAAAGGAAACTCTGCCGATTTTTTTTTGGAAATTATCTAAATTTAGAATATAGCCTTGACGGTTTCTGCTATACACTTGAATGCATTTGATAGATGGGGTTTGGGTGCCCAGATCGGGCACTAGTCACGGCCTACGGGGTTGGGTCGTGACAGAATCTTTCTCTTTTGGTATTACTTAAGGCTTATTTACGGAGATAAAGCCGTTAAATAATTGTGTAGTAAGTTGGTTAGTTATGGAAGTTGGAAAACAACGTGTGGGCTATTCTATGGAATACTTTGGTGTTATAAATGATGTTATGGATGTTGGTATTGTTATTGTTATTGTTGGTTGTTGGATTGAGAATTCGGGCTAGGCATATAAACAGGGGAGGTACTGCCCGATTTTCGGCAGAATATAGAATAGTATAATTTTAAACTTGGTACAAGTGTGCGATGAAAAGGCTAACGTTAGTATAAATCCTCTTAAATGTAGACTTGCAAGCTCGGACACATAAGCGTAGCTACTAGGAGGTTGAACTGGTATGTTAAGGCTCGTCCTTTTCTTTCAAAGGCATGATTCCTATGGTATGATTCCATAAGTGTTTTCATAACTTCTCTGATTTCAAAGCTAGAAGTTTATGACTCTTAAAACTTCTTATGATGTTAAGAACGAGAATGTTTTTATAAGGATTACGTTGAGGATGATTTTATGCTTAAAGGTCTCAAATATGATTTCAACGATGATATGAAAATGTTAAGCTATTTCATGATTTTCTCGATTTATTTCATTGTTGTTGATCTCACCTTATAAATTGTTCCTCCAAGTACATACAATCAAACCAACACCAATGCTCGCATACTCAAATACTAATCCAAAGTCATTTAAACAAAATTCAAGAACATTTCAAACAATTCGCATAATATTCAAAACAATCCAACCAAAACTCCATTCCACCCGAAACCTTCCAAATGCAACAAGAGCAATAACAACACATTTCCTTCTTTCAAATTCATGACACCAACAATTCACATGCTAGCAACATTATTTTCCATAAATACAAGAAGTGGTTTTAAGATCACATTAGTTTCTAAAACAACTCTCCAACACTTACAACTTCAACTAGAATTATTAAACTTTCATTCTCATCATAGATTCCATTACAATAACAACCAAAATACTAAGAAATATTGATTCATTCTCTTCTACACTACACAATATCCACACGGCCACAACACTATATATAAA
This sequence comes from Lycium barbarum, assembly GCF_019175385.1. Lineage (NCBI taxonomy): Eukaryota > Viridiplantae > Streptophyta > Magnoliopsida > Solanales > Solanaceae > Lycium > Lycium barbarum. The sequence goes on from NC_083346.1 coordinate 70,165,108, forward strand.
CGGCCACAACATAACATCCATATTTTCATGAATTTCATCCACTTCTACATACTACAACATACACAATCATCCATAACATATAAAAAGAAGACTAAACCTTACATTTTCCACCACACTTCTCACTTGGCTAGAGTTATGAGTTTACAACAAGGAGTGATTTAATTGCTCCAACAACTATCTCTCGTTAAAGAGGACCTTCCAATTAGTAGGAATGCTAGAAGAAAATAATTTTTGATCAAGATTTTCAAGGGTTCAATTTTTTGCTCTATGGCCGAATGGCCTTCTCCATTTTTTTCCTCCCCAAGTTTCTTGAAATTTCTAAGGATGAAGATGAAAATATGACTATTTAGTCTTCTAATATACACATGTTTAATTCATCCATGTGGGCCAAGGCCCACCCCAACTTGGACGGCCACATGGCCCCTTTCTATTTCAAGACTATTATTTATTTATTTTGTTTAGTAATTCATGAAAATTATTTTCCTAATTCCAAATTTGCCCTTAGCCTTCCTCAATATTACCATGAACCACCTTGTGAATTTTCCTTTTTACCCCTACCCTTCCTTAATATTCCATACTAATAATACTTACAAGCAACTTGTGCATTAAGACAAAACCAGAAAATAGCCTTATCGTAGTTAGCTCGGAATATCCCAATGTACAAAATACGGGATATAACATCCCCCCCCCCCTTTAAAACATTCGTCCTCGAATGTTAAATTAGTCTTATAGGGTCTTATAAATACTTCGGGGGAATTTCCTTTATAACTATCACACACAATTCACCTATCAATCAACATAACCAATTCCGAAATTTAAATTACCTATAGATATCGGAAACAAGTGAGGATAATTCTTCTTCATCTCTTCTTCAGCTTCCCAGGTCACCTCCTCCCTGTTATTGTTCCGCCATAATACCTTAACAGAAGCCACGTCTTTAGTACGCAGTCTTCTCACCTGACGATCTAGTATGACTATCGGCTGCTCTTCGTAGGATAACTCTTCCGTCACCTGAATGTCATCTATGGGAAATATCCTAGAAGGGTCACCAATACATTTGCAGAGCATTGACACGTGGAATACCGGATGCACCGCTTCCAAATCTGATGGTAAATCTAACTCGTAGGCGACCTTGCCTATTTTACGGACGATCTGGTAAGGCCCAATATATCTCGGACTGAGTTTCCCTTTCTTGCCAAATCTCATTACTCCCTTCATGGGTGACACTTTCAAAAATACCCAGTCACCAACCTGGAATTCTAAATGTCGACGTCGATTATCCGCATATGATTTCTGTCGACTCTGAGCGGCTAGTAACCGTTCCCGAATAAGTTTCACTTTATCCACTGCTTGTTGAACCACGTCCGGACCAATTAACTTAGTTTCACCAACATCGAACCAGCTGATCGGTGACCTGCACTTCCTGCCATACAGGGCTTCATACGGTGCCATCTGGATGCTGGAATGGTAGCTATTATTATAAGCGAACTCAATGAGTGGAAAATGGTCGTCCCAGCTACCCTTGAAATCAATAACAAAGGCCCGTAGCATATCTTCTAGTGTCTGAATAGTACGCTCGGCCTGTCCGTCAGACTGCGGGTGAAACGCGGTACTAAGACTTACCTGGGTCCCCAATCCTTCTTGAAAAGATCTCCAGAAGTTAGCTGTAAACTGAGCACCTCTGTCGGATATAATAGATGTGGGAACTCCGTGAAGTCTTACTATCTCCTTAATATATAACCGGGCATAATCCTCAGCCGAATAGGTGGTCCTGACCGGGAGAAAATGGGCTGATTTTGTCAGCCTATTGTTATAGCCCGTATTTTGTACGTTCGGATATTTCGAGATAGTCGTGGTAGGTTAAGGGCAAGACCATTTTCAAAAATTATTTTAATGCACAAGTTGTTTATGAATATTATTAGTATGGATATTATTAGTATGGAAATATTGAGAAAGGCTAAGGGTAAAAAGGAAAATTCGCAAAATGGTTCATGGTAATATTGTGGAAGGCCAGGGGCAAAATGGGAATTTCACAAAAAAGTTCAAGAGAGTTCTTGGAGAACCCTTTGGCCGTGTGACATATATATATATATATATATATATATATATATATATATATATATATATATATATATATATATATATATGGAAGAGTGATGACAAAATAAAATAAGTAGTCATCCTTTTTTTTATGTTTAAGAAACTTCAAGAAGGAGGCCATGTGTTCACATGGTATTGGAAAGAGCTATATATATATATATATATATATATATATATGTAGAGAGATGACAAAGCTAGACAAGTTAGTCATCTGCCAACACAAGAAACTTGAGAAAAGGAGAAGAGGGCTATTCGGCCATAGATAGCCAAATTTTGCTCCATGAAAAGTTGATCAAAAAAATTATTTCTTCTAGTATCCCAACTAATTGGAAGGTCCTCTTTAACATGGAGTGGTAGTTGGAGCAAATAAACCATTTGTTCTTGCAAGTTGCAACTCTAGCCGAAGGAGAAGTGAAGTGGAAAAGGTAAGGTTTCATCTTCTTTTATATGTTGTGGATGGTTTGTATATGTTGTAGAGTGAAGAAATGGATGGAATTCATGAAAGTGTGGATGCTATGTTGTGGCCGTGTAGGTTGATGTTGTGGCCGAATATAGTTGTATTGTGTAGAACAAATGAATTGATTTTATTTAGTAATTTGATTATTGTGTTGTGGATTTCATGATGAAAATGAAGGTTGATAACTTGAAATGAAGTTGTGATCATTGTGGAATTGTTGAAGGAGCTAGTATGACATTAGTATGGTTTCTTATACTTGTAAGAATGATGTTGTTAATGTGTAGATTGTTAGTGAAGTTCATAGATTTGGAAGAAAGTAATGTATTGTTGTCTTTGGTGGTGTTGTGAGATTTCGGGTGGAAGTGTGCATTAATTGGGTTGTTTGAATATTGTGTGAATTGTTTAAAGTGTTCTTGAATCATGTTAGAATGATTTCAGATAAATACTTGAATGTGGGATTATTGGTGTTAGCTTGAATATATGTGATTGAGTTGAATAAAAATGAAATGTCGTCGCATTGTGTGGAAAGAATTGCTAGTGTTAGAATGCATTTGAAATAATTGTTGAAGTTGGAGATGTGATTGTTGATATTGTTGTTGATAATTTGGCCGAGTTGAATTCTCGGATTGTTGTTGATAAATTGGCCGAGTTAGATTCTCGGGGATGGTGTATTTACAGGGGAAATGCTTCCGAAATTTCGGCAGATTATAAGTGAAATTATTTGAGAAGCTAAGGCAAGTGAATGACAATGAATCTAATGATTATGTGAATTCTTTTGTATGTAGACTAGCAAGCTTGGGTAAATAAGCGTAGCTGATAGGACATGGAGAAGGTATGTAAGGTTTACCCTTTCTTTCTTTTGGCATGTCCTAGAGCTCAGTAAGGTATGACATGACACGCACCTTGGGGTAACTCTACTCTTTGATTTCGAGCTTGGTTATGATGCTTATTCTCTTTGTCGTGAGCATGTTTCATATGGATGAGGCTATTGTATGATTAATAAATGAATAAGCTACTTCACATGGTTTTGATATGTATCCATGATTCCGAAGCTCCGTTTGATATGTTTCCGAGTTTGTCTATGATTCTTATTCACTTTTGATATGAGTACGCTCGATATAGTTGAGCGTATTATATGATTGAATAACGAGATGAGCATAAAGAATTCTGTTTCTAAATGAGTTCTGTAAGTTTTAATGTCCCTAACTTTCGTAAAAGATCTTGGATTTTCTTTGAAACTTTCGTAAAAGTTCTATGGTAGAAATGTCCGTAACTTTCCCATACTAAACCGGATTGACTGGAAACGTGTTTATGATCCTTCAAATGTCGGTAAGAGTACGTCTCTATTGAGTCTCGATTTATGTGCATATGGTTTCGCACTACTCTGTTCGAGCAAGTCTCAGTATGTCCTTCACTGCGTCCCGGGCCAGGGTATGTTCTCGTGCGCACTTGTCTGCATTGTTCACCGCGTCCCTCTCACTTGCGGGCCGGGGCATGTTACATATGATATGATGACGGGGTGGTGGCCAGGATGGCATATGATGACTTTATTCACCGCGTCCCGCAATAGAGGGCGGGGCACGTTACGTGCATACATGATATATGATATGGACATATATGATTCTACTTACCGCGTCCCTCAATAGAGGGCCGGGGCACGTTACATGCATATGTGATACATGACATTGGCATACATGATTTCATTCACCGCGTCCCTCAATGGAGGGCCGGGGCACGTTATATGCAAATATGATATATAATGATGACATGCATGATTCCATTCACCGCGTCCCTCAATGGAGGGCCGGGGCACGTTATATGCATATATGATACGTGGTGATGACATGCATGAATTTACTCACCGCGTCCCTCACTAGAGGGCCGGGGCACGTTCTATGATATATGATATACGCTGATGGTATACATGATTTCCATTTATGATTTATCATGACATACATGATTTTCATTTAAAAAGGCAAGTGCTTTGATGTTTTAAAAGGTCATACGTGATTCTGGTAAATCTCTGTTTCAGTTATAATCCTCTTTTATGTATTCTATGCCTTACATGCTCAGCACATATTCCGCACTGACCCCCTTTCTTCGGGGGCTGCGTTTCATGACGCGCAGGTACACCCAAATGAGCTGAAGCTATTATAGAAGATGTTCCAGCGGAGTTGGCAAGCTCCACTTGTTCCTGGAGTGCTGCCGAGACAGAGTATGTGTGCTATGATGTCTGATTAATGTTAGAGACTTTGCAGACAGAGTCGTGGGTATTGGTTGTCAGTTCTGTAAGCGGCTCCATCAGCCGATGTGTCATTTTGTGTTACGATATAAGTTCTATATGATTACAGACTTTGTTTGATTTAAAAAGAATATTTCTGAAAGTTGTACTATGCATTTCATCTTTATTTGATTTTAAAAGTCCAAAAGATTATGTATGTAATAAGAGTCAGCGGGTTCGCTCGGCTCCGAATATGGGGTCGGGTGCCCATCACACCCTAGTAAGGTTAGGGTGTGACACCTATCAACAATAACCCATATGGAATCATACCTTCGTGGAGTGCGTGGTAAACCTGTAATGAAATCCATATTAATTGCTTCCCACTTCCAAGTCGGAATTTCCATTTCCTGTGACAACCCACTAGGTTTCTGATGCTCGATCTTAACCTGTTGGCAATTTGGGCACTGAGCAACGAACCCTGCGATGTCCCTTTTCAAACTATCCCACCAATATAAGCACCTGAGGTCATGGTACATCTTTGTTGATCCCGGGTGAATAGAATACCGAGCATAATGTGCCTCTCCCATGATCTGTCGCCGCAGTCCTGCAACGTCAGGTACACATAACCTTCCTCTATATAATAATACTCTGTCAGGTGTAATCTCGAACTGGGTCCTCTCTTTATCAAGGGATGCATCTCTGTACTGTGCCAGAATAGGATCCTCGTATTGGTGTCGCTTTACATCTTCCATAATAGAGGATTCAGCAGCTTCTCGGACAGAAACCCCGGTATTTCCAGAATCGGCCAAACGAATTCCAAGACTGGCTAGCTGATGAATTTCACGAACTATTGCTTTCCTTTCTGGCTGCACGTCGGTCAAGCTGCCCATAGACTTGCGGCTAAGAGCATCTGCTACAACATTGGCTTTCCCAGGATGATATAAAATGTCAACATCATAATCTTTCAACAACTCTAGCCACCTCCTCTGTCGCAAATTCAGCTCTTTTGCTTAAAGATGTACTGAAGGATTTTGTGATCCGTATAAATATCAACATGAACGCCATATAAGTAGTGTCGCCATATCTTCAAAGCATGAATTACCGCTGCTAATTCCAGGTCATGAGTAGGATAATTCCTTTCGTGCGGTCTGAGCTGCCGGGAGGCATAGGCGATAGCTCTGACATGCTGCAATAATACACAACCTATCCCAACACCGGAAGCATCACAATAAATAGCATAACTGTCTGGCCTCTCGGGGAGAGTCAGAACTGGAGCTGTAATCAATTTTTCCTTCAGCATCTGGAAGCTACGTTCGCAGGCATCGGTCCACTGGAATTTTGCTGCCTTCTGTGTTAGCTTCGTTAACGGTGCTGCAATCGAAGCAAAATTCTCCACAAATCTCCTGTAATACCCTGCTAATCCCAGAAAACTACGTACCTCAGTAGGTGTCGTAGGCTTAGGCCAATTCTTTACGGCCTCGATCTTCTGTGTATCAACCAGGATACCATCTGCTCCGACGATATGCCCCAAAAATGCCACTGAAGTCAACCATAATTCACATTTAGAGAACTTAGCATATAATTTTTGTTGCCGGAGTATCCTGAGTATTGTCCTCAGATGATCTGAATGCTCCTCTTTTGATCGTGAATAAACCATAATATCATCAATAAAGACAATCACGAACATGTCTAGGAATGGCCTGAATACTCGATTCATCAGATTCATGAACACTGCCGGAGCATTAGTTAGCCCAAAAGACATCACCCTAAACTTATAGTGTCCATATCGGGTCCTGAACGCAGTCTTCGGAATATCTGCCTCTCTTACCCGCACCTGGTGATAGCCCGAGCGCAAATCTATCTTCAAAAAATACTTAGCACCCTGCAACTGGTCAAATAAATCATCAACCCGGGGGAGGGGATATTTATTCTTTATGGTCACCTTGTTCAGCTGCCTATAATCAATGCACATCCATAGCGACCCATCTTTCTTCCTTACGAACAGTATCGGTGCTCCCCAAGATGATGTACTGGGTCTGATGAAGCCTTTCTCTAATAAATCGTTCAGCTGCTCCTTTAATTCCTTCAGTTCTGCAGGTGCCATTCTGTAAGGAGGAATAGATATAGGCTGGGTATCTGGCAGCACATCTATCGTAAACTCTATTTCCTGTTCAGGAGGAAGGCCTGGAAGCTTATCTGGAAATACATCTGGAAATTCATTGACTACTGGAACTGACTGAAGAGTAGGTGCTTCTGCCTTAATATCATGTACGTGAACCAGATGATAAATATACCCCTTCTGAATCATCTTCCTGGCCTTGAGGTATGAAATAAACTTACCCCTCGACGATGCTGTATTTCCTGCCCATTCTATAATTGGTTCCCCTGGAAATTGGAAGCGAACTACCTTCTTCTGACAGTCAACGTTGGCATAACAAGAGGCTAACCAATCCATGCCCATAATAACATCGAATTCCGTCATATCTAGTTCTATCAAATTGCCTTTGGTGCAACGGCCACATATAATTACTGAACAATCTCTATATACCTGTCTTGCTATAACAGAATCCCCGACTGGTGTAGCTACCTCGAACGGTTCTATTGGTTCAGGTTTTATCCCAATTTTACTAGCAACCAGGGGGGAGATATATGATAAAGTAGAGCCTGGATCTATCAATGCATACACATCCCGGGAAAAGATCAATAATATACATGTAACTACATTGGGTGACGCCTCCTGATCCTGTCGGCTGGCCAAGGCATATATGCGGTTCGAGGGACCGCTAGAATCAGAAACTCCGCCACGACCTCTACCGCGGCTTACTGGTGTCGGAATACCCCGCCCCGTAGGGCGCATAGCTACAGAAGTGGAAGATGAACCAACAGGTGATCCCGTAGGCTGAGCTGCACCACCGAAACTACCCGCCAACGAACAATCTCTCATAATATGGCCTTGGCGGCCACAAGAAAAACAGGAACCCGTAGCACGATAGCACTCCCTTGGGTGAGACCTCCCACAATGAGAACATCGAGGTATGGGTGGTCTTGACTGACTGGAACCTCTGCTCACCTGCGAACCCGAAGCCCTGGAACTCTGGCCTGCTCCTGAGTGCCCTGCACCATCGAATCATCTACCCGTGGACTGTGGATGTGTACTCTGGCCTGACTGAGAAGGATATCTGCTAAACTGCTACTGAGGCTGCCCGCCTCGAAACTCCCCTGAATAACCGGCTGATCTAGCCCTTTTGGGCTGGCCTCTATCGCGATCTCTACCGGGCTAGCACCCTCTGTGTCGATCCTCCATTCCTTGCGCATATGCCTGCACCCAAGCGATATCCATCCCGGGCTGAGATGCCACCGCCATACAACTATCAATCAAATAACAATCCAACCCCATCACGTATCGATGCATCCTGTCAGCCATATCAGCTACAATGGTGGGCGCATATCTGGCCAGAGAGTCAAACTCTAGGCTATACTCTCGAACACTTTTCCCCTTCTGTCTCAGCTGTAAGAATCTATCAACCCTCGCTCGCCGCATCTCTGGAGGCAGAAAATGGCCGAGAAAAGCTACTGTAAACTCATCCCACACTGCTGGAGGAGCACCCTCGCCTCTAGACAGCTCCCAAGACTCATACCAGTTGATAGCTACATCACGCAACCGATATGAAGCCAGCTCGACAGACTCGGTCTCAGAAGCTCTGACTAATCTCAGCATACGCTGCATCTGTCGAATAAAGTCCTGGGATCCTCCTCGGGCTTTGACCCGTTGAACTCTGGGGATTACAAGTCAAGAAGTCACGGACCCTTAAGCTGTCATGTCTATCTGCATAATCACCTCCCAGTCCGTGTCTGCGAGCCTGCCTCGCTACTAGTCTAGTCAATAACTGTACTGCATCTCTCATCGCCCTGTCCTCTGCTCCTGGCTGAGGAGCTGGAGGCTCGAGCGCTGGAGCTTCTGGAGCTACTGGTGGGGCCGCCTCCTGATCCACAGCGGCAGCGGCTGCTGCTCTAGGCTCCCCTGATGATGATGGAGTAGCAGAGCCCGCTGACTGGGGCATAATCTCGAGCATAGTCTGGGCACGGGCTCGAGTAACTCTCTGAACCTGACTGGTCTCTCCTGCCACTGCTTTGCCCTTCTGGGCAGCTGTCGCCTTCTTCGGAGGCATCACTGTAAGTATAACAATCTGTTAGAAAGGAACCATCCTAATAATACAGCTCTATCGCACGATCTAAGATCGAAGGAAGGGTGACATCCTAAATGTCCTGTAGCTTCCTGTTTATAGATGTGGTGCACAACACACCGATAAACAAGACTCTACTAGACACGACCTGTAGACATTCCGAGGACGAACCGCTCTTATACCACTTTTGTCATGACTCAACCCCGTAGACCGTGACTTATGCCCGAGCTGGGCACCCGTACGCACCTATTTACCAGATTCGACGTACACTGACTTATACAGATACAAAGGTCAGATATTGTCTTAAGCGGTTGCATATAATCAGATGTATCACAAGGAAGCCGACAAGGCTATCATAAAACATATCATCCCACAAATACATACATATACATATACATACAAGCCGATGAGGCTGTCACAGCAAACGGAACCGCTTAAGACACAAATCACACGGACACAACAGAACAGTAACTATCCACAACCCACATGTATGTCTACAGGCCTCTAATACAGACAACAGAATCATATGACGGGACAGGGCCCCGCCGTACCCCAGAATAAATACATACATACATATATACAACGAAAGAGTGTATACCAGAATGTGGGCTCCAGAACAAAAGGAGCACTCCAAAAACAGCAGAATAGGTATACTAAGCTGTCGGATCACCAGAACGAGCGTCTGTACCTGCGGGCATGAAACGCAGCTCCCGAAGAAAGGGGGTCAGTACGAAATATGTACTGAGTATGTAAAGCATGAAATACAGAAATCAAGATCATAACTGAAATAAAAGGTATGGAAAATGAGTAAAAAATCAGTATACCAAAAGCTGGTTGTTGAAACACAAATAATGCATATAAAAAAAATCATGCATAGGGCTCAGAAATGTGGTCGCCACTCCGACGCTGGCGCCACAACACATCATACTCCAGAAGATTTCATATCTCCGTACAACCCCGAAACATATCATAACATCATACGCCACAACACATCATCACGCTTTATATAAGTGGCACTCGGCCCTGTAGCGAGGGACTCGGGAAACCGTAACACATCATACTGCTGAATATAACATAGTGCGCACGAAGACAAACCGGCCCGGGACTCGGCGAAAGATGTAAATACAGTATGCACGACCAGAGTAGTGAGAAACTATATGCAATTTAAAAACATTATTATTTTAGACTTAACAAATAAGTAAACTAACTGACGCTCGAGGGTTAAGACGATAATTAAGTGAAATCCTTTCAAAGTCGTTAGAGCTATACAAAGGTAAGTCTCGGGAACCACAGACAGGTAGCAACCCAATCGGAGCCCGCCTACGAAAGTTATAGACATAATACGCTTTAGAACTCCCTAAGAATGTTTTGGAGCGATCCGAGCTCGTCTAAGAAAGTTACGGACATTTTTCGACATAAAGCTATTTGGAATAAAATCCTTTACACATTTGTTTTCTAATCATACAAAAGCCACAAGGACCATAGTTTGACTATATTAGGAATGCTAACACTAAGAAGTGAATAAAAATCATCGACATGCTCGGATCTTGTGAATGGAGTTACCCCGAGGCTCGTTTCATAACTTACTTGCAACTAGGACATGCCAAAAGAAGGAAAGGGTAAGCTGTACATACCTTGCTCGCTTCCTAAGCAAACCTCCACTCAAGTCTCGAGCTCCCCAAGATCTACAATAACGTCATTAAATACCAAACGTTAGCTACAAGTACTTAGGAATTCAATCCTAAGCTAGCACTTGTTTACAGAAATTTCGGCAGCATCTCCCCTGTAAATACAACCACCCCGAGAATTCAACTCGGCCAAATTTATCAACAACCATACCAACAATTATTCCAACAATACCAACAATCAATTTAAAACGCATTCTAACATTAGTAACCCGCTTTAACATAATTCAACGGCATTCCGTTTACATTCACTTCAACTACATACAATCAAACCAACACCAATGCTCGCATACTCAAATACTAATCCAAAGTCATTTAAACAAAATTCAAGAACATTTCAAACAATTCGCATAACATTCAAAACAATCCAACCAAAACTCCATTCCACCCGAAACCTTCCAAATGCAACAAGAGCAATAACAACACATTTCCTTCTTTCAAATTCATGACACCAACAATTCACATGCTAGCAACATTATTTTCCATAAATACAAGAAGTGGTTTTAAGATCACATTAGCTTCTAAAACAACTCTCCAACACTTACAACTTCAACTAGAATTATTAAACTTTCATTCTCATCATAGATTCCATTACAATAACAACCAAAATACTAAGAAAAAATGATTCATTCTCTTCTACACTACACAATATCCACACGGCCACAACACTATATATAAACGGCCACAACATAACATCCATATTTTCATGAATTTCATCCACTTCTACATACTACAACATACACAATCATCCATAACACATAAAAAGAGGATTAAACCTTACCTTTTCCACCACATTTCTCACTTGGCTAGAGTTATGAGTTTACAACAAGGAGTGATTTAATTGCTCAAACAACTATCTCACGTTAAAGAGGACCTTCCAATTAGTAGGAATGCTAGAAGAAAATAATTTTTGATCAAGATTTTCAAGGGTTCAATTTTTTGCTCTATGGCCGAATGGCCTTCTCCATTTTTTTCCTCCCCAAGTTTCTTGAAATTTCTAAGGATGAAGATGAAAATATGACTATTTAGTCTTCTAATATACACATGTTTAATTCATCCATGCGGGCCAAGGCCCACCCCAACTTGGACGGCCACATGGCCCCTTTCTATTTCAAGACTATTATTTATTTATTTTGTTTAGTAATTCATGAAAATTATTTTCCTAATTCCAAATTTTCCCTTAGCCTTCCTCAATATTACCATGAACCACCTTGTGAATTTTTCTTTTTACCCCTACCCTTCCTTAATATTCCATACTAATAATACTTACAAGCAACTTGTGCATTAAGACAAAACCGGAAAATAGCCTTATCGTAGTTAGCTCGGAATATCCCAATGTACAAAATACGGGATATAACAATTGATATGCGGCACCCCTACCACGCGTGGGTGCAATGAATCTGTCCAGTTTTTCTATTCAGCTATTCTTCCAAATCACGTCGAAATGCTCGGAACCCATCCAATTTTCATTGTGCAAGCTGAAAGCATAAATACCGCGACATAAGACCGATTATACCAAATTTAGTGCAAAAGGTATGATTAAAGTACTAAGAAACCGAGGAAAGACGACGCAAAATATAGATATTTGTGCCAAATATCACCCCCCCTAGACTTTGCTCGCCCTCGAGCAAACAATCGCTACAGGTCACACACTCCCCTTTTCATTAGTGCGAACTCGGGTTTCGGCTAAGACCATCATTCACAAAACATGTTACTAGCAAACTTCCGAGCTAGTTCTACCTCAATCCATGCCATCACAAAAATTTCAAGCCATGAAGCTTACAAACAACCTTTTCAACACTACCCAAGCCACCAAATCTGACCCAACGACACCACTTTAAGCATAAATTGTTCGGTCTTTTGACAGAGAACTAATAAGTCACCTATCTTGTGTCAACTACATTCCCTCACAGAAAGAAAGATGTCCAACGAATACACATGAGTATAAGAAACATTATTTCAATGTACATATCAAGACAAATACGCTCACACTCTCAAAGAATCATCACATGCAACATACGACGAACCATACACTTTCCCTTAGTGTAATCGTTCTACTAATGTGAGTATGTCGAGCATAGGATCAAGTAGGACTTAAAGTGTTGTAATGTCGGCTAAGGGACAGGTAGGATGCATTTGGATGTAGTGACTAACCTCCCTAAGCACTTTAATACGTTACAACTTCTTCATTTTGCACAATCCTTTATCAACCAAAAATTTCAACCACAGTTTACCCATTCTCCAAAATTTTAAGCACCCCAATCTCTTCGACCAGCTAGCGGGAAACTATAGCTATGAAACCAAATAGTTAACTGAGCATTATTATTATTATTATTATTATTATTATTATTATTATTATTATTATTATTATTATTATTATTATTCCTCCAGTTTAGAAATCCCCACTAGCATTCTTCATACTTGGGTGCACCAATAGACTTTGCTTCGGACTTCACTCAATAAGCTTCCCACCCTTTTTTTTCATTTCCCAGCCCCAATTCCATTACTAAACAATTAAAGTGCTTCAGGAGAAAAGGGATCAAATCACGGTTATTAAGAACAAAGGGTACAAGCTCATCAACGGTTGCCAAAAAAAAAAAAACCTAAAGGCTCAATGGGGTTTACTAAGGTAATATGTAAGAGTAGGTAAGTGATGGTTTAAATTAAGCTAATCAAAGAAACACCTCTATCACATCCTATACTTTACAACTCAATTTCGCTTCACGAACACACCGAGCAAGTTCTAGACGTCAATACAAAGCATGGATTATACAAAAGTAACCTTACACGCACATGGCACATAGTCAAGCCAAGATGGATCCATATCAGCCCTCAAATCAAACAACACATACAAATTCAAGCCAAACGGGTCATACATGAGTTAAGATAAAGGGTGAAGTGTTTCGAAAGAGGATATTCCGACTTTTCGGCATGTTTTACTTTTAAAACCAAGAATAGCTCGTGTTTCTCAACTTTCACCTAGCCCGAGTACCTAGCATTCGATTGGTCTTCCTACGGACTAATTTTATCTCAAGCAGGTTGTCATCCACTCGTCATCTCGAAAAGTCCCTTCTATGACTAAGAAAAAAGAGTAACAAAAGAAAACAAAATCCTAACGGATGCTTTATGCCACTACGAGGGTCTAATAACTAAAAATCAAAATCTTTTTGGTTTTCTTATGTGGTTTTTCCAATTATTTTTTCCATATTAATCCTAATATAAAGAAAAAGAAAGTTACATGCTAAAAAAAATTAAATCCTAAGGCATATAAGCATCCTCTATCTCGAGACGCACCTCCCACCCCACACTGAATTTCGTGCAATGCCCTCAATGCACATGAAAAAAGAAAAATTATAAACAAGGTAAGGTGAGAGATACTCCCTGGGGCCTAATAGGGCCTACTTATCATCACTGGTAGCTGCGTCCTCGCCATCAGATGGCTAGGACTACTCCTCATCATCACTACGACCAGAGTCGCTCTGGCCAGGTGACGTCACCTCGTCACCTTCTTCTTCAGTCGCTGTCTTTCTTATCCACGGTGCACATATCTTCATCCTCAGGCAGGTAGGCCTCATCCTCACCCAGAAACCTCATCGCATAGGTAGTAAATGGCACCTCACTAAACAACCCCGAGATGTCCAACTGTGATTGCTGGGCCTGCAACATTTGTACATTGTACGTTATGGTGAGTAGGCTGGTCTGGGCTGCTCTTTCCTCCGTCGGGGTGAGTAATTTCTTAGCGGTTACCACGGGGCCTTTGACATCCTAGATGTCAACCAATTCAGTCGGTGGCTGAAGCACCCTATCAATAGAAGTGCTCTTTCGGGAATTAATCCGTGTGATTAACTCTGTGATGGGTGTTTCTAAAAAGAAAACGACGACACTTGTTTTCCCTCACCTGCCGCATCTCTTTCAACATCCAATTCCCAACATTGATGGGCCACCCCGTCAATAAGAAGTACACCATGCAAACTCTCTCTTTTGACACACTCGAGTAATGCTCAATGGGCATTATCCTCAAATTTATCAACCGGAGCCACATTCATGCCGATTTCTCAAAATTGCTCATGAACATGTGTTTGTGTGTCCTGAGCTTGTCATCATACCTTTCCCAAATGGCAAGAGATTCCAGCCCACATAGTGTTTCTCGTATGTCCTTATAATCGAGCCTCCGGATGAATTCTTCGAGTGGCTCGATTGCTACGTCCAGTGCCCCAACAGCTCCGCACAAAGTGGATGCAGACAAAGGAATGGGGCAGCTACAAACAGTGACTGTCGGTTTCCAATATTCAGAGTTAACTAGCTCCATTTGTGCATAAAAATCCAAGAAAAGATCGATGTTGGCAGGCCCCGGACTCTCAAACATATCTTTCCACCCCATGCCCATGAGGTTGTTGTAGATGGCCCGAAAGTTCCTTTTCCTGGCGACCTTGTCCACCCCACGCTCATGGCTATAGCCTTTGGAGACGTCAAAATTGTCATACCACTCCCTAGCCCTTGAAGATAAACCCAAGACCTACTAGCTGTATTGGGACTTCGGGATGGTGTTATTGGGTTCTTGCTCCCCCCCCCCCCCCCACCCCACCCTTTGTTCTTTTTGTTGTTATTCGAGGGTTGTCTTCTCTTCTTCGTTTGGGCCCTTGTGAGGTGGATGCGGGGGATTTTCCTTTAACTTTTCCCATGGTTCCTGAAAAACAATTCACTTTCAATCATGAGTACATAATTTGATAGTAAAAAGGGGCGTCACTCGTGGACGACCCCACTTTTAGTTCCCTTCTTTAGGTGCTCACGATGGATTCTAGCATTGAAAAGGGGGAAGGGCCACCCCACACTTATTGTATATTATGATACAAAAATCAACTGTTATATCCCGTGTTTTTGCGTATTTGGAAAATTTGAAATAATGTTGACTTGTAAGAAATAAGGTCATAATTAATTTTATTCAACATATGAGTTGTTCATGAAAGAAAAATATTAGTGAGGAAGTGTTGAGGAAGGCTAGGGGCAAAATTGGAATTTTGGAAAATTAGTTCGGGAATTAGAAAATAAGATTTCTAATGAATTGGGCTCAACGCAATAAAAGAAAACTTTAGGCCCAATTTGCTAAGGGTGGCCGGCCATGTGCTAGCCCAACCCATAAATTAATTACCTATGTGATAATTTATTAAAGGGGCTTGTCATATATATCTCTAAATAGAAGTTTCAAGAAGATAAAATCAAAGAGAGACCAAGAACAAAAGAAAAAGGCCATTCGGCCGAGTACCAAGGAAAAGCAAAAAAAAAAATTCTAGCCATCAACTTTCAATCCAAAAATCTTACTCTTCTTGAATTCTTGTTAAGCTCAGGACGCTCTCCAACGCGGTATAATTAGTTGAGCGAGAAGACTACGTTGCGGCAAGTTGAAGTTTGAAGAAAAAGGTAAGAATTAATCCCTTTAAGTTAGGTTATGAAGGCTTACCTATATTGTAGTAGGTAGATATGAGTAGAAATCATGAAAATATAGAAGTTTGCATATTGGGTGTACATATATGCATATAGCCGTACATGGTATTAATGTATAGATGGAATGAGTTGAATTTTATCGTATTTTAGTTGTGGTTATTGTGGATTTTGTATTGGAGATGAAAGTTGAATGAAATTGGTTTAAGTGAAAAAAAGGGGGGTGTTGGCCGTGTGGTGCATAGTGGTGGAATGAAAATGAATTAATTTTGTTTAATATGTTAGTTGTGACCCTTATGATGTAAATGAAGGTTAAATGGGTTAAGTTGGCATGGAAATTGATTGTAGAAGATTATGTCATTTTAATGTGATTTTATATAGTTATATGTAATTACGAAAGTAATATGTTAGAATGTGAATTATTGTTATTGTTATTGATTTTGGAAGAAGACAATGTGATTTGGTAGTTTGTTACAATTGTGGAGGTTTTGGATAGAATATGGAATTGGCGGGAATGCTTGAATCCATGAGCATTGCTTGAAATGTTATTGAATTATGTTTGAATGATCTTGAATTAGTAAATGAATATGGAAATGTTGATATTAGCTTGAAATTGTGAAGTTGGAATGGAAGTTGTTGAACAATGTAGAAAGGAAGAATAGTTGTGTTATAATATATTTTGTGATGATTATTGATGCTCTTGGTATTGTGGTGTTGTTGTTGTTGATATTTTTGGCCGAGCAAATTCTCGGGGATATTGAATTTATAGGGGAGGTGCTGCCGAAATTTCGGTAGACAAATATGAATTTAAGTTAAATTCTTAGAAGCTATAACTCACAATTGGTAAATGTGACCAAATTGTAGATTTTGGCGAACTTGAGACTTGATTTTGGAGACGTATAGGAGGCGGAAAAGGTATGTAAAGACATCCCTTTCTTTCTTTTGGCATGCCCTAGATATACTAGGTCGAGATTTGAGCCTCGGAGGTTATTCTGCTCATAGAAATTCGAGTCTGAGTGTGGGTACTATTCATTCAATATAATTGAACTATAAACCTTATGTCTTGTTGGAAAACTGTTCAAACATCCATAACTTGTGCAGACGTGACAGAATCGTTTTGAAACCTTCGTGGATGACTCGATAGAGTCTAATGTTTGTAATTTATGTCCGCCACCTCGACTTGACCTGAGGTGGGCCCACTAGTCCCGAGACTTCCTTCGTTTGTCTTACTTGAGGTATTTTTGGTATGATATAAAAATAGGACTTTTATCTATGAATCTAAGGCTCCGTTGAATTACTCCATAAGTTATGTGAAAGCTCCTTAATGTGAATGATGCTAAATTTTCAGAAGATGGCTTATAAGGTATTTTTCGAAGGTTTTATAAATTAAAGGCTCATATCTTTTGTATACTAATTCCGACGGACTCGATGCTTACTTTAAGTTTTCTGATCTCAGTATATATATATATATATATATATATATATATATATATATATATATATATATATATATATATATATATATATATATTAGTCGAGTCTTGGAATTTAATTGTGTATATGTATATGATTTTCCGCACTACTCTGCTCGTGCCTACTACTATGACATATTCGGCAGTATGATGTGTTACGGTTCCCGAGACCTCGCCATAGGGTCGGGTACCGTTTGTGGAGTTATGCTGTGATATGGCTTATGATATGCTTTGATGATGTGATATGTGTGATGATGTGTTATGATCGGGGTTGTACGGAGATTTGAAACTTTCCTGAGTAAGCTGTGTTGTGGCGCCAGCGTCGGAGTGGTGACCACGTTCCTGAGCCCTATGCATGATTTCTTTTATTTGCATTATGTACATATGATTTCCGTACCGGTTTGATATACTGATTCGGTATTCTCTTTCTGTACCTTTACTACAGTTATGGTTTGGATTTCTGTACTCTATGCTTTATATACTCAGTACATCTTTCGTACTGACCCCCTTTCTTCGGGGGCTGCGTTTCATGCCCGCAGGTGCTGAGGTTCGTGACCCGACAGTGTAGGCCATACTTTTTGCTATTACAGAGCGCTCCTCTTGATCCGGAGCCTACATCTTGGTACATATCTTTTGTCATGTATCTGTTTCTGTATATATTTGGACTATTTGGGGTACGGCGGGGCCCTGTCCTGCCATATGTTTCCGTTTTGGTTTGTAGAGGCCTGTAGTCATATATGTGGGTCGAGGGTCCTACGTGTGTTTGTTCTGTTTATGATTTGTGTCTTAATGCGGTCCTACCTGTTATGGTGGCCATGGTGGCCCATATGTTTGTATATATGCATATGTTCGGCGATGTGTATTCCGCCGCCTCTTTTGGCTTGATATGATATCTTTACACGCGCGACCGCTTAAGATAATATTTGACTTCAAATCTGTTTAAAATAATTGACACGAGATCTGAGTTAAATTAAAATATGACAAGTTAGTATGTAAGTCTGTTTGAGGTGTCCAAATAGGACATCAGTCGCGGCCCACGGAGCTGGGTCGTGACATCAACATAAGAAGTTAACTATCCTATTCTATTGTCGAAAGAAAGAAAAACAAACCGTCATGTGGTAGGACTTGGGCATGGGGTTTTTGACCATATTCAACTTTTTCATCAAAAATCTCCACTTTTTTCATTCACATTTTTCTTAAGGGTTCGTACAATTGTTTATTGCTACTCAAGAATTCACAATTTCACACTTTCACACAAAAAAATTGGTTCAAGCATTTAATCGAACACCTTGTGGGCTTAAAATCTTCCTTTAGTTTCGTGCCAACAATGGTGGGTTATGAAACCTTCCCTTGTGCAATAGGAGTCAAATTCTAGCCATAAACAACATAAAAAACACAAAAAATACCAAAACCCTGCCCTAATTTTGCCCAAAACCCAACAACCCTTCTTTCAATCATCCAACAACTCAAGAACTTGGAAAAAGGTGAAAGGGAAATGGGATTTCAAAATACCTTATGAATTTAGAGATGATCTTGATGAGTTCCTTGAGTTTTTGAAGGTGATTGTTGTCACGACCCAAACCGATGGGCCATGACTAGTGCCAGAACTGGACACCCGTATACGAACCTGCTAGATATGATCAGACCAAAACTGAAAACAATATGGCAATCTGTAAAAGCAGGCAATAAGCTTTTCATATCATACGTCAAAAGAACCTATCTCTTGAGAAGCCACAACTAACCAAACATAACAAAATATGCAAGCCGATAAGGCTGCCACTATGCACGGGAATATCCAAAACGAACTACATCTGCATAGCTGATCAAACCGTACATACGCAACCCACACATGTCTACAGACCTCTAAGAGTATAACAAAACCTATATCAATGATCTGTACCAAAAAGGCTCGAGCTCCGAAACACTAGAGCCCTCCAAGCAGTTGAGCTGAAGTCCTAAACCGGGGGATCACCAAACTAAGTGTCTGTAGCTGTGGGCATGAAACGCAGCCCCCGAAGAAAGGGGGTCAGTACAAATAGAGTACTGAGTACGTAAGGCATGAAATCAACATATACATAAAATCATGGAAAACATTTGAGACATATCAATGAATGGGCAAAATAAATGCATCGGTACGGCTATATCAAAGAAACACATATATCTACAGAAATGCCACAACATAATCCACATTGTCACATAGACCACAGCGTCACCCCCTGTCAACTGTGCCATATATATACATATCACAACAAAGGCCACAGCGTCACCCCCTGTCGACTGTGCCATACATATACACATCACAACAAAGGCCACAGCGTCACCCCTGTCAAACTGTGCCATACATATACACATCAAAACAAAGGCCACAGCGTCACCCCTTGTCAACTGTGCCATACATATAAACATCACAACAAAGGCCACAGCGTCACCCCCTGTCAACTGTGCTATACATATACATAACAAAGGTCACAGCGTCACCCCCTGTCAACTGTGCCTTATATATACATAACAAAGGTCACAACATCACCCCACTATCAACTGTTCCTTATATAGGTAGGTACATGAAGAATGAAAATGAGTGCAGTGCATAATAAAAATGAAATAGTAGAACTCTGTAATGTCACAAAATAGCCATATACATATATTGTACTCATGGCATGCATAGGAGTTCAAATAAAAACTATCGCTCTATCCCACCTTGAAGGAACAATTTATAAAGTGAGATCAACAATGTTACACCTCAAAAATTTCGTATGTGTTGCCTTGTGGATGGGCTAATGTGAGCTTAAGGTGATTATGTGTTATACCCTGTATTTTTGTACGTTGGATTATTCATAAGGTAATCGACATAAGTTCAACGACAAGGTTATTTTTGAGATATGGGACAAGGACTTTTTAATCCCGATTTTAATAAGTGCACGATTTGGTTGTAAATTTCAATTAGTGTAGAAATATTAGTGGAGATTAGGGATTAATTAACCATGATCAGATTATTAAGTGGGGATTAATGATTACTTAAGCTAATTAGACCACTAAGTGGGCCCCACAAAACATTGCTGAATCTGATTGGTGTTTAGTTGAGTGGGACACTTGTCATTGTGGTTGGACACATGTCTTAAGGGCTGGTAGCATATATAACTTGGTTGATGACAAAGCATAGCTCATATTTCATCTTCACTAAATTAATTTAGAGAGAGAACCATGAACAGCCATGGCTGCCAAGCTCACGGCCATGGCAGTCCACAACCAGGCTCAAGATTTGGATAGCAAAAAATTAAATTCCAAGGGTGGTTTACGTGTGCAAGGGAGTAGCAAAGTTAGAATTTAAATTGAAGAAGAAGTGGTGCAATTGGTGCAAGTGATTGTAGGATCTGTCCCAATCAATTTAAGGTAATATTTCTTCTTCTTGTAATGTAATTGGAGTTAATGATGTTGTAATGGAGAGATTAAAGTGTATTAAATGACATTGGAAGTAAGAAAATTACATGATTATTGTTGGCGTTGTAAGTGGGCAGAATTGGAGTTGTTCTAATTGGATTAAGTTTGATTAGTGTTGTCATTATCATGGTATTGTATTGAAGGTAATTTGTTATGTTGAAGGGCTGGAAATATAGTTATAGGTAAGTATGGGTGTTGTTGTTCATGGTAATATTATACTCTTTTTTCGTGTGTTTGTAATTTTGCGAAGTAAAGATCGAAAATCGTATTTTTGATGTTGTAGTTTTGGTGGACTATTTCGAACTTGTTGTTAAAATGATGTTGAAGTAATTTCTTGTACTTGGATGGTGGTTGATGTTGTTGTCATTTTGTTTTTGATATGGCTCGTAAATTTGGAAGAAAACAAACGTGTAAGATATTGTATAATTGGTTAAAGGATTGACAGAATGAATAAACATCGCAAGGGATGTTAGAATTAATTATTGGTGTGTCGTAACTGTTGTTGTTGTCGTATTGTTCTTGTTATTGCCATTGTGGTTGTTGTTGTGTTGTTGAGATAATTTCCCCGTTTGTGGAAAGTAGTTGATATTGTGATTGTGGGCTATTTTGAAAATGATCTGGAGGTGGATCTGATTCTAGCTTGATATGAAATTGTTGGTATTGCTATTGTTGGTATATGGTCGATATTTTAGCTGAATTGGGATCTCTAGGATTGTTGAGTTCTCAGGGGAAATGCTGCCCGAATTTGTATAGGCTATAGTCGGGCTGCTCTTATCGTAATTAAATTTCTGAACATGAGGTTGAGCTAATGTGTACATAGCCTAGGTGTATTATTGTTGTTATGGAGTTTTGGAGGAGGGCAAGGTGAAACGCCGAATAGTTGTCATATAGCGAGCTCGTGGCTCGTCGTATTGTCCATATGCTGTCTTGTTGGTTGTGCTTGATTACAAGTTGGCTGATGCTTGTGTTACTATTATTATCTTGTACATAAAGTCATGAAAAGGGGCTGATGCGTCATAATTGTTTCGAGGGTCGTAAATCAAGGTATGTAAAGCTATCATTTCTTTCTTTTTGGCATGATCTTTATGAAACAAACAGACGACGAGTATATGACTCCAAAGAAGTTCCTATTCTTAGAGACACTAGGATGGCTAATGTCTTTAATTTCCAGAACCTATTTCATTAAGTTTTGATACGTGTCTATGATCCCTGAAGTTCTATTTGATATGATCCATAGTGACATTCGAGAAGCATTTGACATAATTGTTGTCTTTGATACTCAAGTGTTAGTTTATTCTACTTATTCTATTGAGTCTCAGATGATGATTTAATTTGCATATGGTTGCTCACTACTCTGCTCATGCATACTGTTAATATATCTTTCACAGAGTCCCGGGCCGGGTATGTTTTCGTGCATAGTTTCCCTGCATTGTTCACCGAGTCCCTCACTAGAGGGTCGGGTACGGTATATATATATATATGTATATATGATGATGATGATGTGATTATGGCGCCGAGGATGGTATATGATGACTTATTCACCCAGTCCTATAATGGGCCGGATATGGTATATGATATAGACATGCATGATTTTCATGTCGTAAGGCACAGGTGCATTGGTATCTTTGATTATCATACTTGCCTCCTGTAATCGTTTATGCAGTTGTGATTTTCCTTATTGCATTACATGCTTTATATACTCAGCACATATTCTGTACTGACCCCCTTTCTTCGGGGGCTACGTTTCATGACCGCAGGTACAGATACTCGATTTGGTGATCCTCCAGCTTAGGACTTCTGCTCAGCTGTTTGGAGAGCTCCATTGTTTCGGAGCCTAGATATTTGGGTACAGATCTTCTATATAGACTTATATATATCCAGGGGTACAGCGGGGCCCTGTCCCGTCATATTTCACTCTTGTACTCTTAGAGGTTTGTAGACACATGTGTGGGTTGTACATAAGTTTTGGTCAGCTGTGTCTATATGGTTTACTTTGGATATCCTCGTGTATAGTAGCAGCCTCGTCGGCTTTCGTATCGTGTTATTGTTATGCTTTAGATATCCCCGTGTATAGTGGTAGCCTTGTCGACTTGCATATTGTGTTATTGTTATGCTGTGACTCCTCAGGAGACAGGTTTATGAAATGTGGTGTTACGAACCCTTCGTTTGTTTTTGCAAGTTTCCATATTGTCCTTAGTTCAAGTTTGACTATATGTAATAGGTTTGTATACGGGTGTCCAGTTCGGGCACTAGTCATGGCCCATGGAGTTAGGCCGTGACATTATGAAATCCCTACGAGGTTAAGCGAAGGATTAGATAGCTTGAGGTTCATACAATAAGATTTTGAAGTTCTATGAATATGTGAAGTTTAGTTTGTTGGAGGGAGCGAAACGTAAGTCGTGTTCGGAAAGGTTCCGCTATGATTGAGCTAATGTTTATGTGGTGATGTTTTAAAGGGATGATATAGAGCCTATTGTATGGTTAATGAAGTATTATACAAGTGTTAAGAAGGTTCCATAAAGATTGGAGATCGAACGAAACGACGGAAATCATTTTAGGGAAGTGGAGTTATACGACTACTTATACGGTCCGTATAACTTTATACGGTCCGTATAACTTTATACGGTCAGTATAAGGTGTCTGTATAAGTCCCAACAGGGAGTTGATTTGTTGGTTGGTGAACCACGACCACTTATACGGGCCGTACAATACTATACGGACCGTATAAGTGTCCGTGGAAGTCCCGACGGGCAGATTTTTAATGTTTGTATAAATAGATGCCTTGGGTTCTTTTATTTCATTTTTCATATTCTACAAGTGTTGAGAGATCAAAAAAAAAAAAAAACCTTCTCTAAGCATATTCCACTCAAGTTCAAGAGAGCACAATGATCAAAGACTAGAATCAATTGTTTGTGTTAGAAAACTTCCAAGGGTTAGAGGACCACAAGAAATTACATTGGAAGAGAACTAGGGTTTGGTTCAAGTGAGGTATTTCCACTCAAGATTCATTCCCACACCATCCAAGGTAAGTTTTATGGTATTTTCATGTTGTTCAAGGTGTTTGAAAGTTGAAACACTTGGATTGTAGAAGGATATAGAAAAATGGGTCATGAATGTGGGAATAGTATCATTGTGAGTAATAGTTTAAATGGAGTCATGATTCTTGATGTGTTGTGATATGGTTATGTTATAAATGATGTTAAGAACATGGAATAGACATTGTATACGAACGAATGTAATAGTGTGCTATGACCATAGATATGGATGATTGGAAGTGAATTGAGAAATATGGATAATGTGGATGAATAAAGGCTATTATTATGATATTGTGAATGTATTATTGACGTTTGGGAGTTGATATATGATATGGAGGAAGTCGTATAAATAAAGGAGATGCTGTCCAATTTTCTCTAGCTTTAGTCATATATGCTAGCTATCGAGTTTCTAATGATAAGTATAACTCTAATGTAGGTAGAAACGTGAGCATTGAAGGAGAACGTGCAAGTGATAAAATAGTTGAACGGAAAGGTATGTAAGGCTAACCCTTCTTTCATAAGGCATGGTTCTTTGGCCAAATATCTATTCTTGTATGAGCCTATGATGCTCTCCAAATGATTCTATCTTCAAAAAGCTACAAAGCTTATAATTCTTGATATGTATTATGATTGTACTAAATTCCTCATATGATGAATAATCCTATAAGGATAGATTTAATGAACGACGATAATGATAACGAAGATGATGGTGATGATGATAATGATGACGACGATAATAGCGATAATGATAATGATGACGATGATAATACTGATGATGCTAAAGATGCCTATGAGCTTATATGTATGTGTGCCTATGTATGGCTATTATGAAACCCCGAGCTTATATGGCCGGGTAGAACATATAGATGTATATATATATGACAATGCTCGCGCACCACTGCAGTTGGGTATGGATAACCCTGAAGCCTTGGTAGGGCCAGGTATGTGTAACACTGAGCCTTGGTTGGCCAGGTATGTATGATAACCGAGCCTAACCATGGTCGGGTACGTGAAACACTGAACCTTCGTGGTTGAGTACGGATATGGATGTATGTACACAGTCTCACATTAGAAATGGAAAGTCCCTATGAAAAGCAAGTAAGTGCTTATGACGATGATACTACTATCTCTCATCTTATGCTATCTCTTATGTTGCTTATTATGCTTCTATAATGATGTTGTTCCTGCTTTACATACTCAGTACATTCTTTGTACTGACGTCCTTTTATTTGTGGATGCTGCGTCATGCCCGCAGGTGGCCAGGGAGAGAGGCTTGTTCCATAGCTATATTTCTCAGGGACTACATAGCGGAGCTCCATTTCATTCGGAGCTATAGCTTTTGGTATTGATTCTTTTGTGTACATATTTATGGGCATAGCGGGGTCATGTCCCGCATATGTGATATGACATATTATCCTTAGAGGCTCGTAGACATGTGTATATGGTTAGGTGTGTTTGGCCTTATCAGCCTATATTTTAGATATCATTTTGTTAGCCTCGTCGGCTTATGTACATTGATATGGGCATAGTTGCTAATGATGATATAAATGTATTGATTGTCCAATGGGATTAGTATGATTGATGGATAGAATGCATGATTTAATATGTGGCTCACCTAGATGTAAATGTAAAGGTATATTAAGAAGTGCCCGGGTGGGCTAGTACCGGGTGCCCGTCGCGGACCTCCGGTTGGGTCGTGACAAACAACAATGAAATAAATCGAGAAAATCATGAAATAGCTTAACATTTTCACATCATTGTTGAAATCATATTTGTGACCTTTAAGTGTAAAATCATCCTCAACGTGATCCTCATAAAAACATTCTCATTTTTAACATCATAAGAAGCTTTAAGAGTCATAAACTTCTAGCTTTTGAAATCAAGGAGGTTATGGAAACACTTATGGAATCATACCATAGGAATTATGCCTTTGAAAGAAGGGACGAGCCTTAACATACCTTTCAGTCGCTTTAGTCGTTCAACGTTTATCCTTCCAAGCTCGTAAAACTACATATAAAGCATTCATACTATTATTAGGCTCAATGTCATACGCTCATCTTAAGCCTTCAATTTAATTCCGTTTAGAATCTGCCGAAATTCGGGCAGCACCTCCCCTGCTTATATGCCTAGCCCGAAATCACAATCCAACAACCAACAACAATAACAATACCAACATCACAACAATATTATCAACACCAATAGGCTCCATAACACATTCCACACGATGTTTTCCAAATTTCTCAACTAACCTGTCACGACCCGACTAGGGGCCGTGATGAGTACCCGGTACTTGTACCGAACACCCCTTATCTTGTCTCATATCCTTATTACTAAGTGGGCCGTATGACCTATACCATTTTTTTTCTTTGTTACCTAACATTAACATTAGTAGCATAGTTATGAACATAGGCGAACGACCTTTACTAACACATTATACATCGACTAGGACTGCTAAAAGTACAAAACATTTAACTGTACACATCTGTCTACGAGCCTCTAGACATAATACACAAGAAGGGCCGAGCACTGTCATGCCCGAATATATATATATATACAAAAGTAGTACCAATAAACAGTGGCTCCGGAACAACTGGAGCACTCTCTGTGAACCGCTGGTGGAGCTTCTAGGAACCGGACCCGTCTACCTACTTACCTGCGCGGCATGAAACGCAGCGTCCACAAGAAGGGACGTCAGTACGAATAGTGTACCGAGCATGTAAGGCATGAAAAATAGTAAAGAGAGGAATATAAATTGCAACCCATAACATAATGAAATCATAGGACATATAGAGCGATAATAGAGCAACCTGTACATGTATGTGCCACCCAGGGCAGATGCCATGCATGCTAAGCTGTCTTTTTTAAAAAAACAATTCGTGTTCATATATGAATATAAAACATAATGTATTGCCGAGGCGTCGGCAGCCGATCCATTTAGCCATGAATGTGTGTAAATATCCCGCGTCCGGGACGATATCAAGTCAAATACGGCTACATGTACCGTGTGTATATCCCAGCGTCTATAGCGCTCTGCCCTGCTCCCTTCTTCCCCGTATACATATACATATATACATATATATCATAGCATGCAAGGGAGCCCAAAGAGAAGCTATAACGTTATCGGAGTGACGTAAGGTCGGTAGCCGCCGATTACATTATGAAATCGTCATGGTCGTCAGGTCTCACCTTGAAGGAACAATAATTATAAGGCGAGACTATCAATAAAGAATAACATCACGAGAGAACATAGAACAGGATGATAAGGTATCGTTTCATGTACTATGGAGTCTTTAATCATGGACTCATCATTGTCATATTTATCATGTAAACATTTTCTTTCCTGACATCATCTATGTCATTGTAGAACATACACATCGTCATTGACAGAAAAAAAACTTACTTTGCCATAACCTTTGTTTTGGGAAAATGCGGGCGTTTGGAAAACATTGACGAGCTATTGGGGAGAAGATCATACCTTAGGATCAATAGATTAGTTAAACAACTATTGTTTAGTAGTCGGAATAGTAACTAAAAGTTTCCCTTAATTATAGTACGGAAATAAGCTAAATGGAACAATAGGAGGGAATTTGGGAATAGTGGGCCCACCTCGGGTCGACCGGGGTGGCGTACCCAAATTGCATATAATAAGTTTCATGGAGTCACTTATGAAGGTTTTGTTATAATCCGGTTTCATTTGGCAAGTTATAGAAGTAGGAGCCATTGTTTCAACAAGATATGAAAAATTTAGGTCAATTCTATTGAATGAAAAAGGGTTAATTTCAATCTCGGATTTCTAGTAATAGGATCATCCCCGAAGTTTGTATTCAACCCTATTATGTCTAAGACATGCCGAAGAAGGAAAGTGAGACCTTACATACCTCTTTCTGCTCCTTTGGCTATCCCGAATTCAACTCGCAAATCCGCCAAAATCTACAAATTGGTTAAGTTTACCAAACATGATTAGTGCCTTTAGAATTGAATTCTTAAAATGATACTTGGCTACCGAAATTTCGGCAGCACTTCCCCTGTAAACTACTCCATCCCACCAAGTTCAACTTGGCCAATTTCAATCAACAACAATCCGGGACTTCGACCCGGCCAAACTAACAACACAATATCAACGACCATACCAAAAATTTCCATATTCATTCCAAGTTACATTGTAACAACTCAATCAATATACTACTTCCTTCAAAACCTTCCAACTCCAATAAGAACATTAACAACATTATAATTCATATACCAACAACACCACACTAACAACATCATTTTCCATACATGCAAGAACATAGTATTCATTTTTAAATACTCCAACCGCAAGTCTCCAACTTCTTCAACTTCACAAGATTATTATGCATTCATCAACAACATAGTATCCGCAACACAACGACAACCAAAACACTAAATAAAATTGGCTCATCTTCTTTCACTACTTAACACATATATACGGCTATACATATAATACACTACACGGCCACCACCCTACATACACAACTACAACCTTTCCAAAATCATTCAACTCCCATTATCCACATAACATTCACAACAATAACAACCAAATACTAAACAAAATAATTACAACATAATTTCTACACACACACATATATCACACGGCCACACACACCCACTTCCATATTCTTCCCAATTTCACTTATTTTTGTACACTACAACATGCAAAATCTTCCATAACATATAAGAAAGATTTAAACCTTACCTTTTTCTTCAATTCTTCACTTGGCTATATGTTGGTAGCTTGAAAGAATATAAGTTTTTCTTGCTCCAAAACCACTTCACCTTGCTAATCAACCTTCAATGGATTTCTTAGGTAGAAGAAAATAATTTTTTTTAAGAAAATTTATCCAAGATTTTGTTGGTCTTTCTCCATCGCCGAATGGCTTGGAGTTTTTCTCCTTCTTGTCTTGCTTCTTATCTTCTTGAAATTTCTAGAGGATTTAATGAATAAGATGACTAATTAAGTCATCTTATGGTCTTATAAATTTTGTGCTCATATGGGCTTTGGCCCATTTACTATAGGTGGCCCAAATGGCCCCTTTTTCTTCCAAGCCCATATTTTGTTTGTGCACTTCATGAAAAATTATTATTATTTTTTCACATTCCAAATTTGCCCTTCGCCTTCCTCCATATTTCCACGAGTCATGTTGCCAATTTACCTTTTTGCCTCTAGCCTTTCTTAATATTCCCACTTCAAAATTTTCATAAACAACTTGTATGCCAATCAAGATCAAAATTATAGTGTTGCTCTTAACCTTCCGCCATTATCTTAAATTATCCAAATACGCGAAAATGCGAGATATAACATCCTCCTCCCCTTTAGAACATTCGTCCTCGAATGTTAAACGGCCTCATAGTGTATTATAGTACTTCGGGGAGGGATATCTCACATGTCGCTTAGCATGTCCATTTTAAGAGCTTAGATTGCCTTTATGTCGCAGGCCAATTGAGCTAGCTCCGAACGCTGGCTCTGCGCCAACAAGTCCCTTTTGTTGGTTCTTGAATCGTCATAGTCCATTTTAAGTCCAACATGATCTCCCCTCATTTATTAAGAGGGCCTACACATGCCTATGCCCTTTAAGCAATCGTTGTCTTCCGCGATCTTTTGCAGTTGTAATTCCCTCTGCATAGGGTTTGTCACGTTTATCCCCTTGTTAGATATGTTCCCGTATATCACCGCATTAGGCCGTTCTAGCCTTGTGGGTGCGGCATCGGTCTTACCCGGTGACATCCATACTCATACCCTTCATTACGTCCTTTGAATTTCATTCAGCTAGCACATTCTATGCATCGCGACACTGCTTGTTAGGGTTCTACAGTCACAGATAAGATGTCATCTTCGTATATACCTTTCCACCATTATTTGTTTTTCTTTACAATCACTTCCAAACACTAATCAACTTTCTTTAATCCTGAAGCTCTGTCATGCTTTCTCTTCTTCTGCTAGTCTAGTCCGTCTCAGCTTACATGACTTCTGTAGGGTTTCTAATCACTCCACACACTCTCATTTACATTGGGCTACCTAATTTCACATTCGTCTCTTGTTTCCACATTTATGAAATTTTCAGCATTTTTTCCCAGGGGGTCACCCATCTTGATATTGCTCTCACCCTAGCACGCTTAACCTTGAAACTTTGGTGCATTTTAGTACGTGAATGCTGGTATAATTATATCGACTGCCCCGCACTACCTATATAACCTAATATGGGACAAGTTGGGGTCTTAGCAGTTTTCAAAACGTCCGCGTAACACATCTTTTCTTTTAATTACAATTCTAACCTCCGCAGTCCCCAGTATTCGTCCTTTTTCCTACGTGTATGGCTAATTTTTGTCCTAAATCTCCACATTCCCAGTAGTGGCGAAAACACCTTAGTCGCAACAGGCATAGACATCCCAGCTCGCTTGATTTAGCTCGGGTTTCCCCTCCCTAATATGTTCAGCGATTTAGGGTGCGATATCTGACACATAGAACCTGGATCAATCGATACTTGTACATTGTAGAAAAATACTGATAATATACCTGGAACGTCATCAGGGGATGGCTCAGGATCCTGTCGGCCAGCTAGTGCATAGGTATGATGCGGGGGTCCACTCGAACTGTGTGTCCCTTCTCGGTCTCTTTCGCTGCCTACTGCTATCTGGGATTTTTGCATTGGAGGGTGCGCCAATGATTGTGAGTCGCGTGTTACCTCCGTGGGCTGAACCCTCCCTCTGTCACGGCGAAATGGGCAGTCGCGCATATAATGACCTGAGTTAGCACAAGTATAACAAATACCCAAACCCGCGCGACACGGCCCTGCATGGAATCTACGGCACTGAGGGCAGCGTGATACGGGTGGTCTCCGCTGATTAAGCTCACCGCCACACTGGGAACCCAAAACTCCATAGCCTTGACCTGATCCGACAGGCTGAGTTTGGTCTCTGTCGTACCTCCGTGGGCAATCACGCATCAAATGGTCAGCCCGACCACAGACAAAACAAGCACCTGTATCTAAGTAACACTGCCCAGAGTGTGGCCTGGCACATCGCGCACACCGCGGTGGGGGTAGCCCCGTGCTACTAACGTTGGCTCTATGCCGGGGCCCCGAAACTCGAGCACTCTGATCTGGTCCTGAATACCCCGACTGCTGCGGTGCCTGCCTCCTTCTGTACTCACTTCTCGTTCTGGAAGGTCTAGCCCTTTTTCTGCGATCCTTATTACCAGAATCTATGCCTTGTTGTTGGGCTTGAGTAGCTACTATCTGAGTCAGCAGAAGGATGGCCCGTCTCATCTCCTGAAGTGAAGCATCAGGTGGGGGAGCGGGGAGTGCTGAAACTGGAACGGAAATCCCTTCTTGCTCCCCTAATGTCTGCGGAGTGCGATCAGCACGAGAGGGGGCCTTGCTATGAGATTCGCCTTCTTCAATATTTACCGGTGACTCCCATTCAGTCCGCCTTTCCGCTACCGTCTTGCCCTTCTCGGCGGCTATCGCTTTCATCTTCGCAGGTATCGCTGAAAATATAACACCGGATTAGGAAGAAGGAAAAACCCTTACTATAGCTCTATCGCACGATATAGAATGCAAAGAAGGTCATATTTCCTAAATGCCCCGCAGCCTCCTGCCTATAAGTGTGGCGCGCTACACACCCATAACCAGGACTCTACTGGACACGGCTCGTAGACAAACCCCTAGGACCGAACTGCTCTGATACCACTTCTGTCACGACCCGACTAGGGGCCGTGACGAGTACCCGGTACTTGTACCGAGCACCCCTTATCTTGTCTCATATCCTTATTACTAAGTGGGCCGTATGACCTATACCATTTTTTTTTTCTTTGTTACTTAACATTAACATTACTAGCATAGTTATGAACATAGGCGAACAACCTTTACTAACACATTATACATCGACTAGGACTGCTAAAAGTACAAAACATTTAACTGTACACATCTGTCTACGAGCCTCTATACATAATACACAAGAAGGGTCGAGCACTGTCACGCCCGAATATATATATATACAAAAGTAGTACCAATAAACAGTGGCTCCGGAACAACTGGAGCACTCTCTGTGAACCGCTAGTGGAGCTTCTAGGAACCGGACCCGTCTACCTGCTTACCTGCGCGGCATGAAACGCAGCGTCCACAAGAAGGGACGTCAGTACGAATAGTGTACCGAGCATGTAAGGCATGAAAAATAGTAAAGAGAGGAATATAAATTGCAACCCATAACATAATGAAATCATAGGACATATAGAGCGATAATAGAGCAACCTGTACATGTATGTGCCACCCAGGGCAGATGCCATGCATGCTAAGCTGTCTTTTTAAACAAAAACATTTCATGTTCATATATGAATGTAAAACATAATGTATTGCCGAGGCGTCGGCAGCCGATCCATTTAGCCATGAATGTGTGTAAATATCCCGCGTCCGGGACGATATCAAGTCAAATACGGCTACATGTACCGTGTGTATATCCTAGTGTCTATAGCGCTCTGCCCTGCTCCCTTCTTCCCCGTATACATATACATATATACATATATATCATAGCATGCAAGGGAGCCCAAAGAGAAGCTATAACGTTATCGGAGTGACATAAGGTCGGTAGCCTCCGATTACATTATGAAATCGTCATGGTCGTCAGGTCTCACCTTGAAGGAACAATAATTATAAGGCGAGACTATCAATAAAGAATAACATCACGAGAGAACATAGAACAGGATCATAAGGTATCGTTTCATGTACTATGGAGTCTTTAATCATGGACTCATCATTGTCATATTCATCATGTAAACATTTTCTTTCCTGACATCATCCATGTCATTGTAGAACATACTCATCGTCATTGACAGAAAAAAAACTTACTTTGCCATAACCTTTGTTTTGGGAAAATGCAGGCGTTTGGAAAACATTTACGAGCTATTGGGGAGAAGATCATACCTTAGGATCAATAGATTAGTTAAACAACTATTGTTTAGTAGTCGGAATAGTAACTAAAAGTTTCCCTTAATTATAGTACGGAAATAAGCTAAATGGAACAATAGGAGGGAATTTGGGAATAGTGGGCCCACCTCGGGTCGACCGGGGTGGCGTACCCAAATTGTATATAATAAGTTTCATGGAGTCACTTATGAAGGTTTTGTTATAATACGGTTTCATTTGGCAAGTTATAAAAGTAGGAGCCATTGTTTCAACAAGATATGAAAAATTTAAGTCAATTCTATTGAATGAAAAAGGGTTAATTTCAATCTCGGATTTCTAGGAATAGGATCATCCCCGAAGTTTGTATTCAACCCTATTATGTCTAAGACATGCCAAAGAAGGAAAGTGAGACCTTACATACCTCTTTCCGCTCCTTTGGCTATCCCGAATTCAACTCGCAAATCCGCCAAAATCTACAAATTGCCCAAGTTTACCAAACATGATTAGTGCCTTTAGAATTGAATTCTTAAAATGATACTTGGCTACCGAAATTTCGGCAGCACTTCCCCTGTAAACTACTCCATCCCACCAAGTTCAACTTGGCCAATTTCAATCAACAACAATCCGGGACTTCGACCCGGCCAAACTAACAACACAATATCAACGACCATACTAAAAATTTCCATATTTATTCCAAGTTACATTGTAACAACTCAATCAATATACTACTTCCTTCAAAACCTTCCAACTCCAATAAGAACATTAACAACATTATAATTCATATACCAACAACACCACACTAACAACATTATCTTCCATACATGCAAGAACATAGTATTCAATTTTAAATACTCCAACCGCAAGTCTCCAACTTCTTCAACTTCACAAGATTATTATGCATTCATCAACAACATAGTATCCGCAACACAACGACAGCCAAAACACTAAATAAAATTGGCTCATCTTCTTTCACTACTTAACACATATATACGGCTATACATATAATACACTACACGGCCACCACCCTACATACACAACTATAACCTTTCCAAAATCATTCAACTCCCATTATCCACATAACATTCACAACAATAACAACCAAATACTAAACAAAATAATTACAACATAATTTCTACACACACATATATATCACACGGCCACACACACCCACTTCCATATTCTTCCCAATTTCACTTATTTTTGTACACTACAACATGCAAAACCTTTCATAACATATAAGAAAGATTTAAACCTTACCTTTTTCTTCAATTCTTCACTTGGCTATATGTTGGTAGCTTGAAAGAATATAAGTTTTTCTTGCTCCAAAACCACTTCACCTTGCTAATCACCCTTCAATGGATTTCTTAGGTAGAAGAAAATAATTTTTTTTAAGAAAATTTATCCAAGATTTTGTTGGTGTTTCTCCATGGCCGAATGGCTTGGAGTTTTTCTCCTTCTTGTCTTGCTTCTTATCTTCTTGAAATTTCTAGAGGATTTAATGAATAAGATGACTAATTAAGTCATCTTATGGTCTTATAAATTTTGTGCTCATATGGGCTTTGGCCCATTTACTATAGGTGGCCCAAATGGCCCCTTTTTCTTCCAAGCCCATATTTCTTTTTGTGCACTTCATGAAAAATTATTATTATTTTTCCACATTCCAAATTTGCCCTTCGCCTTCCTCCATATTTCCACGAGTCATGTTGCCAATTTACCTTTTTGCCTCTAGCCTTTCTTAATATTCCCACTTCAAAATTTTCATAAACAACTTGTATGCCAATCAAGATCAAAATTATAGTGTTGCTCTTAACCTTCCGCCATTATCATAAATTATCCAAATACGCGAAAATGCGAGATATGACATAACTATAACAATATCCACAATACCATAATCAAAGAATTATGTCCAATTTAATCTCAAATTAATCCAAAATCTCCTTCCAAATTCATTCCATGGTCCTCCTCGTCACTTTAATAATTTGCAAATTCTATACCATGATTCTCTTCTTTTATGGGACTTGCTAAACCTTTAAATCAACTTAATCATGAGAAATAGGATGGAGAACATACCTTACACTAGAAGGACTTCACCCCACTCAACTTCTTCCAAGACCAAATTTATCACAACATTAAGTGGAGACAAGAACAATCCTTCTCCATGACTTAGCATGGGTCTTTGGAGTTTAATCCTCTTTTGTCATGGCATAGAATGTTTTGGAATGGTGGAAAGCCTTCAAGAATATTTTTGTAGTGGAGAGAGAAGTGTGGAAAATTCTAGAGAGGTGTGGAGAGGTTAGGGGAGTTCTAGAGGGTTATGGAGTTGAAGAAAAAATGACTAAAATAAAGTGTAGAGGCCCTTTTATAGGTGCCAAATTCGGATTGGGCCGGGTTAAAACATAAGGGGGCTTTTAAGTGGATTTTTCCGGATTCCCGCCCAGGTTTGGGTTTCTCTGACTATCCGTTTTAAAATGCCCATAACTCCCTGCTCCAATGTCGGATTGACGAACGATTTGTTGCGTTGGAAACTAGACTCGATGAATTTCATTTTAAGCTTTTGAAACACCTTAAACCTCATCATATACTCGGAGATATACCCCTCCAAAGACGACCCAAAATTCTGTCCAGAATTCTGCCAACTTTTTTTTTCTCCAAATTTTCGACAAACTTATTTTCTTCGCTTTGCTTTGTCCCGGAATCTTCTAAAACTCTCCATACATGATATTTATCACTAACCATACTTGATAATGGTCATGTCCTTTGGTTTCAAGGTTTTCTTTCCCGGTTACGACTTACGAGATCGTAATTCATCCTTTACTTCATTGTTATGAACTTCCCATGGCTTGTACCTTCCAAAACTTAATGGAACGTCTCTGATACTCCATTAATATGGTGAAGTACGTGTCATGCTCATGCTTTGAGAATGCGAGGTGTAACATCCTTCCCCCTTTTGGAACATTCACCCTCGAATGTCGTAGCTTGCGAGCTTACGTGTCACGACCCGATTAGGGGGCCATGACGGGTACCCGGAGCAGACTACCGAGCACCACACAAGCTGCTAGTTATCATACTTATTCTGCATTTTATCTATTGCTCCACACTTAAAGTCGTAAGGAAAACCATTTACAATTTGAAACACATACACATTTATGTACATAAGCCCTTCGGCTATCAAAAATATATATACATATATACAATAAGGGCATCGTGAGACCATACTACCCACACATACGTATCTACGAGCCTCTAATAGTGTACTAGACATATGGACGCGACAGGACCCCGTTGTGCCCAAATATGTACACAAAAATAAATAACCAAATAGCACCTCCGGAATAATGGAGTGCTCCTGTAAATTTGCTGGTAGCTCCTATGGATCTGCACCGTCTCCCTGTCTACCTGTGGGCATGAACACAACGTCCAAAGAAAACGGACGTCAGTACGAACATTGTATTTAGTATGTAAGGCATCAACAATAACAATACGCCAATGAAATAAGGAAGCATCAAATGAGGAGCAACCTGTAACTGACTATCAATTATAAAAGAAATAATGCATGCTGGCTTACTCTATAATCATCATCATATCATGTATGCGTATATGTATAAGTTGCCCGACCATATAGGTACGGTTTGATAATCATTAGCCCGCGTCCAGGCCTCCCGCATCTGGGGTACAATCTCATGCTGCCCACTAGTGGTGTCTGCCCATGCCATCTATACATGGTGTATACGCTGCCCGCCTTTGCAGTGTTTGCCCAGCCTTGTAGGCACGGTGTAATATCATCATCACATACTTATCATGAATCATGCATAAGACTCAAGACAAACTGTACAACTATCGAGGTGATACA
Organism: Lycium barbarum; assembly: GCF_019175385.1. NCBI lineage: Eukaryota > Viridiplantae > Streptophyta > Magnoliopsida > Solanales > Solanaceae > Lycium > Lycium barbarum. Next base: position 70,201,907 of record NC_083346.1, read on the forward strand.
AGGTCGTGCACCCCCGATTCCGTTATGGAGCATGCATAAGTATTCTGCCTCACCTTGAAGGAATTTGCATATAAGGTGAGTGTATACAATGGACAACATCAATGGATCATGATAAGAATCATTAGCTTCGTAGAAACATAATATCATGGGCCTTAGACTCAGACTCATCATCATCCTTATCATGCTCGTCACATATCTCTTATCTTATCTTATATGAAGCTCTTTACTAAGATTGACTCATAATTTTCGGGATGTAGGAAAGTCATGAAGAGATAGGGAATATCATGTCATAAGAATCATGCCTTAGAAATAAGGGACTAGCCTTACATACCTTTTCATTTAGCTACTCTATCGCTTGAACGTTCCTCTCCAATATTCACGTTTCCACCTTCAAGAGAGTTCATACTCATATTAGATAATCGATAACATAAGCGTGTTTGCACTAAAGCTATAGAAAATTTGGCAGCATCTCATTTGTTTCTACTACTTTCTCCATATCATATATCAACTCCCAAACGTCAATAATAACATTCATAATATCATCATCAATAACTTTTGTCAAATTCATCATTATCCAATCCCCACAATTTCCTCTCAAGGTCATCCATAATCATGATCATAATACAACATTACGTCCATTCTCATCTAATGTTTCTTTCATTCTCTTAACATCATTCATAACATAATTACAATCACAACATATCAAGAATCATGATTCATATTAATCTACTACTCACAATTGCCACTGATCTCATATTTTGTAACCTATTTTCCATCTTCTTCCATAATCCAAGTGTTTCAAATTTTCAATACCTTAAAAAATATGGAATAATAATAAAAACTCACCTTTGAATGTGTAGGAATGGGTTATGGTTGGGGTTCCTTCACTTGGAGAAAACCCTCGCTTCAATTCCAAAGGAAATTTCTAACTTCCATAACCCTAGCAAGCTTCCATATGCTAGCTTTCCCTTGAATATTGGTGTTTGATATTTGGTTTCCCTTGATTTTATGTTGAAGATGTGTATCGAATAGTCTAGAAGTTTGGAGAGAAGTGGAGAAGTGGAAAGAATGAGAAAATAAAAGTGGGAACATGTATTTATACTTGCAACTTAATCAGTCTGCCGGACATTATACGGACCACTTATACAGTTCGTATAACATCGTGGTTCACCACCATGGAAGACATTCTTCCTGTTGGGTTATACGGACCCTTATACGATCCGTATAAAGTTCCACGGTCCGTGTAAGGTGGTTGTGTAACGCACAGTTTTTTCGAAGTTGTCCTCGTTGTTTCGTTTGATCTCCAATCCTTATACAACCTTCTTACACTTGTCTAATACCTCATTAATGATCTAAACATCCTTATAACCCGTCCTCAAGGCCTTACCAAACAATCCTTAACGCAACAATTTACGAAACCTTTCCTAAGCCCTACTTATACTCCACTTGTCCTTATCAATCCTTGTTTCATCTATTCATATAACTTCAAAATCTTAACGTATGCATTCTAAGACCACTAAATATCCATCTTATAGTCTTAAGAACTTCCTATTATCCTTAAGCTCGCATTGGTTCATTCACTACACGATGACATGAAATTTCCAAGGTGTAACACTCTTCCCCGCTTTTTGGAACATTCGTCCTTGAATGTTAAGCACTCGGTAATTCTATAAAAATTTCGCCAGAGTTTCCCCTGTAATATGGAATTACCATCATGTCACAATAGCCCACAATAATATGGCCTCACAGGGCCACGACACAGTAGCAATATAAGTTGGCCACACACGACCCCTATGCATAAAATAAAACATGTATACCTTATAATCTTGGTGTTTCATCTTGGATCTCTTCTGGGGGTTGGAATAAGTGTGGGTACCTGACTTCATACTCTCTTCTGCTTCCCAAGTCATTTCCTCTCGGTTGTCATTCCGCCATAAAACTTTAACTGGGGCTAATTCCTTATTTCGAAGTCTTCATACTTGCCTGTCTAATATGGCAATGGGCACTTCTTCATGGACTAGCTTTTCTGTCACTTGAGCATCATCTATTGGGACAATCCTCGTAGGGTCTCCAACACACTTGCGGAGCATTGAGACATGAAAAACTGAATAGACTGATTCAAGTTCTGGAGGCAAGTCCAATTCATAAGCTACTTGACCCGCCTTGCGGATAATCTTATAGGGTCAAATATATCGAGGACTTAACTTTCCTTTCTTGCCAAATCTCATCACACCTTTCATTGGTGATACCTTTAAGCATACACAATCATCAACTTGAAATTCTATGTCTCGTCGACGGTTGTCCGCATAAGAATTTTGGCGACTTTGGGCTGTCAATAATCGATCTCGGATCATCTTGAATTTTTTTACTGCTTGCTGAATCAACTCAGGGCCTATTAGTAGTACTTCTCCTATTTCAAACCATCCAATTGGGGATATGCACTTCCTTCCATATAGAGCTTCGTACGGAACCATTTGGATACTGGAATGGTTGCTATTGTTGTATGCAAACTCAATAAGAGGTAAGTGGTCATCCCAACTACCACCGAAATCTATTACACATGCTCTTAGCATATCTTCCAAGGTCTGAATGGCACGTTCAGCTTGCCCATCAGTCTGTGGATGAAATGTCGTGCTAAGCTTTACTTTAGTACCTAGACCTTCTCGGAAAGATTTCTAGAACTTGGCTATAAATTGGTTCTTCTATCTGTGATAATAGATATCGGAATACCATGGAGTCACACAATATCCTTGAGATACAACCTCGCATAATCTTCTGTTGAGTATGTGGTTCTAACAGGAAGAAGAGGAGCTGCTTTCGTGAGTCTGTCCACGATTACCCATATGGAATCATACTTACCTCGGGAACGAGGTAACCCAACAATAAAATCCATGTTGATCACTTCCCATTTCCATGTAGGGATTTCCATTGCTTGCAATAATCCACCTGGCGTTTGATGTTAGATTTTCACTTGCTAGCAATGTCACGACCCTACTAGGGGGCCGCGACGAGCACCCGGTGCTATTCCACCCGGGCGCCCCTCAACATACTTTCACATAACATCTAGGTGAGCCTCCTAGTAAAACATACATTTCCATCCATCAATCATACTAGTCCCTTTGGACAACAACCTCTTTATATCATCATAGGTATCTAGGCCACATCAATGTACATGGGCCGACGAGGCCAACAAAATGGTATACAAAATATAGGATGACAAGGCCAAACATATCTAACCACATACACATGTCTACGAGCCTCTAAGAAGTGTATAACATATCACATAAGCGGGAAAGGACCCCGCTATGCCCATAATTATGTACACAAAAGGATAAATACCCAAAAGCTATGGCTCCGAATGAAATGGAGCTCTGCTATGTAATCTCTGAGAAAGCAGCAATGGATGAAGCCTGTCTCCCTGAGCACCTGCGGGCATGACGCAGCGTCCACCAACAAAAGGACGTCAGTACGAAGAATGTACTGAGTATGTAAAGCATGATCAATATCGATGTAGAAGCATAATGAACAATCACGAGAAATAGCACAAGATGGGAAACAGTAATATCATCGTCATAGGCACTTACTTACCTTACATAGTAACTTTCCATTTCTAGTGCATATCGGTATACATACATCAATATCCGTATTCATTTCCATAGTCTTATCCTTATTCATATTCATATCATTTACATCCCATGTACATAGCATATTCGTACTCTTAATGATGTCATATACGTAGCACACACATATATATATATATATATAGATAACATGCCCGACGATGAAGTTTCGGTGTTTCATACATACTTGGCTAGCCAAGGCTCAAGGTCATACATACCTGGCCCTACCAAGGCATCAGGGTTATCCGTACAATCTGCAGAGGTGTGCGTGTGTTACATAATCATATACATAATCTATACATATTCATATACATATATTCTACCCGGCATCATAAGCTCGGGGTCTTATTATAGCCCTTAATAGGCACACATACATATAATAGCTCATAGTCATCTTTAGCATCATATTATTCTGATCATCATTACTATCATTATCACTGTCATCGTCATTATCATTACATCTACCTTATAGGCCTACTCGTCATATGAGGAACTTAGTACTATCGTAGCACATCAAGCATCGTGAGCTTACTAGCTCGGAAGATCAACCATTTGAAAAATCATGGACTCATAGAAGATTTAGACGTTAGGCAAAAGATCCATGCCTTATGAAAGAAGTGTTAGCCTTACATACCTTTCCGATCAACTATTCTATACTTGCACGCCTTCCTCCGAAGCTCACGTTTCTACCTTCATTAAAGTCATACTATCGTTAGAATCGACAACTAGCATATATGACTAAAGCTAGAGAAAATCGGACAGCATTTCCTTTATTTATACAACATCCCTCCATATCGCAATTCAGCTCCCGAACGTCAACAATACATTCACAACATCGTAACAATAGCCATTAATCACTCACATTACCCACATTATCTAGATTTCTCAATTCGCTCCCAATTCACCCATATTCATGGTCATATCACCCGACTTTTTCCATTCATATAAAATGCCCATTTTCATGATCTTAACATCATTTATAACACATTCATATCACAACATAACAAGAGTCACAATTCACTTCAAACTATTCCTCAAAACGTCACTATTCATCATTCATGACCCATTTTTCTATACTCATCTAATGTCCAAGCATTTTAACTCTCAAATACCTTAAACAACATATATATACCATAAATCTTACCTTAGATGTTGTAGGAACGAGCCTTGGTCGAAATACTCCACTTGAGCAAAAACCCTAGTTTTCCTTCAATAAGATTTTCTTGACTTGAATGATCTTAATGGGTTTACTTACACTTGATTCACTTGATTTGTGTTGTTGATGACTAATAATCCTTGAAATATTGTGGAATAAATGTAGAGAGATGTTTTAGAGAGAAGGGATGAAATGTGGAAATGAAATAATAAACTTGGCCCCTTATTTAATAACCCAAAATCTGATCTTAAGTGAACGACACAGTGGTCGTAAACTTGGTTTACTGTCCCTGTTCCAGTTTACGGACCATCCTTCGTGGTCGTATTTAATCATAACAGAACCAGAAACTTAGACTGAGACATGGTGATTTACGATCACGGTTTACGGGCCGTAAACCACTTTATGGTCCGTATTTCAGGTCGTATTTAACCATTTGATCATTTGGCAGAAAGTTAAAGTTTTGGAAGCCAAAATACGACATGGCAGTTTACGGGCCGTATACCACTTTACGGTCCGTATTTCATTTTACGTGCAACTGGCCAAAATGCAGATCTGCAACTTTCCACATTTTTAGAACCTATAATTATCCATTCTGGAGCATAACCTATCTCTTATTGCAATTGCCTTCGGAATCTTACTTAGGGTCGTCAAATGTTATTTCTTACCCATGAAAATATCAGATACTCGTACTCCTCACTAGTTCATTCACTTGCGTACCAACGGAAAATTTTCCGAGGTGTAACAAGCAATTTGGACATTGAGCTAAAAATTCGGCTAGGTCTCTCTTCATGCCATCCCACCAATATATCAACTTGAGATCATGCTACATCTTCGTTGCACCTGGGTGAATAGAATACCAAGAATAATGAGCTTCTTCTAGAGTTTGACGGCGCAATTCTGTAACATTCGGAACACATAGCCTGCCTTGGTATCTAAGAATTCCATCCGTAGAAGTTTCAAATGGAGACTTCTCTTTTTCATGAAGTGTGTCTCTATATAGGCTCAACTGAGGATCTTCATATTGACGCTCTTTTACTTCCATATTCAGGGATGAAACTGTGGGATTATTATTACCAATTCCTGCACTATCTGAATCAATTAGACGTACTCCAAGATTAGCTAGTTGGTGGAGCTCATGAATTAATTCTTTCTTCTCCGGAGGAACTTCACATAGGCTGCCCATCGATTGGTGGCTAAGCGCATCAGCTACTACATTTGCCTTTCCGAGGTGGTATAAAATACTCACATCATAATCTTTCAATAATTCTAACCACCGCCTCTGTCGCAGATTCAACTCCTTCTGTTTGAAAATGTATTGAAGACTCTAGTGATCTGTATAGATGTCAACATGCACACCATACAAGTAATGTCTCCACATCTTTAATGCCTAAATAGCTGCAGCCAATTCGAGATCATGAGTTGGGTAGTTCTTTTCATGTCTCCGCAGCTGCCTCGAAGCATAAGCAATGACTTTACCATGCTGCATTAACACACATCCTAGCCCAACACCGGAAGCATCACAATATACAACATAACCATCTAGCCCTTCTGGGAGTGTCAAGACTAGGGCTGAGGTCAATCTATCCTTCAAACCTTGGAAACTGCGTTCACAAGCATCATTCCACTGAAACTTAGCTGACTTTTGGGTTAGCTTCGTCAATGGGGCTGAAATAGAGGAAAATCCTTCTACGAACTTTCTATAGTACCCAGCCAATCCCAGAAAACTACGGATTTCTGTAGGTGTCGTAGGCCTTGGCCAAGTCTTCACGGCTTCAATTTTCTGAGTATCAACTTGAATGCCATCATTTGAAATAACATGACCTAAGAATGTCACAGAATTTAGCCAAAACTCGCACTTTGAAAATTTTGCATACAATTCTGGGGTTCGAAAAATTCCAAGAACAATACTTAAATGATCTGCATGTTCTGATTCTGTGCGAGAGTATACCAGAATATCGTCAATGAATACTATTACGAATAAATCCAAGATAGGCCTGAATACGTTATTCATCAAATTCATGAACACTGCCGGAGCATTGGTTAACCCAAACGACATCACCCAGAATTCATAATGGTCATATCTCGTTCTGAAAGCTGTTTTAGGAATATCTTTTTCCCTAACTGTCACTTGATGATAACCTGACCTCAAGTCTGTTTTGGAAAACCATTTGGCACCCTGTAATTGATCAAATAAATCATCAATCCTCGAAAGAGGATATTTGTTCTTTATCGTCACCTTATTCAACTGCCTATAATCGATGCACATTCGTAGGGAACCATCTTTCTTTCTTAAAAATAGGACTGGTGCTCCCCACGATGATGAACTGGGTCTAATAAACCCCTTTTCAAGCAAATCTTTAAACTGTGCCTTTAATTCTTTCAATTCTGCCGGAGCCATTTGGTAAGTAGGAATAGAAATAGGCTTGGTGTTAGGCAACATATCAATAGCAAAATCAGTCTCTCTTTCCGGGGGAAGGCCTGGAAGTTCATCTAGAAATACATTCGGAAATTCATTCACTACCAGAACGGATTGGAGAGTTGGCGACTTTGCTTCGGTGTCATGAACTCGGACTAAGTGATAAATGTAGCCCTTAGCTATCATCTTTCTTGCCTTAAGGTAGGAAATAAACCTACCTGTTGGAGATGTTATATTGCCCTTCCATTCAAGCATGGGCTCTCCCAAAAATTGAAATCGAACTACTTTCATTTGGCAATCAACATTAGCATAACATGAGGCCAACCAATCCATACCCATAATCATATCAAAATCTAACATTTCCAGCTCAACTAAATTAGCTTTAGTCTGGCGGTCGCATATCACAATTACACAATTTTTATACACTTGTCTAACTATCACGGGATCACCAACCGGAGTAGATACCTCAAAAGGTTTAATTGGATCAGGTTTCACCCCAATACGACCAGCAACATACAGAGTAATATAAGATAGGGTAGAACCCGGATCTATCAATGCATACATATCATGGGAAAATACGGATAATGTACCTGTAACCACATCTGGGGAGGACTTAAGATCCTGTCGTCCGGCTAAAGCATACATACGGGGCTGAGTGGCACCTGAAGTAGAAGCTCCCCCTCTGCCTCTACCTCGACCTGCTGGAATTTGGGGAGTCTGTCCTACCGGGCACACTGAAGAAGAACCAGCCGCTGATCCTGTGGGCTAAACCCCTACCTTTACCGCTCATTGACGGGCAATCTCGCATCATGTGCCCAACCTGGCCACAGGCATAACAAGCATCTGAGCCTTGGCGACACTGTCCGGAATGTAGTCTACCGCACTAGCTGCATCGCGGTACTGGGGGTCTCCTCTGGCTATAATCTTCCCCAAACTGAGGATCTGAGGCCCTCGAACTCAGACCCTGTCTTGAACGAAAGGAGCGATCAAATCTCCTACTTGCAAATCTTGGAGGCGCACTAGTCGCCGACTGGCCTGAATATCTAGGATATGTCTGCCTTGATCCCCCTCTATAATCACTTCCTGCCCCCATAGATCTGGCCCTCTTACTTTGCCCTCTATCAATATCACGGTCACCTCTTTTCGGATGTTATTGTCTTTCTAAATTCTGGGCATGAGCTTGAATGCGGGAATTATCCATCCCATCTTGTAACGAAGCCGTCAAACAATCCTTAAATAAATGTGGCCCTAAGCCACTCACAAACCTGTGCACTCTATCTCCTATATCGGCCACCATAGTCAGGGCATATCTAGCCAATGAATTAAACAAAAGGCTATACTCCTGGGCACTCATATTTACTTGTTTCAAATTTAAAAATCTATCCGCTCTAGCTCGGCGGACCTCGGGTGGAAAATAGCGGCGGATGAAGGCATCTACAAATTCTTGCCAAACAGGAGGAGGCGCATTCTCTTTTCTTGATGATAGCCAGTTATTGTACCATAATACCGCCACATCTCAGAGTATATAAGATACCAACTCCACAGATTCAGTTTCGGAGGCATGAATAATCTTCAACGTCCTCAACATTTCATCAATAAAACTTTGCGGGTCTTCATCCAGCTTTGACCCAAAAAACTCCGGAGGATTCAAACTCATAAAATCGCGGACCCTGGTACTAGTTGCCCGATCACTTGGACTCACATTCTGCCGGTGTGCCTGGGCGGCAACTAACTGCGTCAATAGATGAATAGCCTCGGTCACTTGTTGACCCGAAGCAACCAGTGGAGGAAGTGGAGGCATAGGAGCTGGAGCTGATGCCCCTTTCTATTCTCCTATAATAGGCGGAGCGGAGGAAGTATTAGATTGAGCCTCATTATGTGATTCGCCCTCTTCTATATTCATTGGCGGCTCTCTTTCTACTCGCATTTTCATCGTAGTCTTGCCCTTTTGGGCGGCAGTAGCTTTTCCCTTTGGCGGCATTTCTAAAAGCATAGCACACTATTAAGGAGGAGATACTCTTATAACACAGCTCTATCGAACGATCTCTTAAGATGGAAGATGGTCATTTTTCCTAAATGCCCTGTAGCCTCCTGTTTATTAGCGTGGCGCGCAACACACCATAAACAAGACTACTAGACACGACTCGTAGACACTTCCTAGGACTGAGCTGCTCTGATACCACTTTTGTCACGACCCTACTAGGGGGCCATGACGGGTACTCGGAGCTGACTACCGAGCACCACTCAAGCTGCTAGTTATCATACTTATTCTGCAATTTATCTATTGCTCCACACTTCTAGTCATAAGGAAAACCATTTACAATTTGAAACACATACGCATTTATGTACATAAGCCCTTCGGCTATCAAAAATATATATACATAAATACAATAAGGGCATCGTGAGACCATACTACCCACACATACGTACATATGAGCCTCTACTAGAGTGCTAGACATAGGGACGGGAAAGGACCCCGCCGTGCCCAAATATGTACACAAAAATAAATAACCAAATAGCACCTCCGGAATAATGGAGTGCTCCTATAAATTTGCTGGTAGCTCCTATGGATCTGCACCGTCTCCCTGTCTACCTGTGGGCATGAACACAATGTCCAAAGAAAACGGACGTCAGTATGAACATTGTATTTAGTATGTAAGGCATCAACAATAACAATACGCCAATGACATAAGGAAGCATCAAATGAGGAGCAACCTGTAACTGACTAGCAATTATAAAAGAAGTAATACATGCTGGCTTACTCTATAATCATCGTCATATCATGTATGCGTATATGTATAAGCTTCCCGACCATATAGGTACGGTGTGACAATCATTAGCCCGCGTCCAGGCCTCCCGCGTCTGGGGTACCATCTCATGCTGTCCACTAGTGGTGTCTGCCCATGCCATCTGGACATGGTGTATACGTTGCCCGCCTTTGCGGTGTCTGCCCATCCATGTAGGCACAGTGTAATATCATCATCACATATTTATCATGAATCATGCATAAGACCCAAGACAAACTGTATAGCTATCGAGGTGACATAAGGTCGTGAACCCTCGATTCCGTTATGGAGCATGCATAAGTATTCTGCCTCTCCTTGAAGGAATTTGCATATAAGGTGAGTGTATACAATGGACAACATCAATGGATGATGATAAGATTCATTAGCTTGGTAGAAACATAATATCATGGGCTATAGACTCTTTAGACTAAGACTCATCATCATCCTTATCATGCTCGTGACATATCTCTTATCTTATCTCATATGAAGCTCTTTACTAAGATTGACTCATAATTTTCGGGATGTAGGAAAGTCATGAAGAGATAGGGAATATTATGTCATAAGAATCATGCCTTATAAATAAGGGACTAGCCTTACATACCTTTTCGTTTAACTACTATATCGCTTGAACGTTCCTCTCCAATATTCACGTTTCTACCTTCAAGAGAGTTCATACTCATATTAGATAATCAATAACATAAGCGTGTTTGAACTAAAGCTATAGAAAATTTGGCCGCATCTCCTTTGTTTCTACTACTTTCTCCATATCACGTATCAACTTCCAAACGTCAATAATAACATTCATAATATCATCATCAATAACTTTTGTCAAATTCATCATTATCCAATCCCTACAATTTCCTCTTAAGGTCATCCATATTCATGATAATAATACAACATTACATTCATTCTCATCTAATGTTTCTTTCATGCTCTTAACATCATTCATAACGTAATTACAATCACAACATATCAAGAATCATGATTCATATTAATCTACTACTCACAATTTCCACTGATCTCATATTTTGTAACCCATTTTCCATCTTCTTCCATAATCCAAGTGTTTCAACTTTTCAATACCTTAAACAACATGGAATAATCATAAAACTCATGAACGGGTTTTGGTTAGGGTTGCTTCACTTGGAGAAAACCCTTGCTTCAATTCCAAAGGAAATTTCTAACTTCCATAACCCTAGCAAGCTTCCATATGTTTGATTTCCCTTGAATATTGGTGTTTGATCTTTGGTTTCCCTTGATTTTATGTTGAAGATGTGTATGGAATAGTCTATAAGTTTGGAGAGAAGTGGAGAAGTGGAAAGAATGAGAAAATAAAATGGGAACATGTATTTATACTTGCAACTTAATCAGTCCGTCGAGCATTATACGGACCATTTATACGGTCCGTATAACATTGTACGGTCCGTATACGTGTCCGTGGTTCACCACCATCAAAGACATTCTTCCTGTTGGGTTATACGGACCCTTATATGGTCCCTGTAAAGTTCCACGGTCTGTGTAAGGTGGTCGTGTAACTCACAGTTTTTCCGAAGTTGTCCTCGTTATTTCGTTTGATCTCTAATCCTTATACAACCTTCTTAACACTTGTTTAATACCTCATTAATGATCTAACCATCCCTATAACTCATCCTCAAGGCCTTACCAAACGATCCTTAATGCAATAATTTACAAAACCTTTCCTAAGCCCCACTTATACTCCACTTGTCCTTATCAATCCTTATTTCGTCTATTCATATAACTTCAAAATCTTAATGTATGCATTCTAAGACCACTAAATATCCGTATTATAGTCTTAAGAACTTCCTGTTATCCTTAAGCTGGCATTGGTTCATTCACTACACGATGACATGAAATTTCCAAGGTGTAACGTTACGACGCTTTTATTAGTTTCTTGAAATGGTTGTCCTCCTTTAGTTCCTGATCTCCATGCCCTTATACTATGGGCTCATTAGTCTTCTTTCCTATCCTCCCAATTCTCTATCGAACTCATTCATTAGTTCCATATCCTCATGTTCTTATGTATGTACTCAGTCATCAACTGATATCTAGTTACTGTCCTGGGACCTGTTGCCATTAAGATGGTCTTAACTCATGATTGCTACGGCTCCCTGCCAGTCTATGAGCACTCTTAATTGTTGTACTCTTTTGCCTTGCTCCTTATTTCTCTACTAGTAAAAAAATTCCCTTGTTCAGATATGGCACTCTTCCTTGCTTGCTTCTTGGTGCTATTTTAGATTATCCCTTTTTGTACTCATCGACCTTATATACATACCACATCATCTCCTTTTTAATTCCTTGGTCGAACTTTTTAATTCCTTATAATATCATCCTATTCATACCTGAACTTTTCCTACAATTTCCTCTCCTCAGTTTTAGCATAATTGCAATATAAACTCATAAACATGGAACTAACATAAAATCCTACTTAATCATAACTTCCTTTTGATATAAGTATGCTTTCTTCTTAATTCCTTGATTCTCTTGTACCGGTGATCATTTGAGACTTAAATTAGCCGATGTTCTTCTTTAACTCTCTATCGTTGTCCTTGCACCATTTTTGTTGGCCATTGCATCATGACGATTGTCTATATGGTTCTATAACATATACTCTTACATTTGATATGACCGGCGACTTGTGACTCCGCGAATTGCGAGGTACTTTCCAATCTTAGGTAGCACTGCTGTTTTACTATTCATAGGCACACCATCTCCCTTTCCTTTGGAGATCATTGAACTCCCTATACTTATTTCTCTTGCTAAAACTTTCATATCTTCTAGTGCTAAGATTTCCCTTTCTTGAGCTTCGAAATATTGTAGCTCATCTTAGAGCTGAATTTGTTCTTCCCCCCTTTTAAAGGATGTTTTCATATAGTGTTAACCGTCTTTGATAGTCATCTGGCCGACCTTAGCGATCCTTCAACTCCTCTATTCCATATAATGCCGGAGTTCTTTTCATCGCATGGTTTAACTTGTTTTCCTTTTTGCTAGTTGAGTTCTTATATCAAATCAAAATGCTTATACATATCGGATACAATCCAAACGCCTTCTTTATTGTCTTTTCACTTCTACCTCTCATGACTAGTAGTCCCCTAGGTTAATGAATTAATGGGGACATCGGAATTCATTAAGCCCCTTATGGAGTGTCCGACTATACCACGCTCTTTTAGCCCTAGTGTTACACCTTGGAAATTTCATGTCGTCGTGTAGTGAATGAACCAATGCAAGCTTAAGGGTAACAGGAAGTTCTTAAGACTATAAGATGAATATTTAGTGGTCCTAGGATGCATATGTTAAGATTTTGAAGTTATATAAATTGATGAAGTAAGGAATGATAAGGACAAGTGGAGTATGAGTGGTGTTTAGGAAGGTTTTGTAAATCATTGCGTTAAGAATTGTTTGGTAAGGCCTTGAGGGAGAGTTATAGGGATGTTTAGATCATTGATGAAGTACTAAACAAGTGTTAAGAAGGTTGTATAAGGATTGGAGGTCAAACGAAATGACAAGCACAACTTCGGAAAAACTGTGAGTTACACGACCACCTTATACGGACCGTGAAACTTTATACGGACTGTATAAGGGTCCGTATAACCCAACAGCAATAATGTTTTCCATGGCGGTGAACCACGGTCACTTATACGGACCGTATAAGTGGTCCGTATAATGCCCGACGGACTGATTAAGTTGCAACTATAAATACATGTTCCCGCTTTATTTTCTCATTCTTTCCACTTCTCTCCAAGCTTCTAGAATATTCCATACATCTCATTTTCAAGAATACAAGGGGAAATCAAAGGTTCATACCATAAATTCAAGTGAATAGAGTGCAAGGAAGCTCATTGGGGTTGCTAGAGTCAAGAAATTCCTTGGAAGTTAAAGCTAGGGTTTTTCTTCAAGTGGAGTATTACTGTCACGACCCGACTAGGGGCCATGAGGGGTACTCGGGGCTAACCACCGAGCACCACTCATTCTATTACTCGTCATACTCATTATACACTTGTTTAATATTCATGTGCTCATAATCATAGGAAAACCATTTTTCATTTGGAAACATAATTACTTTTATATACATAAGCCCTTCGGCTATCAAAATAATAATATAGATACAATAGTAACATCGTGAGACCATACTACCTACACATGCGTATCTATGAGCCTCTACTAGAGTACTAGACATCTGGACGGGACAAGACCCCGTTGTTCCCAAAATACATACATACATTTATATATATATATATATACATACATTTATATATATATATATATATATATATACATACACACACACACACACAAAAAAAAAGAATAAACCAAATAGCACCTCCGGAGTAATGGAGTGCTCATGTAAATCTGCTGAAAACTTCTACGAGTCTGGATCACCTCCCTGTCTACCTGTGGGCATGAACACAGCGTCCAAAGAAAACGGACGTCAGTACGAATATTGTACTGAGTATGTAAAGCATGAATGAAATGAACATAATAGAGAAATCATAAGTCATAAGGTGAAGATACAACCTGCGTAACTTTTAAGGGTGGATACATTTCATACATATATTGTCACACCCTAATAATGGTAGGGCATGACGGGCACCCAACTCTCATCAGATTCAAGCAAACCCTTAGACATTAGATCTATCAAAAACTGTCATTTCAAAAACTTTTAAAAACATGAAACTTTTCCAAATAGAAATCATTATCTTTACAACGATTATGAAAACTTTCAATCAAATAAGTACTTTAAACCAATTGAAATCATCTAAAATACATACTATTTTAAAATCCAAAAATGACTCAACTGACATCACTTTGTCGACATCTCGACAAACATACCACAGGACACTGTTTGCAGAAGTCTCTAAGAAGTGAACTGAACATTATGAGTCAGGACAGGGCCCTGACATACCCATAATCATACATATCGATACATTACTCAGCACAACTCCAGAATGAGGTGTAACTTACCAATCCCAGCTGACGTCCAAGCATCCTAGCTATACACTTAACCTGCCAAACAATCTGGGGCTGCGGGCATGAACGTAGCGTCCCCAGGCAAAAGGACGTCAGTACGGACAATGTAATGAGTATGTAAGGTGGTAACAAATCATAATCATAATTTGATTTAGGAGAGAAGAAAACACAATCTAACTCAATACTTGCAGCCTTCGCAGGAAGAAACATAAATGTGCACACAAAGTCTCAAAACAATCTTTAAGTAAATAATGCAATCCAACACACATGCCGCTTCCGACATGTTAACCGAATGGTCCCTTCGGACAGCCGCTTCCGGCTAGTATCACAATAGTCCCTTCGGACGGCCGTTTCCAGCATAATAATAATGGCCCCTTCGGGCAGCCGCTTCCGGCTTAATAATGATGGCCCCTTCGGGCAGCCGCTTCTGACTTAATAATGATGGCCCCTTCGAGCAGCTGCTTCCGGCTTAATAATGATGGCCCCTTCCGGCAGCCGCTTTCGGCTTAATAATGATGGCCCCTTCGGGCAGCCGCTTCCGGCTTAATAATGATGGCCCCTTCGGGCAGCCGCTTCCGTCTTAATATCACCATCACATCAACACAAACTCAATCCAAAAATATCAATTTCAATTCATATCATAAGTCGCTACTCAATTCATCACAATCCAGTTATTAGCCATAGTCTTTATAACAAGGTATCAAATTTGTATTTCACTAGACTTAGGAGGATATACTTCTAGGTTTGAGGGTAGAATTTTTATGAAATTCTTACTACTTATATTCTACTCAATTTCATCTTATTGCCTTACCCAAAGAATAAATGATCATATCAATACAAAGGGATGATACTATGGAATGTAGACATAAATCGTAAATGAAATAAAGTAGTAAAATCCCGCACCCCCTTCGGAGTGGTTTTGAAAATCAAACTTTATGTTTCCTTTAGTATAAAACTAATTTCCTCGAAATCATTAGTAAAACCATATACATAACTCAACTTGGCACCTCATGGGTGTTCCCTTGGGAACAGAATAGGAGTACAATATCAATAAGCCATCGCAAGAAACATTTAGACCTTACTCGTCTAAGAATGGAATTATATGGAGTACATATAGAATGAATAGCACCAAGAATCATGCCAAAGGAAGAAAGGTTTTCCTTACATACCTTTGCCGCTTTCCAACTAACCACAGCCCATCTTCGGGCATGCAAATATATCAACAATACCAATTTACCAACAATCAATCCAATATATATCCTTATAATCAATCCCTTAAACTTATCTTTATTTCTAACGAAATTTCGACAGCATTTCCTTTATAAACTCGACAACCCCAAGAATCCAATTCGGCTAAATTAACTACAACAAGAACCATCTCATATAAGCCTTTTTAAACTCAAAGTATCAACTCCCAAGGATATTGTTATACCCCGTATTTTTTGTACGTCGAATTTTTCGTAAGCTAATCGCCATAAGCTAAGGACAGAATTATTTTTTTTGGGATATGAAATAAGGACTTTTAACCCTCGATTTTAATTAGTGCACTATTTGTTATAATTCCAATTAGTATAGAAATATTAATGAAGATTAGGGATTAATTAACTATGATTAGATTATTAAGTGGAGATTAGTGATTAATTAAGATGAATTAAGTAGCTAATTACATAATTAAAGTGGGCCCCACCCGATTCTTTAATTAAAAAAAATATAAATCAAAACAATTAATTTGGTGAGTCATTATAGGGGGAGCACGTGTCATAGGGTTAGGCAACATATATATGTTCACAATTCATGACTAATGTTAGCTAGATTTTCATTTGCAATTCTAGTGAAGTTGAAAGAGGAAAAGTACATAGCCATGGCTGCCAAGCTCACGGCCATGGCAGCCACCTTTTAAAAAAAAAAAATCCAAGTTAGTTTGCACGTCCAAGGAGGTGATAGCAACATTTGGTATTGAATTGAGAAAGAGGAAATAAGTGCAATTGGTGCAAGCGAGTGTAGAATCGGCTCCAATTAAATTAAGGTAAGATCTTCTCATTTTATGGTATAATTGGATTAATGGTGTCGTTGATGGTGTGTTAAAAGTGAAGGAATTATGATAATTAAAGAGGTAGTTGTTATATGGAATTGTTGAGTTGAAAGATTAAAAGTGTGGTTTTATGTTCATGTGTTGTTGTCGTGTTGTTGGTGATGTAGCTTCTAAATTTGGAAGAAAGAAGTGTATAACGTATCGTATACAAAACGTATGTTGGTCTGTTTGGTGTATAATCTTAAATGTTAATGATTTGGATTGGAAAAGGATTAAGAAAGGTTATTGGGTTGTTTGGGTTGCTTATGGGCTGGATTGTAAGGATTTGATATGAATATTTCTATTATTGTTATTGTTGGTATTGCTATGATAACAGGAGATTAATTAGAAGTTCGGGTTAGGCGAGTTATATAGGGGAAATGCTGCCCGATTTCCGTTAAGTTCTTAACTAACCAAAACCCTAATCAAGGAAGTAGGAACTAAAGAATGATTCCTATAAGTGATTGGTTGTAGATTTATAAGCTAGAAAGTATAGTTTACTAATGATAGCGCTACTTTCATATTAAATAGGCTAAAGGGGAGACGAAGCGAACTTGATTACGATTAACTCATAACAGGTATGTAAAGCTAACCCTTCCTTCTTTTTGGCATGATCTTTATGAAACAAACAGACGACGTATATATGACTCCAAAGAAGCTCCTATTCTTAGAGCCACTAGGATGGCTAATGTTCTTGATTCCCCGAACTTTCTTCATTATGTCTTGATACGTGATTATGATTCCTGAAGTTCTATTTTGATATAATCCATTTTGACATTCGAATGATACTTGATATGACTATTGTCTTGATTTTTAAATGATGGTTCATTTTGATTATTCTATTGAGTCTTAGATACGATTTAGTTTGCATATGGTTGCTCACTACTCTGCTCGTGCATGCCTAAATATAATGATATGATGATGTAATGATATGATGATGTGATTATGGCGCCAAGGATGGCATATGATGACTTTATTCACCGAGTCCCATAATGGGACGGGTATGATATATGATAATGGCATGCATGATTTACATTTCATAAGGCAAGTGTAATGGTATCTTTGATTGACATACTTGTCTCCTGTAATCTTTAGTTTAGTGATGATCCTCTTTATTGTATTTCATGCTTTATATACTCAGTACATATCTCGTACTGACCTCCTTTCTTGGGGGGGGGGGGCTGCGTTTCATGCCCGCAGGTACAGATAGTCGGTTTGGCGACCCTCCAGCTTAGGACTTCTACTCAGCTGTCATGGAGAGCTCCACTGTACGGAGCCTAGACTTTTGGTACAGATCTTATGATGTATATATATATGTTTATCCAGGGGTACGGCGGGGCCCTGTCCCGTCATATTTCACTGGTGATACTCTTAGAGGTTTGTAGACATATGTGTGGGTTGTGTATAAGTTTGTTCAGCTATGTAACACCTCGTAGCTTCGGGCGAAAGTTTGACTCATAAGATGATAATATAATGGAACCAATATGAGGGGTATAGGAAGTGTTTTGAAAACCAATTAAGTCATAAAAAATGTCTTTGGGCAAAGAAAAGTGGGGAAGCCACTCTACGGGGCATGTTTGCATGTGAGTTTATAGAAGGTCTTACTTCCAACGACCATAACCCCTTTAGTAATTGAGAATTTGGGAAAACTTCCTTGACGAAAGTTGTAGCCCTTTGAAATAGCTTTCCAACGGTAGATTATGGGTCTTGAACGGAGCTATGCACAAAGAGTTATGGCCATTTTACGACAGACTGTTCGGCAGAATATCACCCTCTGTCACACTTTGCGGCGCAAGATGCGGTCCGCAAACACGACATGCGGCCCCGCAGTTCCGCCGCAAAGTGTGCCAGAGAGATTTTGTCTAGAATTTTCTGGACTACTTTAAATAAGACCCAACTCGACCAAAATCATATTTTTCATCATTCTTGGTCAAGAAAGCCTCTAAAATACTCTCTAACATTCATCCACAAGAAAATTCAAGGGAAATCCATGATCAATAACACCAAATCCATGAACCCAAGTGTATGAAACCTAGCCAAAGTTCATCTAATTCAAGAAAACCCAAGGGAAGTGAAGTAGGATTTTGGTGCTAGAGGAGTAACTCCACTCAAGACTTGTTCAACCACTATCTAAGGTAAGTTTCATGACTCTATAATGATGATTAAAGTGTTGATGAGTTCTTGGGAGAATAGTAAAAGGGTTTGATAAAGAGAATTATATGAACTGTGCTAGGGTTTTTGGATTGTTGACTTGGGATTGTTGTATTCATATGGGTGATGAAGAATGATGTTAATTACATCTAATTAAGATTGTAGAATCACTTAGAAGTAATAGAATGGAATTGGGTGAAGAAATCACCATTAATGGATACTGGAGAGCTTCATGCCCACTAAGTGTTTGATAAAATGCTTAGATGACCAAAGCATGAATATTATTGCTAATATAGAATCCCTTTGACTTGTATTGATATAGATCAAAGTTGAAAGGGTTGACGAACATTGTATTACGCTCAAAGGCTGAAATTAAGGTATGTGAGGCTAACTATCTACGTTAGGGAATATTCATGATTCTCCCTACGCCTCATTCTTCATACATGTCCGCAATTTGACTCAGAATATAGTTTAGCCCTAGTTTCATGATATGATATAGAACTGTTATCTTCTAGGGTTGCAGTTACATAATTCATTCATGGTTGTCACTTTGAAAATCATGAACTCAACACGTAATCTTTATAGACTTATGCATTGTTATCACATCAGTCTCAGTCAGTGTATAACCAGTTATTTGCATAAGTCCTATTATCAGAAACAGTTATCATGCTATCAGCTATAGCCAGTCTCAGTCTTGTAAATTGTTAATGTTGAACACCTGTATCTGTATTTTTGGGCCCTAGGCCACAGTTTATGCATACGTATTGCTTGGGCCAGAGGCCACAGTTTTTGTGCACATTATTTGGGCCCCAGGCCACAGTTATATTTACAGTTTTACAGGTGATTCTTCATCCAGAACAGGGAGTACTTCAGCTTCTTGCTTTCCTGTTTAGTTCAGTTTCAGTTTCAGTTCCAGTATTTTATTGCTTCAGTTGCTTTACATACCAGTACAATTCAAGTGTACTGATGTCCCTTTTTATTGTTTGGGGGCCTGCATCTCGCGATGCAGGTAACGATACACAGGTTGACGACTCAGCTAATTAGGAGTGCACGTATGAGCTACTGGTGAGCCCCACATTCGTTCGGGGCGTTGTCAGCTATCTAGTTATTTCAGTTTATAGACAGCTCTATCATTCAGTACTCTTAGAGGCTTCATAGACACAGTTCAGACAGTCAGATATTTATTATGTTTGCCTTGCTGGCAGTTGTTCAGTTGTTTTGGTTTAAGCCATGTCGGCTACGTTCAGATATTTCAGATTGTCTAAGTATTTCCGCATTATGATTTCAGTCAGACCTTTAGTATATCAGTATGTGTTTAGTATGTTTCCACGTTCAGTTATGTTTTTGATATCACATGTTGATTCAGCCAGCCAGTTGGTTCGCTCGGTCACATGCAGTTAGGCACCGGGTGCCGTGTTACGTCCAGGCCCAGGTTCGGGGCGTGACAAAGCCTGGTATCAGAGCCCTAGGTTCAAGTGTCTTAGGGAGTCTATGAAGCCGTGTCCAGTGGGGTCTCTTTTATATGTGTGAGGGCCCCACACATATAAACAGTTGACCACCAAGACATTCAGGATTTGTTCCACTTCTTTCATACTCTAGTTCGTGCAGATAGAGTAATGCTTTTAGGAATCCTTCTAACTCGTGCGAATTACGTATTTCAGAAATGGCTCCAAAGAGGAAGTACAACAAGAAAAATATGGCTACTAGCTAGAGGGCTACCGCTGACGCAGCAACAGAAGGGGGCACTCAGGCCCAGGCAACCGCCAGACCTAATGTCGCTGCTACGCCTCCCAATACTTATGATGCAGATGTTAGAGGAGCTATTCAGCTACTCACTCAAATTTTGGCAAATCAGGCCCAGCGACAGGAAACGGACCCTAGCTCAGGTGCTAGTAGTGGGTCAAACAGTTCTAGGACTCAGGAGTTTATGCGGATGAAGCCGCCAGTGTTCACAGGGTCAAAGAAGGAGGAAGACCCCCAGAATTTCATTGATGGACTCCAGAAAATATTTCGTGTGATGCATGCTACTGATACAGAGGCAGCAGAATTCGAAGCTTTCCAGCTGCAAGATGTGGCCCATATTTGGTATGAGACATGTGAACAGTCCCAAGGGGAGGATGCACCTTCTGCTACTTGGGACGAATTTGCAGACGCTTTTATTGAACATTTCATACCAATTGAGGTTAGAGAAGCCAAGGCTATAGAGTTTGAGAATCTAAGGCAAAAGGACATGACTGTTCAGGACTATTACCTCAAGTTCATGTCATTGTCCAGACATGCCCCTCACATGGTTCCTGATATGAGAGCCGTGGTTAGAAGATTTGTACTTGGGCTTAAACCCGAGTTGCACAGGGATGCCAACACAGCTGCTCAGAATGACAAGATGACTTTTTCCAAGATACTGGCATTCGTGCAAGGTAACGAGACAAGAATGAAGGAAGAAGAAGCCTTACAGAAGCAAAAAGATAGAGAGTTTAGCAAGAGGGCTAAGTCTGCTGGTAATTGCAGTCATGGGGGATCTCAAGGTGATGGCAACCGTCAGTTTTTTAAGAATAGGTCATCAAGACCTACTCCCTCAACAGTTAGTGCTCCATTTCAGAGGTCCAAGTTTAACCAGAAAGACCGGAACTTCGGAACGGCAGGCTCACATTCACAGGCCAACATGACCAACCGCGGTTTTCAACACCCTACTTGCAACACTTGTGGTAAGAAACATTCAGGAGTATGCCGTTTGGGCATGGATGGTTGTTTTGGGTGTGGTCAGCCGGGTCATTTTCTGCGGGATTGTCCATCCGCAAGACAGAATACCGGAGGTAACAGTAATATAGCTCAGTCCACAAATTCAGCAGCTCCTCGAAATTCCCAAGCCCAGCAGGGGCGCGGGGCAGCAAAGTCTGGTAATACGGGCGGTGGTCAGAATCATCTGTATGCACTGTCAGGTCATCAGGATACAGAGGCTCGTGGAGATGTTGTCACAGGTATGCTAACAGTCTTCACCTTCAATGTATTCGCTCTTATGGACCCAGGATCCACTCTATCTTATGTAACCCCGTATATTGCTAAGAAATTTGGGATAGAACCCGAAAGGTTGCAAGAACCTTTCGAAGTATCCACACCGGTTGGGGAATCAGTTATAGCTAGGCGTATCTATAGAGGTTGTCCAGTGTTAATCTACCATCGTAGCACCATAACAGACTTAATAGAATTGGAGATGGTAGATTTTGACGTAATTATAGGTATAGATTGGTTAGAGTCCTGTTATGCCTCTGTGGGTTGTAGAACCAAAACTGTGACATTTGATTTTCCCGATGAACTTATAGAATGGAAAGGTAATTCAGTAGCACCTAGGGGTAGATTTATTTCCTACCTTAGAGCCAGAAATATGATCTCCAAGGGGTATATTTATCACTTAGTTCGAGTCAGGGATGAAGATGCCCAGACTCCAGCTCTTCAGTCAGTACCAGTTGTCAGTGACTTTCCAGAAGTCTTTCTAGATGACCTACCCGGAGTCCCTCCCGATAGGGAAATTGATTTTGGAATTGACCTACTTCCCGGCACTAAGCTGATATCTATTCCACCGTATAGGATGGCCCCAGCAGAGTTAAAGGAGTTAAAAGTTCAGTTGAAGGATCTTCTTGATAAGGGATTTATAAGGCCAAGTGTCTCACCTTGGGGCGCACCGGTCTTGTTTGTCCGAAAGAAGGATGGATCCTTGCGTATGTGTATAGACTACCGTCAGTTGAACAAGGTCACCATTAAAAATAAGTATCCTCTTCCCAGAATAGACGACCTATTTGATCAACTTCAGGGTGCTCAGTGTTATTCCAAGATTGACCTCAGATCAGGCTACCATCAGTTAAAGGTTAAGGAAGTTGACATTCCAAAGACCGCTTTCAGAACCCGTTATGGTCATTTTGAATTTCTTGTCATGTCGTTTGGGTTGACGAATGCACCAGCAGCTTTCATGGATCTTATGAATAGAGTATTCAAGCCTTATCTTGATTTATTCGTCATTGTGTTTATTGATGACATATTGGTGTATTCCCGTAGTGAGACAGATCATGCAGAGCATCTCAGAATAGTGTTGCAGACTCTCAAGGATCGTGAGCTTTAGGCAAAATTCTCAAAGTGCGAGTTTTGGCTCAAATCAGTGGCCTTCCTAGGCCATATAATTTCAGGTGAAGGTGTTAAGGTGGACCTTCAGAAAATTGATGCTGTCAAGAACTGACCCAGACCCACCTCAGCATCAGACATCAGAAGTTTCTTGGGCCTAGCAGGTTATTATAGGCGTTTTGTTGAGGGATTTTCCTGTATCTCAGCTCCGCTGACTAAGCTGACTCAGAAGAAAGTCAAATTCCAATGGTTAGATGCTTGTGAGCGAAGCTTTGAAGAGTTGAAGAAGAAATTGACTTCTGCTCCAGTTTTGACGCTGCCAGAGGGAACTGAAGGGTTCGTGGTTTATTGTGATGCTTCGGGAGTTGGTCTCGGATGTGTCTTAATGCAGCATGGTAAGGTTATAGCTTATGCATCTTGTCAGCTCAAGGTTCACGAAAAGAATTATCCGACTCATGACCTAGAGTTGGCAGCTGTAGTTTTTGCACTTAAGATATGGCGTCATTATTTGTATGGAGTGCATGTTGATATTTTCACAGATCATAAAAGCCTATAGTATATCTTCAAGCAAAGGGAGCTGAATCTTAGGCAAAGGAGATGGCTCAAATTGCTTAAGGATTATGATGTGGATATTCTTTATCATCCGGGGAAAGCGAATGTTGTAGCTGATTCTCTTAGTCGGCGTTCCATGGGAAGTCTAGCCCACGTGGACGTAGATAAGAGAGTTATGACAAAGGAAGTTCACCATTTAGCTAATCTTGGAGTTCGACTTATGGACTCCGAGGATGGTGGTGTGGTTGTTCAGAATAGGTGTCTTTCCTCTTTAGTCGTGGAAGTCAAGGAGAAACAGTTTAATGATCCCTACTTGTTGCAGCTGAAAGAGGGGATTCACAAGCATAAGACAACGGCTTTCTGTCACGACCCAACCCCGTGGGCCGTGACTGGTGCCCTACTTGGACACCCAGACAGACAACAAATCAAATTGTCATATTATAGATTTTCTCAGATTTCATATTAATCGTTTTTGAAGAGATTTGAAGTCAAACATTATCTTAAGCGGTCGCGCAAGCGGAGATATCATATCAAAGTCAAAGGGGCGGCGGAATAGACATCGCTGAATATAAGCACATATACAGATATATGGGCCACCATGGCCGTCATAACAGACAGGACCGCATTAAGACACAAATCATGAACAAAACGAGCACACATAGGACCCACGACCCACATATATGACTACAGGCCTCTACAAACCAAAACGGAAACATATGACGGGACAGGGCCCCGCCGTACCCCAAATAGTCAAATATACAGAAATATATACATGACAGAGATATGTACCAAAATATGGGCTCCGAATCGAAGGGAGCACTCTGAAATAGCAGAATGTAGGGCCTACTCTGGCGAATCACCAACACCTGTACCTGCGGGCATGAAACGTAGCCCCCCGAAGAAAGGGGGTCAGTACGAAAGATGTACTGAGTATGTAAAGCATAGAGTACAGAAATCCAAACCATAACTGAAGCAAAGGTACAGAAAGGGGATACCGAATCAGTATATCAAAATTTGTATGGAAAACATATGTACATAATGCAATTAAAACCATGCATAAGGCTCAGGAACGTGGTCGCCACTCCGACGCTGGCGCCACACACAGCATACTCCAGAAGGTTTCAAATCTCCGTACAAACCCCGAACATAACATATCATCACAACATATCATATCGTCAAACGTATCATAAGCCATATCAAAGCATAACTCCATAAACGGTACCCGGCCCTATGGCGAGGTCTCGGGAACCGTAACACATCGTACTGCCGAATATGTCATAATACACACGATCACAAAATCGGCCCGGGAACCGCCGAACGATATCATAATAATGGGCACGAGCAGAGTAGCGCGGAAACTAATGCAATTTACATATCAAAACATTTATGAAACTTGATATAATCATATGACAACCCGTTGGGTATACTAGTCTGAACAACTGATCAATACGGAGTTTATCTCACAAAAATACTTCTGAAATCCTATTTATAGTTCAAAATACAAATCAGAATATCATGGAGCAATTAAAACATTATTCTATAATAGCCAAAGTCATAAGCAAAAGTCTCTTTCCGATATCATACAAAGATAAGTCTATTAGGGCAAACGAAGGAATTTCCCCTATAAATTCAACGTCCCCGAGAATCATCTCGGCCCAAAATATCAACAACAACAACCCAACAATACCAACAACATTAACAATCATCACAAAATACATTATAATATAAATAGTCTTATTTTCTACATAGTTCAACCACTTCCATCCCAACTTCACACTATCAAACTAATATCAACATTCTCCATATCCATTAACTAATTCAAGATTATTCAAACATATTTCAATACCATTCCAAACAATATTCATGGATTTAAGTATTCCCGCCAATTCCATATTCCATCCGAAACTTCTACAATTGCGACAACACTACTAAATCGCGTTGTTTTCTTCCAAATTCAATAACAATAACAACAATTCACACTCTAGAATCTTACTTTCACAATTACATAAAAACTATATAGAAATCATATAATTTCTCATAACAACCCACAACCAATTTCAATGCCAACTCAACTCGTTAAACATTCATTTACGTCATACATACCACAACGACGCAACTAACAAGCTAAATAAAATACAATTCACCACCCCTCCCCACTATACCACACACGGCCACACACCACTTCACACACACATACGACTATGCACACACACATCATAACTCCATAATTCTCATCTAATCCCAATCCTTACAACATATATACTTATTCCATAACATAAAAGAATAGAATTCTTACCTTTTTCTTCAAACTTCAACTTGCCGCAAACGTTGTCCTCTAGCTTAACTAATTATACCGCGTTGGAGAGCGTCCTGAGCTTAACAAGAATTTAATAAGAACAAAACTTTAGGATCCAAGCTAAAGACTAGGAATTTTTTTTTTTTTTTTGTTGAAGGGTTTGGCCGAGAGTCTCCTTGTGAGCTCTCAATGGTTTATTTTTTTGTTTCTTGAATCTTCTATTAAAAGATGACAAATGATCCCCTTATATTATTTTATCACATGGATAAATTAATATTTCCATGGGCTTGGGCTAGCATAGCCGGCCACCCCCACAAGATTTGGGCCTAATTTTCTCTTTTATTATATTTTTTTTGGAGCCCAATTCATTAGAAATCTTATTTTGTAATCCCTGAAACAAATTTCCAAAATTCCAATTTTGTCCTTGGCCTTCCCCGAAGTCTCCACATCAATATTTCTCATGAATATCACACATATTAACTAAAATGAAAATATTGCCTTATGACATACAAGTCACAATTATTTCAAAATTTCCAGATATGCGAAAACACGGGATATAACATTCTCCCCCCCTTTAGAACATTTGTCCTCGAATGTTAAATTAGTCTTATAGGGTCTTATAAGCATGGCGGGGGAGTGTCTCTTCATGAATAGCACACATAATTCATTGGTCAATCAATATAATAAACTTAAAAGTTTAGATTACCTGTAGGCGTAGGAAACAAGTAGGGATACTTCTTCTTCATCTCATCCTCCGCCTCCCAGGTCATTTCTTCCCGGTTGTTGTTATGCCACAGGACTTTAGCAGAAGGCACTTCTTTGGTGTGTAATCTCCTTACCTGCCGATCCAAAATAGCTATAGGCTGTTCTTCATAAGATAGGTCCTCCGTCACCTGAATATCATTTGCTGGGAATATTCTAGAAGGATCACCAACACATTTTTGGAGCATGGATACATGAAATACCGGGTGTACTGCCTCCAAATCAGATGGTAAGTCTAGCTCATAGGCGACCTCGCCTATCTTCCGAATGATCTGGTATGGACCGATATACCGCGGACTAAGCTTACCCTTTTTACCGAATCTCATTACACCCTTCATGGGCGACACCTTCAGAAATACCCAGTCGCTGATCTGGAACTCTAACGGTCGACGTCGTTTATCGGCATATGATATCTGTCGACTCTGGCCAGCCAATAACCGTTCTCAAATAAGTGTCACCTTATCAACTGCTTCCTGGATCACATCTGGCCTAATTAATTTAGTTTCGCCCACGTCAAACCAACCAATCGGAGATCTGCATTTTCTACCATATAGGGCTTCCTACGGTGCCATCTGAATGCTGGAATGGTAGCTATTATTATAAGAAAATTCAATAAGTGGCAAATGATCATCCCAGCTACCTCTGAAATTGATAACACAGGCCCGCAACATATCTTCTAATGTCTAAATAGTGCGCTCGGCCTGTCCGTCGGACTGATGATGAAATGTTGTACTAAGACTCACTTGAGTCCCCAATCCTTCCTGGAACGACCTCCAAAATTTAGTCGTAAACTAGGCACCCCTGTCAGTTATAATAGATACAGGGACTCCGTGAAGTCTTACTATTTCTCTGATATACAATCTAGCATAATCCTCAGCCGAATAAGTAGTCCGGACCGGGAGAAAATGGTCTGATTTCGTCAATCTGTCAATAATAACCCAATTAGAATCATACTTGCGTGGAGTGCGCGGCAATCCAACAACGAAATCCATATTAATCATCTCCCATTTCCAAGCTGGAATTTCCATTTCCTATAATAATCCGTCGGGCTTCTGATGTTCGATCTTAACTTGCTGACAATTTGGACATTGGCCAACGAACTCTGCAATATCCCTTTTTATACCGTCCCACCAGTATAAACATTTAAGATCGTGGTACATTTTTGTGGAACCAGGATGAACAGAATACCGAGCATTATGTGCTTCGCCCATGATTTGTCGTCGTAGCCCTGTAACGTCCGGTACACATAATCTACCTCCATATAATAATACCCTTTCAGGCGAAATTTCGAACGGAGTCTTTTCTTTATTAAAGGCCACATTTCTGTACTGTACCAGAACAGGATCTTCGAACTGACGCTGCTTTACCTCTTCCATAATTGACGATTCGGCAACTTCTCGAACAGAAACCCCAGTATCTCCAGAATCTGCCAAACGGACTCCGAGGCTGGCTAACTGATGAATTTCACGAACCAATTCTTTCTTATCAGGCTGCACATCAGTCAAACTGCCCATGGACTTGCGGCTAAGTGCATCAGCTACCACATTGGCTTTCCCAGGATGATACAAAATATCGACGTCATAATCTTTCCATAATTCAAGCCATCTTCTCTGCCGCAAATTCAGTTCTTTTTGCTTAAAAATATACTGGAGACTCTTATGGTCCGTATAAATATCAACGTGGACCCCATATAAGTAGTGCCGCCATATCTTCAAAGCATGAATCACCGCGGCTAATTCCAGATCATGAGTGGGATAATTTCTCTCGTGCGGTCTGAGCTGCCGGGAAGCATAGGCTATGACTCGACCGTGCTGCATCAACACACAACCTATCCCAATACCGGAGGCATCACAATAAACGACATACCCGTCTGACCCTTCTGGAAGAGCTAAAACTGGGACTGACTGGAGAGTGGGTGTCTCGGCCCTAGTATCGTGCACACGGACCAAATGATAGATATAACCTTTCTGAATCATCTTCTTAGCCTTGAGGTATGACATAAACTTACCCCTCGGCGATGTTGTACTCCCTGACCACTCTATAACTGGTTCCCCTGGGAACTGGAAACGGACTACCTTTTTTTGGCAGTCAACATTAGCATAACAGGAAGCTAACTAGTCCATGCCCATAATAACATCAAATTCCAGCATATCCAATTCTACCAAATCAACTTTAGTGCAACGATCATATATAATCACAGAACAATCTTTATATACCTGGCTCGCTATAATAAAATCCTCGACCGGTGTGGCTACTTCGAATGGCTCTATAGGTTTGGGTGTTATCCCAATTTTACTAGCAAAAAGCGGAGAGATATACGATAAAGTAGAGCCAGGGTCAATCAATGCATATACAGATCGGGAGAAAACCAGTAATGTACCTGTAACAACATTTGGCGAAGCCTTCTAGTCCTGGTGGCTAGCCAATGCATATATGCGGTTCGTGGGTCCGCTAGAATCTGAATCACCACCTCGGCCTCGACCGCGGCCCGCCGGTGCCGGCAAACCTCGCCCCGCAGGGCGCATAGCTGAGGGAGTAGAAGATGAACCCGCGGCTGACCCCGTCGGCTGAACTGTACTACCAGAACCACTCGTCATCGGACAATCACGCATAACATGGCCCTGACGGCCGCAAGAACAACAGGCTCCGGTAGCTCGATAGCACTCCCCTGGGTGCGATTTCCCACAATAAGAACAACGGGGCCTGGGTGGTCTGGACTAGCTGGGACCCCTGGCCGCCTAAGAACCTGATACCCTGGAACTCTGACCGGCCCCAGATGGTCCTGCACTGTCAACTCGTCTGCCGGCGGACTATGTACCCCGGCCTGACGGAGGAAGATATCTACCTGACTGCTGCGACTGAGGCTATCCACCTCGAAAATCTCCAGAATACCCCGCGGATCTGGCCCTCTTGGGCTGCCTCCTATCTCGATCCCTACCAGAAAAATATCCCCTATGCCGGTCCTCCATGCCCTGAGCATAGGCCTGTAATCGGGCGATGTCCATATCAGTCTGCGATGCCATTGCCATGCAGCTGTCAATAAAGTAGCGGTCTAATCCTATCACGTACCGGTGCATCCGGTCAGCCATATCCGCTACTATCGCAGGTGCATATCAACCCAGAGAATCAAACTCCAAATTATACTCACGAACACTCCGACACCCCTGCCGCAGCTGCAAATATCGATCAACCCGCGCCCGCCGTAACTCCGAGGGCAAAAAGTGGCGGAGAAAAGCGGCCACAAACTCATCCCAAGTAGCTGTGTTATATCCCGTAATTTCGAACACTCAGAAAATTCAAAATAATTTGTGGCTTGGGAGAAATGAGGCTATATTTTGATTCTAGCCAATATGCATATGTTACTCAGGAAAATATTGATGTGGAGATACGAGAGAAGGCCAAGGGCAAAATAGGAATTTTGGAAATTAGTTTCGGGAATTACAAAACAAGAATTCTAACCAATTGGGCTCAAAAATAAAAAGGAAAAATGAGGCCCAATTTGAGAGAGGTGGTCGGCCAACAATGGCCCAAGCCCATGGAATTTTAATTAATTTTCCATGTGATCATTATTATATAAGCCTAGATGCTTCAAGACTTATCAAGAAAACAAAAGAAAAATTGAGAGGAAAAAGAAAGAGGCAATTCGGCCTAGAGAGAGAGAGAAAAGAAAAGGAAAGAAAAAAATTCTTGGAGCTTGATTCTTGGTTCAAAAATCGATCTCTTTTGAAATTTCTACTAAGCTCAAGGTGCTCTTCAAGTTGGTATAATTATTTTGGCAAGAAAGTAGCTTTGGTGGAAGTGAAGAACTTGAAGAAAGGTAAGAATCAATTCATTTTCTTATGTTATGAAGTTTGGTTTATGTTGTAATATGTAGAAATGAATAGAATTTGTGAAAATATGGAAGTTTGCAAAGTGGGTGTGTTTGTTGGAAAGTGGTCGTGTGTGTGTGTTGATGTATTGATGTAATGAGTTGAATTTTTATGTTGTATTCTAGTTGTAGTTATGGTGAAAATTGTATTAGAAATGAAAGTTGAATGAATTCGACGGAAATTGGAAATATGGAATGTAGCCGTGTGGTGTTGTGTTGATGGTGGAAAAATGAATTAATTTTGTTTGGTATGTTAATTGTGTTGTTATGGTTTTGTGAAGTAGATGGAAGAATAATGGGTTAAGCTAACATGAAGAAATTGTTGTTAAGTTGTTGTCGGAAAGTATGTCGTTTTAGTATGATCTTATGAAATTAAGAAAATGAAGTGGTTAAGGTGCAAATGATGATTTATGTTGATGAACTTGGAAGATGGAAATGTGTTATGAACTTGTATGTTAAAGATTAGGAGAATTGGATAAATTATGGCTTTGATGGAAAGTTTGCATGTTTGTATATCTTGTGTATATCTCGTGTATATATTGTAGAAATGTTATGATATGATTCCGAATGGTATTGTAATGACTTTGATTAGAATAAATGAGAGAATGTTGGTATTGATTTGGGAGTGTGAAGTCGAAATGAGGATTATTGCATTATGTCGTAAAGTAGACTAATTGCGTATATTATGAATTATGATAATTGTTGATGTTGTTGATGTTGTTGTTGGGTTGTTGTTGGTTGTTTGGAGCCGAGTTGAATCTCGGGGAGGCTATATGTATAGGGGAGGTGCTGCCCAAATTCTTATAGACAAGTATCGGTTAAGGTTAGAAATTTTAAGTCTCATGAATAGTAACTGGTAAATGTGACCATTTGCAGTTTTTGGGCGAAACAGGAATCGAGTTTGGACGAGCGTAGGACGCAACCAAGGTATGTAAAGCCTACCCCTTCATTCTTAGGCATGTTCTAAACGTAATAGGCTCGGCCGCGAGCCATAGATACGACTCCGTCCCTCGGAATATGAGATTGAAATCCGCCCCAATTTCTTCAGTAAGATTGAGTCCATTTCCTTAAAACGTGTCTTCAAAGTGAGCTTTAAGTATGCAACTTTCCTAAACGGAGTCGGAATACTTCCAAATGATTATGGACGACCTCATAAGGTCTACTATCTGTAATTTACGAACGTCCCCTCGGGTTGGTCCGAGGTGGGCCCACAAGGCCCGATACTCTCGGTATACTTTTAACTACTTTGTTTTTGTCCGATTTTCTCAGACCACATCTAGATTAACATTCTAATCATGATATGACTATATTTTTCTATAAATCTTACGAAATGATTTTTGACATCTGAAAGTCTTATTCTGGTAATAATCTGTCGTGCCTTCCCAAATGATATATATGCGCGTATTATGAATACTGTTCGAATACTTTGATTCGACCTGCCATTTGGTCTATTTCAGTTCCATTGAGTCTGCATAGTGATTTGTATGTATGTGGTTTCTCATTAATCTGTTCGTGGATGCCTCAACGCTTCCTTCACTGCGCTCGGGCCAGGTTCTGTTACTCGTGCACATTCCTCTGCATTATTCACCGAGTCCCTCGTACTTGCGGGCCGGGACACGTTATCTGTATATGTTTATGTTATGATGATACGGGGTCGGTGGCCAGGATGGCACATGATGATTTTCCACCGAGACCCGCAGTAGAGGGCCGGGACACGTTATGAATACATGGTACATGATTATGACACGCATGATTTCACTCACCGAGTCCCTTATCAGAGGGCCGGGACATGTTATATGCTTATATGATGATTATATGATTTGGCATGCATCACCTATACTTTGGTACTATTTCTTTTTCCTGAGGTCTCGAATAAGGTACTCACCTTTTTGTACTACGGACCCTCACTATAACTCTGTCTGTTATATTTCTGAACCTCCGGTTCCGAGTGTGACTTTGCTAGTTATACCCTTGCATCTCCGGCTTTGACTGTGGTTTTGACAGCTATGTTTTTGTACTCCTGTTCTTGATCATGCTCATATTTGTTACATTTCTGCTTTACATACTCGGTACATTTTCCATACTGACCCCCGGTTCTTCGGGGGTTGCGTTACATGCCCGCAGGTACAGACGCACCCGGTGATACGCCGCCATTCTAGGGCACAGATTCTGCTATTTTGGAGAGCTCCTTTGATCCGGAGCGTGTACTTTTGGTATATATCTTCTGACATCTGTACATTTTGTACGTTTGGTAAATTCTGGGTACGGCGAGGCCCTGTCCCGTCATATGATTCTGGATGTCTGTTAGAGGCCTGTAGATATGTATGATTCGGGTAGGTACGTACGCTTTTGTGACTCTGTCCGCTATGTTAGCATCAACGGCTTATGTGTAAGCGTCAGTATGTTTATGTATGTGTATATTTTCGCGCGCGCCGTATTTGTATTGGTTTGAATCTGTGAGCACCTATCATAAATTCTCTGTCTGGTTCGCCAACTCTGTTAGGTAGGTACGTATGGGTACCCAGTTAGGGTACCAGTCGCGGCCCACGGGGTTGGGTCGTGACAAAAGTGGTATCAGAGCGCTTAGTCCTCGGAATGTCTACAGGCCGTGTCTAGTAGAGTCTTGTTTATCAGTGTGTTGTGCACTACATCTAGAAACAGGAAGCTACAGGGCATTTAGGATGTTACCCTTTCTTTGGATCTTAGATCGTGCGTTAGAGCTGTACTATCAGGATGTTTTCTTTTCTGACGAGATGTTATGTTTTCAGCGATGCCTCCAAAGAAGGCGACGGCCGCCCAGAAGGGCAAAGCGGTGCCAGAGACAAGGGAGACTAGCCGGGCCTAGAGAGTTACTAGAGCCCGCACCCAGACCATGCCCGACGTTGTGCCCCAGTCAGAGGGTTCTACTGTACCACTACCGGAGGGGCCGGAGGCAGTTCCACCAGTAGCCCCGGAAGCCTCAGCTCCCCAACCAGAAACTGAGAACAGGACTTTGAGGGAGGCCGTGCAGCTGTTGACGACGATAGTGGCAGGGCAGGCTCGCGGACGCGGGCGGAGAGGTGAGGATGATGATGATAGGCGTGATAGCCTGCGAGTCCGTGATTTTCTGACATGCGGTCCCCCAGAGTTTTTCGGGACCAAGCCCGAGGAGGACCCCCATGACTTCATTCGGGGGATGAGGCGCTCATTGGGACTGGTTAGAGCTTCGGAGACCGAGTCCGTTGAGCTAGCCTCGCACAGACTACGGGATGTGGCGGCTAATTGGTATGAGTCCTGGGAGCTGTCCAGGGGTGAGGGTGCTCCCCCAGCTACCTGGGATGAGTTTGTGGCCGCATTTCTTCGCCATTTTCTCCCTCCAGAGCTGCGACGGGCGAGAGTTGATAGGTTTTTGCAGCTAAAGCAAAGAGGCAGGAGTATTCGGGAGTATAATTTAGAGTTTGATTCCCTAGCCCGATATGCTCCTACTATCGTAGCCGATATGGAGGACAGAATGCACCGGTATGTGATGGGGCTAGACGATTACCTGGTTGATGGTTGTATGGCGATGGCGTCGCAGACTGATATGGACATCGCCCGGTTACAGGCTTATACGCAGGGCATGGAGGACCGGCGCAGTGTGCGACAGCCAGATAGCGATCATGATAGGAGACGGCCCAAAAGGGCTAGATTCGCGGGATATTCCGGAGATTCCCGAGGCGGATGGCCTCAGCAGCAGCAGTCCGGTAGATCCCTCCCTCCGTCAGGCCGGGGTACACAGTCTGCCGGCAGGCGTTTTGATAGCGCAGGTCCGTCTGGAGCAGGCCAGAGTTCTAGGGCCTTGGATTCGCAACAAAGTGGGGGGTTCAGTCATACGAGGCTATCTATGCCTAAGTGTCCTCAGTGCGGCAAGCACCACTCGGGAGAATGTCGTCGCGCCACCGGAGCCTATTTTTCGTGCGGCCGTCAGGGGCACGTTACGAGGGAGTGCCCGTACAAGGGTGGTTCAGGTTCCGCCCACCCTACTGGTGTTATGTCCCGTGTTTTCGTATAATTAGAAATCGAGAAATAATTAAGATTTGTGCCTTATGAGGAAATATTTTGATTTTAGTGGATATGACTATGTTGGTTATGAAATTATTGGTGCTAAGACATTGGGGAAGGCCGAGGGTAAATTTGGAATTTCGAAAATTAGTTTCGGGAATTACAAAACGGGATTTCTAATGAATTGGGCCAAGAAAAAATTGAACAAAAATTGAGGCCCAAAGATATAGGGTGGCCGGCCATAAGGCATGGTCCAAGCCCATTTTTGCAAGTCATGTGTTATGCATGTGGCTCTTAAATGTGGATATATATCAATGCTGCCTTAGGAATTATCAAGAAAAAAATCACAATTCAACTTTGAGCTAAAAATAGCTCTCGGCCGAACCCAGGAAAAGGAAAAAAAAATTCCCAAGCCTTTGATTCTAATCCAAAAATCTTGATTTTCACATATTTGTAGAGTACTCAAGACCCTCTTCAACGGGGTACAATTAGTTTGGCGAAAGGTGCACGTTTGCGACAAGTCGGAAATTCAAGAAAAGGTAAGAATTTTGCTATTCTTTTGTTATGGAATTTGTATGAATGTGATAAGGATTGAGAATAGATGAGAATCCCGTAGTTTTGATGTGTGTAGAAAATCGTGGGTGTGTGTATATAGGATGTTATGGCTGTGTGCCTTAAGAAGGAGAAAGAAATGTGAATTGATCTTGTTTAGTTTGTTTAGTGCGTCGTTGTGACATGTATGACGTGAATGATCGTTTAATGAATTGAATTGGTGTTGGAAAATGATTTCGGAACATTATGGGAAAGTGTATACGTTTGGTATATTTGTGTATATCATTGTATATCTATGATGCTAAAGACTTTAAATATGGCTTATGGTTGATGTTAATGCATTTGGAGTGAAACAATGAGAGTTAGAACGTTCGTCGTAATTTTTGATGTTTTGAATGAAATATGGAAAGTAATGAACTTTGGGGAAATTTTGTATATGGTTTGGAGCATAATTGGGGTGTGATTGAATAATTTTGAGTGATTGAATGAATACAATAATGTGGACATAGATTTGGAATTGTGAAGTTTGAATGAAAAGTTGCCAACTTATATAGTAAGGAAGAACATTGAAGCTAGAATGGTTTGATTATGGTTTATGTTGTTTGATGATGTTTGGGTTGTTGTTGTTGATGCATTTTGAGCCGAGCAATGTCTCGGGGGTGTTAGATTTATAGGGGAAATGCTGCCGAAATTTCGGTAGACAAAAATCAAGTTAATGGAAATTTTAAGACTAAGAATCTCTAATTGGTAACTTTGACCATTTGCAGATTCTGGACGAAACGGGATTTGATTTTAAGGAGAGCATAAGACGCCTATAAGGTATGTAAAGCTTCCCACTTCTTCGTTTGGCATGTCTTAGTATGTTCGGTGAATATTGGAACCTCCGGAGCATTTCTGCTCCTCGAAACCCGATCTACAAAACGACTACTGTTCATTCAATTCAATTGAAGCCTAAAGGCTCTATTTTGGCTAGAATGCAACCAAATGTTCGAAACCTATCGAAATGTGATTGGGTCACTTTGAAATCATTATGTATGATCTTTTGGCCTTTAAATGTTCGTAAATTATGTTCGCCACCTCAATTTGACTCGAGGTGGGCCCGCTAACCCCGAGACGCCCTATTTGTCCTATCAGGCTCTCTTTTTGGATGAACTTCGATATGAGATCTTCGACTTTGAGACTTCCCTCTATGAATTATGTTTTGACTATTATGATATGTTAAGTTTTGTTTTGAGCCATACGTACCACTTTGGAGACATTTTGTGAAATAAACCTTCGTATCAGCTAAGTATTCGATTATTTTGACTTATGAAATCATTATGTTTTGAAAGGCTATTTTGAAATATGATTTGCATTTGTTTGTTCACGACTCCGCTCGTGCCTCCTTATGACTTCGTTCGCCGGTTCCCGGGCCGGTTATGATTCGTGCGCCCAATGATAATTCGGCCGTATACTGTGTTACGGTTCCCGAGGCCTCGCCATAGGGCCGGGTTCCGTTTGGAGTTATGCTGTGATATGGATAGTGATGCGATACGCTCACTTATGTTTGTGTTCGGGGATGTACGGAGATTCGAAACCTTCTGGTGTTATGCTGTGTGTGGCGCCAGCGTCGGAGTGGCGACCACGTTCTTGAGCGTTTGCATGATTTCGTTTGCATTATGTATATGTATATGATTTGATACGGATTTTGACATGCTGATTTGTACTCCCTTTGATATCCGGTTTGCTTTCAGTTTTGGCCCATATTTCTATACTCCGTGCTTTACATACTCAGTACATATTTCGTACTGACCCCCTTTCTTCGGGGGCTGCGTTCATGCCCGCAGGTACAGATATTGGTGATCCTCCACTGTAGGCTTCACTCTCTGCTATTTCGGAGTACTCCTTCTTGACTCGGAGTCCACTTTTGGTACAGACTTTTTTTTTGCTATGTATATATTCTGTACATTTGTTTGATTTCGTTTTCTGGTCTTACAGCGGTCAGTTTGTTATGATGGCCCTAAATGGCCCTTATGCTTATATTTGCACTTATGACCGGCGATGTCTATTCCGCCGCTCCTTTCGGATTCGATATGATATTTTGATATGTGCGACCGCTTAAGACATATTTTGATATAAATTATGTTTGATATGACTTTTATGAAATTTTGAAATAAGTTTGGATTCGGTAAATGAATGTGCGATTTGGTCTGGGTACCCAGGTAGGGTGCCAGTCGCGGCCCACGGGGCTGGGTCGCGACAAAAGTGGTATCAGAGCAGTTTGTCCTCGGAATGTCTACAGGTCGTGTCTCGTAGAGTCTTGTTTATCGATGTGTTGTGCACCACATCTATAAACAGGAAGCTACAGGGCATTTAGGATGTTACTTTCTTTGGAATCTTAGATCGTGCGATAAAGCTGTGCTATTAGGGTGATTCTGATCTGACTCGCTATTGTGTTTGCAGTGATGCCTCCGAAGAAGGAAACGGCGGCCCAGAAGGGCAAAGCGAGGATGGGAGAGACTAGTCAGGCATAGCGAGCTACTCGGGCTCGTGTTTATGATTTGCCTGAGGTTGTGCCTCATTCTGAGGGGTCTGCTACACCCCGACTAGTACAGCCTGGAGCAGGACCTTCAGCAGCTCCAGAGGTCCGTGTACCCGCTCCCGAGACTCCAGCTCCTCAGCCAGGGGCGGAAGATAGGACCTTGAGGGAGGCTGTACAGTTGTTGACTACACTGGTGGCAGGACAGGCTCGCAGACGCGGGCGGAGGGACGATGATGATGATGACAGGCGGGACAGCCTGAGAGTTCGGGAGTTTTTATTATGTGGGCCTCCAGAGTTTTTCGGGTCTAAGCCCGACGAGGACCCCCATGACTTTATTCGGGGGATGCGGCGCTCACTGGACTTGGTCAGGGCTTCAGAGACCGAGTCGGTCGAGCTGGCTTCGCACAGGCTTCGAGATGTTGCCACTCACTGGTATGAGACTTGGGAGTTATCCAGGGGTGAGGGTGCTCCCCCAGCTACGTGGGACCAGTTTGTGACTGCTTTCACCCGCCACTTTCTACCCCAGAGTTGCGGCGGGCACGGGCCGACCGATTCTTACATTTGCAGCAGAGGGGTCGGAGTGTTCAC
Organism: Lycium barbarum; assembly: GCF_019175385.1. Classification (NCBI taxonomy): domain Eukaryota; kingdom Viridiplantae; phylum Streptophyta; class Magnoliopsida; order Solanales; family Solanaceae; genus Lycium; species Lycium barbarum. Next base: position 70,240,365 of record NC_083346.1, read on the forward strand.
GAGTATAATCTTGAGTTTGATTCTCTGGCCCGATATGCACCGGCCGTGGTAGCAGATATGTCCGATCGGATGCACAGATATGTTATGGGATTGGATCGGTATTTGATCGACGGCTGTATGGCAGTGTCATTGCAGACAGATATGGACATTGCCCGACTTCAGGCCTATGCGATGGGTATGGAGGACCGTCACAGGTCTGATCATTCTGATAGAGATCGGGACAGGAGGCCGCCCAAGAGGGCTAGGTCCGCAGGTTATTCCGGGGATTCTCGAGGCGGACAGCCTCAGCAGCAGCAGTCAGGCAGACAGCTACCTCCGTCCGGCCGGAGTACTCAGTCAGGCAGCCGGAGATTTGACAGTGCGGGACCGTCTGGGGCCGGTCAGAGCTCCAGAGCGGCAGGTTCACAGATGACTAGAGGTCCCAGCCAGACCAGACCACCCAGGCCCCGTTGTTCTCATTGCGGGAAGTCTCATCCTGGGGAGTGTTATCGAGCTACTGGAGCTTGTTTTTCGTGCGGTGGTCAGGGCCATTTTATGAGAGATTGTCCGTTGGCCAGCGGTTCTGGTAGTGTGGCTCAGCCGACAGGGTCAGCCGCCGGTTCATCATCTGCTCCATCTGTTGCACGCCCGGCAGGGCGAGGTATGCCAGCACCGGCAGGACGCGGTCGAGGCCGCGGTGGTACTTCAGGTTCTAGCGGTCCCTCGAACCGCATATATGCTTTGGCCAGCCGCCAGGATCAGGAGGCTTCGCCAAAAGTCGTCACAGGTACATTACTGGTTTTCTCCAGATCTGTATATGCATTGATTGACCCTGGTTCTACTTTATCATATATTTCCCCGCTCGTTGCTAGTAAAATTGGGATAGTGTCTGAGCCTATAGAGCCATTTGAGGTAGCTACGCCGGTTGGGGATTTTATTGTAGCGAGACAGATCTATAGGGATTGTTCTGTGACCATTTATGATCGTAGCACTAAGGCTGATTTGGTAGAGTTAGACATGCTTGAGTTTGACGTCATTATGGGTATGGACTGGTTGTCTTCTTGTTATGCTAATGTTGACTGCCAGAAAAAGGTAGTCCATTTTCAGTTTCTAGGGGAACCAGTTATAGAGTGGTTCGGATCCACAGCATCGCCGAGGGGTAAGTTTATTTCATACCTCAAGGCTAAGAAGATGATCCAGAAGGGTTATATCTATCATTTGGTTCGTGCGCACGATACTGCAGCGGAGATACCTACCCTTCAGTCTGTTCCGGTCGTCAGTGAGTTTCCAGATGTATTTCCTGACGAGCTTCCTGACTTCCGCCTGAGCGGGAGATTGATTTTACTATAGAGTTGATGCCGGATACGCAACCTATATCTATTCCCCCGTACAGGATGGCACCGGCTGAGTTGAAAGAGTTGAAGGAGCAGCTGAAAGATTTGTTGGATAAGGGCTTTATTAGACCCAGCACATCACCCTGGGGAGCGCCGGTATTATTTGTGAGAAAGGAAGATGGGTCACTGCGGATGTGTATTGATTATCGGCAATTAAATAAGGTGACTATAAAGAATAAATATCCCCTCCCCCGGATTGATGATTTATTTGATCAGCTGCAGGGTGCTAAATATTTTTCAAAGGTAGATCTGCGCTCAGGTTATCATCAGGTGCCAGTGCGGGAGTCAGATATCCCGAAGACTGCTTTCAGGACCCGGTACGGGCACTATGAGTTCAGAGTTATGTCCTTCGGGCTGACTAATGCTCCAGCGGTATTTATGGATCTGATGAATCGGGTATTTCGGCCTTTTCTGGACATGTTTGTTATTGTGTTTATTGATGATATTCTGATTTACTCGCGATCAGCCGAGGAGCATTCAGATCATTTGAGGACGGTACTTGGCATTCTCCGTCAGCAGAAGTTATATCCTAAATTCTCCAAATGTGAATTCTGGTTGAATTCTGTGGCATTCTTGGGCCATATTGTCGGTGCAGACGGTATTCGGGTCGATACGCAGAAGATTGAGGCTGTACAAAATTGGCCCAGGCCTACTACACCGACGGAGGTGCGCAGTTTTCTGGGATTGGCCGGATATTATCGCAGGTTCGTGGAGGATTTTTCTTCTATTGCAGCACCACTGACGAGGCTTACTCAGAAAGCAGCAAAATTTCAGTGGACCGATGCTTGCGAGCGCAGCTTTCAGATGCTGAAAGAGAGATTGGTTACGGCCCCAGTATTGGCTCTTCCAGAGGGATCAGACGGGTATGTTGTCTATTGTGACGCCTTTGGTATTGGGATAGGTTGTGTATTGATGCAGCACGGTCGAGTCATAGCCTATGCTTCCCGGCAGCTCAGACCGCACGAGAAGAACTATCCCACTCATGATCTTGAGTTGGCCGCAGTAATTCATGCTTTGAAGATTTGGCGGCATTATTTATATGGGGTCCATGTGGATATTTATACGGACCATAAGAGTCTCCAGTATATTTTTAAGCAGAAGGAGCTAAATTTGCGGCAGCGGAGATGGCTTGAGTTACTAAAGGATTACGACGTTGATATTTTGTACCATCCGGGGAAAGCCAATGTGGTAGCTGATGCGCTTAGCCGCAAGTCCGGAGGCAGTCTGGCTGGTGTGCCATCTGATAAGAGGGATTTGGTTCGTGATATTCATCAGCTGGCCAGCCTCGAAGTTCGTTTGGCGGATTCTGGAGATTCTGGGATTTCTGTTCGTCCAGTTGCTGAGTCATCTATTATTCAGGAGGTAAAGCAGCGCCAGTTTGAAGATCCTCTCCTGATTCAGTACAGAGATGTGGCCCTTAATAAAGCAAAGACTCAGTTTGAGATCTCGCCTGAAGGAGTATTATTATATGACGGCAGATTCTGTGTACCGGACGTTGCGGGCTTACGGCGGCAGATTATGGGCGAGGCCCATAATGCACGGTATTCTGTTCATCCTGGTTCCACTAAAATGTATCGGGATCTCAGGTGTTTGTATTGGTGGGACGACATGAAGAAAGATATTGCTGAGTTTGTTAGTCAGTGCCCGCACTGCCAGCAAGTTAAGATCGAGCATCAGAAGCCCGGTGGATTATTACAGGAGATGGAGATTCCAGCCTGGAAATGGGAGATGATTAATATGGATTTCGTTGTTGGGTTACCGCGCACTCCACGCAGGTACGACTCTATCTGGGTTATTGTTGAAAGGCTGACGAAATCAGCCCATTTCCTTCCGGTTTGGACTACTTATTCGGCTGAGGACTATGCCAGATTGTATATCAGAGAGATAGTCAGACTTCACGGAGTCCCTATATCTATTATTACTGACCGAGGTGCCCAGTTTACAACTAATTTCTGGAGGTCATTTCAGGAGGGATTAGGGACTCAGGTGAGCCTCAGTACAGCTTTTCACCCTCAGTCCGACGGGCAGGCCGAGCGTACTATTCAGACGCTCGAAGATATGTTGCGGGCCTGCGTTATTGATTTTCGGGGCAGCTGGGATGATCATTTGCCACTTATTGAGTTTGCTTATAATAACAGTTATCACTCCAGCATCCAGATGGCTCCGTACGAGGCCCTTTATGGCAGGAAATGCAGATCTCCTATTGGCTGGTTTGACGTTGGCGAGACTAAGCTGATTGGGCCAGATGTGATCCAGGAAGCTGTAGATAAGGTAAAGCTTATTCGGGAACGATTATTGACTGCTCAGAGTCGACAGAAAGCTTATGCCGATAGACGACGTCGACCGTTGGAGTTCCAGATTGGCGACTGGGTATTTTTGAAGGTGTCGCCCATGAAGGGTGTCATGAGATTTGGTAAGAAGGGTAAGTTGAGCCCGCGGTACATTGGGCCATATCAGATTGTTCGAAGAATAGGCGCAGTCGCCTACGAGCTGGACTTACCATCCGATTTGGAGGCCGTACACCCGGTATTTCATGTGTCTATGCTGCGGAAGTGTATTGGTGATCCTTCCAGGATATTCCCAGTGGATGACCTTCAGGTAACGGAGCAGTTGGCTTATGACGAGCAGCCTGTGTCTATTCTGGACCGACAGGTAAGGAGATTGAGCACTAAGGAAGTACCTTTTGTCAAAGTCCTGTGGCGCAATAAAAATCGGGAGGAGATGACTTGGGAAGCGGAGGACGAGATGAAGAAGAAATACCCCCATTTGTTCCCGACGTCCACAGGTAATCTAAACTTTTTAGTTTGTTGTGTTGATTGATAAAATGAATTATGTATGCCATTATTAAAAAGGGACACTCCCGCCATGATCATAAGACCTTATAAGGTCAATTTAACATTCGGGGACGAATGTTTTTAAGGGAGGGAGAATGTTATGTCCCGTGTTTTCGTATAATTGGAAATCGAGAAATAATTAAGATTTGTGCCTTATGAGGAAATATTTTGATTTTAGTGGATATGACTATGTTGGTTATGAAATTATTGGTGCTAAGACATTGGGGAAGGCCGAGCGTAAATTTGGAATTTCGGAAATTAGTTTCGGGAATTACAAAACGGGATTTCTAATGAATTGGGCCAAGAAAAAATTGAACAAAAATTGAGGCCCAAAGATATAGGGTGGCCGGCCATAAGGCATGGTCCAAGCCCATTTTTGCAAGTCATGTGTTATGCATGTGACTCTTAAATGTGGATATATATCAATGCTGCCTTAGGAATTATCAAGAAAAAAATCACAATTCAACTTTGAGCTAAAAATAGCTCTCGGCCGAACCCAAGAAAAGGAAAAAAAAATTCCCAAGCCTTTGATTCTAATCCAAAAATCTTGATTTTCACATATTTGTAGAGTACTCAAGACCCTCTTCAACGGGGTACAATTAGTTTGGCGAAAGGTGCGCGTTTGCGACAAGTCGGAAATTCAAGAAAAGGTAAGAATTTTGCTATTCTTTTGTTATGGAATTTGTATGAATGTGATAAGGATTTAGAATAGACGAGAATCCCATAGTTTTGATGTGTGTAGAAAACCGTGGGTGTGTGTATATAGGATGTTATGGACATAGATTTGGAATTGTGAAGTTTGAATGAAAAGTTGCCAACTTATATAGTAAGGAAGAACATTGTAGTTAGAATGGTTTGATTATGGTTTATGTTGTTTGATGATGTTTGGGTTGTTGTTGTTGATGCATTTTGAGCCGAGCTAAGTCTCGGGGGTGTTAGATTTATAGGGGAAATGCTGCCGAAATTTCGGTAGACAAAAATCAAGTTAATGGAAATTTTAAGCCTAAGAATCTCTAATTGGTAACTTTGACCATTTGCAGATTCTGGACGAAACGGGATTTGATTTTAAGGAGAGCATAAGACGCCTATAAGGTATGTAAAGCTTCCCACTTCTTCGTTTGGCATGTCTTAGTATGTTCGGTGAATATTGGAACCTCCGGAGCATTTCTGCTCCTCGAAACCCGATCTACAAAACGACTACTGTTCATTCAATTCAATTGAAGCCTAAAGGCTCTATTTTGGCTAGAATGCAACCAAATGTTCGAAACCTATCGAAATGTGATTGGGTCACTTTGAAATCATTATGTATGATATTTTGGCCTTTAAATGTTCGTAAATTATGTTCGCCACCTCAATTTGACTCGAGGTGGGCTCGCTAACCTCGAGACGCCCTATTTGTCCTATCGGGCTCTCTTTTTGGATGAACTTCGATATGAGATCTTCGACTTTGAGACTTCCCTATATGAATTATGGTTTGACTATTATGATATGTTAAGTTTTGTTTTGAGCCATACGTACCACTTTGGAAACATTTTGTGAAATAAACCTTCGTATCAGCTAAGTATTCGATTATTTTGACTTATGAAATCATTATGTTTTGAAAGGCTATTTTGAAATATGATTTGCATTTGTTTGCTCACGACTCCGCTCGTGCCTCCTTATGACTTCGTTCGCCGGTTCCCGGGCCGGTTATGATTCGTGCGCCCAATGATAATTCGGTCGTATGCTGTGTTACGGTTCCCGAGGCCTCGCCATAGGGCCGGGTTCCGTTTGGAGTTATGCTGTGATATGGATAGTGATGCGATATGCTCACTTATGTTTGTGTTCAGGGATGTATGGAGATTCGAAACCTTCTGGTGTTATGCTGTGTGTGGCGCCAGCGTCGGAGTGGCGACCACGTTCTTGAGCGTTTGCATGATTTCGTTTGCATTATGTATATGTATATGATTTGATACGGATTTTGACATACTGATTTGTACTCCCTTTGATATCCGGTTTGCTTTCCGTTTTGGCCCATATTTCTGTACTCCGTGCTTTACATTCTCAGTACATATTTCGTACTGACCCCCTTTCTTCGAGGGCTGCGTTCATGCCCGCAGGTACAGATATTGGTGATCCTCCACTGTAGGCTTCACTCTCTGCTATTTCGGAGTACTCCTTCTTGACTCGGAGTCCACTTTTGGTACAGACGTTTTTTTTGCTATGTATATATTCTGTACATTTGACTATTTGGGTACGGCGGGGCCCTGTCTTGCCATATGTCTTTGTTTTGTATTCGTAGAGGCCTGTAGTCATATACGTGGGGCGAGTGTCCTATGTATGTTTGTTTGATTTCGTTTTCTGGTCTTACAGCGGTCAGTTTGTTATGATGGCCCTAAATGGCCCTTATGCTTATATTTGCACTTATGACCGGCGATGTCTATTCCGCCGCTCCTTTCGGATTCGATATGATATTTTGATATGTGCGACCGCTTAAGACATATTTTGATATAAATTATGTTTGATATGACTTTTATGAAATTTTGAAATAAGTTTGGATTCGGTAAATGAATGTGCGATTTGGTCTGGGTACCCAGGTAGGGTGCCAGTCGCGGCCCACGGGGCTGGGTCGTGACAACTGGATCAGTTGCTGGCTCATCTTCTCCTTCAGTAGCCATGCGCCCCACGGAGCGAGATATGCCGGCACTAGGGAGTTGTGGCAGTGGTCGCGGCAGAGCTTCTAGTTCTGGCGGTCCTTTGAACCGCGTATATGCTTTGACCGGCCGGCAGGACCCAGGAGCGTCATCAAGCGCAGACCCAGGTATATTATTAATCTTTTCTTGAGATATATGCGTATGGTTGGATCTATGTTCTATTATGTTACGTGATCTTCTTCTTCTGGGTATTAGTAAAAGTAAGATAATTTTAAACCAGATAGAACCATTTGAGACAGCTATGAACATACAGATGGGAATGGACATTGAGGATTCGGAAGGATAAACTGATAATTGTATGGTTTAAACCAGGGTGCGACCCGCTACGTAAATTTTTCGAAAGTTTACTAAGACCCCAATCTGCCTTAAATGGCGTGACAAAGGTCGTGTGGGGCAGTCGACGCAATTATACTACCAATAACACACCAAAACATATGAAAGTTTCGAAGTTAAGCGTGCTGGAGCCAGGGTAATTCTGGGATGGGTGACCCCCCTGGGAAGTATACCCAATTTTCATAAATACTGCTATAAGAGGTAAGTGGGAACTCTGGGATAACCTAAAGGAAAGAAAATGAGTACGGACATTAGAAAGAGCAGACAAGCGGCACATAAAACTATTTGTGTGAAAACTTGGTGAACGGACCGGTAAATGAATAGTGGAACGTCGACAAGGGAAATTTTTGTAAATTACTGAAACATTAGTGGAAACGGTCTGATTCTAATCAAAAGAAATTTGTCTGCTATACTTCTACGCCCCTGATCTTGACAAGACTCTGTCTATTATGCTTCTGTACTACTGAATCTGATTATGTTTCTGTCTGATATGCCTTTGTACGTCCGATTCTGATTACAAATCTGTTTGATACATCTTAGTACATCTGAATCCGACCACGAATCTGTCTGACATACTCCCATATGTCTAATTTTGACTACGAATCTGTCCGTCATAGTTTCGTACGTTTGCCTCCGATTACGAATCTGTCCAATACGCTTCTATGCGTCCGACCCCAGTTATGAATCTGTTTGATAGGACGTGGTATTACGACTGAGGAGTGTGACAAGAGGTGAAAGACGTTGATGGCAATTGTAACATTGAAAGGAATTTTGAAGGAAAGAAAGGAACCTCCCCGAAGTGTTACGAGACCCCATAAGGTAAATTTAACATTCGAGGACGAATGTTCTAAAAGGGGGGAGGATGTTATATCCCGTAATTTCGAACACTCGGAAAATTCGAAATAATTTGTGGCTTGGGAGAAATAAGGCTATATTTTGATTCTAGCCAATATGCATATGTTACTCAGGAAAATATTGATCTGGAGATACGAGAGGAGGCCAAGGGCAAAATAGGAATTTTGGAAATTAGTTTTGGGAATTACAAAACAAGAATTCTATCCAATTGGGCTCAAAAATAAAAAGGAAAAATGAGGCCCAATTTGAGAGAGGTGGCCGGCCAACAATGGCCCAAGACCATGGAATTTTAATTAATTTTCCATGTGATCATTATTATATAAACCTAGAAGCTTCAAGACTTATCAAGAAAACAAAAGAAAAATTGAGAGGAAAAATAAAGAGGCAATTCGGCCTAGAGAGAGAGAAAAAGGAAAGAAAAAAAAATCTTGGAGCTTGATTCTTGGTTCAAAAATCCATCTCTTTTGAAATTTCTACTAAGCTCAAGGTGCTCTTCAAGTTGGTATAATTATTTTGGCAAGAAAGTAGCTTTGGTGGCAAGTGAAGAACTTGAAGAAAGGTAAGAATCAATTCATTTTCTTATGTTATGAAGTTTGGTTTATGTTGTAATATGTAGAAATGAATAGAATTTGTGAAAATATGGAAGTTTGCAAAGTGGGTGTGTTTGTTGGAAAGTGGTCGTATGTGTGTGTTGATGTATTGATGTAATGAGTTGAATTTTTATGTTGTATTCTAGTTGTAGTTATGGTGAAAATTGTATTAGAAATGAAAGTTGGATGAATTCGACGGAAATTGGAAATATGGAATGTAGCTGTGTGGTGTTGTGTTGATGGTGGAAAAATGAATTAATTTTGTTTGGTATGTTAATTGTGTTGTTATGGTTTTGTGAAGTAGATGGAAGAATAATGGGTTAAGCTAACATGAAGAAATTGTTGTTAAGTTGTTGTCGGAAAGTATGTCATTTTAGTATGATCTTATGAAATTAAGAAAATGAAGTGGTTAAGGTGCAAATGATGATTTATGTTGATGAACTTGGAAGATGGAAATGTGTTATGAACTTGTATGTTAAAGATTAGGAGAATTCGATAAATTATGGCTTTGATGGAAAGTTTGCATGTTTGTATATCTTGTGTATATCTCGTGTATATATTGTAGTTATGATATGATTCCGAATGGTATTGTAATGACTTTGATTAGAATAAATGAGAGAATGTTGGTATTGATTTGGGAGTGTAAAGTCGAAATGAGGATTATTGCATTATGTCGTAAAGTAGACTAATTGCGTATATTATGAATTATGATAATTGTTGATGTTGTTGATGTTGTTGTTGGGTTGTTGTTGGTTGTTTGGAGCCGAGTTGAATCTCGGGGAGGCTATATGTATAGGGGAGGTGCTGCCCAAATTCTTATAGACAAGTATCGGTTAAGGTTAGAAATTTTAAGTCTCATGAATAGTAACTGGTAAATGTGACCATTTGCAGTTTTTGGGCGAGACAGGAATCGAGTTTGGACGAGCGTAGGACGCAACCAAGGTATGTAAAGCCTACCCCTTCATTCTTAGGCATGTTCTAAACGTAATAGGCTCGGCCGCAAGCCTTAGATACGACTCCGTCCCTCGGAAGTCGAGATTGAAATCCGCCCCAATTTCTTCAGCAAGATTGAGTCCATTTCCTTATAACTTGTCTTCAAAGTGAGCTTTAAGTATGCAACTTTCCTAAACGGAGTCGGAATACTTCCAAATGATTATGGACGACCTCATAAGGTCTACTATCTGTAATTTACGAACGTCGCCTCGGGTTGGTCCGAGGTGGGCCCACAAGGCCCGATACTCTCGGTATAATTTTAACTACTTTGTTTTTGTCCGATTTTCTCAGACCACATCTAGATTAACATTCTAATCATGATATGACTATATTTTTCTATAAATCTTACGAAATGATTTTTGACATCTGAAAGTCTTATTCTGGTAATAATCTGTCGTGCCTTCCCAAATGATATATAGGTGCGTATTATGAATACTGTTCGAATACTTTGATTCGACCTGCCATTTGGTCTATTTCAGTTCCATTGAGTCTGCATAGTGATTTGTATGTATGTGGTTTCTCATTAATCTGTTCGTGGATGCCTCAACGCTTCCTTCACTGCGCTCGGGCCAGGTTCTGTTACTCGTGCACATTCCTCTGCATTATTCACCGAGTCCCTCGTACTTGCGGGCCGGGATATGTTATCTGTATATGTTTATGTTATGATGATACGGGGTTGGTGGCCAGGATGGCACATGATGATTTTCCACCGAGACCCACAGTAGAGGGCCGGGACACGTTATGTATACATGGTACATGATTATGACACGCATGATTTCACTCACCGAGTCCCTTATCAGAGGGCCGGGATATGTTATATGCTTATATGATGATTATATGATTTGTCATGCATCACCTATACTTTGGTACTATTTCTTTTTCCTGAGGTCTCGAATAAGGTACTCACCTTTTTGTACTGCGGACCCTCACTATAACTCTGTCTGTTATATTTCTGAACCTCCGGTTCCGAGTGTGACTTTGCTAGTTATACCCTTGCATCTCCGGCTTTGACTGTGGTTTTGACAGCTATGTTTTTGTACTCCTGTTCTTGATCATGCTCATATTTGTTACATTTCTGCTTTACATACTCGGTACATTTTCCGTACTGACCCCCGGTTCTTCGGGGGTTGCGTTACATGCCCGCAGGTACAGACACACCCGGTGATACGCCGCCATTCTAGGGCACAGATTCTGCTATTTTGGAGAGCTCCTTTGATCCGGAGCGTGTACTTTTGGTATATATCTTCTGACATCTGTACATTCTGTACGTTTTGTAAACTCTAGGTACGGCGGGGCCCTGTCCCGTCATATGATTCTGTATGTCTGTTAGAGGCCTGTAGATATGTATGATTCGGGTAGGTACGTACGCTTTTGTGACTCTGTCCGCTATGTTAGCCTCAACGGCTTATGTGTAAGCGTCAGTATGTTTATGTATGTGTATATTTTCGCGCGCGCCGTATTTGTATTGGTTTGAATCTGTGAGCACCAATCATAAATTCTCTATCTGGTTCGCCAACTCTGTTAGGTAGGTACCTATGGGTACCCAGTTAGGGTACCAGTCGCGGCCCACGGGGTTGGGTCGTGACAAGCTGGGGGAGCACTCTCACCTCTGGACAGCTCCCAGGACTCATACCAATTAGCCGCAACATCCCGTAACCTGTGCGAGGTTAACTCAACGGACTCGGTCTCTGAACCCCTGACCAGTCCCAATGAGTGCCGCATTCCCGGAATGAAGTCGTGGGGATCCTCCTCGGGCTTAGACCCGAAAAAACTCTAGGGGACTACATGTCAGAAAATCACAAACCCTCAGGCTATCACGCCTGTCATCATCATCGCCTCTCGGCCCGCGTCTGCGAGCCTGTCCCGCTACCAAAGTCGTCAACAACTGTACCGCCTCCCTCAACGTCCTATCCTCCGCCCCTGGCTGAGGAGCTGGAGGCTCGGGCGCTGGAGTCTCTGGAGCTAATGATGGGCCTGCTGCAGGCTCCTCCGGTGGTGGTGTAGCTGAACCCTCTGACTGGGGCACGACATCGGGCAAATCCTGAGCACGAGCCCGAGTAACTGTATGCACCTGGCTGGTCTCTCCTACCACCGCCTTGCCCTTCTGGGCAGCCGTCGCCTTCTTCGGAGGCATCACTGAAAAACTCAACAACTGATTAGAACAGAATCATCCTAATAGCACAGCTCTATCGCACGATCTAAGATTCAAAGAAAGGTAACACCCTAAATGTCCTGTAGCCTCCTGTTTATAGATGTGGTGCACAACACACCGATAAACAAGACTCTACGAGACACGACCTGTAGACATTCCGAGGACAAACCGCTCTGATACCACTTTTGTCACGAGCCAACCCCGTGGGCCGTGACTGGTGCCCTACTTGGACACCCAGACAGACAACAAATCAAATAGTCATATTATAGATTTTCTTAGATTTCATATTAATCATTTTTGAAGAGATTTGAAGTCAAACATTATCTTAAGCAGTCGCGCAAGCGGAGATATCAAATCAAAGTCAAAGGGGCGGCGGAATACACATCGCCGAATATAAGCACATATACAGATATATGGGCCACCATGGCTGTCATAACAGACAGGACCGCATTAAGACACAAATCATGAACAAAACGAGCACACATAGGACCCACGACCCACATATATGACTACAGGCCTCTACAAACCAAAACGGAAACATATGACGGGACAGGGCCCCGCCGTACCCCAAATAGTCAAATATACAGAAATATATACATGACAGAGATATGTACCAAAATATGGGCTCCGAATCGAAGGGAGCACTCTGAAATAGCAGAATGTGGGGCCTACTCTGGCGGATCACCAACGCCTGTACCTGCGGGCATGAAACGCAGCCCCCCGAAGAAAGGGGGTCAGTACGAAAGATGAACTGAGTATGTAAAGCATAGAGTACAGAAATCCAAACCATAACTGAAGCAAAGGTACAGAAAGGGGATACCGAATCAGTATATCAAAATCTGTACTGAAAACATATGTACATAATGCAATTAAAACCATGCATAAGGCTCAGGAACGTGGTCGCCACTCCGACGCTGGCGCCACACACAGCATACTCCAGAAGGTTTCAAATCTCCGTACAAACCCCGAACATAACATATCATCACAACATATCATATCGTCAAACGTATCATAAGCCATATCACAGCATAACTCCATAAACGGTACCCAGCCCTATGGCGAGGTCTCGGGAACCGTAACACATCATACTGCCGAATATGTCATAATATGCACGATCACAAAACTGGCCCGGGAACCGCCGAACGATATCATAATAATGGGCACGAGCAGAGTAGTGCGGAAACTAATGCAATTTACATATCAAAACATTTATGAAACTTGATATAATCATATGACAACCCGTTGGGTATACTAGTCTGAACAACTGATTAATATGGAGTTTATCTCACAAAAATACTTCTGAAATCGTATTTATAGTTCAAAATACAAATCAGAATATCATGGAGCAATTAAAACATTATTCTATAATAGCCAAAGTCATAAGCAAAAGTCTTTTTCTGATATCATACAAAGATAAGTCTATTAGGGCAAACGAAGGAGTTTCGGAGTTAGTGGGCCCACCTCGGGTCAAGTCGAGGTGGCATATGTGATTTACAAACATTAGACCCTATGAAGTCACCTATGAAAGTTTCAAGGGAATTCGGTTACGTTCATGACAATTATGGATATTTGAACATTTCTTTCCAACAAAACAAAGGTTCTAATTCAATTCTGCTGAATGAAATAACACCAAAAGTAAACTCAGATTTCTACGAACGGAATAATCCCCGAGGCTCAAATCCAAACCTAGTACATCTAGGACATGCCAAAAGAATGAAAGGGATAGCTTTACATACCTCACTTGCGCCTTACGCTCGTCTAAACTCAATCCTCGTTTCGTCAAAAATCTACAATTGGTCATAGTTGCCAAATATAAGTTTCAAGCTTTTAGAATTTTAATCTTAAATTCATATTGTCTACCGAAATTTCGGCAGCATTTCCCCTATAAATTCAACGTCCCCGAGAATCATCTCGGCCCAAAATATCAACAACAACAACCCAACAATACCAACAACATCAACAATCATCACAAAATACATTATAATATAAATAGTCTTCTTTTCTACATAGTTCAACCACTTCCATCCCAACTTCACACTATCAAACTAATATCAACATTCTCCATATCCATTAACTAATTCAAGATTATTCAAACGTATTTCAATACCATTCCAAACAATATTCATGGATTTAAGTATTCCCGCCAATTCCATATTCCATCCGAAACTTCTACAATTGCGACAACACTACTAAATCACGTTGTTTTCTTTCAAATTCAATAACAATAACAACAATTCACACTCTAGAATCTTACTTTAACAATTATATAAAAACTATATAGAAATCATATAATTTCTCATAACAACCCACAACCAATTTCAATGCCAACTCAACTCGTTAAACATTCATTTACGTCATACATACCACAACGACGCAACTAACAAGCTAAATAAAATACAATTCACCACCCCTTCCCCACTATACCACACACGGCCACACACCACTTCACACACACATACGACTATGCACACACACATCATAACTCCATAATTCTCATCTAATCCCAATCCTTACAACATATATACTTATTCCATAACACAAAAGAATAGAATTCTTACCTTTTTCTTCAAACTTCAACTTGCCGCAAACGTTGTCCTCTCGCTTAACTAATTATACCGCGTTGGAGAGCGTCCCGAGCTTAACAAGAATTTAAGAAGAACAAAACTTTAGGATCCAAGCTAAAGACTAGGAATTTTTTTTTTTTTTGTTGAAGGGTTCGGTCGAGAGTCTCCTTGTGAGCTCTCAATGGTTTATTTTTTTGTTTCTTGAATCTTCTATTAAAAGATGACAAATGATCCCCTTATATTATTTTATCACATGGATAAATTAATATTTCCATGGGCTTGGGCTAGCATAGCCGGCCACCCCCACAAGATTTGGGCCTCATTTTCTCTTTTATTATATTTTTTTTTGGAGCCCAATTCATTAGAAATCTTATTTTGTAATCCCCGAAATAAATTTTCAAAATTCCAATTTTGTCCTTGGCCTTCCCCGAAGTCTCCACATCAATATTTCTCATGAATATCACACATATTAACTAAAATGAAAATATTGCCTTATGACAAGTCACAATTATTTTAAAATTTCCAGATATGCGAAAACACGGGATATAACACTTTCGAACAAGGGGGAGATGATGGTACCTTGAGGTACCGAGGCAGATTATGTGTTCCAGGTGTAGATGGACTCAGAGAGCGAATCATGTCAGAAGCTCACAATTCCAGGTATTCCATTCACCCAGGTTCCACTAAGATGTATCATGATCTTAAGGAGATTTACTGGTGGAACGATATGAAGAGGAATGTGGCAGATTTTGTAGCTAGGTGTTCGAATTGTCAGCAAGTGAAAGCCGAACACCAGAGGCCTGGCGGCTTGGCTCAGAATATTGATATTCCTGTCTGGAAATGGGAAATGATCAATATGGATTTTGTATCAGGTCTACCTCGTTCAGCTAGGAGACATGATTCTATTTGGGTGATCGTTGACCGACTTACTAAGTCGGCGCACTTTTTGCCAGTCAAGACCACCGATTCAGCAGAAGATTATGCCAAGTTATATGTTAATGTGATTGTCAGATTGCATGGGACACCAGTGTCCATTATTTCAGATCGTGGTGCTCAGTTTACAGCGAACTTCTGGAAATCCTTTAAAAAAGGATTGGGTACCAAGGTGAACCTTAGCACAGCTTTTCATCCGCAAACAGATGGCCAAGCAGAGCGTACTATTCAGACTCTAGAGGACATGCTGAGAGCATGCGTCTTGGATTTCAAAGGTAATTGGGATGACCATTTACCTCTCATTGAGTTTTCTTATAATAACAGTTATCATGCTAGTATTGGGATGGCACCATTTGAGGATCTGTATGGGCGAAGGTGCAGATCACCAATCGGTTGGTTCGAAGTTGGTGAAGCAGAGTTGTTAGGACCAGATTTGGTTTATCAGGCTATGGAGAAAGTCAAGTTAATACAGGAGCGTTTGAAAACGGCTCAGAGTCGCCAGAAGTCTTACGCAGATGTGAGGCGAAGGGACTTAGAATTTTCAGTTGACGATTGGGTGTTCCTTAAAGTCTCAACTATGAAGGGTGTTATGCGATTTGGCAAGAAAGGGAAGCTCAGTCCCAGATATATTGGACCTTACAGAATTTTACGAAAGGTCGGTCTAGTAGCTTATGAACTTGATTGCCACAAGATCTGGCTGCTGTACATCCCGTGTTTCATGTGTCCATGTTGAGGAAGTGTGTGGGAGATCCGTCGTTGGTTGTTCATGCTGATACTATAACAGTTAAGGATGGTTTGACGTATGAGGAGATCCCCGTAGCCATTCTTGACCGTAAAGTTCGCAAGTTGAGAACTAAGGAAGTAGCCTCAGTGAAAATCCTGTGGAGGAGTCAAAAAGTTGAGGAAGCTACATGGGAAGCCGAGGAGGATATGAAATCCATGTACCCGCATTTGTTTCAGCCCGCAGGAGAGATTTATGATGAAGCACCATGATTTTGAGATATGAAAATCAAACTTTATGTTTCCTTTAGTATAAAACTAATTTCCTCGAAATCATTAGTAAAACCATATACATAACTCAACTTGGCACCTCATGGGTGTTCCCTTGGGAACAGAATAGGAGTACAATATCAATAAGCCATCGCAAGAAACATTTAGACCTTACTCGTCTAAGAATGGAATTATATGGAGTACATATAGAATGAATAGCACCAAGAATCATGCCAAAGGAAGAAAGGTTTTCCTTACATACCTTTGCCGCTTTCCAGCTAACCACAGCCCATCTTCGGGCATGCAAATATATCAACAATACCAATTTACCAACAATCAATCCAATATATATCCTTATAATCAATCCCTTAAACTTATCTTTATTTCTAACGAAATTTCGACAGCATTTCCTTTATAAACTCGACAACCCCAAGAATCCAATTCGGCTAAATTAACTACAACAAGAACCATCTCATATAAGCCTTTTTAAACTCAAAGTATCAACTCCCAAGGATATTGTTATACCCCGTATTTTTTGTACGTCGAATTTTTCGTAAGCTAATCGCCATAAGCTAAGGACAGAATTATTTTTTTTGGGATATGAAATAAGGACTTTTAACCCTCGATTTTAATTAGTGCACTGTTTGTTATAATTCCAATTAGTATAGAAATATTAATGAAGATTAGGGATTAATTAACTATGATTAGATTATTAAGTGGAGATTAGTGATTAATTAAGATGAATTAAGTAGCTAATTACATAATTAAAGTGGGCCCCACCCGATTCTTTAATTAAAAAAAATATAAATCAAAACAATTAATTTGGTGAGTCATTATAGGGGGAGCACGTGTCATAGGGTTAGGCAACATATATATGTTCACAATTCATGACTAATGTTAGCTAGAATTTCATTTGCAATTCTAGTGAAGTTGAAAGAGGAAAAGTACATAGCCATGGCTGCCAAGCTCACGGCCATGGCAGCCACCTTTTAAAAAAAAAAAAAATCCAAGTTAGTTTGCACGTCCAAGGAGGTGATAGCAACATTTGGTATTGAATTGAGAAAGAGGAAATAAGTGCAATTGGTGCAAGCGAGTGTAGAATCGGCTCCAATTAAATTAAGGTAAGATCTTCTCATTTTATGGTATAATTGGATTAATGGTGTCGTTGATGGTGTGTTAAAAGTGAAGGAATTATGATAATTAAAGATGTAGTTGTTATATGGAATTGTTGAGTTGAAAGATTAAAAGTGTGGTTTTATGTTCATGTGTTGTTGTCGTGTTGTTGGTGATGTAGCTTCTAAATTTGGAAGAAAGAAGTGTATAACGTATCGTATACAAAACGTATGTTGGTCTGTTTGGTGTATAATCTTAAATGTTAATGATTTGGATTGGAAAAGGATTAAGAAAGGTTATTGGGTTGTTTGGGTTGCTTATGGGCTGGATTGTAAGGATTTGATATGAATATTTCTATTATTGTTATTGTTGGTATTGCTGTGATAACAGGAGATTAATTAGAAGTTCGGGTTAGGCGAGTTATATAGGGGAAATGCTGCCCGATTTCCGTTAAGTTCTTAACTAACCAAAACCCTAATCAAGGAAGTAGGAACTAAAGAATGATTCCTATAAGTGATTGGTTGTAGATTTATAAGCTAGAAAGTATAGTTTACTAATGATAGCGCTACTTTCATATTAAATAGGCTAAAGGGGAGACAAAGCGAACTTGATTATGATTAACTCATAACAGGTATGTAAAGCTAACCCTTCCTTCTTTTTGGCATGATCTTTATGAAACAAACAGACGACGTATATATGACTCCAAAGAAGCTCCTATTCTTAGAGCCACTAGGATGGCTAATGTTCTTGATTCCCCGAACTTTCTTCATTATGTCTTGATACGTGATTATGATTCCTGAAGTTCTATTTTGATATAATCCATTTTGACATTCGAATGATACTTGATATGACTATTGTCTTGATTTTTAAATGATGGTTCATTTTGATTATTCTATTGAGTCTTAGATACGATTTAGTTTGCATATGGTTGCTCACTACTCTGCTCGTGCATGCCTAAATATAATGATATGATGATGTAATGATATGATGATGTGATTATGGCGCCAAGGATGGCATATGATGACTTTATTCACCGAGTCCCATAATGGGACGGGTATGATATATGATAATGGCATGCATGATTTACATTTCATAAGGCAAGTGTAATGGTATCTTTGATTGACATACTTGTCTCCTGTAATCTTTAGTTTAGTGATGATCCTCTTTATTGTATTTCATGCTTTATATACTCAGTACATATCTCGTACTGACCTCCTTTCTTGGGGGGGGGGGGGGGGCTGCGTTTCATGCCCGCAGGTACAGATAGTCGGTTTGGCGACCCTCCAGCTTAGGACTTCTACTCAGCTGTCATGGAGAGCTCCACTGTACGGAGCCTAGACTTTTGGTACAGATCTTATGATGTATATATATATGTTTATCCAGGGGTACGGCGGGGCCCTGTCCCGTCATATTTCACTGGTGATACTCTTAGAGGTGTGTAGACATATGTGTGGGTTGTGTATAAGTTTGTTCAGCTATGTAACACCTCGTAGCTTCGGGCGAAAGTTTGACTCATAAGATGATAATATAATGGAACCAATATGAGGGGTATAGGAAGTGTTTTGAAAACCAATTAAGTCATAAAAAATGTCTTTGGGCAAAGAAAAGTGGGGAAGCCACTCTACGGGGCATGTTTGCATGTGAGTTTATAGAAGGTCTTACTTCCAACGACCATAACCCCTTTAGTAATTGATAATTTGGGAAAACGTCCTTGACGAAAGTTGTAGCCCTTTGAAATAGCTTTCCAACGGTAGATTATGGGTCTTGAACGGAGCTATGCACAAAAAGTTATGGCCATTTTACGACAGACTGTTCGGCAGAATATCACCCTCTGTCACACTTTGCGGCGCAAGATGCGGTCCGCAAACACGACATGCGGCCCCGCAGTTCCGCCGCAAAGTGTGCCAGAGAGATTTTGTCTAGAATTTTCTGGACTACTTTAAATAAGACCCAACTCGACCAAAATCATATTTTTCATCATTCTTGGTCAAGAAAGCCTCTAAAATACTCTCTAACATTCATCCACAAGAAAATTCAAGGGAAATCCATGATCAATAACACCAAATCCATGAACCCAAGTGTATGAAACCTAGCCAAAGTTCATCTAATTCAAGAAAACCCAAGGGAAGTGAAGTAGGATTTTGGTGCTAGAGGAGTAACTCCACTCAAGACTTGTTCAACCACTATCTAAGGTAAGTTTCATGTCACGACCCAGCCCCGTGGGCCGCGACTGGCACCCTACCTGGGTGCCCAGACCAAATCGCATATTCATTTCCGAATCCAAACTTATTTCAGAATTTTCAAGAAGTTATATCAAACATAATTTATATCGAAAATATGTCTTAAGCGGTCATATCAAATCAAACTCAAACAAACCGGCGGAATAGACATCGCCGGTCAAAATACAAATATATACAAAAGGGCCATTTGGGGCCATCATATCAAACAGACCGCTTTAAGACCCGAAAGCAAAATCAGACAATGGACACATAGGACCCTCGCCCCACATATATGACTACAGGCCTCTACAAACTCAAACAAAAACATATGGCGAGACAGGGCCCCGCCGTACCCAAATAGTCAGATATACCAAATATATACAAAGCAAAAGAGTCCGTACCAAAAGTGGACTCCGGGTCGGATAAGAGTACTCCGGAATAGCAAGAAGTGAAGCCTACTGCGGAGGATCTCCGATATCTGCACCTGCGGGCATAAAACGCAGCCCCCGAAGAAAGGGGGTCAGTACGAAATATGTACTGAGTATGTAAAGCACGGAGTACAGAATTATAGATCAAAACCGAAAGCAAATCAAATGTCAAAGTGGGGTACAAACTGGTATGTCAAAATCTGTATCGAAATAATATACATGTATTTTATGCAAACAAAATCATGCAAACGCTTAAGAACGTGGTCGCCACTCCGACGCTGGCGCCACACACAGCATAACACCAGAAGGTTTCAAATCTCCGTACATCCCCGAACATAATCATAATCATCGGTGAGCGTATCGCATCACGAGCCATATCACAGCATAACTCCAAACGGAACCCGGCCCTATGGCGAAGCCTCGGGAACCGTAACACAGCATACGGCCGAATTGTCATAAGGCGCACGAATCAAAACCGGCCCGGGAACCGGTGAACGAAGTCATAATAAGGCACGAGCGGAGTCGTGAGCAAACAAATGCAAATCGTATTTCAAAATAGTGTTTCAAAACAAAGTAAACTCATAAATCATATCCTATTCCAAAATAGTCGAATACTTAGTCGACATAAGGTTTCATTTTGCAAAACGATTCCAAAATGGTCCATATAGTTCAAAACCTGGATTAGTGCATCGAATAGTTCAAACATACCCCGTGGAAGGATGTTCCAAAGATCAGAAGTGGTACGTTCAACTCTATTCTCAAAGATGGCCCGAAGGGCAAATCGGGCATTTTGGGGTAACGGACCCACCTCGAGTCGAAGTGAGGTGGCGAACATATTCTTTTTCGAGCAGTAATATGCCAAGGGTCATACATAATCATTTCTAGGTTACCCGACCACATTTCGATAGGTTTCGGACGAATAATGGCATTCTAGCCAAAAGGGAGCCTTTAGGCTTCAATCGAATTGAATGAATAGTAACTTTCCTGTGGATCGGGTTTCGAGGAGCAGAAATGCTCCGGAAGGTCTCATATTCAACTAACACACTAAGATATGCCAAATAAAGAATTGGGAAGCTTTACATACCTCACAGACGTCGTAAGCCCTTCCAAAAGTCCCGCCCCGTTTCGTCAAAAATCTGCAAATGGTCAAAGTTACCAATTGAGATTCTTAGGCTCAAAAATGCCTTTAACTCCATATTTGCCTACCGAAATTTCGGCAGCACTTCCCCTATAAATCTAACATCCCCGAGACTTAGCTCGGCTCAAAATACAACAACAACAACAACAGCCCACACATCAACAAACAACACAAACAACAATCAAGCCATTCTAGCTTCAAAATTCCACTTTGTTATCTAAATTGGCAACTTCCATTCAAACTTTCAAAACTCCAATTCTACATCTACATAATTGTATTCATTTCCACATTCAAACTTATACAATCACAACCTAACTACAATTCAAGCCATACCCGAAATTACACCAAAATCCATTATGTTCCATAATTCTTCAAAACAATCAAAAGTGCACGACGAACATTCTAACTCACGTCGTTTCATTCCGAATTCATTAACATCATTATAAGTTCATATCTAAAGTATCTAGCACCCTAAATATACAATGATATACATAATGATACCAAGGGTATACGCTTTCCGATAATATCCAAAACTCATTTTTCAACGCCAATTTCATTCACCAATTAATCATTTACGACATAAGGGTCACAACAACACATTATACCAACTTAAACAAGATCAATTCAAACCATTTCTTTCCTTCCATAACTCACGGCCAAACACACTACACACACACACCCACGACTTTCTATTTACGTTAAAATTACGGGATCTCCATCTACTTCCAATGCTTAACACATTCACATTAATTCTATAACATAAAAGGGCAAAATTCTTACCTTTCCTTGAAAACCCGACTTGTCGAAAACGTCGTCCTCGTGCCAAACTATTTATACCACGTCGGAGAGCGTCTTGAGTACTTCACAAATATGTAGAAACCAAGATTTTTGAATCACTACACAAGCTTGGAATTTTTCTCTTCTTTTCCTTTTTCACCTCGGCCGAACCCCTTTTTTGGTGAGTTCTTGATTTTTTTTCTAATTTTGTGATAAGTCAAGAGTAATCCATGTATATATCTACTTTAGGGGTCATGTGCATAGCACATGCCCCTTTAAAAATGGGCTTGGGCCACTACTATGGCCGCCCCCCCCCCCCCCCTTCAATTGTTTGGGCTTCATTTGAGTTGTAATTTCTTTGGCCCAATTCTTGAAATGCCCCGTTTTGTAATTCCCGAAACTAATTTACGAAGTTCCAAGTTTACCCTTGGCCTTTCCCGAGGTCTTAGCATTTAAAGATTTCACAACCAACATAGTCATATTCACAAAAATTAAATCATTTCCTTTTTAACACACAAATCGTAATTATTTCTCGATTTCCAATTATACGAAAACACGGGACATAACATTCTCCCCCCCTTAAGAACATTCGTCCCCGAATGTTAGATTAATCTTATAAGGTCTTATGATCAAGGCAGGAGTGTCCCTTTTTAATAATGACATACATAATTTATTTTATCAATCAACACAACAAACTGAAAAAAGAAATTAGATTACTTGTGGATGTCGGAAACAAGTGGGGATATTTCTTCTTCATCTCGTCCTCCGCCTCCCAAGTCATCTCCTCCCGATTATTGTTGCGCCACAGGACTTTGACGGAGGGCACTTCTTTAGTGCGTAGTCTCCGCACCTGTCGATCCAGAATAGATACAGGCTGCTCGTCATAAGATAACTGCTCCGTCACCTGAATGTCGTCAACTGGGAATATCCTGGCAGGATCACCAATGCATTTCCGCAACATAGACACATGAAACACCGGGTGTACGGCCTCCAAGTCGGATGGTAAGTCTAGCTCATAGGCGACCTCGCCTAACTTTCGCACGATCTGATACGGTCCAATGTACCGGGGGCTCAACTTACCCTTTCTACCGAATCTCATGACACCCTTCATGGGCGACACCTTCAGGAATACCCAGTCGCCAATCCGGAACTCTAACGGTCGACGTCGTCTATCTGCATAAGCTTTCTGTCGACTCTGAGCAGCCGATAATCATTCTCGAATAAGCTTTACCTTATCTACAGCCTCCTGGATCACGTCTGGGCCAATCAACTTAGTCTCGCCCACGTCAAACCAGCCAATAGGAGACCGGCATCTCCTGCCATAAAGGGCCTCGTACGGAGCCATCTGGATGCTGGAGTGATAACTGTTATTATAGGCAAACTCAATAAGCGGCAAATGATCATCCCAGCTGCCCCTGAAATCAATAACGCAGGCCCGCAACATATCTTCGAGCGTCTGAATAGTGCGCTCGGCCTGCCCGTCGGACTGGGGGTGAAAAGCTGTACTGAGACTCACCTGAGTCCCTAATCCCTCCTGAAATGACCTCCAGAAATTTGCTGTAAACTGGGTACCTCGGTCAGTAATAATAGATATAGGGACTCCGTGAAGTCTGACTATCTCTCTGATATACAATCTGGCATAGTCTTCAGCCGAATAAGTAGTCCGAACCGGAAGGAAATGGGCTGATTTCGTCAGCCTGTCAACAACAACCCAGATAGAGTCGTACCTGCGTGGAGTGCGCGGTAATCCGACAACAAAATCCATATTAATCATCTCCCATTTCCAGGCTGGAATTTCCATCTCCTGTAATAATCCACCGGGCCTCTGATGCTCGACCTTAACTTGTTGGCAGTTCGGGCACTGACTAACAAACTCAGCAATATCTTTCTTCGTGCCGTCCCACCAATACAAACACCTGAGGTCCCGATACATTTTAGTGGAACCAGGATGAACAGAATACCGTGCATTATGGGCCTCGCCCATGATCTGCCGCCGTAAGCCCGCAACGTCCGGTACCCAGAATCTGCCGTCATATAATAATACTCCGTCAGGCGAGATCTCAAACTGAGTCTTTGATTTACTAAGGGCCACATCTCTGTACTGAATCAAAAGAGGATCCTCAAACTGGCGCTGCTTTACCTCCTGAATAATAGATGACTCAGCAACTGGACGGACAGAAATCCCAGAATCTCCAGAATCCACCAAACGGACTCCGAGGCTGGCCAGCTGATGAATATCACGAACCAAATCTCTCTTATCAGGTGGAACATCAGCCAGACTGCCCACGGACTTGCGGCTAAGCGCGTCAGCTACCACATTGGCTTTCCCCGGATGGTACAGAATATCAACGTCGTAGTCCTTTAGTAACTCAAGCCATCGCCGCTGCCGCAAATTTAGTTCCTTCTGCCTAAAAATATACTGAAGACTCTTATGGTCCGTATAGATATCAACATGGACCCCATATAAATAATGCCGCCAAATCTTCAAAGCATGAATCACCGCGGCCAACTCAAGATCATGAGTGGGATAGTTCTTCTCGTGCGGTCTGAGCTGTCGGGAAGCATAGGCTATAACTCGACCGTGCTGCATCAATACACATCCTATCCCAATACCAGAGGCGTCACAATAGACAACATACCCGTCAGATCCCTCTGGAAGAGCCAAAACTGGTGTTGTAATCAATCTCTCCTTCAGCATCTGAAAGCTGCGCTCGCAGGCATCCGACCACTGGAATTTTGCTGCTTTCTGGGTAAGCTTCGTCAGTGGTGCTGAAATAGAAGAGAAATCCTCCACGAACCTGCGGTAATACCCAGCCAATCCAAGAAAACTACGCACCTCTGTCGGTGTAGTAGGCCTGGGCCAATTCTGCACAGCCTCAATCTTCTGCGTGTCAACCCGAATACCATCTGCGCCGACAATATGGCCCAAGAATGCCACAGAAGTCAACCAGAACTCACACTTAGAGAATTTAGCATATAATTTCTGCTGACGGAGGATGCCAAGTACCGTCCTCAAATGATCTGAATGCTCCTCGGCTGATCGCGAGTAAATCAGGATATCATCAATAAACACAATAACAAACATATCCAGGAAAGGCCGAAATACCCGGTTCATCAGATCCATAAATACTGCTGGAGCATTAGTCAGCCCGAAAGACATAACTCTGAACTCATAATGCCCGTACCGAGTCCTGAAAGCAGTCTTCGGGATATCTGACTCCCGTACTCGCACCTGATGATAACCGGAACGCAGATCTATCTTTGAAAAGTGTCTAGCACCCTGCAGCTGGTCAAACAAGTCATCAATCCGGGGGAGGGGATATTTATTCTTAACAGTCACCTTATTCAGCTGCCGGTAGTCAATACACATCCGCAACGACCCATCCTTCTTTCTGACAAACAATACCGGCGCTCCCCAGGGTGATGTGCTGGGCCTGATAAAACGCTTATCCAGCAAATCTTTCAGCTGCTCCTTCAACTCCTTCAACTCAGCTGGTGCCATCCTGTACGGAGGAATAGATATAGGCTGTGTATCCGGCATCAACTCAATAGAAAAATCAATCTCCCGCTCAGGCGGAAGGCCAGGAAGCTCGTCAGGAAAAACATCTGGAAACTCGCTGACGACCGGAACAGACTGAAGGGTAGGTACCTCCGCGGCAGTATCGTGCACACGAACCAAATGATAGATATAACCCTTCTGGATCATCTTCTTAGCCTTGAGGTATGAAATAAACTTACCCCTCGGCGATGCTGTAGATCCAAACCACTCTATGACTGGTTCTCCTGGAAACTGAAAACGGACTACCTTTTTCTGGCAGTCGACATTAGCATAACAGGAAGACAACCAGTCCATGCCCATAATGACGTCAAACTCCAGCATGTCTAACTCTATCAAGTCAGCCTTAGTGCTACGATCATAAATGGTCACAGAACAATCCTTATAAATCTGTCTTGCTACAATAAAATCCCCAATTGGCGTAGCTACCTCAAACGGTTCTATAGGCTCAGACACTATCCCAATCTTACTAGCAACGAGCGGGGAAATATACGATAAAGTAGAACCAGGGTCAATCAATGCATATACAGATCTGGAGAAAACCAGCAATGTACCTGTGACGACGTTTGGCGAAGCCTCCTGATCCTGGCGGCTGGCCAAAGCATATATGCGGTTCGAGGGACCGCTAGAACCTGAAGTGCCACCGCGGCCTCGACCGCGTCCTGCCGGTGCTAAAATACCTCGCCCTCCAGGGCGTGCAACTGATGGAGCAGAAGAAGAACCGGCGGCTGACCCTGTCTGCTGAGCAGCACTACCAGAACCGCTGGCCAATGGACAATCTCTCATAAAGTGGCCCTGACCGCCACAAGAAAAACAAGCTCCCGTCGCTCGGTAACACTCCCCGGGATGTGACTTCCCGCAATGTGGACAACGGGGTCTAGGTGGTCTGGCCTGACTGGGACCCCTGGATACCTGCGATCCTGCCGCTCTGGAGCTCTGACCGGCCCCAGACGGTCCCGTACTGTCGAATCTCCGGCTACCTGACTGAGTACCCCGGCCGGAAGGAGGAAAATATCTGTCAGACTGCTGCTGCTGTTGAGGCTGTCCGCCTCGAGAATCCCCTGAATAACCCACGGATCTAGCCCTCTTGGGCGGCCTCCTGTCTCGATCTCTGCCAGCAGGATCAGATCTGCGACGGTCCTCCATACCCATCGCATAGGCCTGAAGCCAGGAAATGTCCATGTCTGCCTGCAATGACACTGCCATACAACTATCAACCAAATACCGGTCCAATCCCATAACATATCTGTGCATCCGATCGGACATATCTGCTACCACGGCCGGTGCATATCGGGCCAGAGAATCAAACTCAAGGTTATACTCGCGAACACTCCGACCCCTCTGCTGCAGACGTAAGAATCGATCAGCCCGTGCCCGCCGTAACTCTGGGGGCAAAAAGTGGCGGGTGAATGCTGTCACAAACTGATCCCAAGTGGCTGGAGGGGCACCCTCTCCTCTAGACAGCGCCCAAGTCTCGTACCAGTGGGTAGCCACATCTCGAAGCCGGTGCGAAGCCAGCTCAACTGACTCGGTCTCTGAAGCCCTGACCAAGTCCAGTGAGCGTCGCATCCCCCGAATAAAGTCGTGGGGGTCCTCGTCGGGCTTAGACCCGAAGAACTCTGGAGGGCCACATAGCAGAAACTCCCGAACTCTCAGGCTGTCCCGCCTGTCATCATCATCATCATCCCTCCGCCCGCGTCTGCGAGCCTGCCCTGCTACCAGCGTAGTCAGCAACTGCACAGCCTCTCTCAGGGTCCGATCATCCGCCCCTGGCTGAGGAGCTGGAGTCTCAGGTGCGGGTACACGGACCTCTGGAGCTGTCGAAGGTCCTGCTCCAGGCTGTACTAGTGGAGGTGTAGCAGACCCCTCAGACTGTGGCACATCCTCAGGAAAATCATATACACGAGCCCGGGTAGCTCGCTGTGCCTGGCTAGTCTCCCCAATCCTCGCCTTGCCCTTCTGGGCTGCCGTTGCCTTCTTCGGAGGCATCACTGCAAACACGAAGGCGAGTTAGATCAAAATCATCCTAATAGCACAGCTCTATCGCACGATCTAAGATTTCAAAGAAAGTAACATCCTAAATGCCCTGTAGCTTCCCGTTTATAGATGTGGTGCACAACACATCGATAAACAAGACTCTACGAGACACGGCCTGTAGACATTCCGAGGACAAACCGCTCTGATACCACTTTTGTCACGACCCAGCCCCGTGGGCCGCGACTGGCACCCTACCTGGGTGCCCAGACCAAATCGCATATTCATTTCCGAATCCAAACTTATTTCAGAATTTTCAAGAAGTTATATCAAACATAATTTATATCGAAAATATGTCTTAAGCGGTCATATCAAATCAAACTCAAACAAACCGGCGGAATAGACATCGCCGGTCAAAATACAAATATATACAAAAGGGCCATTTGGGGCCATCATATCAAACAGACCGCTTTAAGACCCGAAAGCAAAATCAGACAATGGACACATAGGACCCTCGCCCCACATATATGACTACAGGCCTCTACAAACTCAAACAAAAACATATGGCGAGACAGGGCCCCGCCGTACCCAAATAGTCAGATATACCAAATATATACAAAGCAAAAGAGTCCGTACCAAAAGTGGACTCCGGGTCGGATAAGAGTACTCCGGAATAGCAAGAAGTGAAGCCTACTGCGGAGGATCTCCGATATCTGCACCTGCGGGCATAAAACGCAGCCCCCGAAGAAAGGGGGTCAGTACGAAATATGTACTGAGTATGTAAAGCACGGAGTACAGAATTATAGATCAAAACCGAAAGCAAATCAAATGTCAAAGTGGGGTACAAACTGGTATGTCAAAATCTGTATCGAAATAATATACATGTATTTTATGCAAACAAAATCATGCAAACGCTTAAGAACGTGGTCGCCACTCCGACGCTGGCGCCACACACAGCATAACACCAGAAGGTTTCAAATCTCCGTACATCCCCGAACATAATCATAATCATCGGTGAGCGTATCGCATCACGAGCCATATCACAGCATAACTCCAAACGGAACCCGGCCCTATGGCGAAGCCTCGGGAACCGTAACACAGCATACGGCCGAATTGTCATAAGGCGCACGAATCAAAACCGGCCCGGGAACCGGTGAACGAAGTCATAATAAGGCACGAGCGGAGTCGTGAGCAAACAAATGCAAATCGTATTTCAAAATAGTGTTTCAAAACAAAGTAAACTCATAAATCATATCCTATTCCAAAATAGTCGAATACTTAGTCGACATAAGGTTTCATTTTGCAAAACGATTCCAAAATGGTCCATATAGTTCAAAACCTGGATTAGTGCATCGAATAGTTCAAACATACCCCGTGGAAGGATGTTCCAAAGATCAGAAGTGGTACGTTCAACTCTATTCTCAAAGATGGCCCGAAGGGCAAATCGGGCATTTTGGGGTAACGGACCCACCTCGAGTCGAAGTGAGGTGGCGAACATATTCTTTTTCGAGCAGTAATATGCCAAGGGTCATACATAATCATTTCTAGGTTACCCGACCACATTTCGATAGGTTTCGGACGAATAATGGCATTCTAGCCAAAAGGGAGCCTTTAGGCTTCAATCGAATTGAATGAATAGTAACTTTCCTGTGGATCGGGTTTCGAGGAGCAGAAATGCTCCGGAAGGTCTCATATTCAACTAACACACTAAGATATGCCAAATAAAGAATTGGGAAGCTTTACATACCTCACAGACGTCGTAAGCCCTTCCAAAAGTCCCGCCCCGTTTCGTCAAAAATCTGCAAATGGTCAAAGTTACCAATTGAGATTCTTAGGCTCAAAAATGCCTTTAACTCCATATTTGCCTACCGAAATTTCGGCAGCACTTCCCCTATAAATCTAACATCCCCGAGACTTAGCTCGGCTCAAAATACAACAACAACAACAACAACAGCCCACACATCAACAAACAACACAAACAACAATCAAGCCATTCTAGCTTCAAAATTCCACTTTGTTATCTAAATTGGCAACTTCCATTCAAACTTTCAAAACTCCAATTCTACATCTACATAATTGTATTCATTTCCACATTCAAACTTATACAATCACAACCTAACTACAATTCAAGCCATACCCGAAATTACACCAAAATCCATTATGTTCCATAATTCTTCAAAACAATCAAAAGTGCACGACGAACATTCTAACTCACGTCGTTTCATTCCGAATTCATTAACATCATTATAAGTTCATATCTAAAGTATCTAGCACCCTAAATATACAATGATATACATAATGATACCAAGGGTATACGCTTTCCGATAATATCCAAAACTCATTTTTCAACGCCAATTTCATTCACCAATTAATCATTTACGACATAAGGGTCACAACAACACATTATACCAACTTAAACAAGATCAATTCAAACCATTTCTTTCCTTCCATAACTCACGGCCAAACACACTACACACACACACCCACGACTTTCTATTTACGTTAAAATTACGGGATCTCCATCTACTTCCAATGCTTAACACATTCACATTAATTCTATAACATAAAAGGGCAAAATTCTTACCTTTCCTTGAAAACCCGACTTGTCGAAAACGTCGTCCTCGTGCCAAACTATTTATACCACGTCGGAGAGCGTCTTGAGTACTTCACAAATATGTAGAAACCAAGATTTTTGAATCACTACACAAGCTTGGAATTTTTCTCTTCTTTTCCTTTTTCACCTCGGCCGAACCCCTTTTTTGGTGAGTTCTTGATTTTTTTTCTAATTTTGTGATAAGTCAAGAGTAATCCATGTATATATCTACTTTAGGGGTCATGTGCATAGCACATGCCCCTTTAAAAATGGGCTTGGGCCACTACTATGGCCGCCCCCCCCCCCCCCCCTTCAATTGTTTGGGCTTCATTTGAGTTGTAATTTCTTTGGCCCAATTCTTGAAATGCCCCGTTTTGTAATTCCCGAAACTAATTTACGAAGTTCCAAGTTTACCCTTGGCCTTTCCCGAGGTCTTAGCATTTAAAGATTTCACAACCAACATAGTCATATTCACAAAAATTAAATCATTTCCTTTTTAACACACAAATCGTAATTATTTCTCGATTTCCAATTATACGAAAACACGGGACATAACATTCTCCCCCCCTTAAGAACATTCGTCCCCGAATGTTAGATTAATCTTATAAGGTCTTATGATCAAGGCAGGAGTGTCCCTTTTTAATAATGACATACATAATTTATTTTATCAATCAACACAACAAACTGAAAAAAGAAATTAGATTACTTGTGGATGTCGGAAACAAGTGGGGATATTTCTTCTTCATCTCGTCCTCCGCCTCCCAAGTCATCTCCTCCCGATTATTGTTGCGCCACAGGACTTTGACGGAGGGCACTTCTTTAGTGCGTAGTCTCCGCACCTGTCGATCCAGAATAGATACAGGCTGCTCGTCATAAGATAACTGCTCCGTCACCTGAATGTCGTCAACTGGGAATATCCTGGCAGGATCACCAATGCATTTCCGCAACATAGACACATGAAACACCGGGTGTACGGCCTCCAAGTCGGATGGTAAGTCTAGCTCATAGGCGACCTCGCCTAACTTTCGCACGATCTGATACGGTCCAATGTACCGGGGGCTCAACTTACCCTTTCTACCGAATCTCATGACACCCTTCATGGGCGACACCTTCAGGAATACCCAGTCGCCAATCCGGAACTCTAACGGTCGACGTCGTCTATCTGCATAAGCTTTCTGTCGACTCTGAGCAGCCGATAATCATTCTCGAATAAGCTTTACCTTATCTACAGCCTCCTGGATCACGTCTGGGCCAATCAACTTAGTCTCGCCCACGTCAAACCAGCCAATAGGAGACCGGCATCTCCTGCCATAAAGGGCCTCGTACGGAGCCATCTGGATGCTGGAGTGATAACTGTTATTATAGGCAAACTCAATAAGCGGCAAATGATCATCCCAGCTGCCCCTGAAATCAATAACGCAGGCCCGCAACATATCTTCGAGCGTCTGAATAGTGCGCTCGGCCTGCCCGTCGGACTGGGGGTGAAAAGCTGTACTGAGACTCACCTGAGTCCCTAATCCCTCCTGAAATGACCTCCAGAAATTTGCTGTAAACTGGGTACCTCGGTCAGTAATAATAGATATAGGGACTCCGTGAAGTCTGACTATCTCTCTGATATACAATCTGGCATAGTCTTCAGCCGAATAAGTAGTCCGAACCGGAAGGAAATGGGCTGATTTCGTCAGCCTGTCAACAACAACCCAGATAGAGTCGTACCTGCGTGGAGTGCGCGGTAATCCGACAACAAAATCCATATTAATCATCTCCCATTTCCAGGCTGGAATTTCCATCTCCTGTAATAATCCACCGGGCCTCTGATGCTCGACCTTTGTAATTCCCGAAACTAATTTACGAAGTTCCAAGTTTACCCTTGGCCTTTCCCGAGGTCTTAGCATTTAAAGATTTCACAACCAACATAGTCATATTCACAAAAATTAAATCATTTCCTTTTTAACACACAAATCGTAATTATTTCTCGATTTCCAATTATACGAAAACACGGGACATAACATTTCATGACTCTATAATGATGATTAAAGTGTTGATGAGTTCTTGGGAGAATAGTAAAAGGGTTTGATAAAGAGAATTATATGAACTATGCTAGGGTTTTTGGATTGTTGACTTGGGATTGTTGTATTCATATGGGTGATGAAGAATGATGTTAATTACATCTAATTAAGATTGTAGAATCACTTAGAAGTAATAGAATGGAATTGGGTGAAGAAATCACCATTAATGGAGACTGGAGAGCTTCATGCCCTCTAAGTGTTTGATAAAATGCTTAGATGACCAAAGCATGAATATTATTGCTAATATAGAATCCCTTTGACTTGTATTGATATAGATCAAAGTTGAAAGGGTTGACGAACATTGTATTACGCTCAAAGGCTGAAATTAAGGTATGTGAGGCTAACTATCTACGTTAGGGAATATTCATGATTCTCCCTACGCCTCATTCTTCATACATGTCCGCAATTTGACTCAGAATATAGTTTAGCCCTAGTTTCATGATATGATATAGAACTGTTATCTTCTAGGGTTGCAGTTACATAATTCGTTCATGGTTGTCACTTTGAACATCATGAACTCAACACGTAATCTTTATAGACTTATGCATTGTTATCACATCAGTCTCAGTCAGTGTATAACCAGTTATTTGCATAAGTCCTATAATCAGAAACAGTTATCATGCTATCAGCTATAGCCAGTCTCAGTCTTGTAAATTGTTAATGTTGAACACCTGTATCTGTATTTTTGGGCCCTAGGCCACAGTTTATGCATACGTATTGCTTGGGCCAGAGGCCACAGTTTTTGTGCAGATTATTTGGGCCCCAGGCCACAGTTATATTTATAGTTTTACAGTTGATTCTTCATCCAGAACAGGGAGTACTTCAGCTTCTTACTTTCCTGTTTAGTTCAGTTTCAGTTTCAGTTTCAGTTTCAGTTTCAGTTCCAGTATTTTATTGCTTCAGTTGCTTTACATACTAGTACAATTCAAGTGTACTGATGTCCCTTTTTATTGTTTGGGGGCCTGCATCTCGCGATGCAGGTAACGATACACAGGTTGACGACTCAGCTAATTAGGAGTGCACGTATCAGCTACTGGTGAGCCCCACATTCCTTCGGGGCGTTGTCAGCTATCCAGTTATTTCAGTTTATAGACATCTCTATCATTCAGTACTCTTAGAGGCTTCATAGACACAGTTATGACAGTCAGATATTTATTATGTTTGCCTTGCTGGCAGTTGTTCAGTTGTTTTGGTTTAAGCCATGTCGGCTATGTTCAGATATTTCAGATTGTCTAAGTATTTCCGCATTATGATTTCAGTCAGACCTTTAGTATATTAGTATGTGTTTAGTATGTTTCCACATTCAGTTATGTTTTTGATATCACATGTTGATTCAGCCAGCCAGTTGGTTCGCTCGGTCACATGCAGTTAGGCCCCGGGTGCCGTGTTACGTCCAGGCCCAGGTTCGGGGCGTGACAAGCTATGTCTATAAGATGTGATATGGATATTGATACGTAGTGGTGTCACACCCTAATTTCCCTAGGGTGTGATGGGCACCCGACCCTTACTTAGGGCCGAGCGAACCCTCTGACCCTTAATACACACATAACCTCTTTGGACCTTTAAATCAAATAAACATTAAATACATAATAAAGCTTTCAGAAATATTCTTTTTCTTTGTCCTCAAATCTAACAAAATCTGTAATCGTATGGAATTAATCACATAACACAGAATGACACATCGGCTGATGGAGCCGCTTACAGAACTGACAACCAATACCTACGACTCTGTCTGCAAAGTCTCTAACTTCGGACAAGACATCATAGCATAATACTCTGACCCGGCAACACCCCAGGGCAAATGGAGCTTGCCAATCCCGCTGGAACATCTTCTACTCATCTGGGTGTACCTGCGCGGCATGAAACGCAGCCCCCGAAGAAAGGGGGTCAGTACGGAATATGTACTGAGCATGTAAGGCATGGAATACAGAAAAGAGAATCATAGCTGAAACCTAGATTTACCAGAACCAAATATAAACTTTTTAAAACATCAAAGCACTTGCCTTCTTGAAGTGAAAATCATGTATGTCATCATAAATCATAAATGAAAATCATGTATGCCATCATCATATATCATATATCATATAACGTGCCCCGGCCCTCTAGTGAGGGATGCGGTGAGTAAATTCATGCATGTCATTACCATATATCATATATGCATATACCGTGCCCCGACCCTCCCTTGAGGGACGCGATAAAGGAGATCATGTATGTCAACATCATGTATCATATTTGCATATAACATGCCCCGGCCCTCCATTGAGGGACGCGGTGAATGAAATCATGTATTATATATGCATGTAACGTGCCCCGGCCCTCTTTTGCGGGACGCGGTGAATATGTCATCCTGGCCACCACCCCGTCATCATATCATAGTGTCATCATATCATATCATATATAACATGCCCCGGCCCGCAAGTGAGAGGGACGCGGTGAACAATGCAGAGAAGTACGCACGAGAACATACCCTAGCCCTGGACGTAATGGAGGACATACTGAGACTTGCACGAACAGAGTAGTGCGAAACCATATGCACATAAATTAAGACTCGATAGATACGTACACTTACCGACATTTGAAGGATCATAAACATGTTTCGGGTCAATCCGAGTTAGTATGAGAAAGTTACGCACATTTTTACCACAGAACTTTTACGAACGTTTCAAAGCAAATCCAAGACCTTTTACGAAAGTTAGGGACATTAAAACTTATAGAACTCATTTAGAAACCGAATTCTTTATGCTCATCTCGTTATTCAATCATATAATAAGTTCAACCACATCGAGCGTACTCATATCAAAAGTGAATAAGAATCATAGACAAACTCGGAAACATATCAAACGGAGCTTCGGAATCATGGATACATATCAAAACCATATGAAGTAGCTTATTCATTTATTAATCATACAATAGACTCAACCATATGAAACATGCTCATGACAGAAGAGAATAGGCATCATAACCAAGCTCGGAATCAAAGAGTAGAGTTACCCCAAGGTGCGTGTCATGTCATACCTTACTGAGCTCTAGGACATGCCAAAAGAAAGAAAGGGTAAGCCTTACATACCTGTCCCACGACCAACTAGCTACGCTTATTTGTCCAACTTGCTAGTTTACATTCAAAAGAATTGACATAATCATTAGATTCATCGACATATACTCGCCTTAGTCTTTCAAATGAATTTACTTATATTCTACCGAAATTTCGGCAGCATTTCCCCTGTAAATACAACATCCCCAAGAATCTAACTCGGCCCAAATCATCAACAACAAACCCGAGAATGTAACTCGGCCAATTTATCAACAATAATCCGAGAATTCCACTCGGCCACATTATCCACAATAATCCGAAATCTTCCAAACTTAATAAGGACAATAACAACACATTGTTTTCCTCCAAATTCATGAACTACACCACAATCTACACTTTAACAACTTTGTCAATCAATTCCAAATACCTTCTAACGTTAGTAACTTATTTTACATATATATTCAATTCAATCACAACAACCAACTTACAACTTTCCAAACACATGTCTCACTTCCAAATTCATAAATTATATTTACAACTTACACATTAGGAATATCATTCCTACAAGTATAAGAAACCATACTAATGTCATACTAACTTCTTCAATAATGCACAAACGATTTCAAATTCATTCCAAGCCACCAAACCTTCATTTTACATCATGAAATCCACAACACAACAATCAAACTACTAAACAAAATCATTTCATCTTTTCTACACAACACCACCCTATTCGGCCATACCACATACACACATATTTTATGAATTTCACCCTTTTCCACATACTACAACACTCAACAACATGCATAAACCATGCATAACATATAAAAGAAGATTGAACACATACCTTTCTCCACTTATCTCTTCTTGCTCGGCTAGGTCCACAACTTGCACAACAAATGCTTTACTTACTCCAACAATCACTCCATGTTAAAGAGGACCTTTCAATTAGTAGAAAAGCTAGAAGAAAATAATTTTTGGTGATCAATTTTCCATGGACCCTATTCGGCTATGCCATGGCCGAAGGGCTCTCTTTTGCTTCTCCAAATTTCTTGAACTTTCCAAGTGTGGAAAAGATGAACATGTCTTATTATTTTTTTTCCACCACTTATCTATATATATAATTAGGCCCCTCAAGTAAAATTATGGACACATGGCCCTTCTCCCTTTTTCTTGAAACTTCTTAAAACAAGGATGAATTAATTGTGTCTTGCTATGTAAGCTTTAATCCATATATAATTACATAGCTCATAAAAGGGTGGGACCCACACACCACCACCACACGGCCAACTTGGCTTGTTGTGGTTCATGAAAAATAACTTTTTTCCAATTCCAAATTTGCCCTTAACCTTCCACAATATTACCTTGAGCCACTTTGCGAATTGCCCTTTTTACCCTTAGCCTTTCTCAATATTCCCATACTAATAATATTCATAAATAATATTCATAACCAACTTGCACATTAAAATAATTTTTTTTTTTGAAAATGGTCTTACCCTTAACTTGCCACGACTATCTCGAAATATCCGAACGTGCAAAATACGAGCTATAACAAGTGGCAACCTTGTCAGCTTGCGTATGATATTGATATGTAGTGGCAGCCTTGTCGGCTTGCGTATCATATTATGTTTTGATTAGTTGTGACTCCTCAGGAGACAAGTTATCTGAGTATGTATATATATGATGCCGTTATGAACCTGTGGAGTTTTTATGCAAGTTTCTATATTGTTTCACATATTCGGTTTGACTATACCTAACAGATACGTATATGAGTGTCCATCTCGAGCACTAGTCATGGCCATGGGGTTGGGTCGTGACAGATATACACCAAAACGGCCTGGTATACGCTTTGTATACGATATCTTCATACACTTTATTCTCTCAAATTCAAGAACAGCAACTTATCAACAACATCAACAACAATATCAACAATTATTTTATATCAATATCCTACTAGTCCTATCCATTTAATCATACCAAAACAACCCCCAAGTCATTTGATATCCAAAAATTATAACCGAACTTTCAATGTCATTTTCTCTATTCTAACCCGTCAAATCTATCAATGATCAGGGTAAGAACATCATTAAAATCTTAAACATACCTTATATGATCAGCCACCACGAAAACAACATCCCCCAAGTTCAATTTTTAGCTTAAAACGACGGCAACAACCTGTACTACACTTTACTCTTCACGAGCCTCAGAATTCGGGACATCGAACATGATCAATTCTCCACTTTCTCTCTCTAACTCTCCTCTCTCTCTATCTAAAATATTCTGGACCTTTGGTATGAAAATGAGGCAGATAAGGCTGAAAATTTCCCTTAAATAGCAAGGGAAGTGGGCCTGACCCGACTTGGAATCGGGTTGGGCCGAGCCCACTGCCCAGCCTGACCTTTCTGCCTTAAAACGTCCATAACGTTTTATCCCTATGTCAAATACAGGCCCACGGCCCATGGTTGGAAAGGTATTTTAATTATCTAAACCTTTCATTTTAAGAGTCTTCCAAAATTCCCAAATAATGATGGGGTTATGGCCTCCCGAAGTCAGATCACCCAAAAACGTAACTTGAAAACATATTTTTGGAGGGCTTCCACTTTGATTTGGCTCAAGGGTCCTTCTTGAGTTGTGTTTAACTTCACATATATTATCCATATAACTTGTCATATGTCCTTTATAAAATCTCGACATGTGGACCCCATCTCTGCTTACGATTACGAGGGCTATATATCTTTTAACGTATCATTCCAATCATATTGTACGAATTCCAAATATCAAACTCATGCTATCCTCATGCTAATAAAATAGAATTTCATCCTTTATACTTGTAATATTTTCTCCTCCTTGACCTCACATTAAGCCATCTGCAGCCTTAGTAACATGAAATTTGCTGGGGCGTAACATCCTTCCCATCTTAGAAACATTCGTCCTCGGATGTTAAATAAAGACTAATACTCGTAACCAATTCCTATGGTTATTAATATCACTCAACCCTTCACAATTCCTAAAGTCCTTTTCAATACTTATCTTTCCTCTATAAGCTTCAACTTCCCTTAACCTCATTGATGCTTTCAGTTATATTGATTTCTATAAGGGACACATTACTCCCTTTCCTCAGACACATGTAATCATGTTTCTTTCTCTTCCTTGTTTCATTCTTTACTCGTTTAAGCTTACTCTTTTTTATACTAACTCACCTCTCGAATGACTCCTTGCTTATCATTGCTTCTCCTCTTAAGTCTTCTCTCATAATCTTATCACATTATTCGAATCACATTAATCTTGGTTCATCAACCTTACTTCTAATCCCCGAGAGAACTTAACTTAACCCTCGACTCACTTCTATATCCACGAGTAATCTCAACCTAACTCTCAAACTCATTCTCAGCCCATCTTATAACCCTCCTTTCAGCCGATTTACAACTATTATTAACCTTTCATTCTTCTGTTTACTCTTGTGTATCTTACTGATCATAGAAAACATATATCTACTAATCACAATCAATTTTTAACCAAATTTTGGCAGAACCTCCTCTGTAATTTGTACTACCCACCTATACACAGCTAACCAACAAGCCTCACAGGACAACAATCAAAACATATCAACATGCCTCACAGGGCCACAATTATATTACAACACCCTATACATACCTGTACAAATGCTCTTCACAAATGGCATTCTCAATTCGATAAGAATCATACCTTTCTTACTGCAATCCTTAACCTACAACACTCACCTCACATAGCAATCATTAATCATCAGAGAACTTACCTTTCTTACGAATAATTCCAATTTCGCAATCATAGCTGCACCTTACAATCACTTAATCAAAATTCAAATCTTAAAGTTAGTGGCAAGGATTCAAGGCCTATAACACAGCTCTATAGCACAATCTATGATCTGAATGAAGGGAAACCATCCTAAATTCCCTGTAGCCTCCAGTTCATAAGTATGGTCGACAACACACCCGTGAACAAGACTCTACCTGGCACGACTTTGCAGACAACCCCTAGAACGAACCGCTCTGATACCAATTTGTCACACCCTAACAATGGTAGGGCATGACGGGCACCCAACTCTCATAAGAGTCGAGCGAACCCTTAGACATTCGCTCTATCAAAACTTGTCATTTCAAAAACTTTTAAAAACATGAAACTTTTCCAAATAGAAATTATTATCTTTATAACGATTGTGAAAACTTTCCATCAAATAAGTACTTTAAACCAATTGAAATCATCTAAAATACATACGGTTTTAAAATCCACAAATGACACAACTGACATCACTTTGTCGACATCTCGATAAATATACCACAAGACACCATCTGCAGAAGTCTCTAAGAAGTGAACTGAACATTATGAGTTAGGACAGGGCCCTGACATACCCATAATCATACATATCGATACATGACTCAGCACAACTCAAGAATGAGGTGGAACTTGCCAATCCCAGCTGACGTCCAAGCATCCTAGCTATACACTTAACCTGCCAAACAATCTGGGCTGCGGGCATGAACGCAGCGTCCCCTGGCAAAAGGACGTCAGTACGGACAATGTACTGAGTATGTAAGGTGGTAACAAATCATAATCATAATTTGATTTAGCAGAGAAGAAATCACAATCTAACTCAATACTGCAGCCTTCGCTGGAAGAAACATAAATGTGCACACGAAGTCTCAAAACAATCTTTAAGTAAATAATGCAATCCAACACACATGCCGCTTCCGACATGTTAACCGAATGATCCCTTCGGACAGCCGCTACCGGCTAGTATCATAATAGTCCCTTCGGACGGCCGCTTCCGGAATAATAATAATGGCTCCTTCGGGCAGCCGCTTCCGGCTTAATAATGATGGCCCCTTCGGGCAGTCGCTTCCGGCTTAATAATGATGGCCCCTTCGGTCAGCCGCTTCCAGCTTAATAATGATGGCCCCTTCGGGAAGCCGCTTCCGGCTTAATAATGATGGCCCCTTCGGGCAACCTCTTCCGGCTTAATATCACCATCATATCAACACAAACTCAATCCACAAATATCAATTTCAATTCATATCATAAGTCACTAATTAATTCATCACAATCCAGTTATTAGCCATAGTCTTTATAAGAAGTTATCAAATTTGTATTTCACTAGACTTAGGAGGACATACTTCCAGGTTTGTGGGTAGAATTGTTATGAAATTCTTACTACTTATATTCTACTTAATTTCATCTTATTGCCTTACCCAAAGAATAAATGATCATATCAATACAAAGGGATGATACTATGGAATATAGACATAAATTGTAAATGAAATAAAGTAGTAAAATCTCGCCCTCCCTTCAGAGTGGTTTTGAAAATCAAATTTTATGTTTCCTTTAGTATAAAACTAATTTCCAAGAAATCATTAGTAAAACCATATACACAACTCAACTTGGCACCTTATGGGTGTTCCCTTGGGAACATAATAGGATTACAATATCAATAAGCCATCGCAAGAAACATTTAGACCTTACTCGTCGAAGAATGGAATTATATGGGGTACATATAGAATGAATAGCAACAAGAATCATGCCAAAGGAAGAAAGGTTTGCCTTACATACCTTTGCCGCTTTCCAGCTAACCACAGCCCATCTTCGGGTCATGCTAATCTATCAACAATACCAATTTACCAACAATCAATCCAATATATATCCTTATAATAAATCCGTTAAACTTATCTTTATTTCTAACGGAATTTCGACAGCATTTCCTTTATAAACTCGACGATCCCAAGAATCCAATTCAGCTAAATTAACAAAAACAAGAACCATCTCATATAAGCCTTTTTAAACTCAAAGTATCAACTCCCAAGGATATACACCAAAACGGCCCGGTATACGCTTTGTATACGATATCTTCATACATTTTATTCTCTCAAATTCAAGAATAGCAACTTATCAACAACATCAACAACAATATCAACAATTATTTTATATCAATATCCATCTAATCCTATCCATTTAATCATACCAAAACAGCCCCCAAGTCATTTGATATCCAAAAATTATAACCGAACTTTCAATGTCATTTTCTCAATTCTAACCCGTCAAATCTATCAATTATCAGGGTAAGAACATCATTAAACTCTTAAACATACCTTATATGATCAGCCACCACGAAAAAAACATCCCCCAAGTTCAATTTTTAGCTTAAAACGACGGTAACAACTTGTACTACACTTTACTCTTCATGAGCCTCGAAAGTCGGGACCTCGAACATGATCAATTCTCCACTTTCTCTCTCTAAGTCTCCTCTCTCTCTATCTAAAATATTCTGGACCTTTGGTATGAAAATGAGGCAGATAAGGCTGAAAATTTCCCTTAAATAGCAAGGAAAGTGGGCCTGACCCGACTTGGAATCGGGTTGGGCCGAGCCCACTGCCCAGCCTGACCTTTCTGCCTTAAAACGTCCATAACTTTTTATCCCTATGTCACATGCAGGCCCACGACCCATGGTTGGAAAGTTATTTCAGTTATCTACAACTTTCCTTATAGGAGTCTTCCCAAATAATGATGGGGTTATGGCCTCCCAAAGTCTGATCACCCGAAAACGTAACTTAAAAACATCTTTTTGGAGGGCTTCCACTTTGATTTGGCTCA
This sequence comes from Lycium barbarum, assembly GCF_019175385.1. Classification (NCBI taxonomy): domain Eukaryota; kingdom Viridiplantae; phylum Streptophyta; class Magnoliopsida; order Solanales; family Solanaceae; genus Lycium; species Lycium barbarum. The sequence continues at coordinate 70,282,194 of NC_083346.1, forward strand.
AGGGTCCTTCTTGAGTTGTATTTAACTTCACATATATTATCCATATAACTTGTCATATTTCCTTTATAAAATCTCGGCATGTGGACCCCACCTCAGCTTACGATTACGAGGGCTATATATCTTTTAACGTATCATTCCAATCATATTGTACGAATTCCAAATATCAAACTCATGCTATCCTCCTGCTAATACAATAGAATTTTATCCTTTATACTTGTAATATTTGCTCCTCCTTGACCTCACATTAAGCCGTCTGCAGCCTTAGTAACATGAAATTTCATGGGCGTAACATCCTTCCCCTCTTAGAAACATTCGTCCTCGAATGTTAAATGAAGGCTAATACTCGTATCCAATTCCTATGCTTATTAATATCACTCAACCCTTCACAATTCCTAAAGTCTTTTTCAATACTTATCTTTCCTCTATAAGCTTCAACTTCCCTTAACCTCATAGATGCTTTAAGTTATATTGATTTCTACAAGGGACACATTACTCCCTTTCCTCAGACACATGTAATCATGTTTCTTTCTCTTCCTTGTTTCATTCTTTACTCGTTTAAGCTTACTCTTTTTTATACTAACTCACCTCTTGAATGACTCCTTGCTTATCATTGCTTCCCCTCTTAAGTCTTTTCTCATAATCTTATCACATTATTCGAATCACATTAATCTTAGTTCATCAACCTTACTTCTAATCCCCGAGAGAACTTAACTTAACCCTCGACTCACTTCTATATCCACGTGTAATCTCAACCTAACTCTCAAACTCATTCTCAACCCATCTTATTGTTACAACTCGGAAATTTCCCCGTGAACATATAACGAGTAGACCAATGAAGTGTATGAGTGTGCGATATTTTACTAAGTAGGGAATGACTATTTATGAATTTTAGAAATGAGAAAGTTACAGATTTGCACTTCAACCCAGTGGGTCGTAAAATAGAATACGACCCGTAAAGTGGTTTATGGACCGTAAACTGCCATCGTCCTTCAGCATTCCAAAAATATCAACTTTCTGCCAAATGACGAAATGGTTGAATACGACTCAGAATACTGACCGTAAAGTGAAATACGACCCGTAAACTGTGTCCGTAAATGTTATGTCCCGTGCTTTCGTATAATTGGAAATCGAGAAATAAACAAGACTTGTGTGTTATAAGGAAATATTTTTTATTTTGGTGAATACGACTATGTTGGTTGTGGAATCTTTAATGTTAAGACATCGGGGAAGGCCGAGAATAAATTTGGAATTTCGGAAATTAGTTTCGGGAATTACAAAACGGGACGTTTTATGAATTGGGCCAAGGAAAATACAACACAAAATTGAGGCCCAAAGAATGGAGGGTGGCCGGCCTTAGCCATGGCCCAAACCCATTATTTTGATATGCACATGACTCTTAAAAGGATATATATCATGTTACACTTAGTAGTTATCAAGAAACAAAGCAAAAAAATTCAAGAACACCACAAAAAGGGGGTTCGGCCGAAGCTAAAGGAAAAGAGAAAGAAAAATTCCCAAGCTTTGTTGTTGATCCAAAAATATTAGTTTCTACATAGTTGTGAAGTGCTCAAGACCCTCTTCAACGGGGTATAATTAGTTTGGCACAAGAGCCTCGTTTGCGACAAGTCGGAAATTCAAGAAAAGGTAAGAATTTTGCCCCTCTAATGTTATAGAATTGAGATGAATGTGCTAAGGATTGAGAATAGACGAGAATCCCGTAACTTTGGTGTATATAGAAAGCCGTGGGTGTGTGTGTATATTGTATGTTGGCCGTGAGCCTAGGAAGAAGAAAGTGGTGTGAATTGATCTTGTTTAGTTGTATAATGTGTTGTTGTGATCTTTATGTCGTAAATGATTGATTGATGAATTGGATTGGCGTTGGAAAATGATTTCGGAACGTTATTGGAAAGTGTATACCTTTGGTATAATTGTGTATATCATTGTATATCTAGGGTGCTAAAGACTTTAAATGTGATTTATAGTTGGTATTAATGAATTCGGAATGAAACGACGCAAGTTAGAATGTTCGTCGTGAATTTTCGATGTTTTGAAGAATTATGGAAAGTAATGGATTTTGGGGCAATTTCGTGTATGGCTTGGATTGTATTTGGGATGTGATTGTATAAGTTTGAATGAGGAAATGAATACAATTATGTAGATATAGAGTTGGAGTTTTGGAAGTTTGAATGAAAGTTGCCAACTTAGGTAACAAAGTAGAACTTTGAAGCTAGAGTGGTTTGATTATTACCTGTGTTGTTTGATGATGTGTGGGCTGTTGTTGTTGATATATTTTGGACCGAGCTAAGTCTCGGGGATGTTAGATTTATAGGGGAAATGCTACCGAAATTTCGGTAGGCAAAAATGAAGTTAAAGGCATTCTTAAGCCTAAGAATCTCAATTGGTAACTTTGACCATTTGCAGATTTCAGACGAAACGGGACTTGACCTTTGGGAGAGCGTAAGGCGTCTGTAAGGTATGTAAAGCTTCCACTTCTTCGTTTGGCATATCTTAGTGTGATAGGCGAATATGGGAACTTCCGGAGCATTTCTGCTCCTCGAAACCCGATCCACAGAAAAGTTACTATTCATTCAATTCAATTGAAGCCTATGGGCTCTATTTTGGCTAGAATGCCACCACTCGTCCGAAACCTATCGAAATGTGGTCGGGTAACTTAGAAATAATTATGTATGACCCTTTGGCCTATAAATGTTCGTAAAATATGTTCGCCACCTCAATTTGACTCAAGGTGGGCCCGCTAACCCCGAGACGCCCTATTTGTCTTATTGGGCTGTCCTTTTGAATAAAGTTTGAAATGATACCTTCGATTTTGGAACTTCCTCCTACGGGATGTGTTTTGATTATTACGATACGCTAAGTTACGTTTTGAGCTATACGTACTATTTTCAAAACGTTTTGTGAAATGAAACCTTGTATCGACAAAGTATTCGACTACTTTGTATTATGAAATGACTTATGGGATTACTCTGTTTTGAAAGACTATTTTGAAGTATGATTTGCATTTGTTTGCTCACGACTCCGCTCGTGCCTTATTATGACTTCGTTCACCGGTTCCCGGGCCGGTTATGATTCGTGCGCCTTATAATAATTCGGCCGTATGCTGTGTTACGGTTCCCGAGGCTTCGCCATAGGGCCGGGTTCCGTTTGGAGTTATGCTGTGATATGGCTCGTGATGCGATACGCTCACCTCTGATTATGTTTGTGTTCGGGGATGTACGGAGATTTGAAACCTTCTGGTGTTATGCTGTGTGTGGCGCCAGCGTCGGAGTGGCGACCACGTTCCTAAGCGTTTGCATGATTTCGTTTGCATTATGTATACGTATACGATTTCGATACGGATTTTGACATACCGATTTGTACTCCATTTTGTATCTGGTTTGCTTTCGGTTTTGATCCATATTTCTGTACTCCGTGCTTTGCATACTCAGTACATATTTCGTACTGACCCCCTTTCTTCGGGGGCTGCGTTTTATGCCCGCAGGTGCAGATATCGGTGATCCTCCACAGTAGGTTTCACTCTTTGCTATTCCGGAGTACTCCTCTTTGATCCGGAGTCCACTTTTGGTACAGACTCCTTTTGCTTTGTATATATTCGGTATATTTGACTATTTGGGTACGGCGGGGCCCTGTCTCGCCATATGTCTTTGTTTTGAATTTCGTAGAGGCCTGTAGTCATATATGTGGGGCGAGGGTCCTATATATGTTTGTTTGAGTTTGTTTTCTGGTCTTAAAGCGGTCCGTTTGATTTGATGGCCCTAAATGGCCCTTATGCTTATGTTGCACTTTTGACCGGCGATGTCTATTCCGCCGCTCAGTTTGGATCCGATATGACATTTTGATTTGTGCGACCGCTTAAGACATATTTTGATATAAATTCTGTTGATATGACTTTTATGAATTTTTGGAATATGCTCAGATTTGGTAAATGAATATGTGGTTTGGTCTGGGTACCCAGATAGGGTGCCAGTCGCGGCCCACGGGGCTGGGTCGTGACAGTAAATCACCACGTCTCAGCCTGAGTTTCTGGTTTTGATATGCTTAAATACGGTCGTGAAGGACGGACCGTAAACTAGAATACAGTCCGTAAACTGGGTTTACGACCACTGTGCATCCCGACTACTGTTCATAAAAAATCAGATTTTATGATTAATATAAGGGACCCTTTTCATTCATTTTCATTTCATTTCTCATCTACACAAATCAAGAGAACTCTAGAACATTCCAAACATTTCATCCACAAGAATTTAAGGGAAATTAGTGGTAAACTACATGAAATCCATGGAACCAAGGGGGTGAATCTCATCAAAGTTCATCTACACCAAGAAATTGCAAAGGAAGTGAAATAGGGTTTTTGGCATAAAAGAATGTTGTTGCTCAAGGCTTGTTCCAACACTACCCAAGGTAAGTTTGATGACCTTCTCATGATGATTGAAGCATTAATACATTGAAACACTTGGATTATAGAAGAGTGTAGTAAATGGGTCATAAAATGTGAATAGTGCCATAGTTGAATGATAGTTGGATTGCATTATGAATGTTGATGAGTTGGGAGTATAAATATGTTATAAATGACATGTAGACCATGAAATAGGTGTGATGTATGAGAAAATGTGATGATGAGCTAAAGCCCATAAATGTGGAGAAATTGGAGAAAAATGGTGGAATGTGGTAAATGTAGATAAATGATGATTGTTGAATACAATATTGTGAACGTTGTTGTGAGCGTTTGGGAGTTAATATAGAATATGGGAAAAGTAGTATAAACAAAGGAAGTGCCGCCCAATTTTCCCTAGAAATATTAGTGCGTTCTTATAGTCGATTAACTAACGTAAATGTGAATTCTCTTTTGAAGGTAGAAACGCGATATCGAAGGAGAACAAGCGAACGATAGCTTAGTTAAACGTCAAAGGTATGTGAGGCTAGTCCCTTCTTTCTAATGGCATGAATCTCATAGCATAATTTTCCTCCTCTTCATGAGTCCCAATATTTCGGAAAGCTAAAAGCCTATATCCATGAATGGTAATATAAGATAAGAGATATGATATGATGATCTTAAAATGGCATGATGTTATTTATTGCTCACACTCACCTTATATGTTAGTTCCTTCAAGGTGAGGCAGGATGTCAATAATTGCTCCATAATGAAATCGAGGGATCACGACCTTACGTCACCCCGATAAAGTAAAGTTGTTTATAAGCCTTATGCATGTTTTGTGATAAGTATGTTACGATAAGCATATTATGATGCACATGTATGATGATGATATAACACCGCGCCTAGTTGGCCGGGCAGTCACCGCTAAGGCGGGCAGCTACACGATACACCATGACCAAATGGCATGGGCAGACACCACTAGTGGGCAGCATGAGATGATATCCCGGACGCAGGAGGCCTGGACGTAGGCTAATGTTATGATTATCACACCGATCCGATATGGACGGACATCTTATACATTACTACACCGCACCTATTTGAGCGGGTAGCTTATACATTATGCATACATGATATGATGACGAGTATGAGTAAGACAGCATGGCTTAATTCTTTTATACATGACAGTTAGATATAGATGTTCCATATTGATATTTCCTTTATGTCATTGTTCTATTTCTTTGTTTATGCCTCTCATACTCAGCACAATGTTCGTACTGACGTCAGTTTTCCTTGGACGCTGTGTTCATGTCCACAGGTAGACACGGAGGAGAGCTCGACCCAGACCAGCAGTAGCCGTCAGCTGATTGAAAGCACTCTTTTGTTCGGAGGTGCTTACGACGATTCTTTTGTGTATATGTATTTTTGGGCATGACGGGGTCCTGTCCCGTCCTTATGCTTAGCACTCCAGTAGAGGCTCGTAGATGCGCAGTGTGGGTTAGATGGTCTCACAAGATGCTATTATATGTATATATTATTTTGATGGCCGAGAGGCAAATATATTTAAAAAGTATTTATGTTTCCATATAAAATATGATTTTCCTACAATTTGAGTATAAAGCTGATAAAAGACCATTAAATGAGCAAGATAAGTAGTAGCACGAGTGGTGCTCGGTGGCTAGCCCCGGGTACCCGTCATGGCCCCTAGCTGGGTCGTGACAAAAGTGGTATCAGAGCGGTTCAGTCCTAGGAGGTGTCTACTAGTCGTGTCTAGTAGAGTCTTGTTTATGGTGTGTTGCGCGCCACATCAATAAACATGAGGCTACAGGGCATTTAGGAAAAATGACTATTCTTCTTCCAATGAGATCATGCGATAGAGCCATGCATAAGATTTTATCCTCCCTAATAGTGTGTTTTGATTTCAGAATGCCGCCAAAGGGGAAGGCTACAGCTGCCCAAAAGGGGAAAACTACGGCAAAGAGGCGAGTAGAAAGAGAGCCTCCGATGAACATAGAAGAAGGCGAATCACACAATAAGGCCTTGTCTAATACCTCTTCTAACCCGCCTAATGTGGAAGAGCAAGGAGGGGTTCCAGCTCCAATTCCTCCATCGGTTGCTTCGGGTCAACAAGTGACCGAGGCCATTCAGTTATTGACTCAATTGGTCGCCGCACAAGCACAACGACAAAGTGCGAGTTCGAGTGATCGGGCAGCAAGTACCGAAGCCCGTGATATTATGAGCCTAAATCCTTCGGAGTTTTTCTGGTCAAAGCCGGATGAAGACCCGCAAGGTTTCATAGATGAGGTACTGAGGACATTGAAGATTGTCCATGCCTCTGAAACTGAATCCGTGGAGTTGGCATCTTATAGACTCCGGGATGTGGCTGTTTTGTGGTACAACAACTGGGTATTATCAAGAGGAGAGAATGCGCCTCCTCCGGTTTGGCAAGAATTCGTAGATGCATTTATTCGTCTCTATTTGCCACCCGAGGTCCGCCGAGCAAGAGCGGACAGGTTTCTAAATCTGAGGCAAGGAAACATGAGTGCCCGAGAGTATAGCATGCAATTTAATTCTTTGGCTAGATATGCCCCGGCTATCGTGGCCGACGTGGGAGATCGGGTACATAGATTTGTGAGTGGCCTAAGGCCACATTTATTCAGAGATTGTTTGACGGCGTCAATGCAAGACGGGATGGATATTTCCCGAATACAGGCCCATGCTCAGAATTTAGAGGGGTGACAACAACCACCAAGAAATGACCGCGATAACGAAAGAAGGCAAGGCAAGAGGGAGAGATCTATGCGAGCAGGCGGTGGTTATAGAAGGGGATCAAGGTAGACATATTCTGGTTACTCAGGCCAGTCGGTGATCAGTGCCCCTCCTCGATTTACAGGTAGGAGATTTGATCGCTCCATCCGCTCAGGACAGGGCCAAGGTTCGAGAACTCCAGATTCGCAGTTCAGGGAAGATTATAGTCAGAGGAGACCCCCGGTACCGCGATGCAGCCAGTGCGGTAGATTACATTCCGAACAGTGTCGCCAGGGTTCGGACGCTTGCTACACTTGTGGCCAAGTTGGGCACATGATGATAGATTTCCCGTCGATGAGTGGTAGAGTTGGAATTCAGCCCACAGGTTCTGTCACGACCCAACCCCGTGGGCCGCGGCTGGTATCCTAACTGGATACCCATACGTACCTACCTGACAGAATCGGCGTACCAGACAGGATATTTCAAATAGGTGTTTACAGATTCAAGCCAATACAGATACGGCGCGCGCGAAAATATATATACATATGCATACTAAAAATTTTGCATAAGCCGATGAGGCTAACATAGCAGACGGAGTCACAAAATCGTACGCACCTACCTGAACAGATGTAACCCGTAACCCACATACATATCTGCAGGCCTCTAACAGACATACAAAATCAGATGACGGGACAGGGCCCCGCCGTACCCAGAATTGTCATACATACAGAATATACAGATGTCAGAAGATATATACCAAAAGTATTCGCTCCGGATCAAAGGAGCTCTTCAAAATAGCAGAATCTGAGTCCTAGACTGGCGGTGTATCTCCAGGTGCGTTTGTACCTGCGGGCATGTAACGCAGCCCTCGAATAACCGGGGGTCAGTACGAAAAATGTACCGAGTATGTAAAGCGCAAATGTATCAAGCATAATCATAATCTGGACCAGAAACACAGAAATATAATAGACAGAATCATAAGCCAAACAGACAGACGGAAGTATACTGGACAGAGTCACAATCCAGACGGACAGACAGAATCATGGTCCAGACTGACAGACAGAATCATAATACATACGGACAGAGAGAATCACAATACATACGGACAGATAGATGTGTACCGGACGGAATTATGCATGCAGAGTCATACCGAATCATACAGAATCATACAGAGTCATGTGCTTATATAAATGCAGATAGCACATACATACATACATACAGATCCCGGCCCTGTCATGGGGGCGCGGTAAACAGAACCCGGCCCTCTTAGTACGGGACGCGGTGGACAGACAGAATCTGATAATGTGCCATCCTGGCCGCCATCCCCATACGCAGATCATAATATCATACTGATATAAACAGATCCCGGCCCGCACACCGAGGAACGCGGTGAACAATGCATAGGAATATGCACGATAACAGAATCTGGCCCGGGACGCAGTGAAGGAAGCATGGAGACATCCACGAACAGATTAATGAGAAACCACACACATACAGACTCAATCAAACTGAAGTATGCCAAGCGGCGAGTCAAATCAGAGTATTCAGATGGTATTCATAATACGCGCCTATATCCTACTTAGGAAGGCACGACAGATTGTTACCAGAATCAGATTTCAAGATGTCAAAACCATTTTATAAGATTTATATAAAAAGAATAGTCATTTCGGGATAAGAATAATAGTCCAGAGGTTACTTATGAAAATCGGACAGAAATGAGACAATTTAGATCATACAATAGGTATCGGGGCTCCGTGGGCCCACCTCGGACCAACTCGAGGCGACATACGTAAATTACTGATAATAGACCTTATGAGGTCATCCATAATCATATGGAAGTATTCCGACTCCGTTTAGGAAAGCGTTTATACAAAATTTCAGTTTAGGGACAAATTCTAAGAAAAATGATTCAATCTTACTGAAGGAATTGGAGCGGATTTCCATCTCGAATTCCGAGGAACGGAGTCGTACTTAAGGCTCGCGGCCGAGCCTATTACGTTCAGAACATGCCTAAGAATGAAGGGGTAGGCTTTACATACCTCGATTGCGTCTTACGCTCGCTTGGCTTCGATTCCAATTTCGTCCAGAATCTACAAATGGTCAAGTTTACCAATTGTCAATTCAAGCCTTTAGGATTCCATACTTAATCATATAATTGCCTACCGAAATTTCGGCAGCATTTACCCTATACATATAACACCCCCGAGACTTAGCTCGGCTTAATATATCAACACAGCAACCCAACAATCCATCAACAACATCAACAACAACACAAGTACTACAAAATATACAATATGGCATAACTAGCCATCTTTCCGACATAACACAATATCTTTCATTCCGACCTTACATTTCCAAATCAATCTTACCATTTTCATATTCATCACTTAACAAGGTCATTACAACATACTTCGGAGGCATATCATACCATTTTCACAAAATATTCATAAGGTATACACAATATACAAGTTTCCTACCAAGGGCATAATTCACCCACAACTTCCAATCTTTTTGCAAACATGTTCATGACATATTCATATCTTCCAACTTCATCAATGGCAATCATAATTTGCCTCTTACTACCTTCATTTCCATATTTACATAAGTTACAATAAACTTGCATGTTTTCCTACAACAACTCAACAACCAATTTTCCATAACAACAAGAACCATTATTCTTCCATTCATTTCACAGTAACACAATTAACATACTAACAAAATTTAGTTCACCTTCCATCATCAACATACACCACACGGCCACACACTATAATTTCCAACTTCCACTAATTCATTCAACTTTCTTTTCTAATACAAATTCCACCATAACTACAACTAGATTACCACATAAAATTCAATTCATATTATTTATATTTCAACACATACTCACGGCCAACATGCACATACCCTTAATACACAAAATTTTCATGCTTTTTAATCATTTCCACACACTACAACATGCATACATCTCCCACAACATAACAAAGGCATAAAATTCTTACCTTTCCTCCAAATTCTTCACTTGCCACTAGAGTTGTCCTCTTGTCAAGATAATTATACCAAGTTGTAGAGAATCTTGCACTTAGTAATAATCCCACAAGAAATGAATTTTTGAACCATGAATTTTGCTCCAAGAATTTTTCTTTTCTTTTTCTCTTTCTCTTCCTCTTTGGCCGATTGCCCCTCTCTTTTTTTTGTTCTTATTTTTGCTTGAATTTTCTTGAAGTTTCTTGAAGCCTTATCTCTTAATATAATTAGTCACATGACTAATTGGTGGGATTGGGCCAAAGGCCTCTTGGCCGGCCACCCTATCTCAAATTGGGCCTTATTTTCATTTTTTTTTAGCCTAATTGTTGGCTAAATTTTGTAATTTTCGAAACCAATTTCCAAAATTCCTATTTTGCCCTCAGCCTCCTTTCGTAATTCCACACCAATGTATTCTTAGCCGACACATTCATACCAAGTAAGGTTCAAATATGGCCTCATTCATTACAAGCCAAGTTATCTCGAATTTTTCGAATATGCAAAAATGTCGGATGTAACATCCTTCCCCCCTTTAAAACATTCGTCCTCGAATGTTAGATTGACCTCATGGGGCGTCATACTACTTCAGGAGGGTTCTTTTTATAATTATCCTTTGTTGGCTTTCTGATATGGACTCTTCACCAATATGATGGAGTAATTCTTTGCATTACTGACTCATATGATTTCATAACGTATTTTCTCATATTCCACACCGTCACTGGGCCATGAACTATATTCTAGTAACATATGAATGCTTTTCGCTCTTTCACGGACGTTATATCCCTTCTTCCTTTCCTTCAAATCTTTTCAAACATTATCATTAATACCACTTCTTGTCACACTCCTCGGTTCCTTACCACATTATCATAATCCCACGTCATACCAAACAGATTCATAACTGGGATCGGACGCATAGAAGCGTATCGGACAGATTCGTAGTCAAAGTCAGATGTATGGGAGTATGTCAGACAGATCCGTGATCAGAGTTAGACGTACAGAGATGTACCAGACAGATTCGTAATCAGAATCAGACATACAGAGATGTATCAGACGGATTCGTATTCAGAGTCAATCGTACAGATGTATATCAGACAAAAGCGTAATCGGATTCAGAAGTACGGAGGCGTAATAGGCAGAGCCTCATCAAAGTCAGAAGTGCAGAAGTATAACAGATAGAGTTTTGATTAGAATCGGACCACTCCTATTAAGGCTCCAGTGATTTACGAAAATTTCCCTTTGTCGGCATCTCGTTACTCACTCCGACCATTGCATCAGAGGTTATTTCATCAAAACCTGTTCACTTATTCATAAACTTGTTCGCCAAGTTGTCATACAAATCGTCCTACGTGTCGCTTATCGACTCTTTCAAAGATTCCGCTTACTCACATTTCTTATCCTTCATTCTTCCTACTATCCATACTCATTCTCTTTTCCAGATATCGTCACACTAGATTAAGTTATAATGTAATCGGGGTTTTTCTATCCTTTGACAACACTCGTGTCCTTACCTCCGCTTCGTTTCATGTATTTGGTTTAGTAAAACCTTCCGTCTATCACAACGTTAGTCGCCGGGACTCGGCTCTTGATCCACATGGGCAGCAGACGAAAATCATACACATACATATACACATATACACATACATTTACTAATATCTTACTTGCGAACGTCTCCGATCGTTATTCAACTTCGCTCAATTTCCGAGCGGTATTGCGCCTTTTTCTTTTCGCCCAGTTAGTCCACCTCGGTCTGCGCGACTCCTGTAAGGGTACTAGCTATTCCACACATTCTCTTTTCCGTTAGGTTACCCTAAATTTCCATTTACATCTTATATTTACACTTGTGAAAATTTTGGTATCCTTCCCAGGGGGTCACCCATCCCAGAATTGCCCTGGCCTTAGCACGCTTAACCTCAAAACTTTTATGCATTTTGACGCGTTAGGGCTGGTATAATTTCGTCGATTGCCCCGCACGACCTTTGTCACGTAATTTAGGGCAGATCGGGGTCTTAATAAATTTTCGGGAAATTCTCATAGTGGGTCCCACCCCGAGTTAAACCATACAATTTCCATATCGCCCTTCCGAATTCTCAATGTCTATCAGGTTAACAATTACCTTGCTCTTATTAATACCCAGAAGAAGAAAATCACATAATATGATAAAGTATAGACCCATTCATACACATATTCCTCAAGAAAAGATCACTATCATACCTAGGTGTGCGCTTGAAGACGCTCCTGGGTCCTGCCGGCCGGTCAATGCAAATACGCGGTTCGAAGGACCGCTGTAACCAGAAGCTGCACCACGACCTCTGCCACGACTCGCTGGCGCTGGTGCTCCTCGCCCCGTGGGGCGTATGGCTGCCGAAGGAGAAGATGAGCCAGCAACTGACCCAGCAGGCTGGACTGAACCTGAACCACTCTTATGCGGGCACTCTCTGACACGATGATCTGGGCTGCCACAAAAATAACAAGCGCCTGTAGCGCGATAACACTCCCCCAGGTGGGGTCTCCCACAGTAAGAACAAGGGGGCATAGGTGGCCTCGATTGACCGGGACCTCTGCTCACCTGTGAGCCTGGAACTCTGGAGCTCTGTCCTGAGAACTGTGGGGGCGTACTGTGTGCTGGCTGGGACGAATACCTGTTACCCTGCCGCTGAGAAAACTCGCTCTGAAATCCCCTTGAATACCCGGTCGATCTGGCTCTCTTAGGCCGGCTCCTGTCGTGACCCCTATCAGGCCGACGTTCCCTACGTCGGTCCTCTATGCCCTAGGCGTGCGCCTGTACCCGGGCAATATGCATCCTTGGCTGAGAAGCCACCGCCAGGCAACTATCAATCAAATAAGGGTCCAGCCCCATTACGTACCGGTGCACCCTGTCGGCCATCTCAGCTACTATAGGGGGTGCATACCTAGCCAGTGTGTCAAACTCTAGGCTATACTCTCGAACACTTCTACCGTTCTGTCTCAAGTTCAAGAATCGATCAACCCTAGCTTTCCGTAGCTCTGAAGGTAGAAAATGATCAAGAAAGGCCTTAGTAAACTTGGCCCATACTGCTGGGGCAGCACCGTCACCCCTGGATAGCTGCCAGGACTCATACCAATTCGCCGCCACCTCATACAACCGATACGAGGCCAACTCAACGGACTCAGTCGGCGAAGCCTTAATCAACCGTATCGTGCTCTCCATCTTTCTAATGAACTCCTGGGGATCCTTTTCGGGTTTTGTCCCGGAGAATTTTGGAGGATTACACGTCAAAAACTCGCGAGCCCTGGAGCTTTCATATCTGTCCGCACGACCACCCCCAAATCCATGCCTGTGAACCTGCTCTATCATCAGTACGGTTAATAACTGAACCGCATCTCGCATGGCTCTGTCCTCCGCCCCTGGCTGTGGAGCTGGAGGCTCGGGCACTGGAACCTTGGGAGCTCGCGGTGGAGCCGCCCTCTGATCAGCAGCAGCTGCTGCTCCAATCCCCTCTGATAAGGGCGGTGTAACAGAGCCGGCTGACAAGGGCTCATCCTCAAGCGCTAACCGCGCACTGGCCCTGGTAACTCTCTGGGCCCTGCTGGTTTCTCCTACCTCCACCCCCGCTTTGCCCTTCTGGGCAGCTGTTTCCTTCTTCGGAGGCATCGCTGAAAACATAACAAATCGTCAGGAAGGGATCATCCTACTAATACAGTTCTATCGCACGATCTAAGATCCGAAGAAGGGTAACATCCTAGATGTCCTGTAGCCTCCTGTTTATAGATGTGGTGCACAACACACCGATAAACAAGACTCTACTAGACACGGCCTGTAGACATACCGAGGACTAACCGCTCTGATACCACTTCTGTCACGACCCAACCCCGTGGGCCGCGGCTGGTATCCTAACTGGATACCCATACGTACCTACCTGACAGAATCGGCGTACCAGACAGGATATTTCAAATAGGTGTTTACAGATTCAAGCCAATACAGATACGGCGCGCGCGAAAATATATATACATATGCATACTGAATCTTTTGCATAAGCCGATGAGGCTAACATAGCAGACGGAGTCACAAAATCGTACGCACCTACCTGAACAGATGTAACCCGCAACCCACATACATATCTACAGGCCTCTAACAGACATACAGAATCAGAAGACGGGATAGGGCCCCGCCGTACCCAGAATTGTCATACATACAGAATATACAGATGTCAGATGATATATACCAAAAGTATTCACTCCGGATCAAAGGAGCTCTTCGAAATAGCAGAATCTGAGTCCTAGACTGGCGGTGTATCTCCAGGTGCGTCTGTACCTGCGGGCATGTAACGCAGCCCCCGAAGAACCGGGGTTCAGTACGAAAAATGTACCGAGTATGTAAAGCGGAAATGTATCAAGCATAATCATAATCTGGACCAGAAACACAGAAATATAATAGACAGAATCATAAGCCGAACAGACAGACGGAAGTATACTGGACAGAGTCACAATCCAGACGGACAGACAGAATCATGGTCCAGACTGACAGACAGAATCATAATACTTACGGACAGACAGAATCACAATACATACGGACAGACAGACGTGTACCGGACGGAATTATGCATGCAGAGTCATACCGAATCATACAGAATCATACAGAGTCATGTGCTTATATAAATGCTGATAGCACATATATACATACATACAGATCCCGGCCCTGTCATGGGGGTGCGGTAAACAGAACCCAGCCCTCTTAGTACGGGACGCGGTGGACAGACAGAATCAGATAATGTGCCATCCTGGCCGCCATCCCCATACGCAGATCATAATATCATACCGATATAAACAGATCCCGGCCCGCACACCGAGGGACGCGGTGAACAATGCAAAGGAATATGCACGATAACAGAACCTGGCCTGGGTCGCAGTGAAGGAAGCATTGAGACATCCACGAACAGATTAATGAGAAACCACACACATACAGACTCAATCAAACTGAAGTATGCCAAGCGGCGAGTCAAATCAGAGTATTCAGATGGTATTCATAATACGCGCCTATATCCTACTTGGGAAGGCACGACAGATTGTTACCAGAATCAGATTTCCAGATGTCAAAACCATTTTATAAGATTTATATAAAAAGAATAGTCATATCGGGATCAGAATAATAGTCCAGAGGTTACTTATGAAAATCGGACAGAAATGAGACAATTTAGATCATACAATAGGTATCGGGGCTCCGTGGGCCCACCTCAGACCAACTCGAGGCGACATACGTAAATTACTGATAATAGACCTTATGAGGTCATCCATAATCATATGGAAGTATTCCGACTCCGTTTAGGAAAGCGTTTATACAAAAGTTCAGTTTAGGGACAAATTCTAAGAAAAATGATTCAATCTTACTGAAGGAATTGGAGTGGATTTCCATCTCGAATTCCGAGGAACGGAGTCGTACTTAAGGCTCGCGGCCGAGCCTATTACGTTCAGAACATGCCTAAGAATGAAGGGGTAGGCTTTACATACCTCGATTGCGTATTACGCTCGCTTGGCTTCGATTCCAATTTCGTCCAGAATCTACAAATGGTCAAGTTTACCAATTGTCAATTCAAGCCTTTAGGATTCCATACTTAATCATATAATTGCCTACCGAAATTTCGGCAGCATTTACCCTATACATATAACACCCCCGAGACTTAGCTCGGCTTAATATATCAACACAGCAACCCAACAATCCATCAACAACATCAACAACAACACAAGTACTACAAAATATACAATATGGCATAACTAGCCATCTTTCCGACATAACACAATATCTTTCATTCCGACCTTACATTTCCAAATCAATCTTACCATTTTCATATTCATCACTTAACAAGGTCATTACAACATACTTCGGAGGCATATCATACTGTCACGACCCGACTAGGGGCCGTGACGAGTACCCGGTACTTGTACCGAGCACCCCTTATCTTGTCTCATATCCTTATTACTAAGTGGGCCGTATGGCCTATACCATTTTTTTTTTGTTACTTAACATTAACATTAGTAGCATAGTTATGAACCTAGGCGAACAACCTTTACTAACACATTATACATCGACTAGGACTTCTAAAAGTACAAAACATTTAACTGTACACATCTGTCTACGAGCCTCTAGACATAATACACATATACACAAGAAGGTCGAGCACTGTCACGCCCGAATATATATATATATACACAAAATAGTACCAATAAACAGTGGCTCCGGAATGACTGGAGCACTCTCTGTGAACCGCTGGTGAAGCTTTTAAGAACCGAACCCGTCTACCTGCTTACCTGCGCGGCATGAAACGCAGCGTCCACAAGAAGGGACGTCAGTACGAATAGTGTACCGAGTATGTAAGGCATGAAAATAGTAAAGAGAGGAATATAAATTGCAACCAATACATAATGAAATCATAGGACATATAGAGCGATAATAGAGTAACCTGTACATGTATGTGCCACCCAGGGCAGATGCCATGCATGCTAAGCTGTCTTTAAAAAAAACATTTCGTGTTCATATATGAAAATAAAACATAATATATATTGCCGAGGCGTCGGCAGCCGATCCATTTAACCATGAATGTGTGTAAATATCCCGCGTCCGGGCATCCCGCATCCGGGATGATATCAAGTCAAATACGGCTACATGTACCGTGTGTAACCCCGCGTCTATAGCGCTCTGACCTGCTCCCTTCTTCCCCGTGTACATATACATATATACCATAGCATGCAAGCGAGCCCAAAAAGAAGCTATAACGTTATCGGAGTGACGTAAGGTCGGTAGCCTCCGATTACATTATGAAATCGTCATGGTCGTCAGGTCTCACCTTGAGGGAACAACAATTATAAGGCGAGACTATCCATAAAGGATAACATCATGAGAGAACATAGAATAGGATCATAAGGTATCGTTTCATGTACTTTGGAATCTTTAATCATGGAATCATCATTGTCGTATTCATCATATGAACATTTCCTTCCCTGACATCATCCATGTCATTGTAGAACATACTCATCGTAATTGACAAAAAAACTTACTTTGCCACAGACTTTGTTTTGGGAAAATGCGGGCGTTTGGAAAACTTTTTGAGCTATTGGGGAGAAGATCATACCTTAGGGTCAATAGATTAGTTAAACAACTATTGTTTAGTAGTCGGAATAGTAATCTAAAAGTTCCCCTTGATTATAGTACGGAAATAAGCTAAATGGAACAATAGGAGGGAATTTGGGAATAGTGGGCCCACCTCGGGTCAACCAGGGTGGCGTATCCAAATTGCATATAATAAGGTTCATGGAGTCACTTATGAAGGTTTTATCAAAATCCGGTTTCATTTGGCAAGTTATAGAAGTAGGGGCCATTGTTTCAACAAGATATGAAAAATTTAGGTCAATTCTATTGAATGAAAAAGGGTTAATTTCAATCTCGGGTTTCTAGGAATAGGATCATCCCCAAAGTTTGTATTCAACCCTATTATGTCTAAGACATGCCGAAGAAGGAAAGTGAGACCTTACATACCTCTTTCCGCTCCTTTGGCTATCCCGAATTCAACTCGCAAATCCGCCAAAATCTACAAATTGGTCAAGTTTACCAAACATGATTAGTGCCTTTAGAATTGAATTCTTAAATGATACTTGGCTACCGAAATTTCGGCAGCATTTCCCCTGTAAACTACTCCATCCCACCAAGTTCAACTTGGCCAATTTAAATCAACAACAATCCGGGAATTCGACCCGGCCAAACTAACAACACAATATCAACGACCATACTAAAAATTTCCATATTCATTCCAAGTTACATTGTAACAACTCAATCAATATACTACTTCCTCCAAAACCTTCCAACTCCAATAAGAACATTAACAACATTATAATTCATATACCAACAACACCACACTAACAACATTACCTTCCATACATTCAAGAACATTATTTTCAATTTACATAATCTCTAAAGCAAGTCTCCAACTACCATGATTTCTCTAAGATCATTAAGCTTTTCATTAGCAATCTAGAATCCACAATCAACACAATTTCACTCCTTAACCATTAAATCCTTATTTTACATCATGGAACTTACCATAACAACAATTACAATACTAAGTAAAATTAATTCACCCCACCTTTCCATAACCCACACCATTCGGCCAACACACCCCATATACATATTTTCATAAATTTCCATATTTTCTACACTTTACAACAATAACCAACACACAACATAACACAACACAACACACAACACACACACACGGCTTGACTATGCAAGTCACGGCCACACACATACACACTTCCATCACATAAATTTCATCCATTTTCATACACCACCACATACTTACGCATCCACAACACATAAGAAAAAGTTCAAACCTCACCTTTTTACTTTGAACCTTCACTTGGATTACTATTGAAGACTTGTCAAGCTTTGTATTTTCCTTGCTCCAAAGAACTCTTCACTATGTTAAGAACCCTTCAAGGAATTGTTTAGCTAGAAGAGGTAGATTTTTTGATGAAAAATTCCCAAAGTTCTTGTTGCTCTTGTTATGGCCGAAATGGCCTTTGAAGTGTTTCTCCCTCTCTCTTATTCTTCAAGACTCTTGAAATTTCTAGAGAATTATGACAAATAAAGATGACTTAGTCATCTTTTAAATTTGTTCATTAAAGCCCCATGTGGGCTTAAGCCCACTACTAGGTGGATGGCCAAACATGGCCCAATTAGCCAAGCCCATTTTTTTTTGTGTTTTGCACTTCATGAATTTTTTTTTTCCAAATTCCAAATTTACCCTTCGTCTTCCTCCGTATATCCACGAGTCATATTGCAAATTTCCCTTTATGCCCTTGACCTTCCTCATTATTTCCACTTCTAAATTTTTCATAAGCAACTCATATGCCAAACAAAATAAAATATGGCCTTGCTTGTTGTCTTCCCTCAATTGTCTTGAATTATCCGATTGCACAAAATGCGGGATATAACACATACCATTTTCACAAAATATTCATAAGGTATACACAATATACAAGTTTCCTACCAAGGGCATAATTCACCCACAACTTCCAATCTTTTTGCAAACATGTTCATGACATATTCATATCTTTTAACTTCATCAATGACAATCATAATTTGCCTCTTACTACCTTCATTTCCATATTTACATAAGTTACAATAAACTTGCATGTTTTCCTACAACAACTCAACAACCAATTTTCCATAACAACAAGAACCATTATTCTTCCATTCATTTCACAATAACACAATTAACATACTAACAAAATTTAGTTCACCTTCCATCATCAACATACACCACACGGCCACACACTATAATTTCCAACTTCCACTAATTCATTCAACTTTCTTTTCTAATACAAATTCCACCATAACTACAACTAGATTACCACATAAAATTCAATTCATATTATTTATATTTCAACACATACTCACGGCCAACATGCACATACCCTTAATACACAAAATTTTCATGTTTTTTAATCATTTCCACACACTACAACATGCATACATCTCCCACAACATAACAAAGGCATAAAATTCTTACCTTTCCTCCAAATTCTTCACTTGCCACTAGAGTTGTCCTCTTGTCAAGATAATTATACCAAGTTGTAGAGAATCTTGGACTTAGTAATAATCCCACAAGAAATGAATTTTTGAACCAAGAATTTAGCTCCAAGAATTTTTCTTTTCTTTTTCTCTTTCTCTTCCTCTTTGGCCGATTGCCCCTCTCTTTTTTTTTTGTTCTTGTTTTTGCTTGAAGTTTCTTGAAGCCTTATCTCTTAATATAATTAGTCACATGACTAATTGGTGGGCTTGGGCCAAAGGCCTCTTGGCTGGCCACCCTATCTCAAATTGGGCCTTATTTTCATTTTTTTAGCCCAATTGTTGGCTAAATTTTGTAATTTTCGAAACCAATTTCCAAAATTCCTATTTTGCCCTCGGCCTCCTTTCGTAATTCCACACCAATGTATTCTTAGCCGACACATTCATACCAAGTAAGGTCCAAATATGGCCTCATTCATTACAAGCCAAGTTATCTCGAATTTTTTGAATATGCAAAAATGCCGAATGTAACAGGTTCAGCAGCTGGTTCTTCCTCAGCACGCCCGGCAGGACAGATTCCCCAGATGTCAGCAGGGCGAGGTAGAGGTAGAGGGGCAGCATCTACTTCAGGTGCCACTCAGCCCCATGTATATGCTTTAGCAGGACGGCAGGATCTTGAGTCCTCCACGGATGTGGTTACAGGTACATTGTCTATGTTTTCACGTGATGTATACGCACTAAAAGATTCGGGTTCTTCTTTTTCTTATATTACTCCATATGTTGCTGGTTGTATTGGGGTGAAACCTGAACCAATTAAACCTTTTGAGCTACTCACTCCGGTTGGTGATTCCGTGATAGCAAGGCAAGTGTACAAAAGTTGTGTCATTGTGATATGTGATCGTCAGAGCAAAGATGATTTGATCGAGCTAAAAATGATAGATTTCGATGTAATCATGGGTATGGATTGGTTGACCTCGTGTTATGCAAATGTTGATTGCCGCACAAAAGTGGTTCGATTCCAATTACCGAGAGAGCCCGTGCTTAAATGAAAGGGTAATGCAGCATCCCCAAAAGGTAGGTTTATTTCCTACCTTAAGGCAAGGAAGATGATAGCCAAGGGTTATATTTATCATTTAGTTCGGGTTCATGACACCGAGGCAAAGCCGCCAACTTTCCAATCAGTTCCGGTCGTGAATGAATTCCCAGATGTGTTTCCAAACGAACTTCCAGGACTTCCTCCAGAAAGGGAGATTGACTTCGCCATTGACGTGTTGCCAGACACCAAGCCTATTTCTATTCCTCCTTATCGAATGGCTCCCCCAGAATTAAAAGAGCTAAAGGCGCAGTTGAAAGATTTGCTAGAAAAGGGGTTTATAAGACCCAGTTCATCACCGTGGGGAGCACCGGTCTTGTTTGTAAGAAAGAAAGACGGATCTCTACGAATGTGTATCGACTACAGGAAATTGAATAAAGTCACGATAAAGAACAAATATCCTCTTCCGAGGATTGATGATTTATTTGATCAGCTACGAATGTGTATGGTGTGCATGTTGATATCTATACAGATCACAAAAGCCTTCATTACATTTTCAAGCAGAAGGAGTTGAACCTGCGGCAGAGGTGGTGGTTAGAATTATTGAAGGATTATGATGTGGACATTTTGTATCACCCCGAAAAAGCGAATGTAGTAGCCGATGCGCTTAGCCGCCGATCAATGGGCAGTTTATGTAAAGCCCCTCCGGAAAAGAAAGAGATGGTTGATGAACTCCGCCAATTAGCTAATCTTGGAGTGCGAGTGATTGATTCGGGTAATGCAGGGATTGGCATCAATGACCCCACAACTTTGTCCTTGGATGTAGAAGTGAAAGAACGGTAATATGAAGATCCTCAATTGCGTCACTACAGAGACACATCTTATGGAAAAGAGAATTCTTCATTTGAAGTTTCTGTTGATGGAATTCTTAGGTACCGAGGTAGATTATGTGTGCCGAATGTATTATAATTGCGCAGATGAATTCTTGAAGAAGCACATTGTTTTCGGTATTCTATTCATCCAGGTGCAACTAAAATGTATCATGATCTCAAGGCAGGAATTTATGGTGGGGTTACCTCGTTCTCGAGGCAGGTATGATTCTATATGGGTGATCGTGGATAGATTAACAAAGGCAGCTCATTTTCTTCCAGTCAGAACTACCTACTCAGCAGAAGACTATGCGAGGTTGTATCTCAAGGAAATTGTGCGACTCCATGGTATACCATTATCTATTATCATAGATAGAGGAGCACAGTTTACAGCCAGGTTTTAGAAGTCCTTCCAAGAAGGTCTAGGTACTCAAGTAAAGCTTAGCACGGCATTTCATCCGCAGACCGATGGACAAGCCGAGCGTACTATCCAAACCTTGGAAGATATGCTACGAGCATGTGTGCTGGATTTCGGTTGAAGTTGGGACGATCATTTACCGCTAATCGAATTTGCATATAATAATAGCTATCATTCCAGCATTCAAATGACTCCATATGAAGCTTTAGATGGTAGGAAATGTAGATCCCCAATCGGGTGGTTTGAAATAGGAGAAGCACAACTAGTAGGCCCTGAATTAATTCAACGAGCGGTGGAAAAAGTTAAGGTGATCCGAGATCGATTGTTAACAGCCCAAAGTCGCCAAAAGTCTTATGCGGACAATCGCCGACGAGACTTGGAATTTCAAGTTGGCGATTGGGTATTTTTGAAAGTATCGCCAATGAATGGGGTATTGAGATTTGGTAAGAAAGGAAAGCTAAGCCCTAGATACATTGGACCCTACAGAATTATCCGCAAGGTGGGTCATGTAGCCTATGAATTGGATTTGCCTTCGGAGCTTGAATCAGTCCACCCAGTTTTCCACGTTTCGATGCTCCGCAAGTGTTTTGGAGATCCCACAAAGATTGTTCCGATAGATGATGTGCAAGTAATAGAAAAGCTAACCTATGAAGAAGTGCCTATTGCTATCCTCGACAGGCAAGCGCGAAAACTCCGAAACAAAGAGGTGGTCTCAGTTAAAGTCTTGTGGCGAAACAATAACCGGGAAGAAATGACTTGGGAAGCGGAAGAGAGTATGAAGTCTATGTGTCCGCATTTATTTCGACCCCCAGGAGAGATTCAAGATGAAACGCCAACGATATGAGGTAGGTATGCTTATTTTTCATGCTTTTGGTCGTGTGTGGCCATAGATATGTCGATGTTGTGATATAGCCCTGTGAGGCAATGATATTATGGGATGTTGTGACAGGTTGGTAGTGCCAAATTACGGGAGAAACCCTGGCGAAATTTTCGTAGAATCCTGATTGCTTAACATTCGAGGACGAATGTTCCAAAAGGGGGGAAGAGTGTTACACCTCAGAAATTTCCCCGTGAACGTACAACGGGTAGACCAACGAAGTGTATGAGTGTGCGATGTTTTACTAAGTAGGGAATGACTATTTATGAATTTTGGAAATGAGAAAGTTACAGATTTGCACTTCGACCCAATGGGTCGTAAAATAGAATACGACCCGTAAAGTGGTTTACGGACCGTAAACTGCCATCGTCATTCAACATTCCAAAAACTTCAACTTTCTGCCAAATGACGAAATGGTTGAATACGACTCAGAATACTGACCGTAAAGTGAAATACGGCCCGTAAACTGTGTCCGTAAATCACCACGTCGCAGCCTGAGTTTCTGGTTTTGATATGCTTAAATACGGTCGTGAAGGACGGACCGTAAACAAGAATACGGTCCATAAACTAGGTTTACGACCACTGTGCATCCGGACTACTGTTCATAATAAATCAAATTTTGTGATTAATATAAGGGACCCTTTTCATTCATTTTCATTTCATTTCTCATCTACACAACTCAAGAGAACTCTAGAACATTCCAAACATTTCATCCACAAGAATTTAAGGGAAATTTGTGGTCAACTACATGAAATCCATGGAACCAAGGGTGTGAAGCTCATCAAAGTTCATCTACACCAAGAAATTGCAATGGAAGTGAAATAGGGTTTTTGGCATAAAAGAGTGTTGTTGCTCAAGGCTTGTTCCAACACTACCCAAGGTATGTTTGATGACCTTCTCATGATGATTGAAGCATTAATACATTGAAACACTTGGATTATAGAAGAGTGTAGTAAATGGGTCATAAAATGTGAATAGTGCCATAGTTGAATGATAGTTGGATTGCATTATGAATGTTGATGAGTTGGGAGTATAGATATGTTATAAATGACGTGTAGACCATGAAATAGGTGTGATGTATGAGAAAATGTGATGATGAGCTAAAGCCCATAAATGTGGAGGAATTGGGGGAAAATGGTGGAATGTGGTAAATGTAGATAAATGATGATTGTTGAATACAATATTGTGAACGTTGTTGTGAGCGTTTAGGAGTTAATATAGAATATGGGAAAAGTAGTGTAAACCAAGGAAGTACCGCCCAATTTTCCCTAGAAATAGTAGTGCGTTCTTATAGTCGATTAACTAACGTAAATGTGAATTCTCTTTTGAAGGTAGAAACGCGATATCGAAGGAGAACAAGCGAACGATAGCTTAGTTAAACGTCAAAGGTATGTGAGGCAAGTCCCTTCTTTCTAATGGCATGAATCTCATAGTATAATTTTCCACTTTTTCATGAGTCGCTATATTCCGAAAAGCTAAAAGCCTATATCCATGAATGGTAATATAAGATAAGAGATATGATATGATGATCTTAAAGTGGCATGATGTTATTTTTTGCTCACACTCACCTTATATGTTAGTTCCTTCAAGGTGAGGCGGGATGTCGATAATTGCTCCATAATGAAATCGGGGGATCTCGGGGGTGTTGTATGTATAGGGGAGATGCTGCCCAAATTTCTGTAGACAAGTATGAGTTAAGATTGAATTCCTAAAGGCTTGCAATTGATAATTGGTAATTGTGACCAATTGTAGATTCTAGAAGAAACGGGAATTGAGTTTGGACAAGCGTAAGGAGCAACTAAGGTATGTAAAGCTTTACCTTTCCTTCTCTTGGCATGTCTTAGACATAATAGGTTTGGATACGAGCCTCGGGGACGACTCTATTCCTAGAAATCCGAGTTTAAATTTAACCCTTTTTCATTCAATAGAATTGAATCATATGTTCCATGCTTTGATGAAAGAACAGTGTAGGTGTCTATAAATTACCTAAGAGGATATGGGATTGCCCTAACGCCTTCATAGATGACTCCATAAGCTTAATGTACATAATTTGAGCCCACCACCTCAACTGACCCCCACTATTCCCGATTCCTCTCCTATTGTGTATTGACTTATTTTCGAGCGATTTCAAAAGGGAACGTTTTAACTACCCTTCTAACTACTAAACGACAATTGTTTTAAATATTCCATTGAGTCTTATAAACTATTTTGGAACATGGAAACGATTCCAGAAAAATTTATTTTTACGTAACCTATTGTGGTATCCGAAATACATGCACTGTGATTATCGTGCGATTTCATTATTAAGGTTTGTTATCGAGATATTCCATCGAGTATTTGTAAATGTATTATGTTTTATATTGCATTTAGTTTCTCACTACTCCACTCGTGGATGCCTCAATGTTTCCTTCACTGAGCCCGGGCCAGGATATGTTATCAAGCGTATTCCACTGCATTGTTCGTCGTGCCTCGATGTGAGGGGGCAGGTATACACATACATGGGTTGTGGAGTATGTTGTGCCATGTACGTCTATTCTGATATGATATGATATGTTACGGAGTTATTCCTTACTCTGGAGTATGATGTGTTGTGGCGCCAGTGTCAGGGTGGCGACCACGTTCTGTTGACCGAGTCCCTTAACGGGGGCCGGATATGGCATATGTTTTTGCATACACTATTTATGTTTTGTAAATATGTATTTGATATTCTGGACATTACACTCATTTTCTGTACGTTCTGTTCCGATTATGATTTTATTACTGTACTCCAGGCTTTACATATTCCGTACTGACCCCCTTTCTTCGGGGGCTGCGTTTCATGCCGCGCAGGTACAGACAACGATTTGCTGATCCGCCCGCTTAGGATTTTATTCTGCTGTCTTGGAGTGCTCTCTTGTCCGGAGCCTACATTTTGGTACAGACTTTTTCTATTATACATATATATGTTATTCAGGGGTATGACGGGGCCTTATCCCGTCTTATGATTTTGTTATTGTTTCGTAGAGGTCTGTAGACATACATGTGGGTTGTGTATATGTTTTGGGTTGATATGTTCTGCGATAGCCTTATCGGCTTTCCCGCGTTATATCTGTTTACCTGTGGTAATTAGTAACGCTATCTACCTTCTATATCTGTATATTCTGTGTAAATGCTAGTTTGGGTTGCTGGGTACGTACGGGTGTCCAGCACGGACACTAGTCGCGGCCTATGGGGTTGGGTCGTGACAAAAGTGGTATCAGAGCGGTTCATCCTCGGAGTGTCTACAGACCGTGTCTAGTAGAGTCCTGTTTATCGGTGTGTTGTGCACCACATCTATAAACATGAGGCTACAGGACATTTAGGATGTTACCCTTCCTTCTTATCTTAGATCGTGCGATAGAGCTGTATTATCAGGATGACTTCTCCCTAACAAATTATTATGTTTTCAGCCATGCCTCCGAAAAAGGTGACAGCTGCCCAGAAGGGAAATTCAGTAGCGGCAGGGGAGACTAGTCAGGCCTAGAGGATTACCAGGGCCCGTGCCGAGATTATGCCCCAGTTAGAGGGCTCCTCTACACCGCCACCACCAGAGGGGATTGGAGCAGCAGCAGCTGCAGATCAGGGGGCGGCTTCACCGCCAGCTCCCGGAGTCCAGTTGTTGACCAGGTTGATAGCAGGGCAGGTTCATAGGCACGGACTTAGGGGTGATCGTGCAGACAAACATGATAGTTCGAGGGCCCGTGAGTTCCTGACTTGTAATCCTCCAGAGTTCTTCGGGACAAAGCCCGAAGAGGACCCTCCGGAGTTTATCAGTCAGATGCAGCGTACGTTACGGTTGATTAAGGCTTCTGCGGTCGAGTCAGTTGAGTTGGCTTCATATCGGTTGCACGATGTAGCAGCTAATTGGTATGAGTCCTAGGAGTTATCCAGAGGTGACGGCGCTCCCCCAGCAGTATGGGACGAGTTTACTGAGGCTTTTCTTGGCCACTTTCTGCCTCCGGAGCTACGGCGGGCTAGGGCCGACAGATTTTTATTGCTGAGACAGAGGGGCCGCAGCGTCCGAGATTATAGTCTGGAGTTTGACTCATTGGCCAGATATACACCTACTATGGTAGCTACTATGACTGACAGGATGCACCGGTATATTATGGGGCTGGATCTTTATTTGGTCGATAGTTGTCTGGTTATGGCCGCTCAGCCCGGGATGGATATTACTCGTATACAGGCGCACGCCTAGGGTATGGAGGACCGGCATAAGGGGCATTAGCCCGACAGGGGTCAGGACCGGAGGCAGCCCAAGAGGGCCAGGTCAGCTGGGTATTCTGGGGAGTTTCGGAGTAGGCAGCCTCAGCAGCAACAGCAGTCTAGCAGGCATTCTTCCCAGCCGACACAGAGCACACCTCCACAGTTCTCAGGCAGGAGATTTGATAGCCCAGGGTATTCAGGAGCAGGCCAGAGCTCCAGGGCTTCAGGTTCGCGGGTAGACAGGAGTTCCGGTCAGACGAGGCCACCCAAGCCTCAGTGTTCTTATTGTGGGAGATACCACCATGGAGAGTGCTACCGTGCTACAGGTGCTTGTTATTCTTGTCGCCACAAGGGCCATACTGTGAGAGATTGCCCGTATAAGGGTAATTTGGGAGGTGCAGCGTAGCCTACCGAATCAGCCGCTGGGTCATCATCTTCTTCGGTGGCTATGCGCCCTACGGGGCCGGGTACATCGGCACCAGCAGGTCGCGGTAGAGGCCGTGGTGGAGTTTCCAATTCTAGCGGTCCTTCGAACCGCATCTATGCTTTGGCCAGCCGCCAGGATCAGGAGGCGTCGCCAAATGTTGTTACGGGTACATTATTGGTCTTCTCTCGATCTGTATATGCATTGATTGATCCAGGTTCTAGTTTGTCATATATTTCTCCTCTCGTAGCTAGTAAAATTGGTATAACGCCCGAACCTATAGAGCCATTTGAAGTAGCTACACCGATTGGGGACTTTATTATAGCGAGACAGGTATATAAAGATTGTTCTGTAATTATATGTGCCCGAGATACTAAGGCAGATCTGGTGAAGTTAGATATGATTGAATTTGATGTTATTATGGGCATGGATTGGCTAGCTTCCTGTTATGCTAATGTTGATTGCCAGAAAAAGGTGGTTCGCTTCTAATTTCCCGGGGAACCAGTTATAGAGTGGGCAGGTAATACAGCATCGCCGAAAGGTAAGTTTATTTCACACCTTAAGGCGAGGAAGATGATCAGAAAAGGGTATATTTATCATCTGGTTCGGTTACCAGACTTGAAAGCAGAAGCACCGACTCTTCAGTCAGTCCAGTGGTTAATGAAATTCCAGATGTATTCCCAGATGAGCTTCCAGGTCTTCCTCCGGAGCGAGAGATATAGTTCATTATTGATGTGCTGCCAGATACTCAGCCTATATCTATTCCCCCGTACAGGATGGCACCTGCAGAATTAAAAGAATTAAAAGAGCAACTGAAGGATTTATTGGAGAAAGGCTTCATCAGACCCAGCACCTCGCCTGGGGGAGCCCCGGTATTATTTGTAAGAATGAAAGACGGGTCGCTGCGTATGTGTATTGATTATCGGCAGCTAAATAAGGTAACCATAAAGAATAAATACCCCTTCCCCAGAATTGATGATTTGTTTGATCAGTTGCAGGGTGCTAAGTGTTTTTCGAAGATAGATCTGCGGTCAGGCTACCACCAGGTACAGGTACGAGAGGCAGATATTCCTAAGACAGCATTCCGGACCCGATATGGGCATTACGAATTCAGAGTGATGTCTTTTGGGCTGACTAATGCTCCAGCGGTATTCATGGATCTGATGAATCGGGTATTCAGGCCGTTCCTGGATATGTTCGTGATTGTATTTATCGATGATATCCTGGTTTACTCACGGTTAGAGGAGGAACACGCAGATAATCTGAGGGCGGTACTTGGGGTCCTTCGGCATCAGAAATTATATGCACAATTCTCTAAGTGTGAATTCTGGCTGACTTCAGTGGCATTTTTGGGACATATTATTGCAGCTGATGGCATCCGGATGGACACACAGAATATTGAGGCCGTAAAAAATTGGCCTAGACCTACAACGCCCACTGAGGTACGTAGTTTTCTGGGATTAGCAGGCTATTACAGAAGATTTGTGGAAAAGTTTGCTTCGATTTCAGCGCCTTTAACGAGGCTAACTCAGAAAGGAGCCAAGTTCCGGTGGACTGATGCTTGCGAGCGAAGCTTCTAGTTGCTCAAGGAGAAGTTGACTACAGCTCCAGTTCTGACTCTTCTAGAGGGACCAGATGGGTATGTTATTTATTATGATGCTTCTGGCGTTGGGTTAGGCTGTGTATTAATACAGTACGGCAGAGTTATAGCCTACGCTTCCCGGCAGCTCAAAAAGCATGAAAGAAATTATCCTACCCATGATCTGGAGCTAGCAGCGGTAATCCATGCTTTGAAAATATGGAGACACTATCTATATGGCGTCCATGTTGATTTATAGACAGATCACAAGAGCCTCCAGTATACCTTTAAGCAGAAGGAGCTGAATTTGCGGCAGAAGAGGTGGCTGGAGCTGCTGAAAGACTATGATGTTGATATTCTGTATCATCCGGGGAAAGCTAATGTTGTAGCAGATGCACTTAGCCGCAATTCTATGGGTAGCTTGGCAGAATTGCAACCGGAGAGTAAAGAGATAGTACGTGATATTCACCAACTGGCTAATCTTGGAGTTCATCTGGCCGATTCTGGAGGTACGGGAATTTCTGTCCGAGGGGTTTCTGAATCATCTATTAGGGAAGACATAAAGCGGCACCAATATGAAGAGCCTGTTTTAGCACAGTACAGAGACACAGCCCACGAAAAGGAGAAGACTCCATTCGAGTTTACACCAGACGGGATATTGTTATATCGAGGCAGATTGTGTGTTCCTGATGTTGCAGGGCTACGACAGCAGGTTATGGGCGAAGCACACTATGCCCGTTATTTTGTCCATCCGGGATCGACGAAGATGTATCATGACCTCAGATGCCTGTACTGGTGGGGTGCATGAAATGGGACATCGCAGAGTTCGTTGCCCAGTGCCCAAATTGTCAGCAGGTTAAGATTGAACATCAAAAGCGGGGTGGACTGTTACAAGAAATGGAAATTCCGACCTGGAAGTGGGAGATAATTAATATGGACTTCATTACAGGTTTGCCTCGCACTCCACGGAAGTATGACTCTGTCACACCCCGACCTCGCTGGGGTGTGATGGGCACCCGACCCTTACTTAGGGCCGAGCGAACCCTCAGACTCTCGCTGCACATAAAATCACGTCAACTTTTTTTTTCTTTAAAACAAATAATAAAGTACATAGCAAAACTTTTCTTTCAGAAATATTCTTTCTCGTGGCTTTCAAGGCGAACAAATTTGTGATCATACAAAATTCATTACGTACACAGACCGACAACCAATACCCACGACACTGTCTGCAAAGTCTCTAATAAGATCCCAAAAGCATAACATACAGAATCTGACTCGGCAGCACTCCGGGAACAAATGGAGCTTGCCATCTGCACTGGAACATCTTCCATCTGTCCTCAACTCAACTGGGAGTACCTGCGCGGCATGAAACGCAGCCCCCGAAGAACAGGGGGTCAGTACGGAAATGTACCGAGTATGTAAAGCGGAAATATAACAATATAAGAAAAACCGAGCCAGAAGTATAGAAATAGAACAGGTAGTATCGGATCCAAGTCCGAAACGGAAATACAGAGTGTGTGGCCAGGACCACGATATATATCATAAGCACAGGGTGTAGCCGTCTGAATCGTGATATGAAACAGAGGTACAAAGCCTAACTGGCAGGATCATCGTGCGGATCGGGGCACAGAGTGCGACTGACATACCCGCAACCGAAGCTAGGGGTGTAGAACTATAGCCGACTGAAGCATAGTCCGGCTCAATCATGCAGAAGCAACACCAACAGAATCATTCTCCGAATCCGCTGTCCAGAAATGTAACAGGCAGAACCATGCATGCAGAATCATAAACTTACACAAGCACAGGTAGTATACATTTACCTCAGGTTTCGGCCCTTTAGTGAGGGGCGCAATGGACAGTGCACTGGGGTGTGCACGAATAACCAGGTCGCCTCTAGTGCACAAGTCATACCCAAGAGGTTCCAGCAGGCAAATACGGCAGTTAGAATGTCAAAATGCTTTACTTTCTTTTGAAAAACATTTTTGTTTCACACATATAAAAGAATCAACGCACAATTTCCGCGGCCATAAGTCCAGCGGTCGCTACCACGCATACCGCGGCCAAGTACCCAGCGGTCACTATCACACGTACCGCGGCCAAGGGTCCAGCGGTTATAATCACACATACCGCGACCAAAAGTCCAGCGGTTACAATCACACATACCGCGGTCGAGGGTCCAGCGGTCACAATCACACATTTGACATACCGCGGTCAAGGGTCCAGCGGTCTATATCAGGCACAATCACAAGTGCGGCAGACGCGGTCAAGGGTCCAGCAGTCAATGCCACACGTCCGGCATGACGCGGTCAAGGGTCCAGCTGTCAATGTCGGACACGCCGCGGTCGAGGGTCCAGCGGCCAATATTACATATGCGCATATTCACATAACCGGCCTGGGACTCGGTAAAACAGAAAACAACCATACAGAATGCCAAATTATTACTTTCCCAACATAATCTCACACGCCAGGATCATACATCACACAAGATTCAGGTATACCAAAATCGTATATCAGTAAGTACGAGAGGTAAGTAGTTTATCCAAAATATCAGGGTAATATTTTCAAAACGTTTTAGATGTCAACACAAAATATTTTATAAAGCTCATAAAGGTGGTCATAGCACCTATCGTATAGTAAACAACATAATAACCAGGAGCTACCTGCGAGCTCCGGACACGAGTATATTGGCTAAAGCCATACAGAATTTATATCAGGGTTTCTGTCCCCGTAATTGTTTCCATGAACATTAAATAAATTCAGGTTTGTTAAAATAACTCCCGTTTAGTAGTCGGAACAATAGCCATAAGTTTCCTCGACTTATCGTATGGGAATAAGACAGACAGAACAATAAGAGAGGCATCGGGGAATAGCGGGCCCACCTCGGGCCAAGTCGAGGCGGCGGACAAGAATCACGCCCATTAGACTCTACGGAGTCATCCAGGAAGGTTTCATAGTGATCGGGTTACATTTGTACAAGTTATGGAGGTTTAACCACTTTTCTAGCAAAATGCGCCTTTTGAAATTCAATTGAATTGAATGAATAGTACCAAAAATCAATCTCGAGTTTCTATGAGCAGAATCGCCCCCGAGGCTCCGATCTTGACCTAGTACATCTAGGACATGCCAAAGAACAAAGGGGAAGACTTTACATACCTCGATTGCGCCTTACGCTCGCTTGGCTTCAATTCCAATTTCGTCCAGAATCTACAAATGGTCATGTTTACCAATTGTCAATTTCAAGCTTTTCGAGAATCTAAGCTTAATCACATAATTGCCTACCGAAATTTCGGCAGCATTTCCCCTATATATATGACATCCCCGAGACTTAGCTCGGCTTAATATATCAAC
Organism: Lycium barbarum; assembly: GCF_019175385.1. Taxonomy (NCBI): domain Eukaryota; kingdom Viridiplantae; phylum Streptophyta; class Magnoliopsida; order Solanales; family Solanaceae; genus Lycium; species Lycium barbarum. The sequence goes on from NC_083346.1 coordinate 70,314,663, forward strand.
ACAGAAACCCAACAACAACATCACTAACAACAACAAGCATTACAAAACACATAGTATGGCATAACTAGCCTTGTTTTCCACATGGTCCAACAACTTCCACTTCAACTTCACAAACCCAAACTAGTATCAACATTTCCATATTCATCATTAATCAAGACCATTACAATGTGATTTGGAAGTATTTCATATCATTTCTATACAATATTCACGTGATATACAAAATATACAAATTTTCCACCAAACCATAATCCATCCAAAACTTCAAATCTTCAACATACATATTCATAACATATTTCCACCTTCCAATTTCATCAACCATAATCATAATTCACATCTTAACAACTTCATTTCCATAATATCATAAAATCATATTAAAATGACATAATCTTCTACAATCAATTTCAATGCCAACGGACGAATTTATATCGCTATTTTCCCGTTCTATTCCGTTGAAACTTTAAATAAACTTGTTGGCAACGAAAAATAGCCTTAATCATACCTTAAGTGCACAGCTACCGCGTCCACCCTCTTATTTTTAGTTGATTTTTATCTCAAATCGAAGCCAACGCGACGTAGAACACTTTTCTCTTCATGGGCTTCGGGATTCGGGGCTCAGATTTTGATCAAACTTTATTTATCTCTCTAAGTCTTTCCTCCCTCTCTCTCTATAGAATTTTTTGGATCTTTTCTGATCTGAAAATGTGGAGGAGGAGGCTGAAACCTCCCTTAAATAACAAGGAAATGGGCCTGACCCGGATTGGAATCGGGTTGGGCCCATTTCACTGCCCAGCTTGACCTTTCCGCCTTAAAATGTTCATATCTCCTTATCCCGATGTCACCTATATGCCCACGACCTACCGTTGGAAATCTATTTCAATTATCTACAACTTTTATTTCTGGGCGTTTTCCCAATTCCAGACTTATAATGCCGTTTTTTCCCCTCCAAGTCAGGTCATCCGAAAACGTTTTCTTAAAAAATTCGTTTGGAGGGCTTCCACTTTGATTTGGCCCCAAGGCCCTTCACAAGTTGTGTTTTATTTTACATATGCGATTCATATAACTTGTCACGTGTCCCAAAAAAATATTGATGTGTGGGCCCCACCTCAGTTAATAATCTGACGTTCAAAAATACGGGATATAACAGACTCCATATGGGTTATTGTTGATAGGCTGACAAAATCAGCCCATTTTCTTCCAGTCAGAACTACTTATTCAGCTGAGGATTATGCCAGACTATATATTAAAGAAATAGTAAGACTTCACGGAGTTCCTATATCTATTATCACTGACAGGGGTGCCCAGTTTACAGCAAATTTCTGGAGATCATTTCAAGAAAGATTAGGGACTCAAGTAAGTCTTAGTACAGCATTCCATCCTCAGAGCAACGGGCAGGCCGAGCGCACTATACATACGCTAGAAGATATGTTGCGGGCCTGTGTTATTGATTTCAGAGGTAGTTAGGATGATCACTTGCCACTGATTGAGTTTGCTTATAATAACAGCTACCATTCCAGCATCCAGATGGCACCGTACGAGGCTTTATATGGCAGAAAGTGCAGGTCACCAATCGGCTGGTTCGATGTTGGCGAAACTGTATTAATCGGCCCAGATATGATCCAGCAGGCGGTTGATAAGGTGAAACTCATTCGAGAGCGGTTATTAGCAGCCAGAGTCGACAGAAGTCATATGCTGATAAACGGCGTCGACCTTTGGAGTTCCAGGTTGGTGATTGGGTATTTCTGAAGGTGTCGCCTATGAAGGGCGTAATGCGATTCGGCATTAAGGGGAAGCTCAGTCCGCGATATATTAGGCCTTATCAGGTTGTTCGAAAGATTGGGAATGTCGCCTACGAGCTAGATCTACCATTTGATCTGGAAGCAGTACATCCGGTATTTCATGTATCCATGCTCCGCAAATGTGTTGGTGATCCTTCCAGAATATTTCCGGTGGATGATATTCAGGTGACGGAAGAACTATCTTACGAAGAGCGACCTATAGCCATCCTGGATCGTCAGGTGAGAAGCTTTCGCAATAAAGATGTAGCTTCCGTTAAGGTATTGTGGCAGAACAATAACAGGGAGGAGATGACCTGGGAAGCTGAAGAGGAGACGAAGAAGAAATATTCTCACCTGTTTCCTATGCCTACAGGTAATTTAAATTTCGTAACTGACTATACTGATTAATGAATAAGTTATATGTATTGTCCATATAAGGAACCTTCCCCATAATGCTTACAATACCCTATAAGATCAATTTAACATTCGTGGACGAATGTTCTAAAGGGGGGGAGGATGTTATACCCCGTATTTTCGCACATTCGGAAAAATTCGAAATAATTTTGACTTGTAAGAAATAAAGTCACATGTTGATTTTAATTAATATATGTGTGTTGTTCATGAAATATTAATGTGGAAATATTGAGGAAGGCCAAGGGCAAAATTGAAATTTTAGAAATTAATTTCGGGAATTACAAAACAAGATTCATAACCAATTGGGCTAAAAAAAAAAAGAGAAAATCAAGGCCCAATAGTGAGGGGTGGCCGGCCACTACATGGCCAAGCCCAACCCATGTTACTTAATTAATTTTCCATGTGATAAATTAGAGAGAAGGGGATCATTATCCTTAGAACTTTCAAGACAAATTGAGAAAGAAGAAAAACAAAAGAAAGAAGAGCAAAAATACTAAGGCCATTCGGCCAAGTCCTCAAAATTTTACCCCTTAAAATCTTGCTCCAAAAATTGTTTTCTTGTGGTATACCTACTAATTCAAGGACCCTCTACAACGTGGTGTAGTTGTTTCGGAAGATAGGCCGCTTGTTTCGTCAAATTAGCTCCTTGGTCAAGTGAAGAAACTAGGAAGAAAAAGGTAAGATTTTACTCCTTTTGTCTTGGAAGAAATATATATATGTGTTGTAGAATGGGGAAAGGAATGTAAAGTGTGAAAATTGTGTGTTATGGGTATGTGCATGTGTGGCCGAAAATAGTGTTGGTGAAGAGGGATTATTAAAAGTTTTATTTGTTATGTTAATTGTGTTGTTGAAGCCTTGTGATGGAAATGGAAGAAAATGGTTCAAGTTGGCATGGAAAATTGTTGAAAATGATTATAGGAAATTATGTGATTTTAATGTAGTTTTTATGTAATTATGGAAGTGGAGTTCTAAATGTGAATTATTATGTTAGTTGGTGAATTTGGAGGGATGCATGTCCATATTGGCATGAAAGATTGGTTGTTAAGTTGTCATGGCAAGTTTTGTGATTTTATGGTAGATTTATGTAATGATGAAAATGAAATTGTTAAGGTGTGAATTATGATTATTGTTAATGAAATTGGAAGATGAAAATGTGTTATGAATATTTATGTCGAAGATTAGAGGTTTCGGATGAATTATGGTTTTGGTGGAATTTTTGTATATTTTGTAAATATTTTGTAGAATGATATGAAATGCTTCCGAATTGTATTGGAATCATCTTGATTAGTAAATGAATATGAAAACATTGATATTGGTTTGGAAGTGCGAAGTTAGATTGGAAGTTGTCGCACTGTGTAGAAAAGAATACTATTCATGCTAGAATGTGTTTTAATTCGATTGTTGATGTTGTTGGTATTGTTGTTGGTATGGTTTTTGACATTTGGAGCCGAGTTAAATCTCGGGGGTTTGTTGTATGTATAGGGGAGATGCTGCCCAAATTTCTGTAGACAAGTATGAGTTAAGATTGAATTCCTAAAGGCTTGTAATTGATAATTGGTAATTGTGACCAATTGTAGATTCTAGAAGAAACGGGAATTGAGTTTGGACAAGCGTAAGGAGCAACTAAGGTATGTAAAGCTTTACCTTTCCTTCTCTTGGCATGTCTTAGACATAATAGGTTTGGATACGAGCCTCGGGGACGACTTTATTCCTAGAAATCCGAGTTTAAATTTAACCCTTTTTCATTCAATAGAATTGAATCATATGTTCCATGCTTTGATGAAAGAATAGTGTAGGTGTCTATAAATTACCTAAGAGGATATGGGATTGCCCTAACGCCTTCATAGATGACTCCATAAGCTTAATGTACATAATTTGAGCCCACCACCTCAACTGACCCCCACTATTCTCGATTCCTCTCCTATTGTGTATTGACTTATTTTCGAGCGATTTCAAAAGGGAACGTTTTAACTACCCTTCTAACTACTAAACGATAATTTTTTTAAATATTCCATTGAGTCTTATAAACTATTTTTGAACATGGAAACGATTCCAGAAAAAATTATTTTTACGTAACCTATTGTGGTATCCGAAATACATGCACTGTGATTATCGTGCGATTTCATTATTGAGGCTTGTTATCAAGATATTCCATCGAGTCTTTGTAAATGTATTATGTTTTATATTGCATTTAGTTTCTCACTCCACTCGTGGATGCCTCAATGTTTCGTTCACTGAGCCCGGGCCAGGATATGTTATCAAGCGTATTCCACTGCATTGTTTGCCGTGCCTCGATGTGAGGGGGCAGGTATACACGTACATGGGTTGTGGAGTATGCTGTGCCATCTACGCCTATTCTGATATGATATGATATGATATGATACGATATGGCCATCTGATATGATATGATATGTTACGGAGTTATTCCCTACAATGGAGTATGATGTGTTGTGGCGCCAGTGTCGGGGTGACGACCACGTTCTGTTCACCGAGTCCCCTAACGGGGGCCGGATATGGCATATGTTTTTTCATACACTATTTATGTTTTGTAAATATTTATTTGATATTCTGGACATTACACTCATTTTCTGTACGTTCTGTTCCGATTATGATTTTATTACTGTACTCCATGCTTTACATATTCAGTACATATTCCGTACTGACCCCCTTTCTTCGGGGGCTGCGTTTCATGCCGCGCAGGTACAGACAACCGATTTGCTGATCCGCCCGCTTAGGATTTTATTCTGTTGTCTTGGAGTGCTCTCTTGTCCGGAGCCTACATTTTGGTACAGACGTTTTCTATTGTACATATATATGTTATTCAGGGGTATGACGGGGCCCTGTCCCGTCTTATGATTCTGTTATTGTTCCGTAGAGGTCTGTAGACATACATGTGGGTTGTGTATATGTTTTGGGTTGATATGTTCTGCGATAGCCTTATCAGCTTTCCCGCGTTATATCTGTTTACCTGTGGTAATTAGTTACGCTATCTGCCTTCTATATCTGTATATTCTGTGTAAATGCTAGTTTGGGATTTTGGGTACGTACGGGTGTCCAGCACGGACACTAGTCGCGGCCTACGGGGTTGGGTCGTGACAGCAGGCTAATGTTATGATTATCACACTGATACGATATGGACGGGCAGCTTATACATTACTACACAGTACCTATATGAGCGACCAACTTATATATTATGCATACATGATATGATGACGAGTATGAGTAAGACAGCATGGCTTAATTCTTTTATACATGACAGTTAGATATAGATGTTCAATATTGATATTTGTCATGACCCAACCCCGTAGGCCGTGACTGGTGCCCGATCTGGACACCCGTATACGTACCTATTAAATATAATCAAACTGAATCTATGAACAATACGGAAACTTGCAAAAGAACTCCAACGGTTCATAACGTCATCATATATGTATAGTCAGATAGACTGTCTCTTGAGGAGTCACAACGGATCAAATCATAAAATGATACGCAAGCCGACAAGGCTGCCACTACACATCAACATCATATCATATGCAAGCCGACAAGGCTGCCATCACAGACGGACATATCCATCGCACATCATTTAGACACAGCTGAACAGAACTTATACACAACCCACACATATGTCTACAGACCTCTAAGAGTACTAACAGTGAAATATGACGAGACAGGGCCCCGTCGTACCCTTGGATGAACATGCATATATATATATATATATATATATATATATATATATATATATATATATATATATATCATAAGATCTGTACCAAAAGTCTAAACTCCGGAACAACAGAGCTCTCCAAGACAGCTGAGTAGAAGTCCTATGCTGAAGGGTCACCAAACCGACTATCTGTACCTGTGGGCATGAAACGCAGCCCCCCGAAGAATGGGGGTCAGTACGGAATATGTACTGAGTATGAAAAGCATGAAATACAATAAGGAAGATCATAACGGAAGTAGAGATTCCAGGAGACAAGTATGATAATCAAGAAATCACTGTACCTGTGCCTTACGAAACAAAATCATGCATATCATTATCATATACCGTACCCGGCCCATTATGGGACTCGGTGAATAAAATCATATCATTATATCATCATATACATATACCGTACCCGGCCCTCTAGTGAGGGACTCGGTGAATAAAGTCATGTACACGTATACCATACCCGGCCCATCATGGGACTCGGTGCCATAATCATATCATCGTATCATCACATCATCATATCATCATATAACGTACCCGACCCTCTAGTGAGGGACTCGGTGAACAATGTAGTGAAACTGTGCACGAATACATACCCGGCCCGGGACTCGGTGAATGATACAATAACAGTATGCACGAGTAGAATATCATGAGCAACCATATACCACTACATCATCATCTGAGACTCAATAGAATCAGTGGACTAACCAACACTCAAATATCAAGACAATAGTCATGGTAAGTATGGATGTCAATAAGAACTATATCAAATAGAGCCTCAGGAATTAAACGTCATGTGCCAAGATAATGCAAAACAGCTATTGGAAGTCAAGGACATTAATCATTATATAGTCTTTAAGAATAAGAACTTTTACACATCAGCTACTATCCAACATATAGAGGACTCGAGGGAAACTCAATCACTTAAGAGTTCTAACCTCAAGAATTGAATAAGAATCATGAATCACATTCGGAACTTATGAATAGAGTTACCCCAAAGTTCATATCATTCATCACTTACATCTAAGACATGCCAAAAGAAAGAAGGGACAGCTTTACATACCTGTTAGCGACTATTCGTAACCTGCTCGTCTCGTCGCTCTTTTAGCCTATTTAATGTAAAAGTAACGTTATCGTTAGTAACTATATTTTCTAGCCCACAAGTCTATAGCCCATTTCTTATAGAACCTATATTTCAGCTTATATATTCTCATTTAGGGTTTTTGTTAGTTAGGGACTTAACGAAAATCGGGCAGCATTTCCCCTATATATTCGCCTAACCCGAATTTCTATTTGTCCTCCTGTCAACACAGAAATACCAACAACAACAATATATATAATAAATTCTCCCAATTCAGCCCATAACAATTCTAACAAGCCAATAACCTTTCTTAATCCATTTCAACCCACAATTTTGCATAACAACGATTTTATGCAATTTTCTTCTTCCAATTTCGTCCAATACAATTTTAATAACTCCATTACACTACTATTAAGAAAATTACACCATAAAACAAGAAAATCTTACCACAATTTCCTCGGAGAAATTTGTACGCTCAATTGTTTCAATTTTGCAATTTCTTCTTCTCCAACTTAAAATCAAATGTTGGTATCACTTCCTTGGATTTGTATTGCACTTGAAATTGATCCAAAATATTCAAAAATCAAATGTTTTCCTCACCACCATGGCTGGCCGTGAGCAGCCATGGTTGATCTCCCCTTTTCCTTTTTTTTTTTGTGCAACTTTGTTTTCTTTGTTCTTGATTTTTTTTCTAATGAATTGTTACAATTGATGACTTAAGAGTCATCTTGCAATCATATATGCCTTCCCCTTGATTCCTACACATGCCTCCTTATGTGTCACCATGTCCCTTTTTTTTTTTTTTTTAATTCGGTGGGACCCACACGGGTAATTAAATCTAATTAGTTTAATTATTCTAGTTGATTACTAGTTCCTACATAATTATCTAATAAAAATTAATTAATTCCTAATCTCCAATAATATTTTTATACTAAATAAAATTTATATTTTAATTAAAATTGAAAATTTAAAGATTTCTATTTCATGTCTGAAAATGATCCCGCCTTTAACTCGAGTCGATTTGCTTGCGAATAGTTCGACGTATAAATATACGGGGTATAACATCCTTCCCCCCTTTAGAACATTCGCCCTCGAATGTTAAACTGGTCCTGAACTCCCAATACCTCCTCAAATGTTCTCTTATTTAAGTATGCCCTTCACAGACCTCTTCTCTTTGTCGATTCGTTATAATTCACTATAGCATAGTTCAGATCTCTACATAGTCATTCCCGTAATATCTCCTCCTTCTGTTGCTTGTCAAGGTAATTGTTTTACATCTTTGTCTTTGCTCCCCTCGTTATTTCGCAGTTGGTTGTCAGTAGTGTTTCAAGTTGTTCTGCTGAAGTTGTTACTGTCTCTCTTATCTACTTACTGTTCAGTTGTACTGTCGTCAATTAATTCGGGCTTGTACTCATGGTGCATGTAGTCATGATTCGATTCATCCCCCCCCCCCCCCCCTTTTTTTATTATACTTACTCCTTTAAGATGATGTATCATACACTTCAGCTTACCTTCTTATCTTTAACCACGATCTTGTAACGTGCAGATATCCTTCTTCGATTCATTAGACTTCAATATCTCTGGAGTATGGCATGCCTCTGGTAACCTGTAGACCCTTCGCGGGTTCTACGAGTAAAACGAAATTTCCCAGAGGATAATATCTTTGTACTCCAATATCCTTGCTTCACTCCGCTGTGACAGTCCGTATTCTGGAATCCTCAGCATCATGTGTCACTTTCTGACTTTCTTTTAAAGGTCTTTAACTATCACTTGTTTCTATTTCTTGATCTCGATCTTTAGGGTTGGCTATCAAATAGCGCTAGGGTCCCCTTATTTTATGACCTTATTGTCATCCAGTAACCAGTAACCCGCTTGTTCTGATTGTCTCGGTTAAATCATTACGTAATTTCCTTTACCCTAACTGGCAATGCTTTAGGCATATTATCTCATATCATTTCTCTATTTCTGATTCAAACTCTTCTATTGCCCCTTTACTCAAATTTGCACTTAGTTCTCCTATCACGCATCCTATTGCAATCTTTTATAAGAGTATGCATAGATGCTCAAATTAGCCTAGAAAATAACTTAGCGTCATTTCACTAGTCTTTATGTTTTACCTTGCATTCTTCTCTTGTACCTTTCAATTGATGTCAAGGCTCAACTATGGCTTTTGCCCTCTGTACTAATTATCTCCCTGTAGATTTGCCTTAAACCATCTTATACCTTTCGTTGATGTATCCAAAATATCGCAACCACATTGTTGTTACTGAATTCTTACTCTTCTTATCAGGTACTCACTTGGTCTCATTCTTAGTATACAAATAGGCGTAGCTTGCATAACTACTTTTGTACAATTCGTACAAAGTGCATCCAATTTTAGTCATAGTCTATTCTTCCCCTGGTTTATTCTGCTCTACATATCTTATTGTACTATCACTCACTTGCTGTCTATTTTGCCATACTCCTTCCCATACCTCTATTCACCATTTGGTTTTCTCATATCCTACTATAGGAGAGATTTCCTATCCTTTCCCCTTCACTACTTATATGTCACAATATCATTAGCCAATAACTCCGTTGTCAACAACTTAACCTCTAATCCAGTATAGCCTTGCTATCCTTTATAATATCTTTTAAGTTACTCGTTACCATTCTCTTGTCGTATTCTTCCTTTTTATAAGCATCCACCTTCTGATATCATATTATCCAAGATCTTTACCAATAATTCTCAGCGCTGTCTCAATTACCATCCTGACTTCTATCCGTTTATTGCTGGCTTTCAAATCTTACTAACTTGTTTCAGCAAGGGATTTCACTTGAAGTTTAAGTGTTCACATTAAACGTGTTACCGTGTCAGTTAATTTCACCTTGCACTTGCATTTCTCTCATCCGCTTCCCCCTTTTTGGGTGTACTCACATCATTACCTACCTGTATTCCGCTCTATGCCTCCATTTCCAATTTTCAAACTCCTACGATTCCTTTTCCAATACATTTGGTTTACTGAGTCATGTCCATGTCCTTCCTTTGTCATCTATAACTTAGATTACTCATGTATGAAACTCCAACACAATCGCGAGGCGATGAGAACTCTCGATATATAGCACAAAATATTATCTGATGGTTGGTACTCGAGTAATATAATTAATGTAGCAATTTATCCGAAGCCACATTCCATTCATTCCAATAAGTAATTAGCTAGTGCTTATAATCGTTTCAAATTCTCCATTGGTAGCACTTATATTCTGATGGTAAGTGTTCCAAGCTTTCTTATAACACTTTCTTTATCCCAACAGATATCACTTGTTTCCTCTAATAAACTTGTCATACATCAGTTGTTTCACAAATCCACAATCCTTGTCCTTTAAGGATTTCACCATTTCCGAGGTGAAGTCACATACACGCAGTACTCCTTCATGCCTCATACTCTTTCATTCTTGTTGTACCCCAATGCTAACTTCTAAATTACTCAAAATCATATCAAAGTCGTCTTAATAGTGGTCTTGTCTTATCATCTTCTCGTCGTACTACATCTTTAAGTCCATAGCTATATGTTTTCCTGTTTTATTTCATACTCGAACTCAATTATTTACGTCCGTCTTAAGTGCTTCCTTTAATATTCTTTTCATTTCTCCAGTCTATGTCCACCTTTTATTTTTGTTCACGAGGAATCTCATACTACTCCTGTATCCTTCAGAAGAACAATACTTCTACACAACCCCTTTCTCATTTTCAAAGTATATTCGGTTCATTCCTATTTGTTCTTATCATACCTGTCACGACCCAGCCCCGTGGGCCGCGACTGGCACCCTACCTGGGTACCCAGACCAAATCGCATATTCATATACCGAATCAAAGCTTATTTCAGAATTTCATATAAGTCATATCAAACATAGTTTATATCAAAATATGTCTTAAGCGGTCGCACAAGTCAAAATGTCATATCGAATCCAAACTGAGCGGCGGAATAGACATCGCCGGTCAAAAGTGCAAATATAAGCATAAGGGCCATTTAGGGCCATCATAACCAACGGACCGCTTTAAGACTGGAAAAACAAAACCGACAAACATACATTGGACCCTCGCCCCACATATATGACTACAGGCCTCTACGAACTCAAAACAAAGACATATGGCGAGACAGGGCCCCGCCGTACCCAAATAGTCAAATGTACAGAATATACATAGCAAAAGAGAGTCTGTACCAAAAGTGGACTCCGAGTCAAGAAGGAGTACTCCGAAGTAGCAAAGAGTGAAGCCTACAGTGGAGGATCACCAATATCTGCACCTGCGGGCATGAAACGCAGCCCCCGAAGAAAGGGGGTCAGTACGAAATATGTACTGAGTATGTAAAGCACGGAGTACAGAAATATGGATCAAAACTGAAAGCAAATCAGATAACAAAGTGGGGTACAAATCGGGATGTCAAAATTCGTATCAAAATCATATACGTATACATAATGCAAACGAAATCATGCAAACGCTTAGGAACGTGGTCACCACTCCGACGCTGGCGCCACACACAGCATAACACCAGAAGGTTTCAAATCTCCGTATCTCCGAACACAAACACAAACATAGGTGAGCGTATCGCATCACGAGCCATATCACAACATAACTCCAAACGGAACCCGGCCCTATGGCGAAGCCTCGGGAACCGTAACACAGCATACGGCCGAATTATCGTAAGGCGCACGAATCATAACCGGCCTGGGAACCGGTGAACGAAGTCATAATAAGGCACGAGCGGAGTCGTGAGCAAACAAATGCAAATCATACTTCAAAATAGTCTTTCAAAACATAATAGTTTTACAAATCGTTCCATAGCACAAAATAAGCGAATACTTAGTCGATACAAAGATCCGTTTCACAAAAGTTTCCAAAATGGTACGTATGGCTAAAAACGTAAATTAGCATATCATAATATTCAAAATATATCTCATAGGAGGGAGTTCCAAAATCGAAAGTATCATATCAAACTTTATTCACAAAGATAGCCCAATAAGACAAATAGGGCGTCTCGGGGTTAGCGGGCCCACCTCGAGTCAAATTGAGGTGGCGAACATAATTTACGAACATTTAGGGGCCAAAAGGTCATACATAATCATTTCTAAGTTACCCGACCACATTTCGATAGGTTTCGGACGATTGGTGGCATCCTAGCCAAAATAGAGCCCTTAGGCTTCAATTGAATTGAATGAATAGTAACGTTTCTGTGGGTCGGGTTTCGAGGAGCAGAAATGCTCCGGAAGTTCCAATATTCGCCTATCACACTAAGACATGCCAAATGAAGAAGTGGGAAGCTTTACATACCTTACAGACGTCGTATGCTCTCCCAAAAGTCAAGTCCCGTTTCGTCTGAAATCTGCAAATGGTCAAAGTTACCAATTGAGATTCTTAGGCTTAAAAATGCCATTAACTTCATTTTTGTCTACCGAAATTTCGGCAGCATTTCCCCTATAAATCTAACACCCCCGAGACTTAGCTCGGCTCAAAATGCATCAACAACAACAACCCAAACATCATCAAACAATATAAACCATATTCAAACTTCAAAAGTCTACCTTACTACGCAAGTTGGAAATCTTTCATTCAAACTTCAAAATTCCAAATCTATATCCATATTATTGTATTCATTTACTCATTCAAGATTATGCCATCACATTCCAAATACATTCCAAGCCATACACGAAATTGCCCAAAATCCATTACTTTCCATAATTCTTTCAAAACACCAAAAGTCACGACGAACATTCTAACTTGCGTCGTTTCATTCCGAATTCATTAACATCAACCATAAATCATATTTAAAGTCTTTAGCACCTTAGACATACAATGATATACACAACTACACCAAAGGTATACACTTTCCCATAATGATCCGAAATCCTTTTCCAACGCCAATTCAATTCTTTAAACGTTCATTTACGACATAAAGGTCACAACGACACATTAAACAAGCTAAACAAGATCAATTCACATTACTTTGCACTTCATAAGTGCCACGGCTCCAACACCAAACACACACACACCCACGACTATCTACATACATCAAAGTTACGGGATTCTCGTCTATTCTCAATCCTTAATACATTCATATCAATTCTATAACACAAAAGTGTAAGAATTCTCACCTTTTCTTGAAAACCCGACTTGTCGCAAACGAGGTCCTTGTGCCAAACTAATTATACCCCGTCGGAGAGCGCCTTGAGTACTTCACAACTATGGAGAAACCAAGATTTTTGAGCCACAAACACAAGCTAGGAATTTTTTTTTTCTTTTCTCCTAGTTCGGCCGAGAGCCTTATCTAGGTGTTCTTCATTTTTTTTTTTTTTTTATTTGGTTCCTTGATAATCCAAAGAAGCATATGGATATATATCAACTTAAGGGCACATGCAACTCACATGACCATTAAAATGGTCTTGGGCCATGCCAATATGGCCGGCCACCTTCAAGACTTTGGGCCTCAATTTGTTCAAATATTTCTTGGCCCAATTCATTAAACGTCCCTTTTGTAATTCCCGAAACTAATTTCCGAAATTCCAAATTTACCCTCGGCCTTCCCCGATGTCTTAACATTAATGATTCCACAACCAACATAGTCATATTCACCAAAATCAAAATATTTCCTTATAACACACAAGTCTTATTCATTTCTCGATTTCCAATTATACGAAAGCACGGGACATGACATTCTCCCCCCCTTTATAACATTCGTCCTCGAATGTTGAATCGACCTTATGGGGCGTCATACTGCTCCGGGAGGGTTCTCTTTATAGTTGTTCTTTATTGATTTTCCGAGACGGCTTCTTTACTAACTTTAGGGGGGTAAATTTTTCACATCACTGATTCAAATGCCTTCATAATACATTTTCTCATACCCCACGTAATCACCGAACCATACGCTATATTCTTGTAATGGACGAACGCTTTCCAGACATCATAGTCAATATCATTTTTTTTGTTACACTTCTGAGTTTCTTACCACATCGTCGCAATCTCACTTTACTTCATACCAGACACTTCATGCCAAACAGATTCAGAACTAGGGCCAGACGCGTATAAGCATATCGGACGGATTCATAGTCAACATCAGAGGTACGGAAGTATATCAGACAAATCTGAGATCGGAGTCAGACGTACAAGATCATATCGGTCAGATTCGAAATCAGAATCAAATGTACAGAATTGCATCATACAGAGTCGTGATCAGACAGACCGAAATGTGTCGAACATACGCGTGATCAAAATCAAACGCACAGAAGCATATCAGACGGATTTATATCCAGAGTTAGACATACAGAGGCGTGCCAGACAGAAACGTATCCAGAATCAGACGCACAAATATTCATCAGACGGGAACATAATTGAGCTCAGAAATACAGAGGCGTACTAGACAGAGCCTTATCGGAATCGGGAGTGCAGAAGCACAACAGATAGAATGTCGAATTAGAATCAAATCGCTCCTATTAAGGCTCCAATAATTCATGAGAATTTCCCCGTTATTGGTAAACTTATTAGCCAAGTTGTCACACAAATTTTCTTGCGTCTCGCGTATCGACTCTTTCAAAGATTCCACTTGTTCACACTGCTTATCTTTCATCTTTCCTACCCTCCATACTCATTTTCTTTTTCAGACATCGTCATTCTAAACTGAGTTATAATGTACTTAGGGATTTTCTATCCCTTGACAACTTTCGGATCGTCGCCCCCCGCTTCGCTTCATGTATTCGGTTTAGTAAAACCTTTCGTCTATCACAACATTAGTTGCCGGGTCTCGGCTCTTAACCCACATGGGCACCAAACGAAAATCATATACACACACACACACACACATTTACTACTACCTTACTGGCGAACGTCTCTGACTGTTATTCAAATTCGTTCAATTTCCCAAGCGGTGTTGTACCCTTTTCTTTTTGCCCATTTAGTCTGCCTCGTTCTGCGCGACTCCCGAAAGGGCACTAATTACTCCACACACATTCTATTTACCTTTTGGTTACCCCAAATTTCCATTTATATTTATCGCACTCTCACTTATGAAAAACTTTACATTACTTCCCAGGGGGTCACCCATCCCAGAATTGCTCTGGTTTGAGCACGCTTAACCCCGGAACTTTCATGCATTTTGACGCGTTAGGGCTGATATAATTCCATCAATTGCCCCGCACGACCTTTGTCACGTAATTTTAGGGCCAAACGGTGTCTTAGCAAATTTTTCGGGAAGTTTTTGTAGCGGGTCCCACTCCGACCCAAATAGGTCGTTTGCTCTCCTAGCTATGTGGTTTCTCGTTTTAGCCTGCCAAACTCCCTATATTCGCCCCCCACATGCATAGATAGCCGCCTCGAATATTTTCATTGATTCGGATTCTTACCCTACTTCTACTGACACGCAGAAAGAGAGCATCGCATAAAATACTAGAATACAGACCTATCATTGCACATATTCATTCAGAAAAAGGGTTAGCAATATACCTGGGTCTGCGTCTGGTGATGCCTCTGGGTCACGCCGACCAGTCAAAGCGTATATGCGGTTCGAGGGACCGCTAGAATCTGAACCGCCACCGCGGCCTCGACCGCGTCCTGCCGGTGCTAGCATACCTCGCCCTACCGGGCGTGCAACAGATGGAGCAGATGATGAACCGGCGGCTAACCCTGTCGGCTGAGCCACACTACCAGAACCGCTAGCCAGCGGACAGTCTCTCATAAAGTGGCCCTGACCACCACAAGAAAAACAAGCTCCAATCGCTCGATAGCACTCCCCAGGATGAGACTTCCCGTAATGAGAACAACGGGGCCCGGGTGGTCTGGCCTGGCTGGGACCCCTGGATACCTGTGAACCTACCACCCTGGGGCTCTGACCGGCCCCAGACGGTCCCGCACTATCCAATCGCTTATTAGCAGACTGCGTGTCCCGGCCTAACGGAGGGAAGTATCCACTGGACTGATACTGAGGCTGCCCGCCCCGAGAATCTCCAGAATACCCCGCTGATCTGGCCCTCTTGGGCCGTCTCCCATCATACTCTCTGCTGGGCCGATCTGCTAGGTGCCGGTTCTCCATCCCCTGGGCGTAGGCCTGTAGACGGGCAATGTCCATATCTGTCTGCAATGACACCGCCATACAGCCGTCAATCAGGTAACGATCCAACCCCAGAACATATCTATGCATCCGATCAGACATATCAGCTACCACGGCAGGTGCATACCGGGCCAGGGAATCAAACTCCAAATTATATTCACGAACGCTTTGACCCCTCTGCTGCAAATGTAAAAACCGATCAGCTCGCTCCCGTCATAACTCTGGGGGCAGAAAGTGGCGGGTGAATGCTGTCACAAACTGATCCTAAGTGGCTGGAGGGGCACCCTCTCCCCTAGACAACTCCCAAGTCTCGTACCAGTGGGTAGCAACATCTCGAAGTCTGTGCGAAGCCAGCTCGACCGACTCGGTCTCTGAAGCCCTGACTAAGTCCAGTGAGCGCCGCATCCCCCGAATAAAGCCATGGGGGTCCTCGTCGGGCTTAGACCCGAAACACTCTGGAGGGTCACATAATAGAAACTCCCGAACTCTCAGGTTGTCCCGCCTGTCATCGTCATCATCGTCCCTCCGCCCGCGTCTGCGAGCCTGACCTGCTACTAGTGTAGTCCGCAACTGTACAGCCTCCCTCAGGGTCCTATCCTCCGCCCCTGGCTGAAGAGCTGGAGCCTCAGGAGCGGGTACACGGACCTCTGGAGCTGCTGAAGGTCCTGCTCCAGGCTGTACTAGTGGGGGTGTAGCATACCCCTCAGAATGAGGCACAACCTCGGGCAAATCATAGACACGATCCCGGGTAGATCGCTGTGCCTGACTGGTCTCTCCCATCCTCGCTTTGCCCTTCTGGGCCGCCGTTGCCTTCTTCGGAGGCATCACTGCAAACACAATAACGGGCCAGATCAGAATGACCCTAATAGCACAGCTCTATCGCATGATCTAAGATTCCAAAGAAAGTAACATCCTAAATGCCCTGTAGCTTCCTGTTTATAGATGTGGTGCACAACACATCGATAAACAAGACTCTACGAGACACGGCCTGTAGACATTCCGAGGACAAACTGCTCTGATACCACTTTTGTCACGACCCAGCCGCGTGGGCCGCGACTGGCACCCTACCTGGGTACCCAGACCAAATCGCATATTCATATACCGAATCAAAGCTTATTTCAGAATTTCATATAAGTCATATCAAACATAGTTTATATCAAAATATGTCTTAAGCGGTCGTACAAGTCAAAATGTCATATCGAATCCAAACTGAGCGGCGGAATAGACATCGCCGGTCAAAAGTGCAAATATAAGCATAAGGGCCATTTAGGGCCATCATAACCAACGGACCGCTTTAAGACCGGAAAAAACAAAACCGACAAACATACATTGGACCCTCGCCCCACATATATGACTACAGGCCTCTACGAACTCAAAACAAAGACATATGGCGAGACAGGGCCCCGCCGTACCCAAATAGTCAAATGTACGGAATATACATAGCAAAAGAGAGTCTGTACCAAAAGTGGACTCCGAGTCAAGAAGGAGTACTCCGAAGTAGCAAAGAGTGAAGCCTACAGTGGAGGATCACCAATATCTGCACCTGCGGGCATGAAACGCATCCCCCGAAGAAAGGGGGTCAGTACGAAATATGTACTGAGTATGTAAAGCACGGAGTACAGAAATATGGATCAAAACTGAAAGCAAATCAGATAACAAAGTGGAGTACAAATCGGGATGTCAAAATCCGTATCAAAATCATATACGTATACCTAATGCAAACGAAATCATGCAAACGCTTAAGAACGTGGTCGCCACTCCGACGCTGGCGCCACACAGAGCATAACACCAGAAGGTTTCAAATCTCCGTATCTCCAAACACAAACACAAACATAGGTGAGCGTATCGCATCACGAGCCATATCACAGCATAAATCCAAACGGAACCCGGCCCTATGGCGAAGCCTCGGGAATCGTAACACAACATACGGCCGAATTATCGTAAGGCGCACGAATCATAACCGGCCCGGGAACCGGTGAACGAAGTCATAATAAGGCACGAGCGGAGTCATGAGCAAACAAATGCAAATCATACTTCAAAATAGTCTTTCAAAACATAATAGTTTTACAAATCGTTCCATAGCACAAAATAAGCGAATACTTAGTCGATACAAAGATCCGTTTCACAAAAGTTTCCAAAATGGTACGTATGGCTAAAAACGTAAATTAGCATATCATAATATTCAAAATATATCTCATAGGAGGGAGTTCCAAAATCGAAAGTATCATATCAAACTTTATTCACAAAGATAGCCCAATAAGACAAATAGGGCGTCTCGGGGTTAGCGGGCCCACCTCGAGTCAAATTGAGGTGGCGAACATAATTTACGAACATTTAGGGGCCAAAAGGTCATACATAATCATTTCTAAGTTACCCGACCACATTTCGATAGGTTTCGGACGATTGGTGGCATCCTAGCCAAAATAGAGCCCTTAGGCTTCAATTGAATTGAATGAATAGTAACGTTTCTGTGGGTCGGGTTTCGAGGAGCAGAAATGCTCCGGAAGTTCCAATATTCGCCTATCACACTAAGACATGCCAAATGAAGAAGTGGGAAGCTTTACATACCTTACAGACGTCGTATGCTCTCCCAAAAGTCAAGTCCCGTTTCGTCTGAAATCTGCAAATGGTCAAAGTTACCAATTGAGATTCTTAGGCTTAAAAATGCCATTAACTTCATTTTTGTCTACCGAAATTTCGGCAGCATTTCCCCTATAAATCTAACACCCCCGAGACTTAGCTCGGCTCAAAATGCATCAACAACAACAACCCAAACATCATCAAACAATATAAACCATATTCAAACTTCAAAAGTCTACCTTACTACGCAAGTTGGAAATCTTTCATTCAAACTTCAAAATTCCAAATCTATATCCATATTATTGTATTCATTTACTCATTCAAGATTATGCCATCCCATTCCAAATACATTCCAAGCCATACACGAAATTTCCCAAAATCCATTACTTTCCATAATTCTTTCAAAACACCAAAAGTCACGACGAACATTCTAACTTGCGTCGTTTCATTCCGAATTCATTAACATCAACCATAAATCATATTTAAAGTCTTTAGCACCTTAGACATACAATGATATACACAACTACACCAAAGGTATACACTTTCCCGTAATGATCCGAAATCCTTTTCCAACGCCAATTCAATTCTTTAAACGTTCATTTACGACATAAAGGTCACAACGACACATTAAACAAGCTAAACAAGATCAATTCACATTACTTTGCACTTCATAAGTACCACGGCTCCAACACCAAACACACACACACCCACGGCTATCTACATACATCAAAGTTACGGGATTCTCGTCTATTCTCAATCCTTAACACATTCATATCAATTCTATAACACAAAAGTGTAAGAATTCTCACCTTTTCTTGAAAACCCGACTTGTCGCAAACGAGGTCCTTGTGCCAAACTAATTATACCCCGTCGGAGAGCGCCTTGAGTACTTCACAACTATGGAGAAACCAAGATTTTTGAGCCACAAGCACAAGATAGGAATTTTTTTTTCTTTTCTCCTAGTTCGGCCGAGAGCCTTATCTAGGTGTTCTTCATTTTTTTTTTGTTTTGATTTGGTTCCTTGATAATCCAAAGAAGCATATGGATATATATCAACTTAAGGGCACATGCAACTCACATGACCATTAAAATGGTCTTGGGCCATGCCAATATGGCCGACCACCTTCAAGACTTTGGGCCTCAATTTGTTCAAATTTTTCTTGGCCCAATTCATTAAACGTCCCGTTTTGTAATTCCCGAAACTAATTTCCGAAATTCCAAATTTACCCTCGGCCTTCCCCGATGTCTTAACATTAATGATTCCACAACCAACATAGTCATATTCACCAAAATCAAAATATTTCCTTATAACACACAAGTCTTATTTATTTCTCGATTTCCAATTATACGAAAGCACGGGACATGACAATACCAGTCATTTTTGGCATTCATTCTGTCCCGTTGCTCATCGTCCTTTAGTTTGGGCTTTCACAATTCTGTCGCTTATTTTACTCGTTTTCTTAGCTATACACGTCATAACGCATCGCTATACCGTAATCCCACTCACTTTCTTCTCATCTTCCTCTTTCTATTAACTCCTCCTCTTCTTGTGCTCGCTTTCACTTTCGTTACCACTTGACTTTTATTCTGAACTTTTCCTATAGAACTTTGTAAGTCTTTCTTACTCGTTCTACATTTGCTTTTCCGTTTCACACCAATCACATAGTATCATATCCTTTAGTTACTTCCTTGCTAGGCTTTACTCATTTCCACAACAATCCTTGTGGTATTCACATTAAATCCTGTTCATAATCCATCCTGTAACGTAATACTTCTTAACCTTATTCACGATTCTTACTATGTTTTAATTACACTCTGTGGACTAGGCGTACTTAACCCTTCACCCTTTCTGATCAATCTTATCCTTAATATCTCATAAGCTGTCTTATCAATACCTTCGTAATTTGTTGTCATAACTCTTCCTCCTCCGTACTTTTATCTCAATCATACTACTACTCCTTTTAACTGTAAACTCGTCGTAATTTATCCCTACTTACCGGTTCACTCGATACCCCAATAAAATGTTTTGTTAAGAGTTGCCACCTTTTTTCTAAATCATCCCTTATTATCACAAGCCCTTTTGAATCATCCTAGCATTTCATCAATAACATATGGAACACATGATCCATGATAGCCCACGAGTTTAAGTTTTCCTTCTACAAATTCCATCCCCAATTAGTTGATTAAGAACTAATAAAATGTTACTATGGAGCATTCTCCAACCACCATCAGAAGAAAACTAGAATCCGACAAGCACCACAGGACTTCTTAGTGCTTGATTCACATGGTTCACCTCCTGGTTTATTCTTGAGTCGTGAACGAATTATTTAGTTCATAAACTACTTGTTGTATGATTTGTACTCTTCCAATAAATTAAAATTTAATTGCCAGACATTTTTGCCCTTCAACGTGAGCCTTTTTCTAAGGCACAATGTGGTGGGAAGGTATTCTGGTCCGTCCAAATGAATTCCAAACTTTACTGCTCATATATGCTTCTTCGAAATAAAATTTACCAAATAAGGATGATGCTTCTTACGAATGACATGGAGGGTATATCTTAAGCTTTAATCCAACATGATAAATTTACCCTATCGGTATCAACTTTCAGGACATATTATGGACTTACATCTCATTCTTTCCTTTTTCTATTCCTTGGAAATTTTGGGCAGAGTTTCCTCTATATTTCTCACTATCCCAAAACCTGCACGCAGGAAATACCAACAATGCCTCACAGGGCCAACATATATACGTATATATCATATCACATCATAGCCACAAAGGGCTCCCAATTTCCAGAAAAAGTATAAAGGTGTCGGAACTTACCTCACATGTCGCACCTCGAGACGTACCTGATCCTTTAACGATCTATCCTGTTATATCTTCCTATCTACCTTCCCTTTCATTCTTCCACTTTACGTTTCAATCATACTTCAATATTCTTACCTTATCCGACATGCATCTTTCGCATCGTTGCTTACCTGTGTACTTTGTAACTTCCAATATCATCAGTCGCTTTCTTCTGTCGATGTCGTTCTTCAGCTGAAATCAAAGGTTAGTAAAAGGAATTTCGTTTCCTATGGCTGGTCTCTATCGTACGATCTTAGATATGAAAGAAAGGTAACATCCAAAATGTCCTGTAGCTCTCTGTTTATAGATGTGGTGCATAACACACCGATAAACAAGACTCTACTAGACACGGTCTGTAGACACTCCGAGGACGAACTGCTCTGACACCACTTTTGTCACGACCCAACCCCGTGGGCCGTGACTGGTGCCCGATCTGGACACCCGTATACGTACCGATTAAATATAATCAAACTGAATCTATGAACAATACGGAAACTTGCAAAAAAACTCCAACGGTTCATAACGTCATCATATATGTATAGTCAGATAGACTGTCTCCTGAGGAGTCACAACTGATCAAATCATAAAATCATACGCAAGCCGACAAGGCTGCCACTACACATCAATATCATATCATATGCAAGCCGACAAGGCTGCCATCACAGACGGACATTTCCATCGCACATCGTTTAAACACAATTGAACATAACTTATACACAACCCACACATATGTCTACAGACCTCTAAGAGTACTAACAGTGAAATATACACAACCCACACATATGTCATCTGTACCAAAACTCTAAACTCCGGAACAACGGAGATCTCTAAGACAGCTGAGTAGAAGTCCTATGCTGAAGGGTCACCAAACCGACTATCTGTACCTGCGGGCATGAAACGCAGCCCCCCAAAGAAAGGGGGTCAGTACGGAATATGTACTGAGTATGAAAAGCATGAAATACAATAAGGAAGATCATAACGGAAGTAGAGATTCCAGGAGACAAGTATGATAATCAAGAAATCACTGTACCTGTGCCTTACGAAACAAAATCATGCATATCATTATCATATACCGTACCCGGCCCATTATGGGACTCGGTGAATAAAATCATATCATCATATACATATACCGTACCCAGCCCTCTAGTGAGGGACTCGGTGAATAAAGTCGTGTACACGTATACCGTACATGGCCCATCATGGGACTCGGTGCCATAATCCATCGTATCATCACATCATCATATCATCATATCATCATATAACGTACCCGGCCCTCTAGTGAGGGACTCGGTGAACAATGTAGTGAAACTGTGCACGAATACATACCCGGCCCGGGACTCGATGAATGATGCAATAACAGTATGCACGAGTAGAATATCATGAGCAACCATATACCACTACATCATCATCTGAGACTCAATAGAATCAGTGGACTAACCAACACTCAAATATCAAGACAATAGTCATGGTAAGTATGGATGTCAATAAGAACTATATCAAATAGAGCCTCAGGAATTAAACGTCATGTGCCAAGATAATGCAAAACAGCTATTGGAAGTCAAGGACATTAATCATTATATATTCTTTAAGAATAAGAACTTTTACACATCAACTACCATCCAACATATAGAGGACTCGAGGGAAACTCAATCACTTAAGAGTTCTAACCTCAAGAAGTGAATAAGAATCATGAATCACATTCGGAACTTATGAATAGAGTTACCCCAAAGATCATATCATTCATCACTTACATCTAAGACATGCCAAAAGAAAGAAGGGACAGCTTTACATACCTGTTAGCGACTATTCGTAACCTGCTCGTCTCGTCGCTCTTTTAGCCTATTTAATATAAGAGTAATGTTATCATTAGTAACTATATTTTCTAGCCCACAAGTCTATAGCCCATTTCTTATAGAACCTATATTTCAGCTTATATATTCTCATTTAGGGTTTTTGTTAGTTAGGGACTTAACGAAAATCGGGCAGCATTTCCCCTATATATTCGCCTAACCCGAATTTCTAATTGTCCTCCTGTCAACACAGAAATACCAACAACAACAATATATATAATAAATTCTCCCAATTCAGCCCATAACAATTCTAACAACCCAATAACTTTTCTTAATCCATTTCAACCCACAATTTCGCATAACAACGATTTAATGCAATTTTCTTCTTCCAATTTCGTCCAATCCAATTTTAATAACTCCATTACACTACTATTAACACAATTACACCATAAAACAAGAAAATCTTACCACAATTTCCTCGGAGAAATTTGTACGCTCAATTGTTTCAATTTTGCAATTTCTTCTTCTCCAACTTAAAATCAAATGTTGCTATCACTTCCTTAGATTTGTATTGCACTTGAAATTTATCCAAAATATTCAAAAATCAATTTTTTTCCGCACCACCATGGCTGGCCGTGAGCAGCCATGGTTGATCTCCCTTTTTCCTTTTTTTTTTTTGTTCAACTTTGTTTTCTTTGTTCTTGATTTTTTTCTAATGAATTGTTACAATTGATGACTTAAGAGTCATCTTGAAATCATATATTCCTTCCCCTTGGTGCCTATACGTGCCTCCTTATGTGTCACCATGTCCCTTTTTTTTAATCGGGTGGGACCCACACGGGTAATTAAATCTAATTAGTTTAATTATTCTAGTTGATTACTAATTCCTACATAATTATCTAATCACAATTAATTAATTCTTAATCTCCAATAATATTTTTATACTAAATAAAATTTATAAACAATTTATATTTTAATTAAAATTGAAAATTTAAAGATTTCTATTTCGTGTCCGAAAATGATCCCGTCTTTAACTCGAGTCGATTTGCTTGCGAATAGTTCGACGTATAAATATACGGGGTATAACAATATTTCCTTTATGTCATTGTTCTATTTCTTTGTTTATGCCTCTCATACTCAGTACAATGTTCGTACTGACGTCCGTTTTCTTTGGACGCTGTATTCATGCCCACAGGTAGACAGGGAGGAGAGCTCGACCCAGACCAGCAGTAGCCATCAGCTGATTGAAAGCACTCCTTTGTTCGGAGGTGCTTACGACGATTCTTTTGTGTATATGTATTTTGGGCATGATGGGGTCCTGTCCCGTCCTTATGCTTAGCACTCCAGTAGAGGCTCGTAGATGGGCAGTGTGGGTTAGATGGTCTCACGAGATGCTATTATATGTATATATTATTTTGATGGCCGAGAGGCAAATGTATTTAAAAAGTATTTATGTTTCCATGTAAAATATGATTTTCATACAATTTGAGTATAAAGCTGATAAAAGACCATTAAATGAGCAAGATAAGTAGTAGCACAAGTGGTGCTCGGTGGCTAGCCCCGGGTACTCGTCATGGCCCCTAGCTGGGTCGTGACACTTATAACCCTCCTTTCAGCCGATTTACAACTATTATTGACCTTTCATTCTTCTGTTTACTCTTGTGTATCTTACTGATCATAGAAAACATATATATACTACCCACCTATACACACTTAACCAACAAGCCTCACAGGACAACAATCAAAACATATCAACATGCCTCACAGGGCCACAATTTTATTACAACACCCTATACATACCTGTACAAATGCTCTTCACAAATAGCATTCTCAATTCGATAAGAAGCATACCTTTCTTACTGCAATCCTTAACCTACAGTACTTACCTCACATAGCAATCATTAATCATCAGAGAACTTACCTTTCTTACGAACAATTCCAATTTCACAATCATAGCTTCACCTTACAATCACTTAGTCAAAATTCAAATCTTAAAGTTAGAGGCAAGGATTCAAGGCCTATAACACAGCTCTATAGCACAATCTATGATCTGAATGAAGGGAAACCATCCTAGATGCCCTGTAGCCTCCTGTTCATAAGTATGGTTGACAACACACCCATGAACAAGACTCTACCTGGCAGGACTTTGCAGACAACCCCTAGAACGAACAACTCTGATACCACTTTGTCACACCCTAACAATGGTAGGGCATGACGGGCACCCAACTCTCATCAGAGTCGAGCGAACCCTTAGACATTCGCTCTATCAAAACCTGTCATTTCAAAAACTTTTAAAAACATGAAACTTTTCCAAAAAGAAATCATTATCTTTGTAACGATTATGAAAACTTTCAATCAACTAAGTACTTTAAACCAATTGAAATCATCTAAAATACATACCGTTTTAAAATCCACAAATGACTCAATTGACATCACCTTTGTTGACATCTCGACAAATATACCATAGGACACTGTCTGCAGAAGTCTCTAAGAAGTGAACTGAACATTATGAGTCAGGATAGGGCCCTGACATACCCATAATCATACATATCAATACATGACTCAGCACAGCTCCAAAATGAGGTGGAACTAGCCAATCCCAGTTGACGTCCAAGCATCCTAGCTATACACTTAACTTGCCAAACAATCTGGGGCTGCGGGCATGAACGCAGTGTCCCCAGGCAAAAGGACGTCAGTACGGACAATGTACTGAGTATGTAAGGTGGTAACAAATCATAATCATAATTTGATTTAGGAGAGAAGAAATCACAATCTAACTCAATACTTGCAGCCTTCGCTGGAAGAAACATAAATGTGCACACGAAGTCTCAAAACAATCTTTAAGTAAATAATGCAATCCAACACACATGCCGCTTCCGACATGTTAACCGAATGATCCCTTCGGACAGCCGCTTCCGGCTAGTATCACAATAGTCCCTTCGGACGGCCGCTTCCGGCATAATAATAATGGCCCCTTCGGGCAGCCGCTTCCGGCATAATAATGATGGCCCCTTCGGGCAGCCGCTTCCGGCTTAATAATGATGGCCCCTTCGGGAAGTCTCTTCCGGCTTAATAATGATGGCCCCTTCGGGCAGCCGCTTCCGGCATAATATCACCATCATATCAACACAAACTCAATCCACAAATATCAATTTCAATTCATATCACAAGTCACTAATCAATTCATCACAATCCAGGTATTAGCCATAGCCTTTATAAGAAGTTATCAAATTTGTATTTCACTAGACTTAGGAGGGCATACTTCCAGGTTTGAAGGTAAAATTGTTATGAAATTCTTACTACTTATATTCTACTCAATTTCATCTTATTGCCTTACCCAAAGAATAAATGATCATATCAATACAAAGGGATGATACTATGGAATGTAGACATAAATCGTAAATGAAATAAAGTAGTAAAATCTCGCACCCCCTTCGGAGTGGTTTTGAAAATCAAACATTATGTTTCCTTTAGTATAAAACTAATTTCCTCGA
This sequence comes from Lycium barbarum, assembly GCF_019175385.1. Taxonomy (NCBI): domain Eukaryota; kingdom Viridiplantae; phylum Streptophyta; class Magnoliopsida; order Solanales; family Solanaceae; genus Lycium; species Lycium barbarum. Next base: position 70,341,430 of record NC_083346.1, read on the forward strand.
AATCATTAGTAAAACCATATACACAACTCAACTTGGCACCTTATGGGTGTTCCCTTGGGAACAGAATAGGAGTACAATATCAATAAGCCATCGCAAGAAACATTTAGACCTTACTCGTCTAAGAATGGAATTATATGGAGTACATATAGAATGAATAGCAACAAGAATCATGCCAAAGGAAGAAAGGTTTGCCTTACATACCTTTGCCGCTTTCCAGCTAACCACAGCCCATCTTCGGGTCATGCTAATCTATCCACAATACCAATTTACCAACAATCAATCCAATATATATCCTTATAATCAATCCCTTAAACTTATCTTTATTTCTAACGGAATTTCGACAGCATTTTCTTTATAAACTCGACAACCCCAAGAATCCAATTCAACTAAATTAACAACAACAAGAACCATCTCATATAAGCCTTTTTAAACTCAAAGTATCAACTCCCAAGGATATACACCAAAACGGCCTGGTATACGCTTTGTATACGATATCTTCATACACTTTATTCTCTCAAATTCAAGAACAACAACTTATCAACAACATCAACAACAATATCAACAATTATTTTATATCAATATGCAACTAATCCTATCCATTTAATCATACCAAAACAACCCCCAAGTCATTTGATATCCAAAAATTATAACCCAACTTTCAATGTCATTTTCTTTATTCTAACCCGTCAAATCTATCAATGATCAGGGTAAGAACATCATTAAAATCTTAAACATACCTTATATGATCAACCACCACGAAAACAACATCCCCCAAGTTCAATTTTTAGCTTAAAACGACGGCAACAACTTGTACTACACTTTACTCTTCACGAGCCTCGGAATTCGGGACCTCGAACATGATCAATTCTCCACTTTCTCTCTCTAACTCTCCTCTCTCTCTATCTAAAATATTCTGGACCTTTGGTATGAAAATGAGGCATATAAGGCTGAAAATTTCCCTTAAATAGCAAGGGAAGTGGGCCTGACCCGACTTGGAATCGGGGTGGGCCGAGCCCACTGCCTAGCCTGACCTTTCTGCCTTAAAACGTCCATAACTTTTTATCCCTATGTCACATGTAGGCCCACGACCCATGGTTGGAAAGGTATTTCAATTATCTACAACTTTCATTTTAGGAGTCTTCCCAAATAATGATGGGGTTATGGCCTCCCGAAGTCAGATCACCCGAAAACGTAACTTAAAAACATCTTTTTGGAGGGCTTCCACTTTGATTTGGCTCAAGGGTCCTTCTTGAGTTGTGTTTAACTTCACATATACTATCCATATAACTTGTCATATGTCCTTTATAAAATCTCGACATGTGGACCCCACCTCAGCTTACGATTACGAGGGCTATATATCTTTTAACGTATTATACCAATCATATTGTACGAATTCCAAATATCAAACTCATGCTATCCTCATGCTAATACAGTAGAATTTCATCATTTATACGTGTAATATTTGCTCCTCCTTGACCTCACATTAAGCCGTCTGCAGCCTTAGTAACATGAAATTTTCATGGGCGTAACATCCTTCCCCTCTTAGAAACATTCGTCCTCGAATGTTAAATGAAGGCTAATACTCGTATCCAATTCCTATGCTTATTAATATCACTCAACCCTTCATAATTCCTAAAGTCCTTTTCAATACTTATCTTTCCTCTATAAGCTTCAACTTCCCTTAACCTCATTGATGCTTTCAGTTATATTGATTTCTATAAGGGACACATTACTCCCTTTCCTCAGACACATGTAATCATGTTTCTTTCTCTTCCTTGTTTCATTCTTTACTCGTTTAAGCTTACTCTTTTTTATACTAACTCACCTCTCAAATGACTCCTTGCTTATCATTTCTTCCCCTCTTAAGTCTTTTCTCATAATCTTATCACATTATTCGAATCACATTAATCTTAGTTCATCAACCTTACTTCTAATCCCCGAGAGAACTTAACTTAACCCACGACTCACTTCTATATCCACGAGTAATCTCAACCTAACTATCAAACTCATTTCAACCAATCTTATAACCCTCCTTTCAGCCGATTTACAACTATTATTAACCTTTCATTATTCTGTTTACTCTTGTGTCTCTTACTGATCATAGAAAACATATATATACTAATCACAATCAATTTTTAACCAAATTTTGGCAGAACCTCCTCTGTAATTTTTACTACCCACCTATACACAGCTAACCAACAAGCCACATAGGGCCACAATTATATTACAACACCCTATACATACCTGTACAAATGCTCTTCACAAATGGCATTCTCAATTCGATAAGAAGCATACCTTTCTTACTGCAATCCTTAACCTACATCACTTACCTCACATAGCAATCATTAATCATCAGAGAACTTACCTTTCTTATGAACAATTCCAATTTCGCAATCATAGCTTCACCTTACAATCACTTAGTCAAAATTCAAATCTTAAAGTTAACGGCAAGGATCCAAGGCCTATAACACAGCTCTATAGCACAATCTATGATCTGAATGAAGGGAAACCATCCTAGATGCCCTGTAGCCTCCTGTTCATAAGTATGGTCGACAACACACCCATGAACAAGACTCTACCTGGCAGGACTTTGCAGACAACCCCTAGAACGAACAGCTCTGATACCACTTTGTCACACCCTAACAATGGTAGGGCTTGACGGGCACCCAACTCTCATCAGAGTCGAGCGAACCCTTAGACATTCGCTCTATCAAAACCTGTCATTTCAAAAACTTTTAAAAACATGAAACTTTTCCAAATAGAAATCATTATCTTTATAACGATTATGAAAACTTTCAATCAAATAAGTATTTTAAACCAATTGAAATCATCTAAAATACATACTGTTTTAAAATCCACAAATGACTCAATTGACATCACTTTGTCGACATCTCGACAAATATACCACAGGACACTGTCTGCAGAAGTCTCTAAGAAGTGAACTGAACATTATGAGTCAGGACAGGGCCCTGACATACCCATAGTCATACATATCGATACATGACTCAGCACAGCTTCAGAATGAGGTGGAGCTTGCCAATCCCAGTTGACGTCCAATTATCCTAGTTATACAATTAACCTGCCAAACAATCTGGGGCTGCGGGCATGAACGCATCGTCCCCAGGCAAAAGGACGTCAGTACGGACAATGTACTGAGTATGTAAGGTGGTAATAAATCATAATCATAATTTGATTTAGGAGAGAAGAAATCACAATCTAACTCAATACTTGTAGCCTTCGCTGGAAGAAACATAAATGTGCACATGAAGTCTCAAAACAATCTTTAAGTAAATAATGCAATCCAACACACATGCCGCTTCCGACATGTTAACCGAATGATCCCTTCGGACAGCCGCTTCCGGCTAGTATAAGAATAGTCCCTTCGGACGGCTGCTTCCGGCATAATAATAATGGCCCCTTCGGGCAGCCGCTTCCGGCTTAATAATGATGGCCCCTTCGGGTAGCCTCTTCCGACTTAATAATGATGGCCCCTTCGGTCAGCCGCTTCCGGCTTAATAATGATGCCCCTTCGGGAAGTCGCTTCCGGCTTAATAATGATGGCCCCTTTGGGAAGCCTCTTCCGGCTTAATATCACCATCATATCAACACAAACTCAATCCACAAATATCATTTTCAATTCATATCATAAGTCACTAATCAATTCATCACAATCCAGTTATTAGCCATAGTCTTTATAAGAAGTTATCAAATTTGTATTTCACTAGACTTAGGAGGACATACTTCCAGGTTTGAAGGTAAAATTGTTATGAAATTCTTACTACTTATATTCTACTCAATTTCATCTTATTTCCTTACCCAAAGAATAAATGATCATATCAATACAAAGGGATGATACTATGGAATGTAGACATAAATCGTAAATGAAATAAAGTAGTAAAATCTCGCACCCCCTTCGGAGTGGTTTTGAAAATAAACTTTATGTTTCCTTTAGTATAAAACTGATTTCCTCGAAATCATTAGTAAAACCATATACACAACTCAACTTGGCACCTTATGGGTGTTCCCTTGGAAAAAGAATAGGAGTACAATATCAATAAGCCATCGCAAGAAACATTTAGACCCTACTCGTCTAAGAATGGAATTATATGGAGTACATATAGAATGAATAGCAACAAGAATCATGCCAAAGGAAGAAAGGTTTGCCTTACATACCTTTGCCGCTTTCCAGCTAACCACAGCCCATCTTCGGTTCATGCTAATCTATCCACAATACCAATTTACCAACAATCAATCCAATATATATCCTTATAATCAATCCCTTAAACTTATCTTTATTTCTAACGGAATTTCAACAACATTTCCTTTATAAACTCGACAACCCTAAGAATCTAATTTAGCTAAATTAACAACAACAAGAACCATCTCATATAAGCCTTTTTAAACTCAAAGTATCAACTCCCAAGGATATACACCAAAACGGCCCGGTATACGCTTTGTATACGATATCTTCATACACTTTATTCTCTCAAATTCAAGAACAACAACTTATCAACAACATCAAAAACAATATCAACAATTATTTTATATCAATATCCAACTAATCCTATCCATTTAATCATTCCAAAACATCCCCCAAGTCATTTGATATCCAAAAATTATAACCGAACTTTCAATGTCATTTTCTCTATTCTAACCGATCAAATCTATCAATGATTAGAGTAAGAACATCATTAAAATCATAAACATACCTTATATGATCAGACACCACGAAAACAACATCCCCCAAGTTCAATTTTTAGCTTAAAACGACGGCAACAACTTGTACTACACTTTACTCTTCACGAGCCTCGGAATTCGGGACCTCGAACATGATCAATTCTCCACTTTGTCTCTCTAACTCTCCTCTCTCTCTATCTAAAATATTCTGGACCTTTGGTATGAAAATAAGGCAGATAAGGCTGAAATTTCCCTTAAATAGCAAGGGAAGTGGGCCTGACCCGACTTGGAATCGAGTTGGGCTGAGCCTACTGCCCAGCCTGACCTTTCTGCCTTAAAACGTCCATAAATTTTTATCCCTATGTCACATGCAGGCCCACGACCCATTTTTGGAAAGTTTATTTCAATTATCTACAACTTTCATTTTAGGAGTCTTCCTAAATTCCCAAATAATGATGGGGTTATGGCCTCTCGAAGTCAGATCACACGAAAACATAACTTAAAAACATCTTTTTGGAGGGCTTCCACTTTGATTTGGCTCAAGGGTCCTTCTTGAGTTGTGTTTAACTTCACATTTACTCTCCATATAACTTGTCATATGTCGTTTATATAATATCGACATGTGGACCCCACCTCAGCTTACGATTACGAGGGCTATATATCTTTTAACGTATTATACCAATCATATTGTACGAATTCCAAATATCAAACTCATGCTATCCTCATGCTAATACAGTAGAATTTCATCCTTTATACTTGTAATATTTGCTCCTCCTTGACCTCACATTAAGCCGTCTGCAGCCTTAGTAACATGAACTTTTCTGGGGCATAACATATATCATATACATAATCGCAGTACATGTATCATTATAGCGCGTACATCATCGTATCGTATAAATAATCATCGTTAACCCGCATCCGGGTAACCATCGTATGCCGCCCACTAGTGGTGATCATGTACGGCCTTCTAGGCGCGGTGGAATCATAAGCAGCCCGCCTTAGCGGTGACATGTTCGGCCATTTAGGCACGGTGGAATCACAAGCAGCCCGCCTTTGCGGTGACATGTTCGGCCTTTTGGGCACAGTGGAATCCTATTGTCATATACCCATCGTAAACTTAACATTTTCATACATTGCATCGGCATATCATAAACTTACATTATTGTACATCTCATAGACATATCATGATTTAGCATCATTATACATTTATCATGAAAATATACATTAGAACTTGAAGGCAACTATGGATATGTCGGGGTGACATAAGGTCGTGAACCCCCAATTCCGTTATGGAGCATTCATGAGCATTCTGCCTCACCTTGAAGGAATTAGCATAGAAGGTGAGTGTGTACAATGAACAATATCAATGGATCATAATAAGAATCATTAGCTTTGTAGAAACATAATATCATGGGCCTTAGACTCTTTAGACTTGGACTCATCATTATCATGCTCGTAACATATCTCTTATCTTGTCTCATATGAAGCTCTTTACAAAGATTGACTCACAGTTTTTGGACGTAGGAAAGTCATGAAGAGATAAAGAATATCATGTCATATGAATCATGCCTTAGAAAGAAGGGACTAGCCTTACATACCACTTTCGTGTAGCTACTCCATCGTTTGATCGTTCTTCTTCGTTGCTCATGTCTTTACCTTCAAGGGAGTTCATACTCATATTAGATAATCTATAACATAAGCGTGTTTGAACTAAGCTAGAAAAATTTGGGCAGCGTCTCCTTTATTTATACTACTTTCTCCATATCATACATCAACTCCCAAACGTTAATAACAACATTCATAATATCATCATCAATAACTTTTATCAAATTCCTTATTATCTAATCCCCACAATTTCCTCTCAAAGTCATCCATAATCATTATCATAGCACAACATTACATTCATTCTCATCTAACATTTCTCTCATGCTCTCAACACCATTCATAACATTTTTATAAGCACAACATATCAAAGATCATGATTCATCTCAAGCTACTACTCAAAAACTGATTATTTTCATCTTTATAACCCATTTTCTATTTCCTTTCATAATCTAAGTCTTCCAACCTCTCAATACCATAAACAACATGGAATGATCACGAAACTTACCTTAGATAGTGTGGGAATGAGCCTTGAGTGGAAATACTTCACTTGAGCCAAAACCCTAGCTTCACTCCCAAGAGAATTCTTGACTTGGAGGAACCCTAGTGAGCTTCTTGCACTTGATTCACTTGAATTCTTGATATTGATCTTTGCTTTCCTTTGTATTCTTGTATATGAAGTGTGTGGAACCCTCTATAAGCTTGGAGAGAAGTGGAGAAGTGGAAAGAATGAGAAAATAAAGTGGGAACATGAATTTATAGTTGCAACATAATCAGTCCTTCGGGACTTATACGGACCACTTATACGGTCTGTATAAGTGTCCGTGGTTCACCACCATGGAAAACATTGTTGTTGTTGGGTTATACGGACCCTTATACGGTCAATATAAAGTTCCACGGTCCGTATAAGTGATCGTGGTTCACCATCAGGCAAAATACCACTTCTGTTGGGTGTTATACGGACCCTTATACGGTCCGTATAAAGTTCTACGGTCCGTATAAGGTGGTCGTGTAACTCACAGTTTTTCCGAAGTTGTCCTCGTCGTTCATTTGATCTCCAATCCTTACACAACCTTCTTAACACTTGTTTAGTACTTCATCAATGATCTAAACATCCCTATAATTCTCCCTCAAGGCCTTACCAAACAATTCTTAACGCAATAATTTACGAAACCTTTCTTAAACCCCTGTTATACTCCACTTGTCCTATCATTCCTTATTTCATCAATTCATATGGCTTCAAAATCTTAGCGTATGCATTCTAAGACCACTAAATATCCGTCTTATAGTATTAAGAACTTCCTGTTACCCTTAAGTTCGCATTGGTTCATTCACTACATGACGACATGAAATTTCCAAGGTGTAACACTCTCCCCCCCTTTTGGAACATTCGTCCTCGAATGTTAAGCACTCGGGAATTCTATGAAACTTTCGCCAGAGTTTCCCCTGTAATATGGCATTACCATCCTGTCACAACAGCCCACAATAATATTGCCTCACAGGGCCACAACACAATAGCAATATAAATTGGCCACACACGACCCATATGCATAAAAAGAAATCATACATACCTCATAATCTTGATGTTTCGTCTTGAGTGTCTTGCGGGGCTGAAATAAGTGAGGACACTTGGATTTCATATTTTATTCCGCTTCCCGAGTCGTTCTTCTCGGTTGTTATTTTGCCATAAGACCTTAACTGAGGAAACTTCTTTATTTCAAAGTATCCGTACTTGCCTATCTAATATGGAAATGGGTACCTCTTCATAAATCAACTTTTCTGTCACTTGAACATCATTTACTGGCACGATCGTAGTAGGATTTCCAACATACTTACGAAGCATCGAGACATGGAAAACTGGGTGAACTGACTCCAAATCAGGAGGTAGATCTAATTCATAAGCCACCTTGCCTATTTTGCGCACAATCTCATAAGGCCTAATGTATCGGGGACTAAGCTCCCCCTTCATTCAGTGATCTTATTGCATTTGTAAGGTGCCACACCCCAGGGCTACCGTAGGAAGCGTATAGCATGTACTTATTTCATATTCCAAGTAATTGTCCTATTTATCCCTAACGATAATCCCAACTCAACATTTCAACCTAATTTACCATATGTTTTCCTTCAATTGACCCGGAGTATCATGACTACATTATCCTTGTTTTACCTCTTACTCCTCTTTTTAAGTACCCATTTGGTTTCATTGGGAACGTATAAATACTTGCAAGCTACATAATCGTTTTTGGCGTGATTTGTGTACATACACATCTATACATATATCCATATCTGTATCCGTATTCATAATCATACTCATTTACATATCGTATCCATAGTCATATTCATATACATATCATTTACATAGCACACCCGACCAAGAAGGTTCGGTGTTTCGCGTACCCGACCATGGCTAGGCTCGGTGATTATATATACCTAAACTCTTTTGTCTATCTGTAGTAACTCATCTCGTCATGCTCTATTCCTTCCTTTATTTTTCCCTTGATTATCATATCTTATGTTCTACTATAGAAAACCTTAGGTCCCTTTCTTAGTTGTCGCTTATAAATCGCAATATCATTAACGACTTTACCGTTAGTTCCTTTGCCTCTATTTTAATATAGCATCGCTATCTTTTACCATATCCGTTGAGTTATCTGCTCTCAATGTCACGTGGTTCAAGGTTTTCACGAATGATTTCCAGTACAGTCTCAGATGCCTGCTCAATTTTTCGTTTATTTATCTGTTATTTAACTCATTTTTGTGTAACTCTCACTCTTTGTTTCAGAGTCTTTATCTATCACATCTTAGGGTCCATCGTTTCAATTTCTACACTTGTATTCTCTTTACTCGCTCCCCTCCTTTTTAAGGTTTTACTTGTACCATTCTCAAATTCGTTGCCTCACTTTCAAATCTTGAATTCACATATCCCTTACTATACTACATCTTATTCATGCCGTTTCCCATAATCTATAGCTACGATAATTCATGTGTGAAGTCTTAATATACTCCTCTTGCAGGTTTGTAACCAAGTAACACAACCGACATAGCAATCCAAGCAAAGATGTATTTTACCTGGCTCATCTGGTAATTATGAGTCAATGTCTAAATCCTCTCCAATTAACAACTTTTATCCCATACGGATGCTGATCATAGTAGTATGCCTAGTTATCCATACCATCTATGCAATGTCACTTTCCCTCTTCTTCGGTACTCAAAGTTCACTTGTAACGTCATTTTTGTTTTCCAGGGCCTAAGTCTCATGCGCCACTAATGCCCCTCATGCCTCATACTCTTCTACTCTTGTGTTGCACTCAGCATTGATTTCAAAACCAATCATAATCATATTGTATTTGTCGTTGATGATAGCTTTACTCTATCGCTTTATCGTCGTACGGTAAACTCATAACTCATGGTCATCTTTTTCTTTTCAACTCATTACTTCATATACTTTACTCATTCTAACTTGGTATAGGATATTCGTAGGAGATGCATCTTCTTTTAATCATAACACGACTACTTCTTAAGTGCGCGTACTTTGCGGCGCATTTCCTTCTCTTCCTATTCCCATTCTTATTCCTTTACATTCCTTCCTCCTCGATTTATCTTATTTCCTTCCGTTTTATAATCAATCCTTTATTCTTCGCACGAGGAACCCTATTCTTAACTTAGTACCGCTTTGTCCTTTAGAATATACTACCTTTGTACAATCCATTCTTTTCTTCCAAAACTTATTCTGTTCATTCTGATTGTGTTCATCCTTATTGTGTTGATCCTTTCGTTATTCATCTTTCTGTAGTCTTGGTCTTTTACATCCAGCTAAAAATATCACCCATACTTTCGATTATACAAATCACAAACTACTACTTTGCCATATCACTTTCCTCTGATTTCTTTTTTCAAGTTGACTTCCCCCTTTTTGCTTGCTATCATTTCTGTCATTGAGGAACCTCTATGCTGGACTTTCCCTTAACAAAGTCTTATAAGCTTTCTCATCTATAGCCCCATGGCTCGCTTGTTGGTTTCACACTTGCGTTCACTCTTTATTCAAATAGAACATGTCACATCTTTAGTTGTTTCCTCGCTATACTTTGTATTACAGTTCTTGCCATGCTCTCATTATATCTTGATCATAATCAATGCTATAGAGTGCCACTTCTTTACCTCGTTCGCAAGCCTGCTCGTCAAGTAGAATAAACCTTGCGAAGTAAGTATACTCAACCTGTTACTCTTTCTAATCAGCCCTATTACACTTACCATATAAGTTATCTCACCAACGTATTGACATTCATTATAACCCTTCGTATTCCTACCTCTGTCTCCGGATGCTGTTACTTTATTTTCCCAATAGACTTGTCATATCTTACTCATGCTTATCCATCCAATCAATACTCCAGTATCGCTGTCACGACCCAACCCCGTAGGCCGTGACTGGTGCCCGAACTGGACACCCGTACATGAACCTGTTAAATATAATCAAACTGAAACTACGACAATACGGAAACTTATAAAGGAACTCCAAAGCTCGTAACATCATAATATATATATTTCCAGATCTACTGTCTCCTGAGGAGGCAAAACTAATCATATCATGAAATAATACGCAAGCCGACAAGGATATCATCACATATCAAAATCATATGCAAGCCGACAAGGCTGCCATTATAGACAAACATCATATCACAGCACATCGTATAGACACAGCTGAACAGAACCCATACACAACCCACATATATGTCTACAGACCTCTAAGAGTACGAATAGTGAAATATGACGGGACAAGGCCCCGTCGTACCCCTGGATAACATATACATATATATATATATATAAATATATATATATCATAAGATATGCACTAAAAGTCTAAACCCCGGAACAACGGAGCTCTCCAAGATAGCTGAGTAGAAGTCCTATGCTGAAGGGTCACCAAACCGACTATCAGTACCTGCGGGCATGAAACGCAGCCCCCCGAAGAAAGGGGGGTCAGTACGGAATATGTACTGAGTATATAAAGCATGAAGTACAGTAAAAAGGATCATAACTGAAATAAGGAGTACAGAAAACAAGTACAATGTCCAGAATACCAAAACACTTGCCTTTGAAACATAAATCATGCATGTCAATATCATATATCATATACATATATACCGTACCCGACCCTCTAGTGAGGGACTTGGTGAATGAAGTCATCATATGCCCTCCTGGCCGCCATAACATATCATCATATCATCATATATATATATATATATATATATATATATATATATACCGTACCCGACCCTCTAGTGAGGGACTCGGTGAACAATGCAGTGAAACTGTGCACGATAACACACCCGGCCCGGAACTCGGTGAAAAACATATTGAGGCATGCACGAGCAGAGTAGTGAGAAACCATATGCAATTTAAATCATTATCAAGACTCAAACAGAATAAGAAGAAAAGGTTAACACTTGAGTATTAATAGCGACAATCGTAGCAAGTATCCCTCGAATGTCATTATAGAAAATCTCAAGAGACTTGGAAGTCATAAACATGTATCAAGATCATATGAAACAGTTTATAGAAGTCTAGACATTAGTTATTATAGAGTTCCTGAGCATAGGAGCTTATGTATCGACAGCTATCCAACGTACAGAAAACCGGAGAGGAAGGCTCAATCACTTGAGAATTGTAATATCAAGAAGTGAATAAGAATCATAAATATCACTCAAATCTTATGAATTGAATTACCCCAAAGTTCATATCATTCATCACTTAAATCTAAGACATGCCAAAAGAAAGAAGGGACAGCTTCACATACCTGTTGAAGACTAATCGCAAAACCGTTCGCTTTGTCGTCTTTTAGCCTAGTTAACATAAAGGTAACGTTATCATCAGTAACTATACTTTCTAGTTCGTAAACCCGTAGCCATCACTTTATAGAACTCGTTCTTTAACCTATACATTCTCGTTTAGGGTTTTTCATTAGTTAAGTTCTTAACGAAAATCGGGCAGCATTTCCCCTATATATTCGCCTAACCCGAATTTCCAATTATTCTCCTGTTAACACAGAAATACCAACAACAGAGATATACATATAAAATTCTCACAATTCAGCCCATAATAATTCTAACAACCCAACAACTTCTCTCAATCCATTTCAACCCACAATTTCCTATAACATCGATTTCATGCATTTTATTAATTCCAATTTCGTCCAATCCAATTCTAATAATTCCATTATAATACTATTAACACAATTACATCATAAAACAAGAAAATCTTACCTTAATTTTCTCGGAGGAATTTCCACATTTAATTGCTCCAATTTCATGATTTCTCCTCCCTCAATTCAATATTCTCATATTGTTGCCTCCTTACACGTAAAACACCCTTGAAATTTATTTTTTTTGCTATATAAAAATACAAAGCTGGATTGGGACAGCCATGGCCGTGAGCTTGCTGCCATGGCTGTTGGTTCGTAGAAGAAAAATGGTTGCCATACCCTTTGTATCTTGAATGATTGTGTATGTTTTTGGTAGTTTGGTTCTCCCAAAAGAATAATGTTCTTATTTCCTAGCTTAACAAGAAAGAATATGTATAGTGGCATGATTTGCTGGCACCCTTTAGCTACATGGGTTTTATAAACTTGACACCTAACTGACACCTAAGTATTTTATTTGCACCCTTGGCCGAATCATGTCCCCACTTATCCGTTGTTTCGCTAGTTGCCCGCGTAATTAATTTCTTGGTCTCAATTCACTTAAACATGGGTCACTTTTAACAAACTACATATACTCGTTATCACAATCATGTGGTAGAATTATAGTCCATAGCCTCTTTATACATACACCAAATATTATCCTCAATCACCGTCGTCACACTTGTTAAGGCCTAAATTATTTGTTATATCCCGTATTTTATACATTCGGATATTTCGAAGTAGTCGTGGTAAGTTAAGGAAATGACCATTCTCCAAACATTATTTTAATGTACAAATGGGTTATGAATATTATTTCTGAATTCTATTAGTATGGAAATATTGAGAAAGGCTAAGGGTAAAAAGAAAAATTCACAAGAGGGTTCATGGTAATATTGTGGAAGGCTAGGCGAAAAATGGGAATTTCGCAAGTGATCTTGAAAGTCCTATGTGGCCGTGTGGCATGTGCTATATATATATAGAGAGAGAGACAATGGATGACAAAATAAGACTTAGTCATCTTTTAAATCAAGAAAGCTTGAAGAAAAAAAAAAAAGAGGAAGGAAGAGAGAGTATTCGGCCACCATGGCCAACTTGGGTGCCATGGAAATTTATCAAGAAAAATTATTTTCTCCTAGTAATTCAACCAAGTGGAACGACCCTAACAACATGAAGGAGTTGTTGGAGCAAGCCAAGCATTCATTTGGGAGATTTATAAACCCTAGCTAAGCTAAGAGTTTAGATGAAAAAGGTATGTGCTCAATCTTCTTTTCATGTGTTATAGATGATTTGTGAGTGTTGAAGTATGTGGAAATGGATGAAATTCATGAAATATGTATATGTATGGTGTTGGCCGAATAAGAGGGGTGTTGGTAAGATGTGATGAATTGATTTTATTTAGTAGTTTGATTGTTGTGTTGTGGATTCCATAATGTAAAGTGAAGGTTTGGTAGCTTGAAATGAACTTGAAATCGTTTGTGCATTATTGACGAAGTTAATGTGACGTTAGTGTGGTTTCTTATAGTTGTAAGAATAAATTTGATAATGTATGGGTTGTAAATATAATTCATGAATTTGGAAATGAGACATGTGTTGGGAGATTGTAAGTTGGGTTGTTGTGATTGAATTTGAAAGAAGGAAATAGGTTGTTATTGTTTTTGTTAAATTTGGAAGGTGTCGGATGAAGTAGTATGTTGATTGGGTGCTTTGAATATTATATGAATTGAATTGAATATAAATGAAATGTCGTTGAATTGTATGACAAAGGTTGTCAATGTTAGAATGTGTCTTGAATGGGTTGTTGATGTTGTTGGCATGATTGTTGGTATTGTTGTTGATAGTTTGGCCGAGTTGATTCTCGGATTGTTGATTGATGATTTGGGCCGAGTTAGATTCTCGGGGATGGTGTATTTACAGGAGAGATGCTGCCGAAATTTCGGCAGGTCATAAGTGAATTTATTTGAAAGACTAAGACAAGTGTGTGTGACGATGAATCTAACGATTGTGTCAATCTTCTTGAATGTAGACTAGAGATAGCGAGCTTGGACAATTAAGCGTAGCTAATAGGACGTGGAGCAGGTATGTTAAGGCTCGTCCCTTTCTTTCAAAGGCATGATTCCTACGTTACGAAATTTATAAATGTTTCCATATCTTCCTTGTCTTCAAAAGTTAGAAGTATATGGTCCCAAGGCAATGATTGTGTTCCCGATAACCCGTCAATGTTTTCCAAAATGTCAGTATCTTTTCAAAACAAAGGTTTATGGTATTGTAAGCTTTTATGACAAAAACGATGGATATGTTTTACACTGACATTGATGATGTCGAGCATGAGAATATTTCTATGATGACTATGATAAGAATGATTTCATGTTTGAAAGGTACTTGATGTGATTATTGCTTTGATTTTCCAAAAATAGCTTCTGAAACGTTCGTGGAAGGTTCTGTACTTCAAACGCTCATAACTTTCTTATACTAAATCGGATCGACCCGAAACTTGTTTCTGAGTCTTCAGGTGTCGGTTTATGTACGCTGTTATTCGTTGCCAGTCTCATCTTATAATAATTGTTCCTTCAAGGTGAGACAAAGCGACCACGGTTATTCCATAATGTAATCGGAGGTTACCAACCTTACGTCACTCCGATGGACACATGCTTTCTTTAGGCTCTCATGCATGGTGCTTATATGATATAAGTATATGACATATGTATATGTATATGGGGAATATGGGGAAAAGGGACATATGTATATGTACATGGGGAATATGGGGAAAAGGGACATATACGGCGCTATAGACGCATTGCCACCTGGTCAGTTGGCGTAATTTATCATCCCGGACGCGGGATATATGTGGGGGAGCCGACGTTGTTCGACGCTATGTGGGGGAGCCGACGTTGTTCGGTGCTATGACATGTTCTATTTTCTATATATATGAAGAAGAAATGTTTTCAAAGAAAGCCAAGCATGCATGGCATCCGCCTAAGAGGCACTCAGATGTACATGTTACTCTTTTATCTCATGACATGCTCTATATCTCTATTCTGTCGTTGTTCATAATTACATCTCTTGCTATTTTACTATTCATGCTTTACATACTCAGTACATTGCTCGTACTGACCCCCTTTCTTCGGGGGCTGCGTTTCATGCCGCGCAGGTACACCCAGATGAGTAGAAGCTATTATAGAGGATGTTCCAGCGGAGTTGGCAAGCTCCATTTGCTCTGGAGTGTTGCCGGGTCAGAGTACTATGCTATGATGTCTTGTTCGAGGTTAGAGACTTTGCAGACAGAGTCGTAGGTGTAGTATGTCAGTTTGTAAGCGGCTCCATCAGCCAATGTGTCTTATAGTATTATGTTACAGATCCAGTATGATTACAGACTATACTTGATTTGAGAACAACGAAAGACAGATTCTGAAAGCTTAACTATGTTTTTCATTTCTTATTGATGTAAGAGTCTATAGAGATTAAGTATGTAATAAGAGCCAGCGGGTTCGCTCGGCTCCGAATATGGGGTCGGGTGCCCATCACACCCTAGTAAGGTTTGGGTGTGACATTATTTTTGGACTTCATTCCTCAAATACACCATATTCTTGATTTTTATGCTTCAATATGATCGAATTCCCCGGGCTCGGGTAAATTTGCTCATGTTGGACGATGAAATTCTCTAATCCAAAAATACGAGATATCATAGCTTGGACGGTATTCCATTCGAATAAATTTTGAACCCCGACGAAACTTATTTTCTTCGATTGGTTTAACTTCAAATCCTTATGACACACTTGTACTCACTCTAACCGCCTATAAGCTTGGGGATAACCACATTCCCATCAGTAGTTTCATTCAACTCGTACGCTTTCCAACGCACGAAAATACGGGCTGTAACATCCTTCCCCCCTTTAGGACATTCGTCCTCGAATGTTAAATTATTCCTGTATAAATATACTGGTTATGGTGATCTCATAACGAATCAATTGTAACTCGAACTCATCTATCATGCTGTGCTTCTCTTTACTTTGCTTAATGCCATTTTCCACTTGACATCTATTAATATTGAACTCCCAAAGAAAGTGGTCATAATTCAGCTACTTTCGTAATTGACTGCAACTTACTATATTCATCTATACTTGAAGCTTACATCGAGTGTTTCTTGTCCATCTTAACATTCCCTTCGAGTAGTCAAAAACGAGTTTTCTTCTTAGTGATGAATCTCAGTTCCAATACTCCCTTAAGATATCGTTTCCTTTATCTTACCTCTCAATCTTTAAACACGATCTTGTAACGCGCTGACATCCTCCATCGATTCATTAGACTTTAGTATCCCTAGAGTATTGCATGCCTCTGGTAACCTGTAGACCCTTCGCAGGTTCTACGAGTAAAACGAAATTTCCAAGAGGGTAACATTCTCGTACTCCAATATCCTTGCTTTACCCCGCTGTTACAGTCCGTATTCTGGAATTCTCAGCATCATGTGTCACTTTCTGACTTTCTTTAAAGGTCCTTAACTATTATTTGCTCTTAGTTCTCCTATCACGCATCCTATTGTAATCTTTACACAAGTATGTGCAGTTGCTCAAGTCAGCCCGGAAATTACCTTAGGGTTGCCTCGCTAGTCTTTATGCAGACCCTATATTCTTCTCTTACATCTTTCAATTGATATCAAGGCTCAACTATGGCTTTTGCCCTCAGTACTAATTATATCTCTGTAGTTTTGCCTTAAACCATCTTACACCTTCCATTAATGTATCCAAAATATCACAATCACGTTGTTAGTACTGAATCCTTATTCTTCTTATCAAGTACTCACTTGGCCTCATCCTTAGCAAACAATTATTCGTAAGTTGCATAACTATTCTTGTACAGTCTGTACAACCATAATCTTTCCTTATCCTAGTTTATTCTGCTCTACATGTCTTATTGCACTAAACTCACTTGCTGTCTATTTCGCCATACTCTTTCCCGTTCCTCTATTCACCATTTGGTTTTCTTATATCCTACTATAGGAGAGATTTCCTATTCTTTCTCCTTTGCTACTTATGTGTCACAATATTATTAGCCAATAACTCTGTTGTCAACATCTTAACCTCTAATCCCGTATAGTCTTGCTACCCCTTATAATATCTTTTAAGTTACTTGTTACCATTCT
This sequence comes from Lycium barbarum, assembly GCF_019175385.1. Lineage (NCBI taxonomy): Eukaryota > Viridiplantae > Streptophyta > Magnoliopsida > Solanales > Solanaceae > Lycium > Lycium barbarum. Next base: position 70,359,021 of record NC_083346.1, read on the forward strand.
CTTGTCGTATTCTTTATTTTTATAAGCCTCCACCTTCTGATTTCATATTATCCAAGGTCTCTACCAATAATTCTCAGCACTATCTCAAACACCATCTTGGCTTCTATCCGGTTATTGCAGGCCTTCAAATCTCACTACTTGTTTCAGCAAGGGATCTCACTTAAAGTCTTAGGTTTCCAAATAACACATGTTGCAGTGTCAGTTGATTTCATCTTACATTTGCATTTCTCTCATCCGCTTCCTCCCCTTTAGGGTGTACCTACATCATTATCTATTTGTATTCTAATCTATGTCCCCATTTCCAATCTGCAAATTCATATGATTCTTTTATAATATATTTGGTATACTGCACCATATCCATGTCTTCCTTTATATCATCTATAATTTAGATTACCCATGTATGAAACTCCAACACAATCACGAGGCGATGAGAACTCTCGATGTATAGTACAAAATTTCATCTGATGGTTGGTACTCGAGTAATATAATTAATATAACAATTTATCCAAAGCCACATTCCATTTATTCCGACCAGTGATTAGCTAGTGCTTATAGTCATTTCAAATTCTCCATTAGGTAGCGCTTATGTTCTAATGATAAGTGTCCCAAGCTTTCTTATAACACTATCTTTATCCCAACGGATGTCGCCTGTTTCCCCTAATAAACTTACCATACATCAGTTGTTTCGCAAATCCACAAACCTTGTCCCCTAAGGATTTCACTATTTTCGAGATGAAATCACATATACGTAGTACTCCTTTATGCCTCATGCTCTTTCTCCCTTGTTGTATATCCAACGATAACTTCTAACTTACTCAAAATCATATCAAATTCGTCTTAATAGTGGTCTTGTCATATCACCTTGTCGTTATACTATACCTCTAAGTTCATAGCTTTATATTTCCCTTTTATCCCATACTCATACTTAATTAATTACGTCTGTCTTGGGTGCTTCCTTTAGTATTCCTTTCATTCCTCCAGTCTATGTCCATCTTTTAATTTATGCATGAGGAATCTCATGCTACTCCTGTATCCTTTGGAAAACACTACCCCTACGTAACCCCTTTCTCATTTTCAAAACACATCCTGTTCATTCCTATTTGTTCTTATCATACCCGTCATTTCTGGCATTCATTCTGTCTCGTTGCTCATCTTCCTTTAGGTTGGTCTTTCACAATTCTGTCGCTTATTTTACTCGTTTTAGTAGCTATACACGTCATAACGCATCGCTATACCGTAATCCCACTCGCTTTCTTCTTATCTTCTTCTTTCTATCAACTCCTTCTCTTCTTGTGCTCGCTTCCACTTTCGTTACCGCTTGATCTCTATTCTGAACTTTCCCTATAGGACTTTGTAAGTCTTTCTTATCCGTTCTACATTTGCTTTTCCGTTTCATACTAATCACATCGTATTATTTAGTTACTTTCTTGCTAGGCTTTACTCATTCCTATGGCAATCCTTATGGTGTTCACATTACAGCCTGTTCGTAATCCATCCGATAACGTAACACTTCTTAATCTTATTCACGATTCTTAACATGTTTTAATTACATTCCGTGCACTAGGCATACTTAACCCTTCACCCTTTCTGATCGATCTTACCCTTAGTATCTCACAAGCTGTCTTACTAATACCTTTATAACTTGTCATAATTCTTCCTTCTCTGTACTTTTATCTCAATCATACTACTACTTCTTTTAACTGTAACTCGTCGTAATCTATCCCCACTTATCGATTCACTCAATACCTCAATAAAATGTTTTGTTATGAGTTGCCACCTTTTCCTAAATCCCCTTAGTATCGCAAGCCCTTTCGAATTATCCTAGCATTTCACCAACAACATATGGAATACATGATCCTAGACAGCCCCCAAGTTTATGTTTTCCTTCCACAAATTCCATCTCCAATTAGTTTATTAAGAACTAATAAAATATTACTATGAAGCGATCTCCAACTACCAGCAGAAGAAAACTAGAATCCGACAAGCACCACAGGACTTCTAGTGCTTGATTCACATAGTTTACCTCCATATTTGTCTTTGGGTCGTGAGGGAACCATTTAGTTCACAAACTACTTGTTGTATACTTTGTACTCCTCCAATAGTGGGACTTAATTGCTGGATCCTTCACCCTAAGCTTTTTCTAAGGCAAAAATGTGGTTGGAAAATATTCTGGTCCGTCCAAATGAATTCCAAACTCTACTGCTCATATTTGCTTCTTTGAAATCAAATTTCCCATATAAGAAGGATGCCTCTTACGGATGACATGGAGGGTATCTCCTAAAGCTTTAATTTAACACGATAAATTTACCATATCGATATCGACCTCAGAATTACTATTACTATCAATTCGACCGTTAACTTTATTCCCCGAAGTCAGACATACTTGCAACTTAGTCAAATCTTATCATTACTATTGACATGACCCTTCATGACTTTTTGCGAACTTATATCTCGTCTGTTTTTTTATTTCTAGGAAACTTTTGGCAGAGTTTCCGTCTGTATTTCTTACTATCCCAAAACCTGCACGCAGGAAATACCAGAAATGCCTCACAGGGCCAACATATATACGCATATATCATATCGCATCATAGCCACACAGGGCTCCCAATTTCCAATAAAAAGTATAAAGGTGTCGGAACTTACCTCACATATCGCACCTCGAGACGTACCTGATCCTTTAACGATCTGTCCTGTTATACTTTCCTATCTACCTTCTCTTTCATCCTCCAACTTTACATTTCAATCATATTTCAATATTCTTACCTTATCCAACATGCCTCTTTCGCAGCGTTACTTACCTGTGTACTGTGCAGATTCCAATATGGTCAGTCACTTTCTTCTATCGATGTCGTTCTTCAGGTGAAATCAAAGGTTAGTATAAGGAATTTCATTTCCTATGGCTGGGCTCTATCGCACGATCTAGAGTAAGAAGGACAGGTAACATCCTAAATGTCCTGTAGCTTCCTTTTTATAGATGTGGTGCACAACACACCGATAAACAAAACTCTACTAGACACGGTCTGTAGACATTCTGAGGACGAACCGCTCTGATACCACTTTTGTCATGACCCAACCCCGTAGGCCGTGACTGGTGCCCGAACTGGACACCCGTACATGAACCTGTTAAATATAATCAAACTGAAACTACGACAATACGGAAACTTATAAAGGAACTCCAAAGCTCATAACATCGTCATATATATATTTCCAGATCTACTGTCTCCTGAGGAGGCAAAACTAATCATATCATGAAATAATACGCAAGCCGACAAGGCTGTCATCACATATCAATATCATATGCAAGCCGAAAAGGCTGCCATTATAGACGAACATCATACCATAGCACATCGTATAGACACAGCTGAACAGAACCCATACACAACCCACATATATGTCTACAAACCTCTAAGAGTACGAATAGCGAAATATGACGGGACAAGGCCCCGTCGTACCCCTGGATAACATATACATATATATATATATATATATATATATATATCATAAGATATGCATTAAAAGTCTAAACCCCGGAACAACGGAGCTCTCCAAGATAGCTGAGTAGAAGTCCTATGCTGAAGGGTCACCAAACCGACTATCAGTACCTGCGGGCATGAAACGCAGCCCCCCGAAGAAAGGGGGTCAGTACGGAATATGTACTGAGTATATAAAGCTTGAAGTACAGTAAAAAGGATCATAACTAAAATAAGGAGTACAGAAAACAAGTACAATGTCCAGAATACCAAAACACTTGCCTTTGAAACATAAATCATGCATGTCAATATCATATATCATATACATATATACCGTACCCGGCCCTCTAGTGAGGTACTCGGTGAATGAAGTCATCATATGCCCTCCTGGCCGCCATAGCATATCATCATATCATCATATCATATATATATATATATATATATATATATATATATATATATATATATACCGTACCCAGCCCTCTAGTGAGGGAATCGGTGAACAATGCAGTGAAACTGTGCACGATAACATACCCGGCCCGGGACTCGGTGAAAGACATATTGAGGCATGCACGAGCAGAGTAGTGAGAAACCATATGCAATTTAAATCATTATCAAGACTCAAACAGAATAAGAAGAAAAGGTTAACACTTGAGTATTATTAGCGACAATCGTAGCAAGTATCCCTCGAATGTCATTATAGAATATCTCAAGAGACTTGGAAGTCATAAACATGTATCAAGATCATATGAAACAGTTTATAGAAGTCTAGACATTAGTTATTACAGAGTTCCTGAGAATAGGAGCTTATGTATCGACAACTATCCAACGTACAGAAAACCGGAGAGGAAGGCTCAATCACTTGAGAATTGTAATATGAAGAAGTGAATAAGAATCATAAATATCACTCAAAGCTTATGAATGGAATTACCCCAAAGTTCATATCATTCATCACTTAAATCTAAGACATGCCAAAAGAATGAAGGGACAGCTTCACATACCTGTTGACGACTAATCGCAAAACTGTTCGCTTTGTCATCTTTTAGCCTAGTTAACATAAAGGTAACGTTATCGTCAGTAACTATACTTTCTAGTTCGTAAACCCGTAGCCCATCACTTTATAGAATTCTTTCTTTAACCTATACATTCTCGTTTAGGGTTTTTCATTAGTTAAGTTCTTAACGAAAATCGGGCAGCATTTCCCCTATATATTCGCGTAACCCGAATTTCCAATTATTCTCCTGTTAACATAGAAATACCAACAACAGAGATATACCCATAAAATTCTCACAATTCAGCCCATAATAATTCTAACAACCCAACAACTTCTCTCAATCCATTTCAACCCACAATTTCCTATAACATCGATTTCATGCATTTTCTTAATTCCAATTTCGTCCAATCCAATTCTAATAATTCCATTATAATACTATTAACACAATTACATCATAAAACAAGAAAATATTACCTTAATTTTCTCGGAGGAATTTCCACATTTAATTGCTCCGATTTCACGATTTCTCCTCCCTCAATTCAATATTCTCATATTTTTGCCTCCTTGCACGTAAAACACCCTTGAAATTTATTTATTTTTCTATATAAAAATCCAAAGTTGGATTGGGAAAGACATGGCCGTGAGCTTGCTGCCATGGCTGTTGGTTCGTAGTAGAAAAATGGTTGCCATACCCTTTGTATATTGAATGATTGTGTACGTTTTTGGTAGTTTGGTTCTCCCAAAAGAATAATGTTCTTATTTGCTAGCTTAACAAGCAAGAATATGTATAGTGGCATGATTTGCTGGCACCCTTAGCCTACATGGGTTTTATAAACTTGACACCTAATTGACACCTAAGTATTTTATTTGCACCCTTGGCCGAATCATGTCCCCACTTATCCGGTGTTTCGCTAGTTGCCCGCGTAATAAATTTCTTGGTCTCAATTCACTTAAACATGGGTCACTTTTAACACACTACATATACTCATTATCATAATCATGTGGTAGAATTCTAGTCCATAACCTCTTTATACATACACCAAATATTATCCTCAATCACCGTCGTCACACTTATTAAGGCCTAAATTATTTTTGGACTTCATTCCTCAAATACACCATATTCTTTATTTTTATGCTTCAATATGATCGAATTCCCCGGGCTCGGGTAAATTTGCTCATGTTGGACGATTAAATTCTCTAATCCAAAAATATGGGATATCATAGCTTGGATGGTATTCCATTCGAATAAATTTTGAACCCCGACGAAACTTATTTTCTTCGATTGGTTTAACTTCAAATCCTTGTGACACACTTGTACTCACTCTAACCGCCTATAAGCTTGGGAATAACCACGTTCCCATTAGTAGTGTCATTCAACTCGTACGCTTTCCAACGCACGAAAATACGGGCTGTAACAATCGCACTCTATTTGAGTTACGATTCCTCTTCTATGCCGTGTTTTGGCACTACCAGTCTCACTAATTTACTCTAGAATTTCTCTTTACCGTATCAATATCGATCTTATAATTACTGTTACTATCAATTCAATAATATTTAACTCATCTCTTGTAATTGTCAACGATGCTCCTAACTTAATCTCATCCTGCCATTACTTTTTGCACAACATCTTTTCCCATTAGGACATATTACAAGCTTATATCTTATCTCCTTTAGATTCTAAGAAAATTTTGGCAGAGTTTCTCTTGTAAGCATAACAATCCTAAACCTACACATAGCCCAGAAAACACGTCTGATGTCTCAATAAGACATATATCGGGACACACATAATACACAACTTAGCAACACAAGATCACTTACCATTAAAGGATATAAATAATAGAGCTTGTCTCATAAGTTGTGCCTGCACACTCGGTCTAGAATTCCAATATATATATACATCACATATTATTTATATTCACTCATTGTCAATCAACTTACTCGTAAGTCACGATTCTGGCTATCACCAGGTCACTAACAAATATAGTCATCTCAAATTGTTGGATTGGCTCAGATTTTTAACCTCAACGCAATCATCACAACGGGAATGATACATGACAACATAGGATCCGAATCAATCGATGCACACATATCATAATAGGATAGTAACAATATACCTAGGACAATATCGGGGGGAGACTCAAGATCCTGTCGCTCAGCTAACGCATGGATATGATGCTGGGATCCACTTGGGCTGGGCATTCCTCTTTGGTCTCTATCACTGCCTACTAAAATCTATGGCCTTGGCCTTGGAGGGCGTACCGATGATGAAGAGCCAGCTACCACTCTCGTAGTCTGAACCTTACCATTACCACGTAGCGATGGGCAGTCGCACTTTATATGGCCTGGCCGAGCACAGGCATAACAAATATCCGAGCCCAAGCGGCACGGTCCCCAATGATACCTAGAACACTGAGTACATCGCGGTACCGGGGATCTCGTCTGACTAGAACCACTCCGAATCCGAGAATTGGAAACTCTGAGACTCTAGGGTTTACTAGAATAAGTAGGTCCATCAAACCGGGATCTAGGAAATTGTGAAGGAGCACTACTTGTTGAACGAACTGAGTGCCTAGAGAATTGTTGCCTCGGAGCACCCCTAAACTCATGATCAAACCCTGAAGAACTAACTCTCTTTCTCTAACTCCTGTTATCGTGGCCCACATCCTGTCGCTGAGCTTGAGCGGCTACCAATTGAGTCAGTAGAAGAATGGCTTGTCTCATCTCTTGGCCCGAGGCATCTGGTGGAGGAACGACGGGTGCTGGAGCTAAAGCTAAGGCTCCCCTTTGATCCTCTAAAGTGGGAAAAGTATGGGAAAACCAAGATAGGGCCTTATTCTGGGGTTCGCTCTCCTCTATATCCATAGACAGCTCCCGTTCAAGCCCTTCTTCCACCACTATCTTACCCTTCTGGGCTGCCGTAGCTTTTCCTTTCATTAGCTTTGCTGAAATTATAATGCACAATTAGGGAGGTGATAATCTTGTAATGCAGCTCTATCGCGCGATCTCTTAAGATGAAAGATGGTCATTTTTCCTAAATGCCCTGTAGCCTCCTGTTTATTAGTGTGGCGCGCAACACACCATAAACAAGACTCTACTAGAAACGGCTCGTAGACACTTCCTAGTACTGAACTGCTCTGACACCACTTTTATCACGACCTGACTAGGGGCCATGACGGGTACCCGGGGCTAACCACCGAGCACCACTCATTCTATTACTCATCATACTCATTATACACTTCTTTAATATTCATGTTGTCATAATCATAGGAAAACCATTTTTCATTTGTAAACATAATTACTTTTATATACATAAGCCCTTCGGCTATCAAAATAATAATATAGATACAATAGTAACATCATGAGACCATACTACCCACACATGCGTATGTACGAGCCTCTACTAGAGTACTAGACATATGGAGGAGACACGACCCCGTTGTGCCCAATATATATATATACACACACACACACACATATATATATATATATATATATATATATATATATATATATATACACACACACACACATAAAAGAATAAACCAAATAGCACCTCTGGAGTAATGGAGTGCTCCTGTAAATCTGCTGAAAACTTCTATGAGTCTGGATCACCTACCTGTCTACCTGTGGGCATGAACACAGCGTCCAAAGAAAACGGACGTTAGTACGAATATTGTACTGAATATGTAAGGCATGAATGAAATGAACATAATAGAAATCATAAGTCATAAGGTGAAGATACAACCTGCGTAACTTTTAAGGGTGGATAAATTTCATACATATATCATATACATAATCGTAGTACATGTATCATTATAGCGCGTACATCATCGTATCGTATAAATCATCATCATTAACCCACGTCCGGGTAACCATCATACGCCGCCCACTAGTGGTGATCATGTCCGGCCTTCTAGGCGCGGTGGAATCATAAGCAGCCCGCCTTAGCGGTGACATGTCCGGCCATTTAGGCACGGTGGAATCACAAGCAGCCCGGCTTTGCGGTGACGTCCGGCCTTTTGGGCACGGTGGAATCGTATTGTCATCTACCAATCGTAAACTTAACATTTTCATACATTGCATAGGCATATCATAAACTTACATTATTGTACATCTCATAGACATATCATGACTTAGCATCATTATACATTTATCATCAAAACATACATTAGAACTTGAAAGCAATTATGGCTATGTCGGGGTGACATAAGGTCTTGAACCCCCGATTCCGTTATGGAGCATTCATGAGCATTCTGCCTCACCTTGAAGGAATTAGCATATAAGGTGAGTGTATACAATGAACAATATCAATGGATTATAATAAGAATCATTATCTTTGTAGAAACATAATATCATGGGCCTTAGACTCTTTAGACTTGGACTCATCATTATCATGCTCGTAACATATCTCTTATCTTGTCTCATGTGAAGCTCTTTACCAAGATTGACTCATAGTTTTTGGACGTAGGAAAGTCATGAAGAGATAAAGAATATCATATCATAAGAATCATGCCTTAGAAAAAAGGGACTAGCCTTACATACCACTTTCGTGTAGCTACTCCATCGTTTGATCGTTCTTCTTCGTTGCTCACATCTTTACCTTCAAGGGAGTTCAAACTCATATTAGATAATTGATAACATAAGCGTGTTTGAACTAAGCTATAAAATTTTGGGCAGCGTCTCCTTTATTTATACTACTTTCTCCATATCATACATCAACTCCCAAACATTAATAACAACATTCATAATATCATCATCAATAACTTTTATCAAATTGCTCATTATCCAATCCCCCAATTTCCTCTCAAAGTCATCCATAATCATGATCATAGCACAACATTACATTAATTCTCATATAACACTTCTCTCATGCTCTCAAAATCATTCATAACATTTTTATAAGCACAACATATCAAAGATCATGACTTATTTCAAGCTACTACTCAAAATCTGATTATTTTCATCTTTATAACCCATTTTCTATTTCCTTTCATAATCTAAGTCTTCCAACCTATCAATACCTTAAACAACATGGAATGATCATGAAACTTACCTTAGATAGTGTGGGAATGAGCCTTGAGTGGAAATACTTCACTTGAGCCAAAACCCTAGCTTCACTCCCAAGAGAATTCTTGACTTGGAGGAACCCTAGTGTGCTTCTTGCACTTGATTCACTTGAATTCTTGATATTGATCTTTGCTTTCCTTTGTATTCTTGTATATGAAGTGTATGGAACCCTCTATAAGCTTGGAGAGAAGTGGAGAAGTGGAAAGAATGAGAAAATAAAGTGGGAACATGAATTTATAATTGTAACATAATCAGTCCTTCGGGACTTATACGGACCACTTATACGGTCCGTATAAGTGTCCGTGGTTCACCACCATGGAAAACATTGTTGTTGTTGGGTTATACGGACCCTTATACGGTCCATATAAAGTTCCACGGTCCGTATAAGTGATCGTGGTTCACCATCAGGCAAAATACCACTTCTGTTGGGTGTTATACGGACCCTTATACGGTCCGTATAAAGTTCCACGGTCCATATAAGGTAGTCGTCTAACTCACAGTTTTTCCGAAGTTGTCCTCGTCGTTCGTTTGATCTCCAATCCTTACACAACCTTATTAACACTTGATTAGTACTTCATCAATGATCTAAACATCCCTATAATTCACCCTCAAGGCCTTACCAAACAATTCTTAACACAATAATTTACGAAACCTTTCCTAAACCCCACTTGTACTCCACTTGTCCTATCATTCCTTATTTCATCAATTCATATGGCTTCAAAATCTTAGTGTATGCATTCTAAGACCACTAAATATCCGTCTTATAGTCTTAAGAACTTCTTGTTACCCTTAAGCTCGCATTGGTTCATTCACTACATGACGACATAAAATTTCCAAGGTGTAACAATTGCTATCCAAAACCCATTCCTACACCACCAAAGTTAACTTTTATGATCAATTCATGTTATTTAGAGTATTGAGGGGTTGAAAGACTTGGATTATAGAAGGAAATAGAAAATGGGTTACAAATATGAGAATGGTGACATTTTTGAATTGTAGCTTAATATAAACCATGATTTTTTGAATATTACGAGTGTAGATATGTTATAAATGATATTAAGAACATAAGAGAAACATTATATGAGGATGAAGGTAATGTTGTATTATGACCATGGTTAAGGATGCCCTTGAAATGGAAGTAGGAGAATTGAATAATGTATGGTTGATGAAGATTATTGAGTGTGATATTATGGATATTGTTATTCACGTTTGGGAGTTGATATGTACTATGAGAAAAGTTGAATAAATAAAGGAAACGCTGTCCAATTTTCTCTAGCTTTAGTAAGCACGTTCATATAATCAATTAGCTAATATGAATGCTAATTCTCTTGAAGGTAGAAACGTGAGCATTAAAGGAGAACAATCAAGCGATGGAAATTGTTAAAAGAAAGAGGTATGTAAGGCTAATCCTCTCTTTCTATGGCATGACTCCTACAGCATAAATCTTCTTATTTTTCCATGATCTTTCTCAATAATGGAAATTATGAGTCCATGACTATAAAGAGCTACATACGCATATGATGAAGAAAGGAGATATGACGACGAGCAAGATAATGATGATGATGAGTTTAAGTATAAAGAATCCTAGAGTAAAATAAGATGTCCATGAAGCTAATGATTCTAAGCATGGCACCATTGATATTTTTCCTTCTGTACACTCACCTTAAAATGTTAGTCCCTTCAAGGTGATATATGATGATGATGATTACTCCATAATATAATCGGGGGTTCACGACCTTATATCACCCCGATATAGCCATAGTTACCTTCAAGTTCTAATGTATGTTTTGATGATAAATATATGATGATGCTAAGTTATGATAAAGTTATGATATGCCTATGAGATGTGTAATAACGATGAGTTTATGATTGATTATATGACGATACGATTCCACCGTGCCTAGTTGTCCGGACATGTCACCGCTAAGGTGGGTTGCTTGTGATTCCACCGTGCCTAAATGGCCAGACATGTCACCGCAAAGGCGGGCTGCTTGTGATTCCACTGTGCCTAAATGGATGGATATGTCACCGCAAAGGCGGGCTGCTTGTGATTCCACCGTGCCTAAATGGCCGGACATGTCACCGCTAAGGCAGGCTGCTTATGATTCCATCGCGCCTAGAAGGCCGGACACGATCACCACTAGTGGGCGGCATATGATGGTTACCCGGACGCGGGTTGACGATGATGATTTATATGATACGATGATGTACGCGCTATAATGATACATGTACTACGATTATGTATATGATGCATGTATGAAATGTATACACCCTTAAAGGTTACGCAGGTTGTATCTTCACCTTATGACTTATGATTTCTCTATTATGTTCATTTCATTCATGCTTTACATACTCAGTACAATATTCGTACTGACGTCCGTTTTCTTTGGACGTTGTGTTCATGCCCACAGGTAGACAGGGAGATGATGCAGATCCATAGGAGCCATCAACAGATTTACAAGAGCACTCCATTATTCCGGAGGTGCTATTTGGTTGATTCTTGTCACACCCTAACAATGGTAGGGCATGACGGGCACCCAACTCTCATCAGAGTCGAGCGAACCTTTAGACATTCGCTCTATCAAATCCTATCATTTCAAAAACTTTTAAGAATATAAACTTTTCCAAATAGGAATCATTATCTTTATAACGATTATGAAAACTTTCAATCAAATAAGTACTTTAAACCAATTGAAATCATCTAAAATACATATTCTTTTAAAATCCACAAAGGACTCAACTGACATCACTTTGTCGACATCTCGACAAACATACCACAGGACACTGTCTGCAGAAGTCTCTAAGAAGTAAACTGAACATTATGAGTCAGGACAGGGCCCTGACATACCTATAATCATACATATCGATACATGACTCAGCACAGCTCTAGAATGAGGTGGAACTTGCCAATACCAGCTGACGTCCAAGCATCCTAGCTATACACTTAACCTGCCAAACAATCTAGGCTGCGGGCATGAACGCAGCGTGCCCAGGCAAAAGGACGTCAGTACGGACAATGTAATGAGTATGTAAGGTGGTAACAAATCATAATCATAATTTGATTTAGGAGAGAAGAAATCACAATCTAACTCAATACTTGCAGCCTTCGCTGGAAAAAACATAAATGTGCACACAAAGTCTCAAAACAATCTTTAAGTAAATAAAGCAATCCAGCAATCTTTAATAATGATGGACCCTTAGGGCAGCCGCTTCCGGCTTAATATCATCATCATATCAACACAAACTCAATCCACAAATATCAATTTCAATTTATATCATAATTCACTAATCAATTCATCACAATCCAGTTATTAGCCTTAGTCTTTATAAGAAGTTATCAAATTTGTATCTCACTAGACTTAGGAGGACATACTTCCAGGTTTGAGGGTAGAATTGTTATGAAATTCTTACTACTTATATTCTACTCAATTTCATCTTATTGCCTTACCCAAAGAATAAATAATCATATCAATACAAAGGGATGATACTATGGAATGTAAACACAAATCGTAAATGAAATGAAGTAGTAAAATCTCGCACCCCCTTCGGAGTGATTTTGAAAATCAAACTTTATGTTTCCTTTAGTATAAAACTAATTTCCTCGAAATCATTAGTAAAACCATATACACAACTCAACTTGGCACCTTATGGGTGTTCCGTTTAGAATAGAATAGGAGTACAATATCAATAAGCCATCACAAGAAACATTTAGACCTTACTCGTCTAAGAATGGAATCATATGGAGTACATATAGAATGAATAGCAGCAAGAATCATGCCAAAGGAAGAAAGGTTTGCCTTACATACCTTTGCCGCTTTCCAGCTAACCACAGCCCATCTTCGGGTCATGCTAATCTATCAACAATACCAATTTACCAACAATCAATCCAATATATATCCTTATAATCAATCCCTTAAACTTATTTTATTTCTAACGAAATTTCGACAGCATTTCCTTTATAAACTCGACAACCCCAAGAATCCAATTCAGCTAAATTAACAACAACAAAAACCATCTCAGATAAGCCTTTTAAAACTCAAAGTATAAACTCCCAAGGATATACACCAAAACGGCCCGGTATACGCTTTGTATATGATATCTTCATACTCTTTATTCTCCCAAATTCAAGAACAGCAACTTATCAACAACAATATCAACAATTATTTTATATCAATATCCAACTAATCCTATCCATTTAATCATACCAAAACAGCCCCCAAGTCATTTGATATCCAAAAATTATAACCGAATTTTCAATGTCATTTTCTCTATTCTAACCCATCAAATCTATCAACGATCAGGGTAAGAACATCATTAAAATCTTAAACATACCTTATATGAGAAGCCACCAAGAAAACAACATCCCCCAAGTTCAATTTTTATCTTAAAACGACGGCAACAACTTGTACTACACTTTACTCTTCACGAGCCTCGGAATTCGGGACCTCGAACATGATCAATTCTCCACTTTCTCTCTCTAACTCTCCTCTCTCTCTATCTAAAATATTCTGGACCTTTGGTATGAAAAATGAGGCAGATAAGGCTGAAAATTTCCCTTAAATAGCAAGGGAAGTGAGCCTGACCCGACTTGGAATCGGGTTGGGCCGAGCCCATTGCCCAGCTTGACCTTGCTGCATTAAAACGTCCATAACTTTTTATCCCTATGTCGTGTGAAGGCCCACGACCTATGGTTGGAAAGGTATTTCAATTATCTACAACTTGCATTTTAGGAGTCTTCCCAAATTCCCAAATAATGATGGGGTTATGGCCTCCCGAAGTCAGATCACCCGAAAACGTAACTTAAAAACATCTTTTTAGAGGGCTTCCACTTTGATTTGGCTCAAGGGTCCTTCTTGAGTTGTGTTTAACTTCACATATACTATCCATATAACTTGTCATATGTCGTTTATAAAATCTCGACATCTGGACCCCACCTCAGCTTACGACTACGAGGGCTATATATCTTTTAACGTATCATTGCAATTATATTGTACGAATTCCAAATATCATACTCATGCTATCCTCATGCTAATACAGTGAATTTCATCCTTTATACTTGTAATATTTGCTCCTCCTTGAGCTCACATTAAGCCGTCTGTAGCCTTATATACATATATATATATATATGTATGTATTTTGGGCATGACGGGGTCTTGTCCCGTCCATAAGTCTAGTACTCTAGTAAAGGCTCGTAGATACACATGTGTGGGTAGTATGGTCTCACGATGTTACTATTGTATCTATATTATTATTTTGATACCCGAAGGGCTTATTTATATAAAGGTAATTATGTTTCCAAAGGAAAAATGATTTTCTTATGATTTGAGTATTATACTAATGAATGTACGTTTAATGAGTATGATAAGTAATAGAATGAGTGGTGCTCGGTTGCTAGCCCCGGGTACCCGTCATGGCCCCTAGTCGGGTCATGAAAAAAGTGGTATCAGAGCAGTTCAGTCCTAGGAAGTGTATACGAGCCGTGTCTAGTAGAGTCTTGTTTATGGTGTGTTGCGCGCCACACTAATAAATAGGATGCTACAGGGCATTTAGGAAAAATGAACATCTTTCATCTTAAGAGATCGTGCGATAGAGCTGTATTATAAGATTATCCCCTCCCTAATTGTGCGTTATAATTTCAGCAAAGCTGATGAAAGGAAAAGCTATGGCAGCCCAGAAGGGCAAGATAGTGGTTGAAGAAGGGCTTGAACTGGAGCCGTCTATGGATATGCAGGAGAGCGAACCCTAGAATAAGGCCCTATCTCGATTTTCCCATACTTCGCCCACTTTAGAGGATCAAAGGGGAGCCTTAACTTTAGCTCCAGCACCCCCAGTTCCTCCACCAGATGCCTCGGGCCAAGAGATGAGACAGGCCATTCTTTTGCTGACTCAATTGGTAGCCGCTCAAGCTCAGCGGCAGGATGTGGGCCACAGTAACAGGGGTTGGAGGAAGAGAATTAGTTCTTCAGTGTTTGATCATGAGTTTAGGGGTGCTTCGAGGCAACAATTCTCTAGGCACTCAGTTCGTTCAATAAGTAGTGCCCTTCCACAGTTTCTTAGACCCAGGTTTGATAGACCTACTTATTCTACCCCACCCCAGAGTCTTAGAGTTTCCAGTTCTTAGATTCAGAGTGGTTCTAGTCAGACGATATCATCAGTACCACGATGTACTCAGTGTTCTAGGTTACATTAGGGATCGTGCCGCTTGGGCTCGGATAGTTGTAACGCCTGTGCTCGACCAGGCCATTTCAAGCGTGACTGCCCATCGCTACGTGGTAAAGATAAGGTTCGAACTACGGGAGTGGTAACTGGCTCGTCATCATCGGTACGCCCTCCAAGGCAAAGGCCACAGATGTTAGTAGTGTTACACCTTGGAAAATTCCCCGTTAATGTACAGTAAATAGGCTAGAGAGGAACACGAGGTATACGATGATTCGGAGAAGTGAGAGATAGAATTTGACGACCCTAACCAAGATTCAAATACATTAGACTTAAAGGAAGAAGTTCGGTAAAGAAAGTAAAGGATATGTTATGTGTTGGGTAGGAATTATAGACGACAAGTTAATGATGGCATAATGATGTCTTAGAGAAGAGTAATGACATCCCTTAGATTGGTATTGAGGTGTTAAACAAGTGTCAAGAAGGTTCCATAAGGATCGGAGATCAAACAAGTCGACGAGAACAAGTCCCGGACAGCTGGACATTATACGGCCAGACATACTGGCCGTATAGAATCCACGGACCGTATGTCCAACCGTAGATTCAGCCCAGAATGGCATACTCCACTGGACCAAACATACGGTCCAACATACGGTCAGTGAAAAATATACGGACCGTATGTTAGTCCACATAAGTTGGTCGGGACAGGTTCAACATTTAATATAAGGGACCTCTCTCATTTCATTTTCATATCATTTCCACTCCACAAGCTAAGAAACCTCTAGAACACTCTCTAAAATTCATGCACAAGAAAATCAAAAGGGAAAATCAAGATCAACCACTTCAAATCCATGAAAACAAGTGTGTGAAACTTAGTAAAAGTTCATCTACCTCAAGAAAACCCAAGGGAAGTGAAGTAGGGTTTTGGTGCTAGAAGAGTATTTTCATTCAAGGATTGTTTCTACACTATCTAAGGTAAGTTCTATGGTATTTTCATGATGTTTGAAGTATTGATAAGTTGAAACACTTGAATTGTAGAAGAGTATAGAAAATGGGTCATAAATGTGTGAATAGTATCATTGTTGAGTAGTAGTTGGAATGAATCATGAATATGATATGTTGTGATTGTGAATACGTTATAAATGAAATTTAGACCATGGAATAGGTATATTATGTGAAAAAACGCAATAGGGAGTCATAACTATAATTGTGGAGAAATTGAAGGGAAATGGTGAATTGTGGTAAATGTAGATAAATGACTATTGCCGTGTGCGACATTGTGAATGTTGATATGAACGTTTGGGAGTTGATATAGAACATGGGAAAAGTAGTATAAACAAAGGAAATACTGCCCAATATTCTCTAGCGTTAGTAAGTCCATTCTTGTAATTGTTACCTAATGTCGATACGAATTATCTTGAAGGTAGAACGTGTGCATTAGAGGAGAACAAGCAAGCGATAGATTAGTTAAACGACAAAGGTATGTAAGGCTAATCCCTTCCTTCAAAGGCATGAATCCTTCAAGTTTTCCATGATCCTCCTATGTGATGGAGCTTATCAGTCCGTAAATATACCAAACTACATGCGAGTATGGTAATGATGACGATGAGTAAAAGTATAGAGATTCTAAAGTTCATGGCATGATGATCCTATAACGTTAATGATGTCATTATTGTTAACACTCACCTTATATACTATTTCCTTCGAGGTGAGGCAGGATACTCATAAATGTTCATAATATAATCGGGGGTTCACGACCTTATGTCACCCCGACATGGCCATAGTTGCCTTCAATATTGTTACATCCCGTATTTTTGAACGTCGGATTAATTGTAAGTTGAGGTGGGGCCCACACGTCAAGATTTTTTTTTGGGACATGTGACAAATTATATGAATCACATATGTGAAGTTAAACACAACTCAAGAAGGACCCTTGGGCCAAATCAATGTGGAAGTCCTCCAAACGAATATTTTTAAGAAAACGTTTTCGGGTGACCTGACTTTGGGGGGAAAAAACGGTATTATAAGTTTCGAATTTGTAGAATACCAAGAAATAGAAGTTGTAGATAATTGAATTATCTTTCCATCCATAGGTCGTGGGTTCCAAGGTGACGTCGATACAAGGAGATATGAACGTTTTAAGGTCGAAAGGTCAGTGGGCTAGGCCCAACTCGGGACCAACCGAGTTGGCCCAAAAAAATGAAAAGAAAAATTTGGGCCCAACTCAAAGGGGTGGCCGGCCAACAATGGCCCAAACCCATGGTCCTAATTAAATTTTCCATGTGCTAATAATATATAGTAGTCATTTTCCTATAGAGGGTTCAAGAAAACAACATAAGGAGAAGACAAGAACAACAACTCAAGCCAATTTCGGGTTTGGCCATAGAAAAATCAACCCCCAAAATCTTGCCTCTAAAATTATTTTCTTGTTGAATTCCTACTAATTCAAGGTCCCTCTACAACTTGGTGTAGTTGTTTTGGAAGAAGGAGCACTTGGTTCCTCAATTTGATCATATATTCAAGTGAAGAAGATTAGGAAAAAGGGTAAGAATTCGTCCCTTTTATTTGTGTTATGAAGTCTTGTTTGTGTTGTAGTATGTGGGAATGAGTTGATTGTATGGAAAAATGGAAGATTTCAAAGTGGGTATGAAATATAGTGTATGTAGCCGTGTGTGTATATTGTTGTATATATGATATGAGTTGAATTTTATGTTGTATTCTAGTTGTGGTTATGATGGAAATTATATTGGGAATGAAAGTTGAATGAATTTTGGTTGAAGTTGGAATGTAGAAGGTTATGTCACCTTAGAATAATTTTGTGATATTATGGAAATGAAGTTGTTAAGATGTAAATTATGATTATGGTTGATGAAATTGGAAGATGGAAATATGTTATGAATATGTAGGTTGAAGATTTGAAGTTTTGGGTGAATTATGTTTTGGTGGAAAGTTTGTATATTTTGTATATCTTGTGAATATTTCGTAGAAATGATATGAAATATTTCCAAATTATATTGTGATGATCTAGATTAATGATGAATGTGAAACCATTGAGATTAGTTTGGAAATTGAAGTTGAAATGAAGGTTATGACATTATGTTGAAAAGATAGCTAGTTAAGTTATATTGTGGTTATAGTGATTGTTGTTGTTATTGATGTTGTTGTTGGGTTGTTGTTGATTGTTTTGGCCGAGTTAAATTCTCGGGGATGCTATGTGTATAGGGGAGATGCTGCCCAAATTTTTGTAGAAAAGTGTTGACTTGAGATTTAAGCCTAAAGCCTTATGGTTAACATTTGGTAAATGTGACCATTTGCAGATTTTGGACGAAACGGGAAGTGAACTTGGAAAGGCGTAAAGTGCGTAAAAGGTATGTAAAGCTATCCCGATTCTTCTCTTGGCATGTCCTAGGTGTACTAGGATTGGATTTGAACTTCGGAAGACATTCTGCCCATTGGAATCCGCAATTGAAAATGCTCCTTTTTCGTTCAATAGAATTGAACCCTCTAAGCAGGCTTACTGAAAAATTATGCAAACTTCTCCAAACTGCCTAGAAAGTTATGGAATACCCCTAAGACCTCTGTAGGTGACCCCATAAGCTTAATATACGTAATTTGAGCCCGCCGCCTTGTTTGTCCCGAGGCGGGCCCACTATTTTCGATTTTACCCTTATGGTCCTTTGTAACTTGATTTCAAGCAATTTTTAAGGAAACGTCTTAACTACTTTTCCGACTACTAATGATACTTATTCTGGATACTATATCGAGTCTCTGTAAAGGTACGATATTTTGTATTACGTTTAGCTCCACTATTCCCACTTTGCCCTCTTATTGTACTATTGCCTTATTTTCGAATAATATAAAATAAAATGTTTTAACTATCCTTTCAACTACTAAGGAAAATCGTTTGCTGACTCCCTCGAGTTTGGTAAGCTATTTTGGAATATGAAAAAGATTTCAGGAGGATTATTCTTCCGTAACTCATTATGACATATGACATACACTTGCTATGATTCCGTCCGACTTCATCGATTTGATTTGTCATTCGATATGCCTCATTGAGTCTCTGGAAAATCTATGATATTTTTATTGCATTTAGTTTCTCACTACTCCATTCGTGGATGCCTCAATATTTCCCACACTGAGCCCGGGCCAGGATATGTTGTCAAGCGTATTCCACTGCATTGTTCGCCGTGCCTCGATGTGAGGGGGCAGGTATATATGTACATGGGTTTTGGAGTATGCTGTGCCATGTACACACATTCTGATATGCTATGATCTGATATGGCCATCTGATATGATATGTTATGTTACGGGGTTATCCCCTACTCTGTTCCGTATGTATGGTGGCACCAGCGTCGGGGGGTGGCCACGTTCTGTTTGTCGAGCCCTTGACAGGGGCCGGATATGATATGCTGTATGTTTCTGAACACACTCCTCATGTTTTGAAAATATGCATTTGATACTTCAGATGTCACACTCACTTCTCTGTAAGTCCTGTTTCGGTTATGATCTTGTTCCGTATTGGGACCAGGTACGACATATGTTTTCAACAAATACTATTTATTCTTTATGATCAATATTTTCCTAATCTGGATAAACTGTCCATTTTCTGTACCTTCTGTTCTGATTATGACTTTTTTTACTACGTTCTGTGCTTTACATACTCAGTACATATTTCGTACTGACCCCCTTTCTTCAGGGGCTGCGTTTTCATGCCGCGCAGGTACAGAAGACAGATTTGCTGACCGCCTACCTAGGACATCTATTCTGCTATATTGGGAGCGCTCTTTTGTTCAGAGCCTGTATATTGGTACAGTTTGCCGCTATTATATATATGTATGCTATTCAGGGGTATGACGGGGCCCTGTCCCGTCTTATGATTATGTTATGATCTGTAGAGGTCTGTAGACATACTTGTGTGGGTTCTGTATATGTTCGGGTATGATACGATCTGTGACAGCCTCATCGGCCTCTATGTACTGTGTCGGTTCTTTTATGCTAATTACTAACGTCAAGTGACTTTTATATTTGAAATATTCTGTCATTTTGCTAATTTGGGTTATCGGGTACGTCTGGGTGTCCAGCACGGACACTAGTCGCGGCCTACGGAGTTGGGTCGTGACAAATATCTAATGTATGCTCCTAATGATAAATGTGAAATGATATTAAGTCATGATATGTCTATAAGATGATCAATAATGCTAGCCTGTAATATGCCTACGTTATGCATAAAAATGCCAAGCTATGATAAGATTATGATATGTTCATGAGATGTGTATTAATGATGGGTTATGATTGATTACATGACGATATGATTCCACCGTGCCTAAATGGCCAGACATGTCACCGCTAATGCGGGCTTCGTATGATTCCACCATGCCTAAACGGGCGGGCATGTCACCGCTAAGGCGGGCTGCTATGTTTACACCGAGCCTAGAGGGTCGGGCATGATCACCACTAGTGGGCGGCATATGATGGTTACCCGGACGCGGGTTAACGATGAGGATTATGATGTGATGATATATGTACCATGATTATGTAAATTATGATATATGTACGAAATGTATTTGCCTATGAAACTTATGCAGGTTATATCCTTCTCTTATGGCTCATGATCCTTCTATTATATTTATTTCATTCTTGTCTTACATACTCAGTACAATGTTCGTACTGACATCCGTTTTCTTTGGACGCTGTGCTCATGCCCACATGTAGGCAGGTAGGCGAGATTGATCCAGACTCGTAGGATCTGTTAGCGGATTGAAAGCACTCCTTTGTTCCGGAGGTGCTTGATTATTCTTTTCTGTACATTTGTATATGTTGGGCACGACGGGGTCCTGTCCCATCCATATGTCTAGTACTCTAGTAGATGCTCGTAGATACGCAGTGTGGGTTGTATGGTCTCACGAGGTTGCTACCTTGCATATATATTATTTTGATGGCCGAAAGGCTTATGTATATAAAAGTATTTAAATTTCCGAAATGAAAGATGATTTTCTTATAATTTGAGTATGAATTTGATACAAGAACGATTAATGAGCATGATAAGTAGTAGAGTGAGCGGTGCTCGGTGGTTAGCCCCGGGTACCCGTCGCGGCTCTAGTCGGGACGTGACAAGTAGACGGTGATAGAGACCGATGAGGAATGCCCAGTCCAAGTGGATCCCAGCATCATATCCATGCGTTAGATGAGCGATAGGATCTTGAGTCTCCCCCCGATGTTGTCCCAGGTATATTGTTAATATCCTCTTATGATATGTGTGCGTCGATTGATTCGGATCCTATGCTGTCATGTATCACTCCCATTGCGATGATTGTGTTGAGGTGAAAAATTTGAGCCAATCCAACAATTTGAGATGACTATATTTTTTAGTGACCTAGTGATAGCTAGAATCGCGATTTACGAGTAAGTTGATTGATAGTGAGTGAATATAAATAATATGTGTATGCATATATATATATATATATATATATATATATATATATATATATATATTGGAATTCTAGACCGAGTGTGGAGGCACAACTTATAAGACAAGCTCTACTATTTATATCCTTTAATGGTAAGTGATCTTATGTTGGTGAGTTGCATATTATGCGTGTCCCGATATATGTCCTATTGAGGCATCGAACGTGTTTTCTGGGCTATGTGCAGGTTTGGGATTGTTATGCTTACAAGAGAACCTCTGCCGAAATTTTCCTATAATCTAAAGGAGATAAGATATAAGCTTGTAATATGTCCTAACGGGAAAAGATGTTGTGCAAAAATTAATGGCAGGACGAGATTAAGTTAGGAGTATCGTTGACAACTACAAGAGATGAGTTAAATATTATTGAATTGATAGTAAAGGTAGTTATAAGATCGACAATGATATGGTAAAGAGAAATATTAGAATAAATTAAGGAGACTGGTAGTACTAAAGCATGACATAGAAGAGAAAGGGTAACTCCAATAGAGTGTGATACTGAAGTATTGATTGGGTGGATAAGTACAAGTAAAATACGACAGGTTTATTAGTAAAATAAAGTAACAGCATCACGGAGACAGGGGTACGAATATGAAGGGTTATAATGAATGTTAATACATTGGTAAGATAACTTATGTGGTAAGTGTAGTAGGGCCGATCAGAAAGGGTAACAGGTTAAGTATGCTTACTTCACGAGGTTTATTCTATTTTATAAGCGGGCTTGCGAATGAGATCAAGAAGTGGCACTCTATAGAGTTGATTATGATCAGGGTATAATGAGAACATAACAAGAACTGTAAGTAAAGTATAGCGAGGAAACGACTGAAGATGTGACATGTTCTATGTGAATAAAGAGTGAACACAAGTGTGAAACCAACAAGTAAGCAATGGGGCTGTAGATGAGAAAGCTTATAAGACTTTGTTAAGGGAAAGTCCAGCACAGAGGTTCCTCAATGACAGAAATGATAGCAAGCAAAAGGGGGAAGTCAACTTGAAAAAGAAATCAGAGAAAAGTGATATGGCAAAGTAGTAGTTTGTGATTTGTATAATCGAAAGTATGAGTGATATCTTTAGCTGGATGTAAAATACCAAGACTACAGAAAGATGAATAACGAAAGGATCAACGCAATAAGGATGAGAGGGGATGATCAGAATGAACAGAATAAGTTTTGGAAACGAAGGATGGATTGTACAAAGGCAGTATATTCTAAAGGACAAGCGGTACTAAGTTAAGAATAGGGTTCCTCATGCGAAGAATAAAGGATTGATTATAAAATGGGAGGAAATAAGATAAATTGAGGAGGAAGGAATGTAAGGAATAAGAATGGGAATAAAAAGAGAAGGAAAATGCGCCGCAAAGTACGCGTGCTTAAGAAGTAGTCGTGTTATGATTAAAGGAAGATGCATCCCCTACGAATATCCTATACCAAGTTAGAACGAGTAAAGTATATGAAGTAATGAGTTGACAAGAAAAAGGTGGTCATGAGTTATGAGTTTACCGTACGACGATAAAGCGATAGAGTAAAGGTATCATCAACGACAAACACAATATGATTATGATTGGTTTTGAAGTCAATGTTGAGTGCAACACAAGAGCAAAAGAGTATGAGGCATAAGGGGTATTAGTTGCACATGAGACTTAGGCCCTGGAAAACAAAGATGATGTTACAAGTGAACTTTGAGCACCGAAGAAGAGGGTAAGTGACATTATATGGATGGTATGGATAACTAGACCTACAACTATTGTGAGCATCCCTATGGGACAAAAGTTGTTAATTGGAGCGGATTTAGACATTGACTCATAGCTACCAGATGAGCTAAGTACAATACATCCTTGTTCGATTGCTATGTCGGTTGTATTACTTGATTACAAAACTACAAGATGAGTATGTTAATACTTCACTCATGAATTATCGTAGCTTTAAATTATGGGAAACAACATGAATAAGGAATAGTATAGTAAGGGATATGTGAATTCAAGATTTGAAAGCGAGGCAACGGATTTGAGAATGGTACAAGTAAAACCCTTAAAGGGGGGAAGCGAGTAAAGAGAATACAAGTGTAGGGATTGAAATAATGGACCCTAAGATATGACAGATATAGACTCTAAAACAAAGAGTGAGAGTTACGTAGAAATGAGTCTAATAACTAGTAAATAAACGAACATGAATTGAGCAAGCATCTGAGACTGTACGGGAAAATCATTCATAAAGACCTTGAATCACGTGACATTGAGAGCAAATAACTCAAGGGGTATTGTAAAGGATGGCGATGTTATACTAGAATAGAGGCAAAGGAACTAACGGTAAAGTCGTAGTTAATGATATTGCAATTTATAAGCGACAATTAAGAAAGGGACTTAAGGTTTTCTATAGTAGAACATAAGATATGATAATCAAGGGAAAAATAAAGGAAGGAAGAGAGCATGATGAGATGAGTTACTACAGATAGACAAAAGAGTTTAGGTATATATAGTCACCGAGCCTAGCCATAGTCGGGTACGCGAAACACCGAACCTTGTGGTCGGGCATGCTATGTAAATGATATGTATGACTATGGATACGATATGTAAATGAGTACGGTTATGAATACTGACACGTATATGGATACATGTATATGTATAGATGTGTATGTACACGAATCACGCAAAAATGATTATGTAACTTGCAAGTATTTATACGTCGCCAATGAAACCCAATGGGTACTTAAAAAGAGGAGTAAGAGGTAAAACAAGGATAATGTAGTCATGATACTCCGGGTCAGCTGAAGGAAAACATATGGCAAATTGAGTTGAAATGTTGAGTTGGGATTATCGTTAGGGATAAATAGGACAATTACTTGGAATATGACATAAGCACATGCTATACGCTTCCTTCGGTAGCCCTGGGGTGTGACAACTTACGAATGTAATAAGATCATGAATGAAGGGGGAGCTTATCCCCCGATACATTAGGCCTTATGAGATTGTGCGGAAAATAGGCAAGGTGGCTTATGAATTAGATCTATCTCCTGATTTGGAGTCAGTTCACCCAGTTTTCCATATCTCGATGCTTCGTAAATATGTTGGAAACCCTACTAGGATCGTGCCAGTAAATGATGTTCAAGTGACAAAAAAGTTGATTTATGAAGAGGTACCCATTGCCATATTAGATAGGCAAGTACGGAGACTTCGAAATAAAGAAGTGGCCTCAGTTGAGGTCTTATGGAAAAATAACAATCGAGAAGAATGAATCGGGAAGCGGAAGAAAATATGAAATCCAAGCGTCCGCACTTATTTCAGCCCCGCAAGATATTCAAGACGAGACATCAAGATTATGAGGTATGTATGATTTCTTTTTATGCATATGGGTCGTGTGTGGCCAATTGATATTGTTATTGTGTTGTAGCCCTGTGAGGAAATGTTATTGTGGGCTGTTGTGATAGGATGGTAGTGCCATAGTACAGGGGAAACTCTGGCGAAATTTTCGTAGAATTCCCGAGTGCTTAACATTCGAGGACGAATGTTCCAAAAGGGGGGAAGAGTGTTACACCTTGGAAATTTCATGTCGTCGTATAGTGAATGAACCAATGCGAGCTTAAGGGTAATAGGAAGTTCTTAAGACTATATGATGGATATTTAGTCGTCCTAGGATGCATACGTTAAGATTTTGAAGTCATATGAATTGATGAAATAAGGAATGATAAGGACAAGTGGATTATAAGTGGGGTTTAGGAAGGTTTCGTAAATCATTGCATTAAGAATTGTTTGGTAAGGCCTTGAGGGCGAGTTATAGGGATGTTTAGATCATTGATGAAGTACTAAACAAGTGTTAAGAAGGTTGTATAAAGATTGGAGATCAAACGAAACGACGAGGACAACTTTGGAAAAACTGTGAGTTACACGACCACCTTATACGGACCGTGAATCTTTATACGGACTGTATAAGGGTCCGTATAACCCAACAGCAACAATGTTTTCCATGGTAGTGAACCACGGACACTTATACAAACTGTATAAGTGGTCTGTATAATGCCCGTCAGACTGATTAAGTTGCAACAATAAATACATGTTCCCACTTTATTTTCTCATTCTTTCCACTTCTCCACTCCTCTCCAAGATTCTAGAATATTCCATACATCTCATTTTCAAGAATACAAGGGGAAAACAAAGGTTCATACCATAAATTCAAGTGAATAGAGTGCAAGGAAGCTCTTTGGGGTTGCTAGAGTCAAGAAATTCCTTGGAAGTTGACGCTAGGGTTTTTCTTCAAAAGGAGTATTGCTATCCAAAACCCATTCCTACACCACCAAAGGTAAGTTTTATGATCAATTCATGTTATTTAGAGTATTGAGGGGTTGAAAGACTTGGATTATAGAAGGAAATAGAAAATGGGTTACAAATATGAAAATGGTGACATTTTTGAATAGTAGCTTAATATGAACCATGATTCTTTGTATATTACGAGTGTAGATATGTTATAAATGATATTAAGAACATAGGAGAAACATTATATGAGGATGAAGGCAATGTTGTATTATGACCATGGTTATGGATGCCCTTGAAATGGAAGTAGGAGAATTGAATAATGTATGGTTGATGAAGATTATTGAGTATGATATTACGGATATTGTTATTGACGTTTGGAAGTTGATATGTACTATGAGAAAAGTTGAATAAATAAAGGAAACACTGTCCAATTTTCTCTAGCTTTAGTAAGCACGTTCATATAATCAATTAGCTAATATGAATGCGAATTCTCTTGAAGGTAGAAACGTGAGCATTAAAGGAGAACAATCAAGCGATGTGATGCAATCCAAATTACCATGGTGACGACTAAAGTGTTCAAGCCGAGGAGACCCAAATTGAAGCCCGAAAGGATGTGGATTGAAGCCCAAGATCTGAAAGAACAAGTCTAGCAGCCCAAATTAGGACTTCTAGAAGCTCTAGTGTGAACATGAGGGGCTGGACTAATGTGAACGAAGGAAGCTTCCCTTTTTATGTTTTCTAGGCTTATTAAAGGCTATTTTGACTTTCAATATGTGTAGTGGCTTTCTAGGCTTCTAGGAGTATGCATTTAGTAGTCTTCTATGCACCTAGAAGACTACACTTCTATTTATTTCTTTTGACTAGTATATTTTAAGAACCTTATTTAAAGGTGCTTGTAATTGATTTGGAAAAACCTATCTTTGAATATTGAATATTATTGAAACCCTTTAGTCTTGAATGACTAGTGTTAATTTGGTGGACTCCAAATTGTACAACCCCCGTTTGATCTAACAGTTTGCTAGAGATGGCTATCTCTTGAGGATTGTTCGAATATGATAGGTGCCTTTTGATCCTTTTGGGAGGTAACTAGGACTAGTTCTTCTAGTAATTGTCCAATTGTTATTCAAATTGTGTCTTCTTTCTATCTTTGTTATTTTTCTTGCATCACGATGGAAATTGTTAAACGAAAGAGGTATGTAAGGCTAATCCTTTCTTTCTATGGCATGACTCCTACGACATAAATCTTCTTATTTTTCCATGATCTTTCTAAATAACGAAAATTATGAGTCCATGACTATAAACAGCTACATACGCATATGATGAACAAAGGAGATATGACGACGAGCAAGATAATGATGATGATGAGTTTAAGTATAAAGAATCCTAGAGTAAAATAAGATGTCCATGAAGCTAATGATTCTAAGCATGGCTCCATTGATGCTTTTCCTTGTGTACACTCACCTTAAAATGTTAGTCCCTTCAAGGTGAGATATGATGATGATGATTACTCCATAATATAATCGGGGGTTCACGACCTTATGTCACCCGATATAGCCATAGTTGCCTTTAAGTTCTATTGTTTGTTTTGATGATAAATTTATGATGATGCTAAGTTATGATAAAGTTATGATATGTATATGAGATGTGTAATAACGATGAGTTTATGATTGATTATATGACGATACTATTCCACCGTGCCTAATTGGCCGGACATGTCACCGCTAAGGCGGGCTGCTTGTGATTCCACCGTGCCTAAATAGCCGGACATGTCACCGCAAAGGCGGCCTGCTTGTGATTCCACCGTGCCTAAATGGCCGGACATGTCACCGCTAAGACGGGCTGCCTATGATTCCACCGCGCCTAGAAGGCCGGACACGATCACTACTAGTGGGCGGCATATGATGGTTACCCGGACGCGGGTTGACGATGATGATTTATACGATACGATGATGTACGCGCTATAATGATACATGTACTACGATTATGTATATGATGTATGTATGAAATGTATCCACCCTTAAAAGTTACGTTGGTTGTATCTTCACCTTATGACTTATGATTTCTCTATTATGTTCATTTCATTCATGCCTTACATACTCAGTACAATATTCGTACTGACGTCCGTTTTATTTGGACGTTGTGTTCATGCCCACAGGTAGACAGGGAGACGGTGCAGATCCATAGGAGCCATCCGCAGATTTACAGGAGCACTCCATTATTTCGGAGGTGCTATTTGGTTGATTCTTTTGTGTATATATATATATATATATATATATATATATATATATATATATATATATATATATATATATATATATATATATATGTATGTATATTGTTATATCCCGTATTTTGCGTATTCGGATAATTCAAGATAATTGCGGGAAGTTAAGGGCAAGGCTATATTTTTTACCTTGTTTAGCACACAAGTTGTTCATGAAAATTTTGATGTGGAAATATTAAGAAAGACTAGGGGTAAAAAGGGAAATTCGCAAGATGGCTCGTAGAAAATACGGAGGAAGGTTAAGGGCAAATTTGGAAATTGGAGAAATAATTTTTCATGAATTCCAAAACAAAAAAAAGTGGGCTTAAGTAAATGGGCCAAAGTGGCCGGCCATGTTGGAGTGGACTTAGGCCCACATGGAATCTTAATAAATAAGTCAAAAGATGACTTATGGATCACATTTTATCATCTTTATCCTTAAGAAATTTCAAGAAACTTGGAGAGGAAAACAAGAAGGCCATATTCGGCCAAGCTATGCAAAAATTGACCCCTTGAAAATCTTGATCAAAAATTATTTTCTTCTAGCATTCCTACCAATTGGAAGGTCCTCTTTAACGTGGAGTAGATGTTGGGGCAATTAAATCATTCATTCTTGTAAGAAGCAACCTTAGCCAAGTTGAGAAGTGAAGTGAAGAAAGGTACGGTTTAATCCTCTTTTTCATATGTCATGAATGTTTTGTGTATGTTGTAGTATGTAGAAGTGAATGAAAATCATGAAATATGGATGCTATGTTGGTGGCCGAATAAGGGGTGGTGTAGTGTAGATGTGATAAATTGATTTTATTTAGTATTTTGGTTGTTGTTGTTGTGGATTCTATGTTGATAATGAAAGTTTGATGATTCTAGTTGAAGTTGTAAGTGTTGGAAAGTTGTTTAAAAGCTAACGTGATGTCAAAAACCATTTCTTGTATATATGAAAAAATAATGTTGTTAGTATGTGAATTATTGGTATAGTTTATGGATTTGAAAGAAGGAAATGTGTTGTTATCGTTCTTGTTGAATTTGGAAGGTTTCGGGTGAAGTGGTATGTCGGTTGAATTGTTTGAAGTGTTCTTGAATCATGTCAGAATGTATTTTGGAATAATTGTTGAAGTTGGAGATATGATTGTTGGTATTGTTGTTGATAATTTGGCCGAGTTGAATTCTCAGATTTGTTGTTGATAAATTGGCCGAGTTAGATTCTCGGGGATGGTATATTTACAGGGGAAATGCTGCCGAAATTTTGGCAGATTATAAATGAATGTATTTGGAAGACTAAGGCAAGTGTGTGATGATGTGTTTAATGATTGTGTAATCTTCTTGAATGTAGACTAGCGATAGCGAGCTTGGTCAAAAAGCGTAGCTAATAGGACGTGGAATAGGTAGGTAAAGCTTACCTTTTCATTCTTTTGGCATGTCCTAGAGCTAAGTAAGCTATGATACTTATCTTGGGGAAATTCTATTCTTGATTCCGAGCTTGTTAATGATTATTATTCACTTCTTGACGTGAGTATACTTAGTATAGCCGAGCTTATTGTATGATTGAATAATGAGAAAAGACTAAAAGAGTTCTGTAAGTGGTATTGTCCCTAACTTTCGTAGACGGTCTCGGATTGCTTGAAAATGGTTGTAGGGGTTCCTATAATGAATAACGTTCATAACCTTCATGTGCT
The DNA here is from genome assembly GCF_019175385.1 of Lycium barbarum. Taxonomy (NCBI): domain Eukaryota; kingdom Viridiplantae; phylum Streptophyta; class Magnoliopsida; order Solanales; family Solanaceae; genus Lycium; species Lycium barbarum. Next base: position 70,389,356 of record NC_083346.1, read on the forward strand.
AATTCGGATTGTTTAGGAAATGCTCGTAGAGGTTTCTATAATGAATAACGTTCATAAATCTCATAAGTGAACTCGGATTGTTTTAGAAACGTTCATGGAGGGTTTTATAATGAATGATGTCCATAATGATATTTGAAAGCTACTTGGTATGATTGTTGCTTTAATTTTCCAAAAATAGCTTCTGAAACGTTCGTAGAAGGTTCTGTACTTCAAACGCTCATAACTTTTTCATACTAAGTCGGATTGACCCAAAACTTGTTTCTGAGTCTTCAGGCGTCGGTAAGTATACTTATCCATCAAGTCTTAAAAGTTGATTGATGTGCATTTAGTTTCCCATTACTCTGTTCGTGCATATGGTTGTTAACTTTCTTATACTAACTCGGATTTACTTGAGACGTGTTTGTGGTTTATTCATGATTTCAAGAAAATTAGTTTTGTACTAAAGGAAACATAAAGTCAATTTTTAAAATCACTCCGAAGGGGGTGCGAGATTTTATTATTTAGATTTTCAAAACCACTCCGAAGGGGGTGCGAGATTTTACTATTTGTTTTATTTACGATTTTATGTTTACACTCCCTAGCGGTATCTCTTTGTATTGATATTTGTGGATTGAGTAGAGTAGACACCATCATTAGTATTATGTCGCAAGTGGCATGGCTGAAGGGGCAAGGACCAGTGTTATTATGTCACGAGCGGCATGCCCGAAGGGGCTAGGACTATTATTATTATGTCGCAAGCAGCATGCCCGAAAGGGCCAGGACTAGTATTATTATGTTGCAAGCGGCATGCCCGAAGGGGCCATCATTATCATAATGCCGGACGCGGCCATCATCATTATGATTATTATGTCGGGACCGGCATGCTCGAAGGGGCCAGGGTAGTATTATGTCAGAACCGGCATGCCCGAAGGGGCCATCATCATTATTATTATTATGTCGGAACCGGCATGCCCGAAGGGGCAAGGACTAGCATTGTTATGCTGGCGGCATGCCCGAAGGGGCCATCATTGTTACTATGCCGGAAGCGGCCGTCCGAAGGGACCATTATGATACTATTTTCTCATAGTGTATTCTAGAATTTGGGTATGCTATACTTACATTGTGTATGCTAGAAGGCGTGTAAGGCACTTTATGGCACGGTTCAAAATGTTGTTCCAGGTTACTCCGGGTTGCCTTTAAACTGGTTTACTGTTACGCCTTTCCTTGTTTATGATTCAGTGATGCTTTACATATTCAGTACATATTCCGTACTGACCCCTTTTCTTCTGGGGCTGCGTTTCATGCCACGCAGGTACACCCAGGTGAGTAGAAGACTTTGTTAAAGGTGTTCCAGCGGGATTGGCAAGCTCCATCTCAGTTCGGAGTGTTGCCGGTTCAAAGTACTTATGTCATGGCATTTTGTATATGTTAGATACTTTGCAGACAGTGTCCTGTGGATAGGGCATCGAGAAGTGCGAATCATTTATAGATGTTAAAAGAGTATGTATTTTCAGATGATTTCAGTTGGTAAAAAGTACGTAATTGATTGAAAGTTTTTCATAATCTGTATTTGGAAAAGTTCCATGTTTTTAAAAGTTTTTGAAATGACAGGTTTTGGTAAAGCGAATGGCTAAGGGTCCACTCAGCTCTGATGAGAGTCGGGTGCCCATCATGCCCTATCAAGATGAGGGTGTGACATATATGTATATATATATATATATATATATATGTATTTTGGGCACGACGGGGTCTTGTCCCGTCCATATGTCTAGTACTCTAGTAGAGGCTCATAGATACGCATGTGTGGGTAGTATGGTCTCACGATGTTACTATTGTATCTATATTATTATTTTGATAGCTGAAGGGATTATGTATATAAAGGTAATTATGTTTCCAAAGGAAAAATGGTTTTCCTATGATTTGAGTATTATACGAATGAATGTACGTTTAATGAGTATGATAAGTAATAGAATGAGTGGTGCTCGGTGGTTAGCCCCGGGTACCCGTCATGGCCCCTAGTCGGGTCTGACACCTAGTCTTTCTCCACGACTATCATCTTAATATCCTTGAAATTCTCCTTGCTCTAGGTTCCGAATTCCTATTTATGTCTATACTATACCATTGAAAGTTGATATTCAACACCATCCATTCCCACGACTCGTCCTTTCATTATCTTAGCTCATTTGTCCCGTAATTCTCCTCAACTACTCGTTTGCATCGCAGCTATGCATCATAGTCCTTCTAGTGTTCTGTCAGCTCTTGTTCTTAACATGAAATCCTCACAAAGTACACCCTTTCCTTTCTTCTTTCATCGAGTTTTCATCTTCCTTTAGTGCACACACATATAGATATATAACTAAATAAAATTTGGTTTTCTTCATGATCGCATCTTTGCATCTTTCACATAACTATTGTCTTATAATTTCAATTTGTTTTCCCTTGGGCAAGCCTACTGATTCACTAACCTTCTCCTTGTTGTTAGAGGCCACATAATTCCCTTTAACCATTTCATTGACACCTTCTCCTTCCTTTAGTCCTCATAGTTTCTTTACTTGTACAATGCCTATTTCCATTAGTCATCCTTTACTCTTGGGTTAGGAAGCTTTGGAATGTTTCGTTACGAGTGCAAATCCCTTTTAACACTGAAATCTCTTTTTGCCCTATGTTCTCCTTCCATTTAGGTCTATACCGTACCATCCCATCACTATTCCATGCCCTTCCATCCACTGTGAGTCCTTCCACCCGTTTAGCTCATTTACTCGCAATTCTTCCTAACTATGTGTTTGTGTTGCAGTCGTACATCAAGTTTTCCTAGTGTCCTACTACTCCTTGCTCTTAGCACGGAATTTTTATAGTTTACAGTCTCTCCATGCTTCATTCATTGAGCCTTTATCCGTCTTTCTGACGCTACGGCCAAGTTGTTTTCTATACATGTTCCTTACATTTCAGTCTACTCCCTCTATGATCGAATCTCTCGGCCTTTACCGGAAATGTTGTCCCATGCCATTAATTTTCTAATCATTTGTGTCGTCCCATCATCCTTGTTCTTATCTCGATGATTGATCAGTTTCTTACAGCTAATTCGTTAAAGCATCCTGTGTACCCCCGGGGTTAAAGATTTCCAGTTACTTTACTCCAAAATGCTCTCCTCTTTCTTCAATCAGCCCATTAGTATACCTTGCCTATTTTCACCCTTACCCTTCCTTGAGTTCCTTCCTCCTAGAGCGCCCTTCTCCTGTTATTTATAGTATTGACCCTGAAGTTTGTGAAATATTCCTTTAAACGTGCAAATCTGTTCTATTCTTAAGTCATCTTTTAGGAAAACTTCTCTGTGTCTAAAGCAACCGTATCAATGTGATCACATATTTATCCCTTTATCTACCTCTTGAGAGCTGAATATCTCTTAGCGTCATTGTAAGGCCTGATCATTCTCTCTCTTACTTCACATCCCTATTTGTGATTAGTATCCTTTAGTCCCGTGCTTTTCCCGTCGTCTCTCTTGGAAGCTTTACTCACCCTCGTTTCTTACACTCTACTTTCTATATACTCGCTTTCTTCCTTTCCCTGATGTTACTGCATTAGGACTTTCCAACTCTAACCTGTGGTGAAAATATCATCAACTTTCCTGGTAACGTTTATCACTTAAACTTCACTACCCTGTTCGATTAATGCCTTCGATATACCGCAACATCGGTTGCTGGGATACACATACCTGTTGATACAACCACATATGGGATATCGTATGCATACATATATATTTTCTAGCGCCTCGCTTACAAAGCACTTCGGAATACTTTTCAAACCTATCCTAACTCAAAAGCTGTGATGCACCTTCTTTCTCTTTACCGATCTAGTCTGCCTCATCCTTCGCGATCTTTTAGAGTTCCAACCACTCTGCATACTCCAATTTCCCTTAGGATACTCTAGCTTCTCATTTGTCCATGAGCCTCTTATATCTGACTTCGTATGATTTTTTTTGTACATTTCCCAGGGGGTCAACCATCCTAGTATTTCTCTCACCCCAGCACGCTTAACCTTAAAACTCTAATGAAATCTGATACGTTAATGCTGGCTTGGTCGCACGCACCTTACTACATGACCTTCATCGCATCATCTAGGGCAAGTTGAAGTCTTAACTGGTTCCAAAACATTCTCGAAATTCATCTCCCTCCGGATTAGAAAAGACCTCTTATTCTTCTGACTACACAAATAATATTTTGCTCCATATTCACCTTTCATCTGTATATATGGCTACCTTTTGTCAAAAATTTCAAGATTCCCAATGGTGGCGAAAACACCTTGATCGTCGTTACTTATAAATACTTGGTTATCGGCCCCTTTAGGACTTCCGCTCGCTGCTATTAGGTAATAATCTATAGCAAATGCACATACATAGGAAATTCCAATAAAGTCTCATATACCTGTAGTCGATCGGTCTCTAGTCTGATCTGGTGATCTATAAGGTGAAGTGTGCTCTTCATCATTGTCTACCCACCATCTGCTCGTTTGGCCTTCATCATCTCTCTCCTCCGAGTCCGAGAGATCTGGATAATCGGGCAACTCCTGGTTCACCGACGGCCAGGATAGAGGGCTAGAGTAATCCATAACGCTCACCGGGATAGCTGGTCTGACGTAATGCTCTACCATAGGAGCAGCTAGTACGGCCTCGAGGATCTCCTCCTCTGGTGTCCTAGACGAATACTCAGACGGATCTATGTCATAACTGACCCTTGGGGGGTCCTCCTCCCTGGATGTCAAAAACTCTGGAGAAATTGTCGTTGGGTCCTCTGAGGGATCAGTCTCAATGGAATAACTGAGGCTCCTCCTGCTCGGTCCCAGAGCCTGGGGCCCTGGATCTACTCTGGGGGCCTTCTTAGCACCCCCACTGCCCGAGGTTGATCTCTTCATCTTCTGTTAGTCTGTACCTACCTACAGGAAAAAGAGGTCAGTCTGATATGATTCTTCGAGTTAACAAAGAACCAATTGACCAGGATCTTGTTCTTGAAGCGGTTTGATGGGCAGATTCAAGAAACAGATGTATCTCAAGTTATAGCTGTCGGATTAAAGTGATTCAAAAAATTTGTGAAAGATGACGATTTGAACTATAAAAATAGCTCTTGAATTGTTTAAAATAAGTAAGTATTGAGGGCACAACAATAGAAAGAAAATTAGGGTTCTGGGTATGAAATAGAACGAAATTCTTTTCAAGAAACGTGTTCTTGAATGATCAAGAACCAACATAGTTCCTAAGTCACCACTTGAAATCAAGTTACGTGATAAAGAAACACCACACGCTATTGAAAACAAGATAAAGACTATCACCACCTTGCTTGGAACCAAAAACAAGGATAAAGAACAAGAAATAGAGAAAATAACTCTATTGCAAAATTTAGGTTTATGCTAAAAACGTGAATAATGTTTACCAAAGAATAAGAACCCTTTATATAGGCCTAGGGTCTCTTCTTTGATGACTACAAATCCCTATTCTACTCCAGAAAGAAAATAGCTAAAAACAAGGAAAGTAAAATCCCTTTTCTACAAGGAAACGAATAAAGAAAACTAAAATCCTACTAGAACTAGGATAAAAGTCGTACTCATGATAGGAAATTAAATCCTACTAAAATATAAATCAAGAAACAAGAAACCTATTTAGAAAAGGATTCAAGAAACAAGAATTGGAAATAATCTTCAAACTTGAGCTTCTTGGACTTTTCTTTTTCTTGAATTTCAGTCTTGTGTTTCTTGATTTTTTTGGATTTCTTGATCTTCTTCATCTTTCATCACGATCTTTCCTAGACTCGGGCTCTATCGCACGATCTAAGACAGAAGGAAAGGTCAATAATTCCTAAATGCCATGCAGCCTCCTATTTATAAGAGTGGTCGGCTTCACACCCATAAACATGACTCTACCGAACACAGTCTGTAGACAATCCCTAGGACGAACTGCTCTGATACCACTTTTGTCACGACCCAAACCGATGGTCCATGACTAGTGCCCAAACTGGACACCCGTATACGAACCTGCTAGATATGATCATACCGAAACTGAAAATAATATGGCAATCTGTAAAAGCACGCTATAAACTTTTCATATCATACGCCAAAAGAACCTATCTCTTGAGAAGCCATAGCGAACCAAACATAAAAAAAATTGCAAGCCGATAAGGCTGCCACTATGCACGGGAATATCCAAAACGAACTACATCTGCATAGCTGATCAAACCATACATACGCAACCCACACATGTCTACAGACCTCTAAGAGTATAACAAATCCTATATCAAGGATCTATACCAAAAAGGCTCGAGCTCCAGAACACTAGAGCCCTCCAAGCAGCTGAGCTGAAGTCCTAAACCGGGGGATCACCAAACTGAGTGTTTGTACCTGCGGGCATGAAACGCAGCCCGTGAAGAAAGGGGGTCAGTACGAATAGTGTACTGAGTATGTAAGGCATGAAATCAACATATACATAAAATCCTGGAAAACATTTGAGACATGTCAATGAATGGGCAAAATAAATGCATCGATACGACTATATCAAAGAAACACATATATCTATAGAAATGCCACAACATAATCCACACTGTCACATAGGCCACAGTGTCACCCCCTATCAACTGTGCCATATATATACACATCACAACAAAGGCCACAGCGTCACCCCCTATCAACTGTGCCATACACATACACATCACAACAAAGGCCACAGCGTCACCCCCTGTCAACTGTGCCATACATATACACATCACAACAAAGGCCACAGTGTCACCCCCTGTCAACTGTGCCATACATATACACATCACAACAAAGGCCACAGTGTCACCCCCTGTCAACTATGCCATACATATACACATCACAACAAAAGCCACAGTGTCACCCCCTATCAACTGTGCCATACATATACATAACAAAGGTCACAGCATCACCCCCTGTCAACTGTGCCTTATATAGGTACATAAAGAATCAAAATGAGTGCAGTGCATAATCAAAGTAAAATAGTAGAACTCTGTAATGTCACAAAATAGCCATATACATAAATTATACTCATGGCATGCATGGGAGTTCAAATAAAAACTATCGCTCTATCTGACCTTGAAGGAACAATTTATAAGGTGAGATCAACAACAATGAAATAAATTGAGAAAATCATGAAATAGCTTAAAATTTTCACATCATCGTTGAAACCATATTTGAGACCTTTAAGTATAAAATCATCCTCAACGTGGTCCTCATAAAAACATTCTTATTTTTAACATCATAAGAAGCTTTAAGAGTTATAAAATTCTAGCTTTTGAAATCAAGGAGGTTATGGAAACACTTATGGAATCATACCATAGGAATCATGCCTTTGAAAGAAAGGGACGAGCCTTAACATACCTTTCGGTCGCCTTAGTTTTTCAACGTTTATCCTTCCAAGCTCGTAAATCTACATATAAACCATTCATACTATTATTAGGCTCAATGTCATACGCTCATCTTAAGCCTTCAATTTAATTTCGTTTAGAATATGCCGAAATTCGGGCAGCACCTCCCCTGCTTATATGCCTAGCCCAAAATCACAATCCAATAACCAACAACAACAACAACAACAATACCAACATCACAAAAATATTATCAACACCAATAGGCTCCATAACACATCCCACACGATGTTTTCCAAATTTCTCAACTAACCATAACAATATCCACAATACCATAATAAAAAAATATATCCAATTTAATCTCAAATTAATCCAAAATCTCCTTTCAAATTCATTCCATAGTCATCATCTTCACTTTAATAATTTGCAACTTCTATACTATGATTCTCTTCTTTATAGGATTTGCTAAACCTTCAAATCAACTTAATCATGAGATATAGGTTGGAGAACATACCTTACACTAGAAGGACTTCATCCCACTCAACTTCTTCCAAGACTAAATTTATCACAACATTAAGTGGAGACAAGAACAATCCTTCTCCATGACTTAGCTTGGGTCTTTGGAGTTTAATCCTCTTTTGTCATGGCATAGAATGTTTCGGAATGGTGGAGAGCCTTCAAGAATATTCTTGTAGTGGAGAGAGAAGTGTGGAAAATTCTAGAGAGGTGTGGAGAAGTTAGGGGAGTTCTAGAGGGTTATGGAGTTGAAGAAAAAATGACTAAAATGAAGTGTAGAGGCCCTTTTATAGGTGCCAAATTCGGATTGGGCTGGGTCAAAACATAAGTGGGCTTTTAAGTGGATTTTTCCGGATTCCCGCCCAGGTTCAGGTTCCTCTGACTATCCGTTTTAAAATGCCCATAACTCCCTGCTCCGATGTCGGATTGACGAACGGTTTGTTGCGTTCGAAACTAGACTCGATGAACTTCATCTTAGGCCTTTGAAACACCTTAAAACTCCTCATATACTCGGAGATATACCCCTCCATATTTGACCCAAAATTCTGTCCAGAATTCTGCCAACTTTGTTTTTTTTCAAATTTTCGACAAACTTATTTTCTTCGCTTTGCTTGGTCCCGGAATCTTCTAAAACTCTTCATACATGATATTTATCATTAACCATACTTGATAATGGTCATGTCCTTTGGTTTCAAGGTTGTCTTTCCCAGTTACGACTTACGAGATCGTAATTCATCCTTTACTTTATTGTTACAAACTTCCCATGGCTTGTACCTTCCAAAACATCATGGAACGTCTCCGATACTCCATTAATATGGTGAAGTACGTGGCATGCTCATGCTCTGAGAATGCGAGGTGTAACAATTGTGAGAGGGGAGGGGAGGGTTTTTGAGTTTTTTAAGGAGGGAGTTGTATTTTTTTATGTTTGGAATGAGTGGGAAATAAGAGTATCGGCCTTTTAATTGTCTTTTCAAAATATCAGAGTAACCCGACCCGTGCGGTACTCCTGCCACACGAGGGTACAGCGGAAGGCTAGTTTTTTTACTAAAATAGAAAATTCGCGCGGCACCTCAGCCACGCATGGTGCCGCACTCATAGCCAGTTCCAGTTTAGCAATTGTTCTCATGAGCCATCAATGTGTCGTTGGGGTGGCGCCACAATGTTACCTGGACGTTTATCGACCTTTTTTAACTCGTTTGGTGTTCCTGCTCCTTTTCAAGTCCTGCAACACGAACAAACATGACATATAACAGCAAAAAAGGCCAGTTGCCTCCCAACAAGCGCCTTAGTTAAGGTCGTGGCATGACACTTTTTATTTCTTTTTCTTCTATGCTAATTCTACAAACATGGTTGCCTCTGGAGAAGAGCTTAATTTAATTTCGCGGCATGACGCAAGCTCTCAAGCCTCTTCTAGTTCAACCGAGGTCTTTTCTGGATTGATGACCTCTCCAAAATAGTGCTTGACCCTCTGGCCATTTACTTAGAATGTCCGCTCTGCATTGAGCGATTTCAGCTCAACCGCCCCATGTCCAGTTACCCGAACGACTTCAAATGGCCCAAACCACTTGCTTTTCAACTTCCCTCCGAAAACCTTCAACCTACAATTATATAACAAAACTAATTGTCCAGGCTCAACTCACGAGGTTGGATGCACTTGTCGTGGATTCTCTTTGTCCTCTCCTTGTACATCTTCGCGTTCTCATATGCTTGATAGAGAAATTCATCAAACTCATGCAATTGCAACAATCTCTTTTCTCCAGGTTGTACCATGTCTAAATTCAGCTTCTTTATCTCCCAATACGTTCTATGCTCATGCTCAACGGTATATGATATTCCTTACCAAAGATGAGCTTATAAGGAGATGTGCTAATAGGAGTTTTGTAGGGTTTTCTGTATGCCCACAGAGCATCATCGAGCTTCAGCGACCAATCTTTCCTACGTGCCCACAGTATTCTCCAAAATTCTCTTAATTTCTCGATTTGATACCTCCACTTGACCACTCGTCTGAGGATGATAAGCAATCGCTACCTTGTGTTTCACCCCATACTTGAGCAATAATTTATCAAAAAGTCGATCGCAAATGTGCATACCTTGATTACTGATGATGGCTCTCGGGGTTCCAAATCTCGTGACTCTATTCTTCTTCAGAAATCTTGCTACCACATTAGCATCATTAGTGGGGAAGTGCAACGGCTTCCACCCACTTCGAGACATAATCTACAGCAACCAATATGTGCTTATTCCCCTTGGACGGTATGAAGGGACCCATTAAGTCGATACCCTACACGTCAAATAGTTCAATCTCCAAGATGCCCTTCAAAGGCATTTCATGACGCTTGGAGATATTTCCAGTTCTCTGGCAGCTATCGCAGGTTCTCACAAATTCATGTGCATCTTTGAACAAAGTAGGCCAATAGAACCGGACTGACGTACCTTCGCAGCTGTTCTGTCACCAGCGTGATATCCACAATAGGGTGACGCATGACACTTCTCAAGAATCGCGGAGACCTCTTCCTCTGGGATACATCTTCTAATTAGCTGATATGTGCCAACCTTGTAGAGATAGAGCTCATCCCATAGATAGAAACAGCTATCATGCAAAATCCATTTCATTTTCTCGTGATTAGCACCAAGGGGATAAATATCACTCACTATAAAGTTCACCATGTTTGCATACCATGGCACCTCAGCTGACTAAAGAGCAAAGAGTTGTTCATCAGGAAAAGTCTCCCTAATCACCACTACTTCATCTATATGTCCTGATCTTCCAATCTCGATAATTGGACTGCTACTTGATTTTCTTTGCCCTTCCGATCAAGAATCTCAATGTCAAACTCTTGCAGCAAAAACAACCAACGAATAAGCCTCGGCTTTGCATGCTTCTTCACAAACAAATATCGAACTGCAGTGTGATTAGTATAGACAATTACCTTTGTGCCCACAAGATATGATCGGAAGTTGTCAAAGGCGTAGACCACTGCCAATAACTCCTTCTCTATGACAGAATAGTTCATCTGGGCTGCATCAAGAGTCTTGTTGGCATAGTATATCGAATGAAATAGCTTGTCCCTCTTCTGTCCAAGGTCAGCTCCCATAGAAAAATCACTTGCATCGCACATCAAAATAATGGGAGAGAACAATCGGGTGTGATGATAGTAGGAGCAGACACTAACCTCTTCGTCAACTCATCAAAAGTCGTCAGACATATTTCATTGAACACAAACTTCACATCTTTTCCTAACAAAATCATGGAAATAATATGTGTTGTGTGTGGGCCGTGTGGGTGTGTGTGTAGAATGGTGGCCGTGTGGTTTTGTATGGTGGAGGAAAGATGAATTAATTTTATTTAGCATGTTAGTTGTGTTGTTGTGGCCCCTATGATGCAAATGGAAGTTTAATGGTTCAAATCGGCATTGAAATTGGTTGTGGGTTGTTGTAGGAATTAATGTGATTTTAATATGGTTTTATGTAATTGTGAGAATGAAGTTGCTAAAGTATGAATTGTTGTTGTAGTTTATGAATTTGAAAGAAGAAAATGTGTTGTTGTAGCTTTTGTTGCATTTGTAGAGTTTCGGGTGGAATAGAGTTTGGTCGGATTGTTTTGAATGTTGTGCGGGTTACTAATGTTAGAATGTGTTCCAAATTGATTGTTGGTATTGCTGAAATGATGGTTGGTATGGTTGTTGATAAATTTGGCCGAGTTGAATTCTCGGGGTTGATGCATTTACAGGGAAAATGCTGCCGAAATTTCTGTGGATTAAGTATTGGTTTAGAATTGGACTCTTAAGTGTGTATGGCTAATGTTTGGTATGTATGAATATTGTTGTAGATCTTGCGAAGCCAAAGACTTAAGTTCGGACTAGCGTAGAAAGCGGGCAAGGTATGTAAGGCTTACCTTTCTTTCCTTTGGCATGATCTTTATGAAATGAACGAATGACATGTATGTATTATTTCAAAGAAAGTCCCCTTCTTAGAGCCACTAGGATGGCTAGTATCCTTAATTTCCATAAGCCGTTTCATGTGATTTTGATCCGTATCTATGACGTCCGAAGATCTATTTGATATGTTGCCCAATTAGCACTCGAGAGATAAGTGATGTGATTAAGGTTTTGATTTGCAAATAGAAGCCCGTCCGATTATTATGTTAAGTCTTGATACATTACAATATGTACATATGATTCCAAAAGTTCTATTTGATTTGATCCATAACGATATCCGATAGGTAATTGACATGATTATGGCTTTGATTTCCCAAAAATAGCTTCTGAAACGCTTATAGAACGTTCTGTACTTCAAACGCTCATAACTTTCCCGTACTAAGTCGGATTGACCCGAAACTTGTTTCTGAGCCTTCAGATGTCGGTAAGTACACTTATCCATCGAGTCTTGATCTATGTGCTTTTAGTTTCTCACTACTCTGCTTGTGCATGTGTCACTACTTCTTTCGCCGAGTCCCGGGCCGGTATGTCTCGTGCGTATGGTTCGCCGGGTCCCCCGCTTGAGGGTCGGGTGCCATATATGTATTCCGGAATTAGATGTGTTATGGTGTTATGATGTATTTATGGTTCGCCGAACCATATATGATGTGATATTATGATGTGTGACGGAGACTACGGGGCAAATCTTTTGGAGTATGATGTGTGTGGCGCCACGTTCCCCAGGTCCCGCAAGGGACCGGATACCGTTCTTGGCATGCATGGTTTGTGTTTCCAGTAAGTCGTTTTTATAAATTTGCATATCGTGCTTACTTTCTGTACTAATCTTCTGCACTATTTATTCCGCTTGTGATTCTGTTCATATAATTCCATGCTTTACATGCTCAGTACATATTTCGTACTGACCCCCTTTTCTTCGGGGGCTGCGTTTCATGCCCGCAAGTACAGACGTTCGTGTGAGTGACCCGACAGCTTAGGCTATCTATTCTGCTGCTTTGGAGTGCTCCCTTGTTCTGGAGCCCATATTTTGGTACAGACTCTTCCGTTGTATATCCTTATGTATATATTCAGGGGTACGGCGGGGCCCTGTCCCGTCATATGATTCTGTTATCTTTGTTAGAGGCCTGTAGACATGTATGTGGGTCATGGGTCGTTATTGTTCAGCTATGTCTGTGTGATTTGCGTCTTAAGCGGTTCCATTTGCTATGACGGCCAAAACGGCCTATATGTCTGTGTACACATATGTGTATATCTTTGGGCGATGTGTTTGATGACAGCCTTACCGGCTTTTGTGCGATACATTTGCTATATGCGACCGTTTAAGACGACATCTGTTTTTCGCATTTGTATAAATCAATGTATGCTAAATATATTTGTATGCCGATTGGGTTAGCCAGTGTGTGTGAGTGTCCAACTCGGGCACTAGTTACGACCCACGGGGTTGGGTCGTGACAAAAGTGGTATCAGAGCGGTTTATCCTCGGAATGGCTACAAGCCGTGTCTAGTAGAGTCTTGTTTATCGGTGTGTGGTGCACCACATCTATAAACAGAAGGCTACAGGACATTTAGGATGCTACCCTTCCTTCCTATCTTAGATCGTGCGATAGAGCTGTATTATTAGGATGATTCTTTCCTAACGAATTGTTATGTTTTCAGCGATGCCTCCGAGAAAAGCGACAGCTGCCCAGAAGGGCAAGTCAGCGGCAGCTGGAGAGACTAGCCAGGCCCAGAGAGTTACCGGGGCCCGTATCCAGCCTGTACCGGAGGATGTGCCCCCGTCAGCCGGTTCCGTTACACCGCCAGTACCAGAGGAGATTGGAGCAGCAGCAGCTGCCGATCAGGGGGCGGTTCCACCGCTAGCTCCCGGGGTTCCAGTACCCGAGCCTCCAGCTCCACAGCCAGGGGCGGAGGATAGGGCCATGAGAGATGCGGTCCAGTTGCTGACTAGACTAGTAGCGGGGCAAGCTCGCAGACACGGACTGGGGGGTGATGATGTGGACCGACATGACATCTTAAGGGTCCGTGATTTCTTGACTTGTAATCCCCCAGAGTTCTACGGGTCATAGCCCGAGGAGGATCCCCAGGACTTTATCCAACAGATGCAGCGTACGCTGAGATTAGTCAGGGCTTCTGAGACTGAGTCTGTCGAGCTGGCCTCATATCGGTTGCGTGATGTAGCTATAAATTGGTATGAGTCCTGCGAGCTGTCTAGGGGCGAGGATGCTCCTCCAGCAGTGTGGGCTGAGTTTACGGAGGCCTTTCTTGGCCACTTCCTGCCTCCCGAGGCACGTCGAGCTAGGGTTGACAGGTTCTTACAACTGAAACAGTGGGGCAGGAGCGTTCGGGAGTACAACTAGAGTTTAACTCTTTGGCTAGATACACACCCACTATTGTAGTCGATATGACTGACAGGATGCATCGGTACGTGATGGGGTTGGATCACTATTTGGTTGATAGCTACCTGGTAATGGCTTCCCAGACCGGGATGGACATTGCTCGTTTACAGGCATACGAGCAGGGGATGGAGGAACGACACAGGGGACACCAGCCCGATAGGGATAGTGATAGGGGCCAACCCAAGAGGGCTAGATCAGCTGGGTATTCCGGGGAGTTCCGAGGCAGACAGCCTCAGCAGCCGCATGGCAGATATCCTTCCCAGCCAGCACGGAGTATGCCTCCACAGTTCCCAACTAGGAGGTCGGATGGTGCAGGACATTCAGGAGCAGGCCAGAGCTCCCGGGTTTCAGGTTCACAAGCCAGTAGAGGTCCCGGTCAGTCGAGGCCACCTATGCCTCGGTGTTCCCACTGTGGGAAGTCCCACCCGGGGGAGTGTTATCGTGCTACAGGTGCCTGTTTTTCTTGCGGCCGTCAAGGCCATATCATGAGAGATTTCCTGTTGCTGGGTGGTTCCGGTGGTGCAGCTCAGCCCACGGGGTCGGTTGCTGGTTCATCTTCTCCTGTAGCTATGCGCCCTACGGGGCAGGGCATGCCGGCACCAGCAGGCCGCGGTAGAGGCCGCGGCGGGGTTCCAATTCTAGCGGTCCTTCGAACCGCATCTATGCCTTGGCTAGTCGACAGGACCTGAAGGCGCCACCAAACGCGGACACAGGTATATTATTGGTCTTTTTTCGAAATGTATATGCATTAACAGGTCTAGGCTCTACTTTATGGTATATTTTTCCTCTCCTAGTTACTAGTAGAGTTGGGATAAAATCCGAATTGATAGAATCGTGTGAGGTAGCTATTCATACGAATGAAAAGTGAATATTGAGAATTTAAATGGCTAACTCGGTAGTTACATAACCAGAAGAATAAAAAACCCTCTCAAGATCGGAGTGGGACCCGCTACGGAAACTTTCCGAAAATTGTTAAGACCCCGACTTGCCCTAGATTGTGTGAAAAAGGTCGTGCGGGGAAGTGGGTGCAATTATACCAGCACTACGTATCGAAATGCACTAAAGTATCTAGGTTAAGCGTGCTCGGGCCAGAGCAATTTTGGGATGGGTGACCCCCTGGGAAGTGAACAAAAATTTCCACAAATGTAGATCTAAGGGACAAATAGGAAGTTAGGGCAACCTAAAAGAAGTTGGAGTATATGGAGTAGTTAGAAATCTTAAAGGGGTCGCGTAGGCTAAGACAGACTAGGCCGGTAAAGAAGAAGAGAGCGCAACGCAGCTCTGGAATCAGAGTAAGTTTGAATAGTGTCTGGAAATATTTTGTAAGCGAAATGGTAATAAATGTATATGTATGCATATAACATCCCATTTGTGACTGTGTCGATCGATAGGTGAATCCCAGCGACTAGTAATGTACGGAAGACATTAATTGGGCGGAATTCAAGAGACAAAGCGAGAGGTATGGTACGGATGTTATGAAATAGACTGATACTGACTTCACTACAGGTTAAGATTGGAAGATTCAAATACAACGACATTTGGAAAGGAAAGAGGCAGTGAGTAAATGGATGGTAAGGAGACCAAAATGTCGGAAAAAGTGAAAGGTAAGCAACATGATTGAGCAAAACCCCAAAAGAGCCGACGGGCAAAGCATGAAATTATTTGCGTAGAAATTTGGAAGACAATTCGGTAAAAGAACTAGAGTGTGATAGTATAGGACAAAAAGAGAAACAAACGTGAGGAAGGTTAACGGTGAAAATAGGACAAGCGTATGGGAGTATGGAGGATACTTTAATAAGTTGGTAATAGCGAATCGATTAAATACGAGAATGTAGTTATCGAGGAGATAGACATGACAGACTCCGTGATGGAGAAACTTCAACTGTAGGAAGATCGCAGAAAAGCGATAGTCACTTAAAGGGCATAGGCGTATACAAACCCCCTTAATAAAGGGGGGGAGAGCATAATAGACCTAAGAGGAACCATGACAATTCAAGCCCCCGAAAAGGAGACTTATTAGCTCGGGGCCAGAGTTCGGGGTATGTTGGTACATCGTAAAGGGTACGAAAGGACGTAGAAATAAATTGACAATGAGTGTACAATGAGGTAGATATAAGGAGAAAATATGGAAGACACGTAGAGAGGATGCTTATTACTAATACAAGCCTCGCTATTCCTTGATCATGGTTTTAATTCCCCGTATCGAGCAGAACTTGTGTGGTACCTAGATATGTAAAGGTGTGCCCAAAAGGGTAGTAAAAGTGTAAGAAGAGTATACAAGCTAAATCCGCAAGGTCAATGAAGAGGGTAAAAAATCCAAAGGACGCCTTGAATGACAACGGTTAGAAGGAGGTAACAACGGTTGGTAGTTAATAACTTCTCGAAGAAAGGAAGCACGCTACTTATATGAATAGAAGATAAAAAGAGGCCACCGGGTATTAGAGAAGAGTTCATGGACCATTAATTATGCTTAACAAGAAGGTATACGCCATAGGATGGTATAATTAACGTGAAGCTATGCCCAAATATAATGATAGGAAGCCCACGCCGGAGAGCCGGTAAGGAATAACGATTGATGGAACGATCACCAATCCAAGGAAGTTACAGACAAGTATGTTGGAATCGAGGGATGTGAGGCAAGGAAACGAGGAAAAGTCGCGACAAGAACCCAAAAATGTTGCGAGTTAAGGAATTAACTGAACTTAAATCATAAGTTGTCATGAGAATAGTTGGACTGCAAAGGATGAGAAATGGCAAAGTAATATCACGCATATACGTTTCAGATATTGATAAGCTAGCTTTGGAAAGGGATATAACCATTATGCCTGTTAGCGGCAAGGTCATGATTGGATAAACACTTAGAATATAGAATTTGAAGGGAAAGCTCAATCCAAGATATCGCGGGCCTTATCAAATTGTCCGTAGTATAGGCAAAGTCACCCATGAATCAGAGGTGCCACTGAATTAGAAGCGGTACGTCCAGTCTTCCACAAAGGAAACCTCCCCGAAGTACTGTGATACACCATGAGGCCAGTTCAACATTCGAGGACGAATGTTCTAAAGGGGGGAGGATGTTATATCCCATATTTTGCACATTTGGATAAATTGAAATAATTGTGACTAGTAAGAGATAAGGTAACATTTTGATCTTATTTAATACATGAGTTGTTCATGAAAATATTGATGCGGAAATATTGAGGAAGGCTAAGGGCAAAAAATTAGAATTTTGGAAAATAGTTTCATGAATTACAAAAATTAGTTATGAAATAATTAAGCTTGAAAAAAAAAAAAAAAAGGTCCAAGGGGGCCGGCCAAAGGGGACATGGGCCAAGGCCCATGTAAGGGATAAATTGTGTAATAAAAGAGATGACCCATTATTTGGTCATCTTATTCAAGAACATTCAAGAAAAAGGAAATAGAGAGCAAGAGAGAAGAGCCTCACGGCCAAGAAAGAAAGAAGAAGAAAAATTTTGAAGCCATCCATCTTGATCCAAAAAATATATTTTTCTAGTATTTCTACTAATTCAAAGGTCCTCTTCAACGTGGTATAATTGTTGAAGCAAGAAAGCTACTCTTTGTTGCAAGTCCAAATTCTAGTCAAGTGGAAAAATTAAGGAAAAAGGTAAGAATTTCTCTCCTTTTATATGTTATGGAAGGTTTATGTATGTTGTAGTATGTAGAAATGAATGAAAATCATGGAAATAATATGTGTTGTGTGTGGGCCGTGTTGGTGTGTGTGTAGAATGGTGGTCGTGTGGTGTTGTATGGCGGAGGAAAGATGAATTAATTTTATTTAGCATGTTAGTTGTGTTGTTGTGGCCCCTATGATGCAAATGGAAGTTTAATGGTTCAAATCGGCATTGAAATTAGTTGTGGGTTGTTGTAGGAATTAATGCGATTTTAATATGGTTTTATGTAATTGTGAGAATAAAGTTGCTAAAGTATGAATTGTTGTTGTAGTTTATGAATTTGAAAGAAGAAAATTTGTTGTTGTAGCTTTTGTTGCATTTGTAGAGTTTCGGGTGGAATAGAGTTTGGTCGGATTGTTTTGAATGTTATGCGGGTTACTAATGTTAGAATGTGTTCCAAATTGATTGTTGGTATTGCTGAAATGATTGTTGGTATGGTTGTTGATAAATTTGGCCGAGTTGAATTCTCGGGGTTGATGCATTTACAGGGGAAATGCTGCCGAAATTTCTGTGGATTAAGTATTGGTTTAGAATTGGACTCTTAAGTGTGTATGGCTAATGTTTGGTATGTATGAATATTGTTGTAGATCTTGCGAAGCCAACGACTTAAGTTCGGACTAGCGTAGAAAGCGGGCAAGGTATGTAAGGCTTACCTTTCTTTCCTTTGGCATGATCTTTATGAAATGAACGAATGACATGTATGTATTATTTCAAAGAAAGTCCCCTTCTTAGAGCCACTAGGATGGCTAGTATCCTTAATTTCCATAAGCCGTTTCATGTGATTTTGATCCGTATCTATGACGTTCGAAGATCTATTTGATATGTTGCCCAATTAGCACTCGAGAGATAAGTGATGTGATTAAGGTTTTGATTTGCATAGAAGCACGTCCGATTATTCTGTTAAGTCTTGATACATTACAATATGTATATATGATTCCAAAAGTTCAATTTGATTTGATCCATAACGATATCCGATAGGTACTTGACATGATTATGGCTTGGATTTCCCAAAAATAACTTCTGAAACGCTTATAGAACGTTCTGTACTTCAAACGCTCATAACTTTCTCGTACTAAGTCGGATTGACCCGAAACTTGTTTCTGAGCCTTCAGATGTCGGTAAGTACACTTATCCATCGAGTCTTGATCTATGTGCATTTAGTTTCTCACTACTCTACTCGTGCATGTGTCACTACTTTCGCCGAGTCCCGGGCCGGTATGTCTCGTGCGTATGGTTCGCCGGGTCCCCCGCTTGAGGGCCGGGTGCCATATATGTATTCCGGAGTTAGATGTGTTATGGTGTTATGATGTGTTTATGGTTCGCCAAACCATATATGATGTGATATTATGATGTGTGACGGAGACTACGGGGCAAATCTTTTGGAGTATGATGTGTGTGGCGCCACGTTCCCCGGGTCCCGCAAGGGACCGGATACCGTTCTTGGCATGGATGGTTTGTGTTTCCAGTAAGTCATTTTTATTAATTTTCATATCGTGCTTACTTTCTTTACTAATCTTCTGCGCTATTTATTCCGCTTGTGATTCTGTTCATATAATTCCATGCTTTACATGCTCAGTACATATTTCGTACTGACCCCCTTTTCTTCGGGGGCTGCATTTCATGCCCGCAGGTACAGACGTTCGTGTGAGTGACCCGACAGCTTAGGCTATCTATTTTGCTGCTTTGGAGTGCTCCCTTGTTCTGGAGCCCACATTTTGGTACAGACTCTTCCGTTGTATATCCTTATGTATATATTCCGGGGTACGGCGGGGCCCTGTCCCGTCATATGATTCTGTTATCGTTGTTAGAGGCCTGTAGACATGTATGTGGGTCATGGGTCATTATTGTTCAGCTATGTCTGTGTGATTTGCGTCTTAAGCGGTTCCATTTGCTATGACGGCCGAAACGACCTGTATGTCTGTGTACACGTATGTGTATATCTTTGGGCGATGTGTTTGATGACAGCCTTACCGGCTTTTGTGCGATACATTTGCTATATGCGACCGCTTAAGACGACATCTGTTCTTCGCATTTGTATAAATCAATGTATGCTAAATATATGTGTATGCCGATTGGGTAAGCCAGTGTGTGTGAGTGTCCAACTCGGGCACTAGTTACAGCCCACGGGGTTGGGTCGTGACATATATATATATGTATAATGATGCTAAGTTATGATAAGGTCATAATATGTCTATGAGATGTATAATAATGTTAAGTCTATGATGTGCTCACGATGATACAATTCCACCGTGCCTAAATGGCTAGACATGTCACCGCTACAGCGGGCTGCTTGTTATTCCACCGTGCCTAAATGATCGGACATGTGTCACGACCCGACTAGGGCCATGGCAGGTACCCGGGGCTAACCACCGAGCACCACTCATTCTATTACTTGTCATCCTCACTAAGCGCACATTCATTAATATAATACTCAAATCATAGGAAAACCATTTTTCATTTGGAAACATAATTACTTTAATATACATAAGCCCTTCGGCTATTAAAAATATATATACATACGAGGAGAAACCCGTGAGACCATACTACCCACACATACGTATCTACGGGCCTCTACTACAGTACTAGACATATGGACGGGACAAGACGCCGTCGTGCCCAAAATACATACATACATACATATATATATATATATATATATATATATATATGTATGTATGTATATATATATATATATATATATATATATATATATATATATATACACACACACAAAAGAATCAACCAAATAGCACCTCCAGAATAATGGAGTGCTCCTCAAGTCAGCTAGCAGCTCCTACGAGTCTGGATCACCTCTCTGTCTACCTGTGGGCATGAACACAACATCCAAAGAAAACGGACGTCAGTACGAACATTGTACTGAGTATGTAAGACATGAATGAAATGAACATAATAGAAGAATCATAAGTCATAAGGTGAAGATACAACCTGAGTAACTTTTACGGATGGGTACATTTCATACATATATCATATACATAATCGTAGTACATAGATCATTATAGCGCGTACATCATCGTATCGTATAAATTATCATCGTTAACCCGCGTCCGGGTAACCATCATATGCCGCCCACTAGTGGTGATCGTGTCCGGCCTTCCAGGCGCGGTGGAATCATAAGTAGCCCGCCTTAGCAATGACATGTCCGGCCATTAAGGCACGGTGGAATCACAAGCAGCCCGCCTTAGCGTTGACATGTCCGGCCAACTAGGAACAGTGGACTCACAAGCAGCCCGCATTAGCAGTGACATGTCCGGCCAACTAGGCACGGTGGAATCGTATCGTCATATAATCAATCTTAAACTCATCGTTATTACACATCTCATAGGCATATCATAACTTTATCATAACTTAGCATCATCATACATTTATCATCAAAATATACATTAGAACTTGAAGGCAACTAGTGCTATATCGGGGTGACATAAGGTCGTGAACCCCCCGATTATATTATGGAGTAATCATCATCATCATCATATCTCACCTTGAAGGGACTAACATTTTAAGGTGAGTGTACACAAGGAAAATCATCAATGGAGACATACTTAGAATCATTAGCATCATGGACATCTTAGTTTACTCTAGGATTCTTTATACTTAGACTCATCATCATCATTATCTTGCTCGTTGTCATATCTCCTTTCTCCATCGTATGCGTATGTAGCTCTTTATAGTCATGAACTCATAATTTACGTTATTTAGAAAGATCATGGAAAAATAGGAGATTTATGTCGTAGGATTCATGCCATAGAAAGGAAGGATTATCCTTACACACCACTTTCGTTTAGCTATTCTATCGTTTGATCGTTCTTCTTTGTTGCTCGCGTTTCTACCTTCAAGAAAGTTCATACTCATATTAGATAATTGATAACATAAACGTGTTTGAACTAAGCTAGAGAAATTTGAGCCGCATCTCCTTTGTTTCTATTACTTTCTCCATATCTTATATCAACTCCCAAGCATCCATAACAACATTCACGATATTATAGGCAATAATCATCACTCATCTACGTTATCCACATTTCACAATTTCACTTCAATTCCTCCATAATCATGGTCGTGCTTCACTATTGCATTTTCTCACATATAATACTTACCCCATGTTCTAAATGTCATTTATAACGTGCTTATATGTTACACCTCGGAAATTTTTCCGTACTTGTGTGATGAGTAGAACAATGAAGGACTTGAGTGTATGGTGTTTTACTGAGTCGGGAATGGCAAATTTTGCATTTTTGGAAATAATAAAGTTGCAGAAAAATTTTCACCCAGTGGTCGTATATGGCACTATACGGCCCGTAAAGTGATTTACGGACCATATAGTGCAATCGTCTTTCAGTGCGTCAAAAATCTCAAGTTTCTGTTAAGTGTTGAAATGGTTAAAAACGACCCAGAATACGGCCCGTAAACTGGTTTACGGACCGTAAACCAGGTCGTAAACTGCCACGTCCATCAGCCAAACTCTCTGTTTTTGGAATGCTTAAATACGACCACAGTGGACGACCCGTAAATCAAAATACGGTCCGTAAACAGCAGTTTACGACCACTGTTCATCCGGACAAAAATTCATTAAACATCAGCTTTTGAGTTATTAAAAGGAACTTAGGCCTCATTTTATTTCATTCTTCATTCATACAACTCAAGAACACTCTAGAACTCTCCAAATACTTCCTCCATAAGAATCCAAGAAAATCAAGGGAAAGCTAAAGATCAACAACACAAAACCTATGAAATCAAGTGCAAGAACACATCAAGGGATCATCTAAGTCAAGTAATCCCCAAGAAGGTGAAACTAGGGTTTTGTCCAAAGTGAAGTATTGCAACTCAAGACTTGTTCAACCAACATCCAAGGTAATTTCAATGATATATTCATGTTGTTCAAGGCATTGAAAGGCTTAGATACTTGAAATGTAGAAGAACATAGAAATGGGTCATTCTTAAGTGAATAGTGACATGAACGAATGATAGTGGAATTGAACTACGAATATTGGAGTGTTATGAGTACAAATATGTTATAAATGATGTTTATATCATGAAACAAGCGTTAAACGCATGAAAATGCAAGGACGAGTCATAAGGCTAATTATGAGGGAAATTGGAGGAAAATGGTGGATTTTGCTAAATGTACGTAAACGACGATTGTTGATTTCGATATTGTGAGCAATGCTATGAATGTTGGGAGTTAATATAAAACATGGGAAAAATAGTATAAACAAGAGAAGCGCTGTCCGACTTCTCTTAGAATTAGCGACGCGTTCTTGTAGTTAGTATGCTAATGTTGATATCAATTCTTTATGAAGGTAACGACGCGATATTGAAGGAGAACGAGTGAGCGATATCTTAGCTAAACGACCAAGGTATGTGAGGCTAGTCCCTTCTTTCTGATGGCATGAATCTTGTAGCACGAAATTCCTATTCTCTTCATGAGTTCTTATAGTCCGAAAGGCTAAGAGTCTAACTCCTTAATGTCTATATAAGATGAGGAATACGATATGATGATGCTAGTATAATGATGATGTTAATTATCGCTTACACTCACCTTATGTACTAGTTCCTTCAAGGTGAGGCAGAGTATCAATAGTTGTTCCATAATGGAATCGGGGGATCACGACCTTACATCACCCCGATAGAGTAAAATTGATCTTGAGCCTTATGCATGTATTACAATGAGATAAGTATTTTATGATGAGTATATTATTATTATGAGCATTTTATGATAAGCATGACATGAGCATTTCACACCGTGCCTAGTTGGCCGGGTTGTCACCGCCAAGGCGGACAGCTATACGGAGACACCATGACCTTCGGGCATGGGCAGACACCACTAGTGGGCGGCATAAGATGGTACCCCGGACGCGGGAGGCCTAGACACGGGCTAATATTATTGATTATCACACCGTTCCGACATGGACGGGCAGCTTGCATATGATACATATATGTTATGTGGATGAGTATGAGTAAGATGGCACGCATGATTTCCTTTATGATTATCAGACAGATCCAGATATTCCATGTTGATGTTATCACTATATTGTTGATGTTTTCTTTCATTGTTTATGCTTCTCATACTCAGTACAACATTCGTACTGACGTCCTTTCTTCGGCCGCTGTGGTCATGCCCACAGGTAGACAGAGAGAAGAGCTTGGCCCAGATCCTCAGTAGCAATCAGCTGGTTGAAAGCACTCCATCGTCCGGAGGTGCTTAGGATTATCCTTTTGGTATATATATATATATATATATATATATATGCATATTTTGGGCACGACGGAGTCTTGTTCCGTCCATGTATATACAGTATGTTAGTAGAGGCTCGTAGATCAGTGTGGGTTAGATGGTCTCACAAGACGTTTTCATATGCGTGTATATTATTTTGATGGCCGAAAGGCAATTGTATATAAAGTATTTATGTTTGTTTAATTATGATTTTCCTACAACTGGTATGTGAATTGATAAAACAATATTAAATGAGCAAGATAAGTAGTAGAGTGAGCGGTGCTCGGTAACTAGCTCCAGGTACCCGTCGCGGCCCCTAGCTGGGTCGTGACAGAAGTGGTATCAGAGCAGTTCGTCCTAGGAAGTGTCTACGAGTCGTGTCTAGTAGAGTCTTGTTTATGGTGTGTTGCGCACCACGCTAATAAACAAGAGGCTACAGGGCATTTAGGAAAATGACCATCCTTCTTCTCATGAAATCGTGCGATAGAGCCATGCTTAGGATTATGTTATTCCTAAAAGTGCGTTATGGTTTTAGAAAATGCCGCCAAAAGGAAAAGCTACAGCTGCCCAGAAGGGCAAAGCTACGACAAAGAGGCAGGCGGAAAGAGAGCCTCCGGCAAATGTAGACGAAAGCGAATTGCAAAGTGAGGCCGCGCCCAATGTAGAAGAGCAGGGAGGAGCCTCAGCTCCGATTCCTCCACCGGGTGCTTCGGGTCAACAAGTTTCCGAGGCCATTCATTTATTGACACAATTGGTTGCCGCTCAGGCACAACGACAGGATGCGGGTCCAAGGGATCGTTCAGCTAGTACGAGAGCCTGTGACTTTATGGCCTTAACTCCTCCGGAATTCTTTGGGTCAGAACCAGATGAAGATCTGCAAAATTTTATTGATGAGATGTTGAGGACTTTAGAGATTATCCATGCTTCCGAGACCGAATCCGTGGATTTGGCTTCTTATAGACTCCGCGATGTGGCGGTGTTATGGTATAAGAATTGGGTGATAACAAGAGGAGAAAATGTTCCACCTCCCGTGTGGCAAGAGTTTGTAGATGCCTTTATTCGCCACTACTTGCCACCCGAAGTCCGCCGAGCTAGAGCGGACAAGTTCCTAAATTTAAAGCAAAGGGGTATGAGTGCCCGAGAGTATAGCATGCAATTCAACTCATTGGCCCAATATGCTCTGACTATGGTGGCCGACATGGGAGACAAAATCTATAGATTTGTGAGTGGTCTGGGGCCACATTTGTACAGAGATTGTTTGACGGCCTCCTTGCAAGACGGGATGGATATTTCCCGAATACAGGCCCATGCTCAGAATCTCGAGGAACGACAACTACAGCAAAGAAGTGATCGTGATGGTGACAGAAGACAAGGTAAGAGGGCTAGATCTTTGGGAGAGAGCAGTGAGTATAGAGAGGGACCGAGATAGACACATCCCAGGCCCTCAGGTCAGTCCGCGACTAGTGCGCCTCCCAAATTCTCAGACAGGAGGTTCGATCGCTCTTTTCAGTCAGGGCAGGGTCAGAGTTCGAGGGCCCCAAGTTCTCAGTATCAGGGAGATTTTAGTCAGAGGAGACCTCCAGTACCGCGGTGTAGCCAGTGTGGCAAATTACATTCCGGACGGTGTCGTCAAGGTTCGGATGCGTGTTATGCTTGCGGGCTAGTTGGTCACATGATGAGAGATTGCCCCTCAGCGAGAGATAGAGCTGGGACTCAGCCTACAGGTTCAGCAGCGGGTTCTTCTTCAGCACGCCCGACAGCACAGACTCCTCAGACTACAGCAGGTAGAGGCAGAGGTAGAGGGGGAGCATCTACTTCAGGTGCTGTTCAGCCCCGTGTGTATGCTTTAGCTGGGCGACAGGATCTCGAGTCTTCCCCAGATGTTGTCACAGGTACCCTGACTATATTTTCCCGTGACGTATATGCTCTGATTGATCCAGGTTCTACCTTCTCATATATTACTCTGTATATCGCTGATTGTGTTGGGGTGAGACCCGAGCCAATTAAAACTTTCGTAGTATTCACTCTGGTTGGTGATCATGTAATAGCGAGGCAAGTATATAAGAACTGTGTAGTCATTATACGTGATCGTTAGACAAAGGCTGATTTGATTGAACTTGAGATGATAGATTTTGACGTAATTATGGGTATGGACTGGTTGGCATCATGCTATGCTAATGTTTGTTGCCGGACAAAGGTAGTTCGATTCAAATTTCTGGGAGAGCCCATACTCGAGTGGAAGGGTAATACAGTTTCCCTAAAGGGTAGGTTTATTTCCTACCTTAAGGCGAGAAAGATGATAGCCAAGGGTTATATTTGTCATCTAGTTCGGGTTCATGACACGGAAGCGGACGTGCCAACTTTTCAGTCTGTCCCGGTAGTGAATGAATTCCCAGATGTGTTTCCCGACGAGTTACCAGGCCTTCCTCCAGAAAGGGAAATCGATTTTGCTATTGATGTAGTACCCAACACCGAGCCTATTTCTATTCCTCCCTATCGAATGGCTCCAGCAGAGTTGAAAGAGCTAAAGGCACAGCTGAAAGACTTACTCGAGAAGGGTTTTATTAGACCCAGTTCATCACCATGGGGAGCACCGGTCTTGTTCGTGCGAAAGAAAGATGGGTCGCTATGAATGTGTATCGATTATAGACAGTTGAACAGGGTGACTGTGAAGAACAGATATCCCCTTCCCAGAATCGACGAATTGTTCGACCAATTACAAGGTGCTAAGTGGTTTTCTAAGATAGACCTAATATCGGGTTATCATCAAGTGAGGATCAGAGAAGAAGACATTCCCAAGACAGCCTTCAGAACGAGGTACGACCATTACGAGTTCTGAGTGATGTCGTTTGGGTTGACAAACGCCCCGGCGGTGTTCATGAATTTAATGAATAATATGTTCAGGCCGTTCTTGGATCTTTTTCTGATAGTGTTTATCGACGATATCCTGGTATATTCTCGCACAGAGTCAGAATATGCAGATCATCTAAGAATTGTTCTTGGCGTTCTTCGAGATGGGGAATTGTATGCAAAGTTTTCGAAGTGCGAGTTTTGGCTAAAATCCATGGCAATTGTAGGTCATGTTATTTCATATGATGGTATCCGAGTCGACACTCAGAAAATAGAAGCTGTGAAGACTTGGCCAAGGCCTACGACACCTACGGAAGTTCGTAGTTTTCTTGGGTTAGCAGGATATTACAGGAGATTTGTAGAGGGCTTCTCATCTATTTCAGCCCCATTGACGAAGTTAACTCAGAAGTTGGCTAAATTCCAGTGGGATGATGCCTGTGAGCGTAGTTTCCAAGAGTTGAAAAACAGGTTGACCTCAGCGCCAGTGCTAACACTTCCAGAAGGGTCCGATGGCTATGTCGTATATTGTGATGCCTCCGGTGTGGGAATAGGATGCGTATTGATGCAGCATGGGAGAGTCATTGCATATGCCTCGAGACACTTGCGACGGCATGAACAGAATTATCCGACTCATGATCTCGAATTGGCCGCGGTTATCCATGCCTTAAAAATATGGAGGCACTACTTGTATGGTGTACGTGTTGACATCTATACGGACCACAAAAGCCTCCAATATATTTTCAAACAGAAGGAGTTGAACCTGCGGCAAAGGCGATGGTTAGAATTACTAAAGGATTACGATGTGAACATTCTATATCATCCAGGGAAGGCGAATGTAGTGGCAGATGCACTTAGCCGCCGATCGATGGGTAGTTTATGTGGAGTTCCTTCGGAAAAGCAGGAAATGGTTCGTGAGCTCCATCAACTAGCAAGTCTCGGCGTACGTGCGACTGATGCAGGAGATGCAAGTATTAGCATCAATGACCCCACAGTTTCATCATTGAATCTAGAGGTGAAGGAACAGCAATATGAGGATTCCCAGCTAAGCCATTATCGATATCTAGCTCACGAAAAAGAAAAGTCTCCATTCGAAGTTTCCATAGAAGGGGTCCTTAGATATCGGGGAAGGTTATGTGTACTGGATGTGGCAAACTTACGCCAACGTATTTTAGAGGAAGCACATTATTCCCGGTATTCTATTCATCTAGGTGCAACCAAGATGTACCACGACCTTAAGTTGCTATATTGGTGGGATGGCATGAAGCGAGACATAGCAGGGTTTGTAGCCCAATGTCCAAATTGTCAGCAAGTGAAAGCCGAACATCAAAAGCCAGGAGGTTTATTGCAAGCAATGGAAATTCCTACGTGGAAATGGGAAGAAATTAATATGGATTTTGTGGTAGGATTACCCCGTACGCGAGGGAAGTATGATTCTATATGGGCGATCGTGGACAGGCTCACAAAAGCAGCTCATTTTCTCCCCGTCAGGACTACATATTCAGCGGAGGATTATGCTAAATTGTATCTCAAGGAGATTGTACGACTTCATGGTATTCCTTGGGCCATTATCACAGATAGAGGGGCGCAGTTCACAGCCAAGTTCTGGAAGTCCTTTCAAGAAGGTTTAGGTACTCAAGTTAAGGTCAGCACGGCGTTCCACCCACAGACCGACGGGCAAGCCGAGCGCACTATTCATACCTTAGAAGATATGCTACGAGCATGTGTGCTGGACTTCGGTGGTAGTTGGGATGAGCATTTGCCTCTTATTGAATTTGCCTATAATAATAGCTATCATTCCAGTATCCAAATGGCTCCGTATGAAGCCTTATACGGAAGAAAATGCAGATCTCCAATTGGATGGTTTGAAACCGGAGAAGTACAATTGATAGGCCCCGACTTGGTCCAACAAGCAGTTGAAAAGGTTAAAGTGATTCAAGACCGACTGTTAACAGCTCAAAGTCGCCAAAAGTCTTATGCGGACAACCACCGACGGGATTTAGAATTTCAAGCTAATGATTGGGTATTCTTGAAAGTCTCGCCAATGAAGGGAGTAATGAGGTTCGGCAAAAAGGGGAAATTGAGTCCAAGATACATTTGACCTTATCGAATCATCCGCAAGGTGGGTAGAGTAGCCTATGAATTGGACTTGCCTTCAGAGCTCGAATCTGTACACCCAGTATTCCATGTTTCGATGCTCCGCAAGTGTATTGGAGACCCCACGAGGATTGTTCCGATTGATGATGTACAAGTGACAGAGAAGTTGACATACGAAGAAGTGCCCATTGCTATTTTGGATAGACAAGTGCGGAGGCTTCGGAATAAAAAGGTTGCTTCAGTCAAAGTGCTATGGCGGAACAATAATCGGGAAGAAATGACTTGGGAAGCGGAGGAAAAGATGAAATCTATGTACCCCCATTTGTTCCAATCCCCAGAAGAGATTCAAGATGAGACGTCGACGATATGAGGTATGAATGTTTTAGTTTTATGTTTTTGGTCGTGTGTGGCCATAAATATGCTGATATTGTGATATAGCCCTGTGAGGCGATGATATTATGGGTCGTTGTGGTAAATTGGTAGTGCCAAATTACAAAGGGAACTCTGGCAAAAAATTTCTAGAATCCCCGAATGTCGAACATTCGAGGACGAATGTTCCAAAAGGGGGGAAGAATGTTACACCTCGGAAATTTTTCCGTACTTGTGTGATGAGTAGAACAATGAAGGACTTGAGTGTATGGTGTTTTACTGAGTCGGGAATGGCTAATTTTGCATTTTTGGAAATAATAAAGTTGCAGAAAAATTTTCACCCAGTGGTCGTATATGGCACTATACGGCCCGTAAAGTGATTTACGGACCGTATAGTGCAATCGTCTTTCATTGCGTCAAAAATCTCAAGTTTCTGTTAAGTGTTGAAATGGTTAAAAACGACCCAGAATACGGCCCGTAAACTGGTTTACGGACCGTAAACCAGGTCGTAAACTGCCATGCCCACCAGCCAAACTCTCTGTTTTTGGAATGCTTAAATACGACCATAGTGGACGACCCGTAAATCAAAATACGGTCCGTAAACTGCAGTTTACAACCACTGTTCATCCCGACAAAAATTCATTAAACATCAGCTTTTGAGTTATTAAAAGGAACTTAGGCCTCATTTTATTTCATTCTTCATTCATACAACTCAAGAACACTCTAGAACTCTCCAAATACTTCCTCCATAAGAATCCAAGAAAATCAAAGGAAAGCTAAAGATCAACAACACAAAACCTATGAAATCAAGTGCAAGAACACATCAAGGGATCATCTAAGTCAAGTAATCCCCAAGAAGGTGAAACTAGGGTTTTGTCCAAAGTGAAGTATTGCAACTCAAGACTTGTTCAACCAACATCCAAGGTAAGTTCCATGATATATTCATGTTGTTCAAGGCATTGAAAGGCTTAGACACTTGAAATGTAGAAGAACATAGAAATGGGTCATTCTTAAGTGAATAGTGACATGAACGAATGATAGTGGAATTGAACTACGAATATTGGAGTGTTGTGAGTACAAATACATTATAAATGATGTTTATATCATGAAACAAGCGTTAAACGCATGAAAATGCAAGGACGAGTCATAAGGCTAATTATGAGGGAAATTGGAGGAAAATGGTGGATTTTGCTAAATGTACGTAAACGACGATTGTTGATTTTGATATTGTGAGTAATGCTATGAATGTTGGGAGTTAATATAAAACATGGGAAAAATAGTATAAACAAGAGAAGCGCTGTCCGACTTCTCTTAGAATTAGCGACGCGTTCTTGTTGTGAGGACCCACAGCTGGGCGCTGACCATGCTGTGAACCTCTGGGTATCTGACCCCATAACTGACTGCTGTGGCATCTGCGCCCTGCTGACTAGTCATGGCATACTCAGGTATTGTATGAGCAAGAGACACAGACAATTCGATATACGCTGCAGCTCAACTGGTAAGAGTCGTCTCCTTCGGGAGAACAAAAGGCCTGAGGTCACGGGTTCGAAGCGCTGCAGCGTGTGCGAATTGTCTGTGATTTCTTGCCATACAATACCTCCAGTAGTCATGACTAGTCAGCAGGGCGCAGATGCCACAGCAGTCAGTTATGGGGTCAGATACCCAGAGGTTCACAGCATGGTCAGCGCCCAGCTGTGGGTCCTCACAAAAAAAAAAGGCGACTTTTTGTCGAGGATCCACAGTGATCTGCACTGCAGGTTGCCCCCTCTACTGACTGTTGTGGGTATCTGAACCTGCTGACTAGCTGACATGCATCTGCGCATGGACTACTGAGCTATTGTGGCGGTGAAATCACAGACAATTCGAGAATACACGCTGCAGCGCCTCGAACCCGTGACCTCAAGCCTTTTGTCCTCCCGAAGGAGACGCCTCTTACCAGTTGAGCTGCAGCTCAATTGGTAAGAGTCGTCTCCTTCAGGAGAACAAAAGGCCTGAGGTCACGGGTTCGAAGCGCTGCAGCGTGTGCGAATTGTCTGTGATTTCTTGCCATACAATACCTCCAGTAGTCATGACTAGTCAGCAGGGCGCAGATGCCACAGCAGTCAGTTATGGGGTCAGATACCCAGAGGTTCACAGCATGGTCAGCGCCCAGCTGTGGGTCCTCACACTTGTAGTTAGTATTCTAATGTTGATATCAATTCTTGATGAAGGTAACGACGCGATATTGAAGGAGAACGAGTGAGCGATATCTTACCTAAACGACCAAGGTATGTGAGGCTAGTCCCTTCTTTCTGATGGCATGAATCTTGTAGCACGAAATTCCTATTCTCTTCATGAGTTCTTATAGTCCGAAAGGCTAAGAGTCTAACTCCTTAATGTCTATATAAGATGAGGAATACGTTATGATGATGCTAGTATAATGATGATGTTAATTATCGCTTACACTCACCTTATGTACTAGTTCCTTCAAGGTGAGGCAGAGTATCAATAGTTGTTCCATAATGGAATCGGGGATCACGACCTTACGTCACCCCGATAGAGTAAAGTTGATCTTGAGCCTTATGCATGTATTACAATGAGATAAGTATTTTATGATGAGTATATTATTATTATGAGCATTTTATGATAAGCATGACATGAGCATTTCACACCGTGCCTAGTTGGCCGGGCAGTCACCGCCAAGGCGGGCAGCTATATGGATACACCATGACCTTCGGGCATGGGCAGACACCACTAGTGGGCGGCATAAGATGGTACCCCGGACGCGGGAGGCCTGGACGCGGGCTAATATTATTGATTATCACACCGTTCCGACATGGACGGGCAGCTTGCATATGATACATATATGTTATGAGGATGTGTATGAGTAAGATGGCACGCATGATTTCCTTTATGATTATCAGACAGATCCAGATATTCCATGTTGATGTTATCACTATATTGTTGATGTTTTCTTTCATTGTTTATGCTTCTCATACTCAGTACAACTTTCGTACTGACGTCCTTTCTTCGGACGCTGTGTTCATGCCCACAGGTAGACAGAGAGAAGAGCTTGGCCCAGATCCTCAGTAGCAGTCAGCTGGTTGAAAGCACTCCATCGTCCGGAGGTGCTTAGGATTATCCTTTTGGTATATATATATATATATATATATATATATATATATATGCATATTTTGGGCACGACGGAGTCTTGTTCCGTCCATGTATATACAGTATGTTAGTAGAGGCTCGTAGATCAGTGTGGGTTAGATGGTCTCACAAGACGTTTTCATATGCGTGTATATTATTTTGATGGCCAAAAGGCAATAAAGTATTTATGTTTGTTTAATTATGATTTTCCTACAACTGGTATGTAAATTGATAAAACAATATTAAATGAGCAAGATAAGTAGTAGAGTGAGCGGTGCTCGGTAACTAGCTCCGGGTACCCGTCGCGGCCCCTAGCTGGGTCGTGACATTATAATCACCACATATCAATATTCATGATTCACTCCAAACTACTACTCAAAATGGCACTATTCCCTTATTCATGACCCATTTTCTATATCCTTTTATAATCCAAGTGTTTCAACTTTTCAATACCTTAAACAACATGAAAATACCATGAAACTTACCTTAGATGGTGTAGAATAAGCTTTGAGTGGAAATACTTCACTTGAGCCAAAACCCTAGCTTCACTCCCAAGAGAATTTTTGACTTTGAGAAACCCTAGTGAGCGTCTTGCACTTGATTCACTTGAATTCTTAATATTGATATTTGCTTTCCTTTGTATTCTTGTATATGAAGTGTGTGGAACCCTCTAGAAGCTTGGAGAGAAGTGGAGAAGTGGAAAGAATGAGAAAATAAAGTGGGAACATGTATTTATAGTTGCAACTTAATCAGTCCGTCGGGACTTATACGGTCCGTATAAAATTCCACGGTCCGTATAAGTGATCATGGTTCACCGTCAGGAAAAATACCACTTCTGTTGGGTGTTATACGGACCCTTATATGGTCCGTATAAAGTTCCACGGTCCGTACAAGGTGGTCGTGTAACCTACAGTTTTTCCGAAGTTGTCCTCATCGTTTAGTTTGATCTCCAATCCTTACACAACCTTCTTAACACTTTTTGACACCTCATTAACAATCTAAGGGACGTTATATCTCTTCTCCACACTAAGTCATCCTTAATTCTTTACTCATTAATCCTTTCCGATACATAACGTATACCTTGCCTTTCTTGGCAAACTTTCTTCTATTACCTCAAATGCCTTCGAAATCTCAATTAGGACCATCCAATGCATTTCTTACTTATTGAAACATCATATACTTTGTTCCCCTCGTTAGTCTATCCACTGTTCATCAATGAAATGTTTTTCGAGGTGTAACATTCTTCCCCCCTTTTGGATCATTCGTCCTCGAATGTTAAGCACTCGGGAATTCTATGAAAATTTCGCCAGAGTTTCCCCTGTAATATGGCATTACCATCCTGTCACAACATCCCACAATAATATTACCTCACAGAGCCACAACATAATAGCAATATAAATTGGCCACACACAACCCATATGCATAAAAAGAAATCACACATACCTCATAATCTTGATGTTTCGTCTTGAATGTCTTGCGGGGCTGAAATATGTGCGGACACTTGGATTTCATATTTTCATCTGGTTCCCGAGTCATTCTTCTCGGTTTTTATTTTGCCATAAGACCTTAACTGAGGCCACTTCTTTATTTCGAAGTCTCCGTACTTGCCTATCTAATATGGCAATAGGTACCTCTTCATAAATCAACTTTTCTGTCACTTGAACATCATTTACTGGCACGATCCTAGTAGGATTTCCAACATATTTAGGAAGCATCGAGACATGGAAAACTGGGTGAACTGACTCTAAATCAGAAGGCAGATCTAATTCATAAGTCACTTTGCCTATTTTGCGCACAATCTCATAAGGCCTAATGTATCGGGGAGTAAGCTCCCCCTTCATTCAGTGAGCTTATTGCATTCGTAAACTGTCACACCCCAGGGCTACCGTAGGAAGCGTATAGCATGTACTTATGTCATATTCCAAGTAATTGTCCTATTTATCCCTAACGATAATCCCAACTCAACATTTCAACTCAATTCACCATATATTTTCCTTTAACTAGCCCGAAGTATCATGACTACATTATCCTTGTTTACCTCCTACTCCTCTTTTTAAGTACCCACTTGGTTTCATTGATGACGTATAAGTACTTGTAAGTTACATAATCATTTTTGCGTAATTCGTGTACATACATATCTATACATATACATGTATCCATATCCGTATCCGTATTCATAACCGTACTCATTTACATATCTTATCCATAGTCATATTCATATACATATCATTTACATAGCCCATCCGACCATGAAGGTTCGGTGTTTCGCGTACCCGACCATGGCTAGCCTCGGTGATTATATATACCTAAACTCTTTTGTCTATCTGTAGTAATTCATCTCGTCATGCTCTCTTCCTTTCTTTATTTTTCCCTTCATTATCATATCTTATGTTCTACTATAGAAAACCTTAGGTCCCTTTCTTAATTGTCGCTTATAAATCGCAATATCATTAACAACGACTTTACCGTTAGTGCCTTTGCCTCTATTCTAATATAGCATCGCTATATTTTACCATATCCCTTGAGTTATCTGCTCTCCATGTCACATGGTTCAAGGTTTTCACGAATTATTTCCAGTACAGTCTCAGATGCCCGCTCAATTCGTGTTCGTTTATTTACTAGTCAGTAGACTCATTTCTGCATAACTCTCACTCTTTGTTTTAGAGTCTATATCTGTCACATCTTAAGGTCCATTGTTCCAATCTCTACACTTGCATTCCCTTTACTTGCTTTCCCCCCTTTAAGGGTTTACTTGTACCATTCTCAAATTCGTTGCCTTACCTTCAAATCTTGAATTCACATATCCCTTACTATACTACATCTTATTCATGCAATTTCCCATAATCTATAGCTACGATAATTCATGTGTGAAGTCTTAACATACTCATCCTGCAGGTTTGTAACCAAGTAACGTAACCGAAATAGCAACCCGAACAAGGATGTATTTTACTTAGCTCGTCTGGTAGTTATGAGTCAATGTCTAAATCCGCTCCAATTAACAACTTTTGTCCCATAGGGATGCTCACAATAGTAGTATGTCTAATTATCCATACCATCCATGCAATGTCACTTGCCCTCTTCTTCGGTGCTCAAAGTTCACTTGTAACGTCATCTTTGTTTTCCAAGGCCTAAGTCTCATGCGCAACTAATACCCCTTATGCCTCATGCTATTTTACTCTTGTGTTGCACTCAATGTTGATTTCAAAACCAATCATAATCGCATTGTATTTGTAGTTAATGATAGCTTTACTCTCTCGCTTTATCGTCGCACGGTAAACTCATAACCCATGGCCACTTTTTTCCTTTCAACTCATCACTGCATATGCTTTACTCGTTCTAACTTGGTATAGAATATTCGTAGGAGATGATCTTCCTTTAATGTATCGGTGACCCTTCCAAAATATTTCCCATGGAAGATATCCAGGTGACAGAGGAACTGTCCTACGAAGAACAGCCGATAGCTATCCTTGATCGTCAGGTGAAGAGGCTGCGTAATAAAGATGTGGCTTCCGTTAAGGTACTGTGGCGTAACAATAACAGGGAGGAGATGACTTGGGAAGCTGAAGAAGAGATGAAAAAGAAGTATCCTCACTTGTTTTTTATGCCTACAGGTAATCTAAATTCCTTAATTGGTTACATTGGTTGGTGAATGAATTATATGGGTTGTCCATAAAAAGAAACTCCCCCGAAATACTTGTAAGACCCTATAAGACTAGTTTAACATTCGAGGACGAATGTTCTAAAGGGGGGGAGGATGTTATACCCCGTATTTTTCACATTCGGATATTTTAAGAAAATTGCGACAAATTAAGGACAAGGCTATAATTTTTATCTTGTTTAATATATAAGTTGTTTATGAAAATCTTGATGTGGAAATATTAAGAAAGGCTAAGGGCAAATTTGGAAATTGGAAAATAATTTTTCATGCAACAAAAGAAGGGGAGATTGGTCTTGAAGAAATGGGCTTGGAAAAAAAAAACAGAGAAAGAAGCCCAAGTGTGGCCGGCCAAGGGATGGGCCAAGGCCCACTTGGGGATTTAATCCTAGTAAATAAAAAGGATGACTACCACCATTTGTCATCTTATTTCAAGAACCTTCAAGAAAGAAAAACCTTGAGAGCAAAAAATAAAGGCCATTCGGCCAAGAGAAAAGAAAAGAAAATTTTTTTGAAGCCTTCAATCTTGATCCAAAAAATATATTCTTCTAGTATTCCTACTAATTCAAATGTCCTCTTTAACGTGGTATAATTGTTGGAGAAAGAATACTACTCTTTGTTGCAAGTTCAAAATTCTAGTCTAGTGGGAAATTAAGGAAAAAGGTAAGAATTGATCTTCTTTTATATATTAATGGAAAGTTGGGATTAATTTACCATGATTAGATTATTAAGTGGGGATTAAGATTTAATTTTTCATTAAACAAGTCACTAGTGCACTAAGTGGGCCCCACCAAGACATGTGGCCAAATTTAATTGATTCAACCTTGAGTGGGACACTTGTCACTCCTAGGGGCTGTACATATAGTGAAAAATCTGTGCCCTAGAGCTCATTTCATCTTCAACAACAAGCTAGAGAGAGAGAGAGCATAAGCCATGGCATTCAGCCATGGCTAGCAAAATTGGAGCTCAAATTTGTTGATCCAAAAATCAGATTTTCTAGGTATTTCAGCCCTTAGGAAGGTGATAATAATGTGGAGAAGTCATTTGGAGCAACAAGAACAAGTATTAGTTCATTTCACAAATTCTAGCCAAGTGAAGAAGCCAACTTGTTAAGGTAAGAGTTAATCATTTTTCTATGTGTTTGATGATGAAGTTGGACTTGTGGGGAATATGCAAATGTAAATTTTATGTGTGTTGATGTTGAAGCATGGTTGGAGCCATGAAATTATGTGTGTTGATGTTGGGGTATTGTTGTAACTTGGTAAACATGAATTGAGTCTATGAAATTATGTATGTTAATGATGGAATGTCGTTGAAGCCGCAGGGGCTGTTTTGTTTGAAAATGGTGGACTGATTTGAATCAATATTTTGGTTGTTGATATCATGGATTATGTGATGAGAATGAAGGAATTTAATAGTTAGAGTTGGAGTTAAATTTGTTGTGGGTTGTTGTGAGGATTATTGTGGTAATAATGTAGCTTACCTACATATGAATAGATGATGTGGTGTCGTGTGGTTGTTGTTGTATTTCCCTGAAATTTGCTGAAAAGATTGCATGAAATAAGGTATAGGAAGTGTATATGGGCTGCTTGGTGTATTGTAAGTGTTCGTTAGAATTTCGGGCATCGTTATGTTATAGTTGGGGGGCTGTTTTGATATGTTGTTGTTCTTGTTGAAATAAAAGAATTGAAGATATGGTTGTGTCCATATGTTATTGTAGGTATTTCTGTGTCAACAGGAGAGCAATTGAAAATTCGGATAGGCGAATATATAGGGGAAATGCTGCCGAAATTTCTGTAGACAAGTACTAGCTTAGGATTGAATTCCTAAGTACTTGTAGCTAACGTTTGGTATTTAATAACGTTATTGTAGATCTTGGAGAGCCCGAGACTTTAGTTGGGATTAGCTTAGGGAGCGATCGAGGTATGTAAAGCCCAACCTTTCTTTCTCTTGGCATGACCTTTATGAAAGAACCAATGACATACATGTATGATTTTAAAGAAAATCCTATTCTTAGAGCTACTAGGATAACTAATATCCTTGACTTCTATAAGATACTCCATATGGTTTGACGCGTATTTATGATATTCGAAGTTCTAGTTGATATGTTTCTGAATGTTGTATGAAAGAGGATTGCTATGATTAAAGTCTTTGATACACATTTTGATACGTACACGTGATTCTAAAAGCTCTATTTAGTTTGATCCATGACGACATTCAAAAGGTACATAATATGATGGTCACTTGATTTTTAAAATTGGCTTATGAAACGCTTTTAGAGAGTTCTGTACTTCAAAAGTTCATAACTTTCGTATACTAATTCCGATTGACCCGAAACTTGTTTCTGAGCCTTCAAATGTCAGTAAATATTTTTGTTCATCGAGTCTTGGAATTTATTTATTTATTTACTTATATGCATATGGTTTCTCACTACTCTGCTCGTGCCTACTACCATGATATTGTTCGCCGAGTCCCGGGCCGGTTTTGTCATCGTGCGCACTATGTTATATTCGACAGTATGATGTGTTACGATTCCCGAGACCCTCGATATAGGGCCGGGTACCGCTCATATACGGAGTTATGATGTGTCATGGCATATGATGTGTTATGATGTTGTGATATGTTATGATGATACGATGTGTTCGGGATTGTACGGAGATTTGAAACCTTCTGGAGTATGATGTGTTGTGGCACCAGCGTCGGAGTGGCGACCACGTTCTTGAGCCCTACGCATGATTTTTATTTGCATGATTTATGTTTTCAGAAAAGGTTTTGATATACTAACTCTGTATCCATTTTCCATACTCCTTATTTCAGTTATGATTTGGATTACTGTATTTCATGCTTTACATACTCAGTACATATTTCGTACTGACCCCCTTTCTTCGG
Organism: Lycium barbarum; assembly: GCF_019175385.1. Classification (NCBI taxonomy): domain Eukaryota; kingdom Viridiplantae; phylum Streptophyta; class Magnoliopsida; order Solanales; family Solanaceae; genus Lycium; species Lycium barbarum. The sequence goes on from NC_083346.1 coordinate 70,428,447, forward strand.
GGGCTACGTTTCATGCCCGCAGGTGCAGACGTTCGTTCTGGTGACCCGCCAGTATAGGATACATATTCTGCTACTTTGGAGTGCTCCCTTTGATCCGGAGCCCATATTTTTGGTACATATCTTTTGTTGTACATGTTTCTGTATATTTGACTATCTGGGTTACGACGGGGCCCAGTCCCGTCATATGTTTCTGTTATGGTTTGTAGAGGCCTGTAGACATATATGTGGGTCATGGGTCATTATTGTTTGTTTATGTCTGTGATCGGTGTCTTAAGCGGTTCGTTTGTTGTGATGGCCGAAACGGCCCATGTGTGTGTGTCTGGATGTATATATATGTTTGGGCGATGTGCTTTTCGCCAGCCTCGTCGGCTTCTGTATGGTATTTTGCTATATATATATGACCGCTTAAGACGACACCTGATTTCAGTATTTGTATAACTTAATGTATGCTAAATACGAATAAGTCTTTGATATACCGATTGGTTAAGTGAGTGTGTATGGGTGTCCAGCTAGGGCACCAGTCACGGCCCACGCGGTTGGGTAGTGACAGAAAGTGGTATCAGAGCGGTTTGTCCTCGGAATGTCTACAGGCCGTGTCTAGTAGAGTCTTGTTTATCGGCGTGTTGTGCACCAGATCTATAAACAGGAGGCTACAGGACATTTAGGGTGTTACCTTTCTTTCAATCTTAGATCGTGCGATAGAGCCGTATTATCAGGATGGTTCCTCTTTAATGAATTGCTGTGTTTACAACGATGTCCCAAAGAGAGCGATAGTGTCAGTATCTAGGGAGATCGCTTCTTATTCCATTTCCTGCAGGTGATTGTAGATTGACGAAAGATGAAAAGGTCAGCTCCAGATAGTGGGGGTGCTAAGAAGGCCCCTAGAGTATCTCCGGGACCGAGTAAGAGGAGCCTCAGCTATTCTATTGAGACTGATCCTTCGGAAGATCCGGCGACGATTCCTCTAGAGTTTGACTCCTAGGGAGGAGGACCCCGCAGAGGGCAGTTACGATACAGATCTATCCGAGCATTTCTCTGGGACACCGGAGGAGGAGATTTCTGGGGCCATGCCAGCTGCTCCTGTGGTGGAGCACTACGTTAGACAGGCCTCTCCGGTGAGTGTTACGGACTACTCCAGTCCCCTATCCTGGCCGTCAGTAAACCGGGGGATTGCCCGATTATCTATACTCCTCAGATTCAGATACGAGTGATGATGAGAGTCAGACGAGCAGATGGAGGATAGATGATGATGAGGAGCATACTTCACACGGCAGCCCATCAGGTCAGATTAGAGACAGGTCGACTACAGGTATATGAGTTCTTTATGGAACTTTCTATGTAGATGTAACTTCTGTAGAGTATTATTTAATAGTGGTGAGCTGAAACCCAAAGAGGCCGATGACTCAGTATTTATAAGTAACGGTGACTAAGGTGTTCCCGCCGCCAGTGGGAATCTGGAATCTTCGGACGAGAGGTAGTCATACGTACAGATGAAAAGTTAATATTGAGGATTTAACAGGCTAACACTGTAATTGTATAGTCAGAAAAGTAAAAAGGGACCCTCTCTAGATCGGAGGGAGACACGTTACGAAAATGTTTTGGAAGTTGTTTAGATACCGACTTGCTCTAGAGTATGTGATAAAGGTCGTGTAGGGAAGTGGATGCAATTATACTAGCATTAACGCACCAAAATTTATCGGGGTTCCGAGGTTAAGCGTGCTAGGGCGAGAGAAATTCTAGGATGGGTGACCCCCTGGGAAGTGCACTAAAGGTTCCACAAATGTAGATATAAGAGACAAATGGGAAATTAGGGTAACCTAAAGGAAATTAGAATATGCGGAGTGGTTGGAAACCTTAAAGAGGTCGCGTAGGCTAAGGCGGACTAGACCGGTACTGTTCGTGAGGAAGAAAGATTGGTCGCTACGGATGTGCATTGATTACAGACAGCTGAATAAGGTGACCATAAAGAATAAATATCCCCTCCCCCGGATTGATGATCTATTTGACCAATTGCAAGGTGCTAAGTATTTCTCGAAGATAGATTTGCGCTCGGGCTATCATCAGGTGCGGGTAAGAGAGGCAGATATTCCAAAGACTGCGTTCAGGACCCGATATGGGCACTATGAGTTCAGGGTAATGTCCTTCGGGCTGACCAATGCCCCAGCAGTGTTTATGGATTTGATGAATCGGATATTCAGGCCGTTCCTAGACATGTTCGTGATTGTATTTATTGACGATATTCTGGTTTATTCACGATCAGGAGAAGAGCATTCGGATCATCTGAGGACAGTACTCGGCACACTCCGGTAACAGAAATTATATGCTAAGTTCTCCAAGTGTGAATTCTGGTTGACTTCAGTGGCATTTTTGGGGCACATCGTCGGAACAGATGGTATTCGGGTTGATACACAGAAGATCGAGGCCGTAAAGAATTGGCCTAGGACTACGACACCGATCGAGGTACGTAGTTTTCTGGGATTAGCAGGGTATTACAGAAGGTTTGTAGAGAATTTTGCTTCGATTGCAGCACCTTTAACGAAGCTAACGCAGAAGGCAGCAAAATTCCAGTGGACCGATGCTTGTGAACGCAGCTTCCAGTTGCTAAAGGAAAAGTTGATTACAGCTCCGGTTCTAACTCTTCCCGAGGGGCCAGACGGGTATATTATTTATTGTGATGCTTCAGGCGTGGGAATAGGTTGTGTACTAATGCAGCATGGTCGCGTTATAGCCTATGCTTCCCAGCAGCTCAGACCGCACGAGAGAAATTATCCTACTCATGATCTGGAACTAGCCGCGGTAATTCATGCTTTGAAGATATGGCGGCATTACTTATATGGGGTTCATGTTGATATTTATACGGATCACAAAAGCCTTCAGTATATTTTTAAGAAAACGGAGCTGAATTTGCGGCAGAGGAGATGGCTCGAGTTGTTGAAAGATTATGATGTTGACATTTTGTATCATCCTGGAAAAGCCAACGTTGTAGCCGATGCACTTAGCCGCAAGTCCATGGGCAGTTTGACCGACGTGCATCCAGAAAGGAAAGAATTAGTTCGTGAAATTCATCAGCTAGCCAGTCTTGGAGTCCGTTTGGCCGATTCTGGAAATATTGGGGTTTCTGTCCGAGAAGTTGTTGAATCGTCTATTATGGAAGAAGTAAAACTACGACAGTACGAGGATCCTATTCTGGTACAGTACAGAGATGCGGCCCTTGATAAGGAGAAGACCCAGTTCGAGATTTCACCTGACAGAGCATTATTATATAGAGGCAGGTTATGTGTACCTGACGTTGCAGGGCTGCGGCGACAGATTATGGGAGAGGCACATTATGCACGGTGTTCTGTTCATCCCGGATCCACAAAAATGTACCATGACCTCAGATGTTTATATTGGTGGGATGGTATGAAAAGAGACATCGCAGAGTTCATTGCTCAGTGCCCAAAATGCCAACAGGTTAAGATCGAGCATCAGAAGCCCGGTGGATTGTTACAGGAAATGGACATTCCAGCTTGGAAATGGGAAATAATTAATATGGATTTCATTACAGGTTTACTGCGCACTCCACGAAGATATGATTCTATATAGGTTATTGTTGATAGGCTGACAAAATCAGCCCATTTTCTTCCGGTCAGGACCACCTATTCGGCTGAGGATTATGCCCGGTTGTATATTAAAGAGATAGTAAGGCTTCACGAAGTTCCTATATCTATTATATCCTACAGAGGTGCTCAGTTACAGCTAATTTCTGGAGGTCATTTCAGGAAGGATTGGGGACTCAGGTAAGTCTTAGCACCGCATTCCATCCTCAGTCTGACGGACAGGCCGAGCGTACTATTCAGACGCTGGAAGATATGCTACGGGCCTATGTTATTGATTTCAGAGGTAGCTGGGATGATTATTTGCCGCTTATTGAATTCTCTTATAATAATAGCTACCATTCCAGCATCCAGATGGCGCCGTATGAGCCTCTGTATGGTAGGAGGTGTCGGTCACCGATTGGCTGGTTCGATGTTGGCGAGACTAAGTTAACTGGCCCAGACATGATTCAGCAAGCAGTCGATAAAGTGAAGCTCATTCGGGAACGGTTATTAGCAGCCCAAAGTCGACAGAAATCATATGCAGATAATCGACGTCGACATTTGGAATTCCAGATGGGCGATTGGGTATTTCTGAGAGTGTCACCCATGAAAGGTGTAATGAGATTCGGCAAGAAAGGTAAGCTCAGTTCGAGGTATATTGGACCTTATCAGATTGTTCGAAAGATAGGCAAGGTCGCCTACGAGTTAGACTTACCCTCCGATCTGGAAGCAGTACATCCGGTATTTCATGTATCAATGCTCCGCAAATGTATCGGTGACCCTTCCAGAATATTTCCCATGGAAGATATCCAGGTGACAGAGGAACTGTCCTACGAAGAACAGCCGATAGATATCCTGGATCGTCAGGTGAGGAGACTGCGTAATAAAGATGTGGCTTCCGTTAAGGTACTGTGGCGTAACAATAACAGGGAGGAGATGACTTGGGAAGCTGAAGAAGAGATGAAAAAGAAGTATCCTCACTTCTTTCTTATGCCTGTTGACACCCAATTTTGGCCCTCCTTTTTCGTTTAATTAATTTCACTATGCTTCTCAGTCCTGAAAATACCCCAAAATGAGTTTGGAATATTTTCTTTCATTATTACACTAATTTTCGAGATGTTATTTCTCTAATTTAAGATCATTTTTATTGTTTCTTAAAAATGACCAAACATCATATTTTATAATTTAAAAGGACTAAACATCATTCTTTACAATTAAATCAGTCAAAAAATAGTGTTGATATTCCTATATCAATATTGGCGTTGGCATTTTTTCTTTAATCCTATTTATTACTATGTTGATCATCGTTTATTCTATTTTTAACTAAATACGTATATTAAATTACTTGTATTATAATTTTCATATGTACACAATTTTTGAGAATTAATTAGGACAAGGAAGCATATTTTAATTAGTTCAAAATGAAAAGGAATTAGGATGATTAATTCATCTACATAATATTGGGCCAATTCCCTTCTCCCTTTAACAAAAATCAGCAGCCCATAACCCCTCAGCCCAACATCCACCTACCCGGCCCAACACCTAAATTAAAACCCCTAACTCTTTCTACTCTAATCAAAACCTAACAGCCCTAACCAAATCCCTACACTCCTCTTCAAACGAACAGCCCTAACCAAACGACGCCATCTCCCATCACCGCCGGTTCCATCGACGGACCAGCGTACAAAAGCCATCCTTGACGCCACCACCATCACGTCTCTTCAGTCCCCTCACCCTCTCTACGAGATTATAGAGCCATTAATACTCTGCAAACTAGCTTGTTCAACTTCCAAAAAGGGCAAATGTGAGAATCTTGTGAATACAAGGATGATTCGATGGATAACAGCCTCACCCCATCTTCAGAGTTCGGTTTGCTGAGAAAACTTTCGGATTTTTGGCCCCAACAGCTCTTTCCTTTCACTTCACCTCTGAAAAAGGTGAGAATCCGTCACTTTTCTTCATCATTTCATCTTTTTGAAATATCAGAATTTCCCTCCCTTTAATTTGAAATTCAAAGGCCAAAAGCTTCTTGAAGAAGCTGTTGAAACGTTCCCCTTTTTCAGCTATAAATACAACCCTCTATGGGCTGTTAAAGGGCAGAGATCAATTGATGAAAAAGGGGGAAGAACCACAAAAAGATCCCTGTTATTTTTTTCAAGTTTTCCATCATAAAATTCCCTCGGCTAAAAACTTGGTTTTCTCAGAAAAAAAAAACTTATTTTTTACCCTAAGTTTCGATTGTCGCTCTAAGTTTTGGTTGTCGAAATCCCCTCCTTCGGTTCTCGACTGAGCAAGGACCACTCTGAGCGGATTTGGAGACTCGATGACGATAATAGCTTCAGTTCGCTGTCACAAAGAAGGTAATCTCATTCGTCCTACCTTCGTCTTTAATTTCTTAGAAGTAAAATTTAGTCGTTGAGTGGTTTTGTCGTTTGCATCGTCTCGACCTATTTAAATCTGTTTGTTGCTCTGTATACTCTGAGTATACGACGAAATGGTTAATACAGGCTATTATTGTCACACCCCGACTTTACTAGGGTGTGATGGACACCCGACCCCATATCTGGAGCCGAGCGAACCCGCTGACTCTTGTTACATATAGAAACTCTTGAATCAATTAAGAAAGAAATACATAGCAAGCTCTCCCATATATTTTTTTTTTCATAAGTAAAATCTGATATCATATAAGACTCGTGACATGAAACATAATAACATATCGGCTGCTGGAGCCGCTTACAGACTGACAACCCAATACCTACGACTCTGTCTGCAAAGTCTCTAACATCAAACAAACATCATAGCTCAGATACTCTGACTCGGCAACACTCCAGAACAAGTGGAGCCTGCCAACTCCGCTGGATCATCTTCTATGATAGCTGTGGCTCGTCTGGTGTACCTGCGCGGCATGAACGCAGCCCCCGAAGAAGAGGGGTCAGTACGAGTAATGTACTGAGTATGTAAGGCATGAATAGTAACATAATAAAGGAATATACAGTATGAATAATAACGGAATAGACATATGGAGATTATCCTGGGACAGATGTAACCTGTACATATGAATGCCTTTCTGCGGATGCCATGGATGCTTAGTTTCTTATTCAGAAAAACGGTGCTTCTTCTTTACATATACAGAAAACATAACATTTCAGAAAACGGTGTTCTTTATTTACATTCACAGACGCCGAGTACATCGGCTCTCCCACCCCCCTCCCCAACAGTGTCCCAACATATTATATATATATATCATATATACAGACGCCGTATCCGGCTCTCCCATATCCCGCGTCCGGGCATCCCGCGTCCGGGACGAAATCCAGCTAAATCAGGTGGTGATATAACAGTGGCCCTTCCCCTTTCCCCATATACATATACATATACATATTCACATTCATATACATGTGTCATACAATTGGCATGCATGAGAGCCCAAAGAAAGTCATGTGTCCATCGGAGTGACATAAGGTCGGTGACCTCCGATTACATTATGGAATAATCATGGGCGCTTTGTCTCACCTTGAAGGAACGAGTATTTTAAGGTGAGGCTACCAACGGAAAATAGCCTTAAGAGAGAGCATAGAATGAAATCAATGGCATTATAACCGCCAATTCATATGCTTTGAAGTCTTTTAGAAATTAGTGTCATAGCTAAGGAATAGAATTGAGGTTCAAGAACTAGTATAACACTTTCACATTCTCATTAGATTCTTAGCTCAAGACTCTTAGTCTTGGAATCATTCTTATCGTAATTATCATAGGCATATTCTATTTCTTAACATCATCATTATCATTGTCATCATAGGAGTATCCTTGTTAGCATAGTTACAGTACTTGTCATTCGATGAACGGAATAAGGATCAAAAGTTTTCTTTGGATTCTGCTACAAAATAGATTAAACGGAACAATAAGGAAAATCCGGGGACAATGGGCCCACCTCGGGTCAAATGAGGCGGCGTACCAAATTTATGTACATTACACTTCATGACGTCACTTGTGAGGGTTTTAGGGTAGTCGGATCTCATTGGTGCAATTTCTAGCTGTTTAGGTAGTTTCTCAACATTTGGTAACATTTTGAATTCAATCTTACTGAATGAAAAAGAGCCAAATTCAATTTTGGATTCCTAGGGATAGGATCGTCCCCGAGGCCCGTATCCAATCCTATTACATCTAAGACATGGCAAAGAAGGAAGGGTAAACCTTACATACCTTTTCTGCTTCTTATGCGACTCCAAATTCACGTTCCAAATCCGCCAAAATCTACAAATTGGTCATGTTTACCAAAACTTGATTAGAGCCTTTAGAAGTTGATTCTTTAAAGTAACACTTTGTCTGCCGAAATTTCGGCAGCATTTCCCCTGTAAATGTACCAACCCCGAGAGTACGGCTCGGCCCCAAATCGATGACAACAATCCGGGAATTTGACCCGGCCAAACCAACAACAATACTAGCTATTATTCCAGCAACAATTCAATCAAATTCACTTCCATTCAATTCAATTCAATTCAATTCTCATAATCTTCCAACAACTTAATCAACATATATAATCAATCCAAAACCATACAAACATGATTCCATAACATTTCCAACAATCCACAAAATTTTCCAACACAACCCGAAACCTTCCAAGTCCAAGGAAAGATCACAACACATTTCTTTCTTCAAAATTCACAAACTACACCAACAAACCACACTTTAACAACATTATTATCATAATTACAAGAAACTACATTTGATTCAAATTGGCTTACAAAAAACAGCCCAACAACTACGACACCAACTTGGATCATTAAACTCTCATTTACATCACATAATCCACAACACAACAACCCAAACATACTAAATAAAATTAGTCCATTCTTTGACATGCAAAACAGTCCATTTTCGGCCACAACAACTACACCCCTATTTTCATGAATTTCCATCCTTTTCCATACATTGCAACAACAACTAACATACTACATAGAATTAATCCATTCTCTTCCAAATCACACTATGACCACACGGCCACAACTACATATACACGGACAACTATTCAACATCCATATTTTCATAATTTTCATGAGTTTCATTCGCTCCTACACACCACAACATACACAACCATACATAACATATAAAAGAAGATTAAGTTCTTACCCTTTTTCTTCAATTTCCCACTTGGCTAGAATGTTGATCTTGCAACAATAAATGTTCTACTTGTTCCAATGACCTCTTCTCCTTGCTAGGGACCTTCCAATTAGTAGAGAGTAATTTTTGAGAAATTTTTCCAAGGTTCTTGTTTCCTCCAAGCTTGGCCGAAATTGGCCCTTTATTTTTCTTCCAAAGTGTTCTTTTTTTTTTCTTTGTTTCTCTTGAAATTTCTAGAGTTGTAAATGATAAATTGTCTTGTTTTTTCAAGACTCATACATATATATATATATATATAGTTATAGTGGCATGTGAGGGGCACATGCCTCTCTCTAGATTTTTCTCTTCTTTGTTTTTTTCCATTTTTCCTTTTCTAGAGTTTTCTTGAAAAAGATGACTTGGTTGGCTTCTCTTGCAAGATTTGTCCATACATGTACATAATTAACCCCCATTAAATAAAAATGTGGACATATAGGGGCATGCCACACGGCCAAGGGCCCTTCAAGAACATTTTTGATATTTTTTTTTTGTGAAATTCCCATTTTGCCCCTATTTTTTCCGCAATATTACCATGAACCCTTTTGCGAATTTTCCTTCTTACCCTTGGCCTTTCTCAACATTTCCATTCTAGTAATGTCCATGATTGATATTTATAACCAACTTGTACATTAACATAATTTTTGAAAATAGCCTTACCCTTAACTTGCCACGACTACCTTGGAATATCCGAACGTTTAAAATACGGGATATAACAATTATACTTAGGAAGAATGATAAGTTAGCTTGAAGAACATGCGAACAGTGACGTCGTCTTGCTTTAAATTAGTTGTCTTTAATCTTGAAGGGCTGTTTCGGGGCTGTTTTAGTGTGCTTATACAGCGTAGCTAAGGTTTTTTCTGGTGACTTGAATAAGAATAAGAATGCATTTTTTTTGTCTTGTTCATATTATGTATTGTTCTAGCATACATTGTGAATCTTCGCTTGTTAACATTTAGTCCCCATTTCCTCGCTGGTTCGACATGCAAGATGGAACTGTTTTGAGTTAAATTCTATTTTGAAAACCTTTTTTTATGGCATTCTTTCGTGTAGTTTCTGGTTTGGTATACTTGAGCTTTAGGTATAAAACTTTTCTTCCTTTAAGATCTATAATGATCAAGTCTGAGATTTTATAACATGAAAACATAATTGAAATTATAAGGTAGAGTAGGCTGTCCTAGTTGTCTTAGGTCTGTCATGTTAGTCCAGGAAATGGCCTATACAAATTTAGAGGTGACTTTATTTTGTTTCTCTTAAAGAAGGATCTGGACACAAATGTACGTTTAAATCTCATGGTTGTGTGATTTTATTTCTCTGCCTCTGTTTTGAGATTAAGTCATCAGGAACCTGTTTTATGGCATGTTGAATAATTATATAAGAACATCTTGTCGATTCTATTGTTAGGATGGCCTGTGTGTTAGTTGTACTCGACGGCTCGTAACTTGACTAACCTTAGTGAAGACGGACAGCGGTCCTAATTTATGGGCACGTTTATTAGATTTCATGTTAAGAAATAATCCAAGAATCACCCCTTATGTTAAAGTCTTCTTTCTTTGAATGAATGTTAGAATCCAGACATTAGTGAAAAGTTCCTTGTTATTTTTTTGTCCTGCACTTACTATATGTTTACTCAGAATTAAAAGGCCTTAGAGTAGTTGAGTTAGTATAAAAAATCAGAATTTGCTTGAAGTTGTTGTATCCTGTATCACAGGTGACATCTCCTAATGCCTCATGTCGGTATAAAACCAACTCAAATCTACCTCTCGTTTTCCATGGTTGTTTGATCCCTACATTTTCACTTTCTCATGTCTTTGGAATTAAGTAAAATGGGCAAATACATAAACTGATCCTTCTTATATAGAATAATTGCTGCAATTTAGACCAAGTGTTGCTGCATTTTAGGCCATTTTTTACTGTGTTTTAGGCCATTTTTACCACATTTTAGGACTGATTTACTGAGTGTATTTTGGCCAACTGATTGCTATGTTTTTTAGGGTGAAAATGCCACATTTTTAAACATTTTTGGGGTTGCCTGTTGGCTGCATTTGGAGCAGATTGTCGCTGCACTTTTAAGCCAAATTATTGTTGCATTTTGAAAAAAAAAATAGCATATCTTAAGGCAGTTTGAAGCCCAACAGTGGCTGCATTTTAAAGAGCAGCTTGCTAGCACTTTTGGTATCTTGCTGGAAAAAAAAAATTGAACAAACTGTTTTAGAACAGCTTGCTAGTACTGTCGTCTTGATTCTTTTATCTAGCTCTCATTAATTTAAGTTATATAGATTCCTTTTTCCTTGTTGAGAATTGTTTCTAATCCTTATCTTTATCTTTTTTTTTTTTTCATGAGGAACCTTGGGAGCATTTGGAGTTATGGCAACTCCGGATTCTGCCCATATCAGAGAACCGCAGTTGCAGGATTTAATTGCTCGTGTCTAGCGTCTCCGTCTCCCTTCCTCTCTTTAAATTTCGTGTCTTCGTGCTATCATGTATATACATGTTTATATTCTTGACTAACACTTTTTATGGATTGTATTTGTAGCACATTCGTTTCTCGCTTACGTAGGAACTTATGGAAAATAGTTAGTATGATGGTAAATTTAGTCACTACTTTTCCTCTCCCCTTGAATAATTAATCTTGGCTTACACGTGTTAGAAATAATAATTGCCCATGTTTTTTTTTTTTTCTCATCTTTTGTGTGCCAGGTTAAAGTGATTTCCGACTAAAGGAAATTGACCGAAAAAATAAAAATCTTTTAAATACCTTTAATCATTTTCTCATCACATGCATACGTATGTACATTATATTATAAATACTTATCTTTAGTATACATTGTATACGACAGTCACATTATACCTCATCTTCCAAAACATACATACATAACTCTTTTGAAAACGATATATATTCCTAATACATATAATTTTACATCTTGTATTAATTATGGGTATACCAACATACTATTTTCATATACGCATACCATATCTGTACTATCTTATTTTTTATTTTTTATTTAATTCCCTTGGTCGTATTTTCATTATATGTATACCTATTGTATTATCGTGTCATCATAATTATTTTTTAGTATTCACCTAGGATATACTATCACGTATGTAGATTATTTTCTTGTTTAAAAAAAATATACATCTCCTTATTCTATATGACACTTACTATTCTCATATAAATTAAATGTCATACATACTTTCCTCATGCACACATTAGCATTAACTACTTCCTTTATCTATGCATTTACTCACATAGCTACAATTACGTTAAAAACGTTTTTTTTTTATACAAATAGCTTTGAGAGAGTAGTTTTCTTTTTCCGCAATTCTTTAAATAGGTGATAATAAATAATTAAATAATTCCCCTCTAGTGTTAATTAGACTAAGTTTAAAGACTGTCTTCGGATAGGCTCTGAGGGATGCCTAATACCTTCCCCTCGGGGTAAATAAAACCCTTACCTAGAATCTCACAGGTTTCAAAGACTAAAAAATGGAGTTTACATTTTCCACAAATGGTTTCCTAATATTCCCTAAAATTAGGTGGCGACTCTGAAATTTACAAAACCAGAGGAAACATAGTCATAAGTTGTGAACTAGTTTTAACCCGTTAAAAATAGGGCATGACAGAATGGCGACTTTGCTGGGGACATACCTTAGGTTTTGACTTTAGTAGACTTAGTTTAAGAAGTAGATACTCGAAGGATGTTTGTTTATTTATTTTATCGCCTATTATTTATGAGTTTCTACATTGCTATATTTGAAAGGACGCAAGCCAAAGCCAAACTTGTGCTCCTTATTTGTTTGAGAAAACACTATTTGTTTACCGCTTTCCTTACAATGTCATTGCACTTTCTATCGAGTCTTTGGCCGTACACTTACACACACTGTGGTTCACGCGAGGTGTTGTCTGACACACCTCCACCCCTTCTTTGGATTCTCTAGTTTCAGAGTCGGTGCGGTAGTTTACTACTTACCTTCTCGCAGACATTCAGTCCCACTCTGAACTTTTTAGGAAAAAATCTTATTCTAGAAAAAATAAGTCATGCTGCATACACCTTAGGCAGGACAATCCAAGGTATTGTCCCTGCAAATTAGGAATCCACCCTTTTGTCAAAAGGTTCGAAACCTGAATGACATAACCCTTTATGTGAATTGATGAAATGATCCTTAAAAGACACAAGATGATTTTTTTTAACAAACAATACTTATCATAACCTTTACCCTTCTTTTTTAGATGGAAATCAACCAAAACCTACCAAACATTCAAATGATAGTCTCACCTCCTCACGACCTGCAAACTTGGTGGAGGAACATAAGAGTGGCACACGGGGAGGAAGTCAAGCAACACCTGGGGTCGTTGATGTCGCTAATAGGTATCCAAGCCAACAAAACTCTCACCAAGCTGCTGATAGAATTTTGGGATCCCGCCAGTGTAACCTTCAATTTTTTAGATTTCGGGATGACCCCTACTCTAGAGGAAATCTGTGGATTCACCGACTTGCCATTTGAGGGGAGAATGCCGGTGCTACCATCCTTCATATCAGGAGAGAAATTCTTGCACATTTTGGGATTTAATGTCTACCCAGTCCAGAGGAACGTGGAAAATGATAGAGTGAAGTTCGACTTTCTGTTTCAGAGATTTGGGCGTCGAGAAAGCTTTGAGCGACATCAAGGTGAGTTCGCATGCGACCGCGGAAGGTGGGAGAAAATGCGGCCACGAGTCTTCGCCATAGCCTTGTTGGGAATCTTGGTCTTCCCGAAGAGAGCCTACCGAATCAATATCAACCTTTTGCCACCTGTTATGAATATCTTCTCGGGACCGGATGAATTGACATTGGTCCCTATGATTCTCGCGGAAATGCTTCGAGCTCTATCGGCCCGTTCAAGAGGGCATAACTTTTTGAGGGTTGTAATCTCTTGCTGCAGTTATGGGCTGTGGAACACTTCTATACTCGCCCCCCTATCATGGATTATTGCATAGATGCTCGTAGCAGAATTCAGAGCCATACGGAAAGAATGAGGTACTGGCCTGAACCTACAGGTGCAGAAGAGTGGTGCACATTCTTGGTACCGCTCACGGGAGATGTTGTTCAGTGGAAATACCCCTGGCTGTCAGGGAGACCTTTGGTGAGAACTGCAAATCTATATTTCATCGAGCTAATCGGGTTGGACGGGATTCAGCCTTACGCGCCCCTCAGAGCCTTGAGACAGTTTGGAGTCACACAGGATGTCCCAGTCTGGTCCGCATGGCATTGCATGAAGGTAACTATGATAGGTTGGTTCCCATGGCACGAGTAAGAAACCTACAAAGAGAATGGTTGAACATGATCACGATTGGTATGGGAAACGAGAGTTGGTGCACACCCGAGTATTATGCCTGGTATAATGTGGGAGGCCTGGCACTTCTACCGACCGAAGACGGATTCGACGGGTTCACAGACTATGATGTAGCCGACTGGCTTACAGTTGAGGTACTGCCCCTCATGAACGTCAACAATGACATGTACAGGCAGGTAGTTCCGGGTTCAGTAAACCATTTGATACAGTTGGTAGAAGAGAAGGACCCGGCGGAGTCAGACGAACCAATGGAGGAGGATCCGGAGGAAGATCCAGAGTGGGAAGCAGAACGTGACCTTGCAATAGAGATAGAGCCTGAGAAATCACCCGAGTATACTCCGGCCGGACCTTCCAAGGAGGATATGGAAGTGCAGTCCGAGCACAGACCTACAGTACATGGTATAGAGGAAGGACCTGAGTATGATCCAGAGGCAGGTTGGACAGACACAGTGGAAGAACCTGAGTACGACCCAGGGCCTGATTATGATCCAGCATATGAAAGGGATGACAATGACGGACCGACATGGCCCTAGACTATTTTTCTTTCCCCCTTTTTTTTGTTTTATTTACATCCCAAAAGAGTGTCGTATGGCCTAATCCCTTTGTACGCCCTTGTGGCCGCCCTTTCATTTTTTAATTTCCATCGACCCATTCCTCTTGTATGCCTTTATGGCCACCCCCTTTTGTGTTCCCTCATTTCAAGCTGCCATAGGCCTATCCTTGTAAGCACTTGAGCTACCTTTTGTTGGAATGGAAGTTATGTTTGTTCTAAAAAATCACAAAATGTGTCGAAAAGGATCATCATCATCAACTTGTGTGTAACGTAGGCTTACCTCTGGCAAAAAGAGGCTCCACAATTAGGACACGCTTGTTTGCACGTCGACTTGGCATAATTATGTGATCAAATGTGTTACTCTACTCTTTCTAAAAGCCTCCCGGACTAACTTTTGTTTTCCAAATTGTCTTCATTTTACTTTTATCCCCCAACAGAGGTTGATTTGTGTCGATCTTCAAACTGGCCGAGTCACACTACAATTTGAGATCTAAGGGAAAAATGACTATCACCAACGAAGTCAACCCAACTGCTAATCTTAACATAACAAGTGAAAACCCAGAAAGCTCAAGAGAGAGGATCAATCTGAACGATGAAGAAGAGATCGCCTTGCTAAAGCTACAACTTGACGAACTAAGAGGAGAGCTCCGCCAAGTTCGGGACCTGACCCATCTCACTGTGACTGCTTTCCCAAACCCACCTCACTTTTCGTCTTTGGATTCGCCGGTTCCTGAACACTTTCCTCCATCTACACGCCCACCTCCGATACCCCTTTCTTTTTCTAACCTACCTCCAGTCACTCCAGCAAATGTACCAAATTTGCCTAAACAAACCCCTTACGTCCCTGACTACACCCATACTCCACAAAACCCACTATCAACCCAAACTGCTACTGCACCTACTTACCCCACCGTACAGCACATACCAACGGCACACGTTGACACTTCTTACGAGCAACATGTGCCACCGGTATATGCAGTCGGGGCTCCAACCTTTACCGCTCCTGTCACAGTCAGGGTCCCGATCGAGGTGGATCAATATGCAGAAATGGAAAGAAATGCCAAAATAGGAGAAGACGAATCAATCATGAACCAGCTGCACAATCTAAGGAAAGAAATGGGGAACATGCGAGTCACCCGGGGATGTGAGAGTTTGGATTATGATGATCTGTGCATACACCCGGATATTGGCATGCCAGTAGGTTACAAACCCCCTAAGTTTGATAATTTTGACGGGACAGGTGATCCTCATGCACATTTAAGGGCCTACTGCGACAAGTTAGTTGGGGTGGGAAGGAACGAGAAATTGAGGATGAAATTGTTTATTAGAAGCTTGTCAGGAGAGGCGCTCACTTGGTATACTCGCCAAGATCCTCGCAAATGGAGCGACTGGCAAGATATGGCTGGGGATTTCATGAATCGCTTCGGATTTAACACTGAGATCACACCGGACAGATTTTCTCTGAGCAACATACAGAAGAAGGCGACCAAATCATTCCAGGATTACGCAAGACGTTGGAGAATTGAGGCTGCCCGAGTTATGCCCCCATTGGACGAAAGCGAGCTCAGCAAGTATTTCATTCGAGCTCAGGAAAGCATCTACTTTGAAAAGATGATGGGATCAATGGGCCAAAAGTTCGCAGATTTGGTCAAAATGGGAGACTTTTTGGAGGAAGGAATCAAGTCTGGAAAGATTCAATCAATGGTCGCGCTACAAGCCGCAAGCAAAGTCGTACAGTCAGGTTCCATTAGCGGAATTAAGAAAAAGAAGGAGGACATATCCAATATCACGCCTTACTACCGGCGAGGAGAGTCATCTCGCCCATACCCCACAAACCCCCAAATCTTTGCTCATGCCCCTTATGTCTCATACCCAGCTTATAACGCCCAACCACATTACAACCCACCACGAGCCCCCACTTACCCAAATCTTCCAAGACCTTACACCCCTATCCAAGCACCCATCCACCAAAATAGACCACCATATGCCCCAAGACCTCGCCCAACTCCCGAAGTCAGAAATACCCGAACCTACACCCCTATAGCCGAACCTTTAGCCCGGTTATTTGAAAGATTGATAACAGCAGGATTGTTGCAACCAATCGAAAGAAGAATTCCGGACCCAATTCCTCGAAACTTTGATGGGAACAAACGTTGCGCATATCACTCGGGAATTCAAGGACATGACACCGAGGAATGCTTTGGTTTGAAAAATCAGGTCGAAGCTTTGATCAGGAGTGGAGCAATTCAATGCACAATAGCACCCCCGAATGTGAACAACAACCCACTACCAAATCATGGAAACCAGGCAGTTAATATGATATCATTTGATGAGGAATATGACTTGGAGGGAACCATTGTGCCCGTTGGAAACACAGAGTCATTTGTCGTAACATCGCCAACTGCTCCCATCATCACAGTACAATTGAGGGCACCAGTAGTTGTCCAGACATACCAACCAAAATCCGTGGTGACCACTGTTGTAGCAAGTAAGCACGATTATGATTCCAGGGCAGTCCCATGGGACTATCAATCGAAAGGGAAGGCTAAGATGATGGAAACTGCAGTCGCCCATGGAATGACAAGGTCAGGGAGATGTTATGTCCCGGAGGATTTAAACAAAGGAAGTTCAGGCAAAGAGCACCATCAAAGGAGAAACATTACTGATACCGAGGCAGCATAATTCTGGAAGAAGATGCAGACCAAAGGTTATTCAGTTGGGGAACAGTTGAAGAAGACACTTGCCCAAATATCGATTATGTCTTTGTTGATGAGTTCTGAAGCCCACAGGGACGCTTTAGTTAAGGTATTGAGTGGAGTCAGCATATCGAATGAGACGACGAGTGAAACTCTGGCCGCAGCGATCGGGCAGATAGTCGAAGTAAGCAAGATTTCTTTCCGCGATGATGAGCTTCCACCAGAAGGAACAGAACACAACAAGGCACTTCACATCACCGTGAGGTGCAGAGATAAGTTTGTATCTAGGGTACTTGTCGATGGAGGTTCAGGGTGTAACATTTTCCCTCTCAACACCCTGAGAAGTTTGAAGATGGACACGAGAGAAATGAAAGAAAGTCGTATGAAGGTCCGAGCCTTTGACGGGACACAAAGGGGTGTCATTGGAGAAATCTGTC
This sequence comes from Lycium barbarum, assembly GCF_019175385.1. Taxonomy (NCBI): domain Eukaryota; kingdom Viridiplantae; phylum Streptophyta; class Magnoliopsida; order Solanales; family Solanaceae; genus Lycium; species Lycium barbarum. Next base: position 70,446,202 of record NC_083346.1, read on the forward strand.
TACAGTTGCAGGTCGGGCCCGTGGAATTCCAGATCCTTTTTCAAGTGATGGACATATCATCAACTTACAATTTGTTGTTAGGAAGGCCATGGGTCCATATGGCTGGAGCCGTTCCTTCCACTTTGCATCAGTGTTTGAAATTCGAATGGGGCTGGGAGAAAATCGTAGTTCAGGGGGAACTTAGTCACCCCGTTTATTCCGAACGCTCTATTCCGGTTATTGAAGAAATGGGAGAATTAGATGGAGCCACCTTTCATGCTGTAGAAATCATGCAAGCTGTGAAAATAGGGGAAATAGTGGGATCTGATGAAATAAAGATGCCAAGCATAGCAAAGATGGTAGCGTCAGAGATGTTGAAGTACGGTTACCAGCCAAAGTCTGGGTTAGGCCCGAAATCTGATGGCATAATTGAACCAATACAACTGAAGAAACAGAAGGGTACTTTTGGGCTCGGGTATGATCCTATGTTTGGAGAAACTAGCGGCACCAAGAGGGTCTTTGTGCCAGAACAAGTTCCTGTCCAGGGTCAGATGATTGTGCCAGAGGTCGATGAAGATATCGTAGAAGGAATGGGGAACCTGTTCGTGAGAATGGTTGAGGAGTATTGCGGGGAAACTGAAGCAGATGTCGAGACACCGACCATTCGTGATGCCGAACCAGGAGAGATCTTGCAGAATTGGACTGTCAGCCCATCCTTGGTTCGCCGGGAGTCTTGTTAGTGTGGAATTGTAGTTTGTTTGCAAAATAGCATGATCAATTGAGGCTTGAATCATGCCTGTGCTCTTTTGTCATCTGCCTTTTTCTTTAAAAGCCTTGAATGCTTCTTTAATGAAAATGCATTTTTATTTTTCTATTAAAATAGCATATCTTACTTATACTTGCCTTTCTTTAATAAAAATGCATTTTTTATTTTTTCTGTTAAAATAGCATATCTTACTTATATTCGCCTTTCTTTTTCAGCACTCAAACTAGTAAAAATATTCGTTCTATGACTATGACATGTAACGAAACCATTGAGCAAAGTACAAGCGACGAACAAGATTATGAGGAATACAACGAAAACATGATGCCTGAGAATCTTATGCAAGAGATCGAGCAACTCGAGAATCAAAAGAAGCCGAACTTGGATGAAACTGAGATAGTTAACTTGGGAGATGACGAAACAGTGAAGGAAACTCGGATCAGCATACACTTAGAAGCCGAACGGAAGCAGGAACTGTTGGAATTGCTTAAGCGGTATGTTGACGTATTTGCTTGGTCCTACGACGACATGCCCGGGCTGAGCACCGACATCGTCTCTCATAGACTACCAACTGATCCCACCTGCCCGCCGATCAAGCAAAAGCCAAGAAAGTTCAAGCCCGATTTGAGTTTGACGATCAAAGAGGAAGTCACCAAGCAGATTGAAGCAAATATTGTGAGGGTTACAACCTATCCTTCCTGGTTGCCCAACATTATGCCCGTCCCAAAGAAGGACGGAAAAATCAGGATATGTGTGGATTATCGGGATCTCAACAAAGCTAGTCCTAAGGATGATTTCCCTCTTCCGAACATCCACATACTCATCGATAACTGTGCAAAACATGAGTTGCAATCATTTGTCGATTTCTTTGCAGGATATCATCAGATTTTGATGCATGAGTATGATGCAGAGAAAATGGCGTTTACCACTCCATGGGGAGTGTATTGCTACCGAGTAATGCCATTTGGCCTCAAGAATGCTGGTGCGACCTACATGAGGGCCATGACTACTTTGTTCCATGATATGATTCATAAGGAGATCGAAGTCTACGTGGACGATGTCATTATCAAATCTCGGAGGAGTTCAGATCATTTTACTGACCTAAGGAAGTTCTTTGAACGATTGCGGAGGTATGACTTGATGTTGAATCCAGCAAAATGCGCGTTTGGAGTTCCTGCTGGAAAATTATTGGGATTCATTGTTAGTAGAAAAGGTATAGAGTTGGATCCTTCAAAAATTAAGGCAATCCAAGACTTGCCTCCCCCGAAGAGCAAGAAAGAGGTAATGAGTTTCCTCGGAAGGCTCAATTACATTAGTCGATTCATCGCACAGTCAACGGTGATTTGTGAACCCATATTTAAGCTGCTGAAGAAAGATGCTGCTACAAAATGGACAGAAGAGTGTCAGAAGGCCTTCGACAGAATCAAGGAGTACTTGTCCAATCCACCCGTATTGGTCCCGCCCGAACCAGGAAAACCTCTATTGTTGTACTTATCCGTACTAGATGGCGCGTTCGGATGTGTGTTAGGACAACACGATGAGACAGGGAAAAGGGAGCAGGCCATTTACTACCTAAGCAAGAAATTCACACCGTACGAGGCGAGGTACACTTTGTTGGAACTCACGTGCTGCGCTTTGACTTGGATCGCACAAAAGTTGAGGCACTACCTATCTGCGTACACCACGTACTTGATCTCAAGGATGGATCCACTCAAGTACATCTTCCAGAAGCCGATGCCCACCGGGAAATTAGCGAAATGGCAGATCTTGTTAAGTGAATTTGATATCATGTACGTAACTCAGAAAGCCGTCAAGGGACAAGCATTGGCGGATCACCTTGCAGAGAATCTGGTAGACAATGAATACAAGCCGCTTACAACCTATTTTCCGGATGAGGAAGTACTGTTCGCAGGGGAAGATATTTCAGAGCCTTATTCAGGATGGAGGATGTTCTTTGACGGAGCGTCAAATTTCAAAGGAGTCGAAATAGGAGCAGTTTTGGTTTCCAAGACGGGTCAGCACTACCCTATCTCGGCAAAGATCAGATTTCCCTGCACGAACAATATGGCGGAATACGAAGCTTGCGTCCTCGGGCTTAGGATGGCAATTGATATGAACATCAAAGAACTTTTGGTGATAGGCGATTCTGACCTATTGGTTCGTCAGGTACTAGGAGAATGGACCACCAAGAATGTCAAAATTCTTCCATACTTACATTGCGTGAAGGGGTTGTGCAAGCAGTTCAGAGAGATTGACTTCAAGCATGTCCCTCGAATCCAAAATGAGTTTGCGGATGCCCTTGCGACATTGCCATCAATGATCCAACATCCAGACAAGAATTACATCGACCCTATCAAGGTAGGAATGCACGATCAGCCAGCATATTGCTTTCATGTCGATGAGGAATTGGATGGCCACCCATGGTACTACGACATTAAGAAGTTGCTCGAGATGAGAGAATATCCGGAAAATGCAACTAACAAACAGAAGCGGACCTTGAGGAGAATGGCAAATCACTTCTTCCTTAATGGAGAAATCCTATATAGGAGGACTTCAGATCTGGGATTGCTAAGATGTGTGGATGCCACAAAGGCGAAGAGGTTGCTAGAAGAAGTACACGCAGGAACATGTGGACCTCACATGAACGGATTCACTTTGGCAAAGAAGATTCTACGAGCGGGATACTTTTGGATGACCATGGAAAGAGACAGCATTCGCTATGTGCAAAAGTGTCATCAATGTCAAGTTCACGGAGATTTCATTCGAGTTCCCCCAAATGAGCTCAATGTAATGGGCTCCCCTTGGCCGTTCGCCGCTTGGGGCATGGATGTGATTGGACCTATTGAACCCCCTGCATCAAATGGGCATCGCTTCATCTTGGTGGCCATCGATTATTTCACTAAATGGGTCGAAGCTTCGACATACAAGGCAGTAACAAAGAAGGTGGTAGCAGGTTTTGTTCGCAACAATATAGTTTGCCGATTTGGGATTCCAGAGTCAATTATCACAGATAATGCTGCCAACCTCAACAGCGATCTTATGTGAGAAACTTGTGAAAAGTTTAAGATTGCCCACCGAAATTCTACAGCTTATCAACCACAGATGAATGGAGCAGTCGAGGCGGCAAATAAGAACATCAAGAAGATCCTAAGGAAGATAACAGACAGTCATAGGCAGTGGCATGAAAAGTTGCCATATGCTTTGCTTGGTTACCACACCACCGCTAGAACATCCACAGGAGCAACTCCCTATATGCTGGTCTATGGTTCCGAAGCTGTGATACCCGCAGAAGTAGAGATACCTTCTCTTAGGATTATCCAAGATGTTGGTTTGGAAGATGCAGAATGGGTACGTAGCAGACACGAACAGCTGATGCTCATTGATGAGAAAAGGATGGACGCTGTCTGTCACGGTCAGCTTTATCAAAACAGGATGTCCAAGGCATTTAACAAGAGAGTAAGGCCTAGGAAATTCGAACCAGGGCAGTTGGTTTTAAAGCGAATATTTCCTCATCAGGACGAAGCTAAAGGGAAATTCGCACCAAATTGGCAAGGTCCATACGTGGTTCATCGAGTGCTTTCAGGAGGAGCATTGATTTTGGCAGAAATGGATGGTAAGGTAAGCACGAAGCCCATCAACTCAGACTCGATCAAGAAGTACTACATCTGAAGACATCCAAGCTAGCTTTTCATTTCCGTTGTAATTTACATTATCTTCTGACTTCCCATGGTGGGATACGTAGGCAACCCAGATCGGGTCCGGTCTCTTGTAATAGAAAATCCCAATAACATTATCTTCATGTAACTTGGAACTACGATTCGACCTGATTTCCCTTGGTGGGATACGTAGGCAATCCCCACCGGATTCGGTCCCTTTACTAATATTCTTTTCTATTGTAATTGAACTACGTCATGACCTGATTCCGTTTGGATACGTAGGCAGCCTGAGTCAGGCTCGGTCATTGCATTATTTTACCTTTTTATTGTAATTGAACTACGTTACGACCTGATTCCATTTGGATACGTAGGCATCCTGAGTCAGGCTCGGTCACATCACATTACATATCATTCTCTTGTACCCCCGAACTACGTACAGACTTGATTCCTATTTGGGATACGTAGGCAACCTAAAGGGTTCGGTCATACCACTTGGGAAACCTTTTATTTGTAATGTAACTATAGATTAGGATTGGTCTCATCGTCAAAGACATCGCAACACATTTGAATGGGAAGAAGCGTCATCAGAGGAACAGACTATGTGAAGACACCGTTTGGATGCAGGCATCAGAGTGGAGAAGCTCAATGCGTTTCGGAACATGTCATAATAGAGTTTTATTGCATTTATACGTAGTATACATACATGCATATCCGGTTTCCAAAAAACCATTTTTTTTTCTTTCTTTCAAAATACATTTATGTACATTTCCACCTACCAAGTCTCTCGACAGAGATCTCCGCAACCAAAGAAGCTCAAAGGATTCAAGTGACAAGGCTAGGGCCACGATCGACACAAATCAACACCCCCTCCCAAACTAAGAATTTTTCTTTGAATACAGGATTGATACGAATTAGGGCAAGATGACATCGAAGCGAGCTTCCGGGGGAGGCGCCACAAGATCCATCACTACACCATGAGCCAAAATAACCTTCTCCTATTTTGTTTTGTTAGCTTGACTTATTCATCTCTAAACGTTCCATTTAAATTTTGCAGGTGTCTCCAGAAGCAGGGTCAAGGTCGATTATTCGAGAGATAGGGGGCCCCCGTAGCAGCCTTATGCCTTAATAATAACTCCGCCAATCGGAGATTTACCTTCTAACTGCGACTAACTCCACCAATCTGAGATTTACCTTCTAACTGTGTTGAATAACTCCGCCAATCGGAGATTTACCTTCTAACTGCGACTAACTCCGCCAATCGGAGATTTACCTTCTAACTGCGACTAACTCCGCCAATCGGAGATTTACCTTCTAACTGCGTTAAATAACTCCACTAATCGGAGATACAATCTAACTGCGACTAACTTCACTAATCGGAGATACAATCTAACTGCGACTAACTCCGCCGGTTGAAGATACAATCTAACTGCGACTAACTTCGCTGGTCAGCGATACCATCTAATTGCGTCGTCTAACAACTCCAATTACCCCACCAATCGGGGACCGCTGTCCAACTTTGTCAACTACTCCGCCAATCATAGGTTTTCTTTACATTACAGTTGCTCCGCCAATCGGAGATTTTTAATTTTACATTACAGTTGCTCCGCCAGCCGAGAGCCTTTACATTACAGTTGCTCCGCCAGTCGAGAGCCTTTACATTACAGTTGCTCCGCCAGTCGAGAGCCTTTACATTACAGTTGCTCCGCCAGTCGAGAGCCTTTTACATTACAGTTGCTCCGCCAGCCGAGAGCCTTTACATTACAGTTGCTCCGCCAGTCGGAAGCTTTACATTTCAGTTGCTCCGCAAATCGGAGCTTTCAATTCTAGTTTGTCTACAATCCCTTCCTTTATTTCCTTATGTTATTATTACATTATAACTTTGAACTGCACATGTATCTTTATATTTTTTACAGATGAACACGATACAGCGTGGAACTAACTCTGCCACAGCGAACTGAGGCGCCCCGCTTGATGAGGACATCAAACTCACAAGCTAGAGTCAATGAATCCGCTCTCTGCTTTAGCTCGCCAATCAGTTTCTTTCAATTATTTAAGAAGTCACTTCTTTTGAGGATCTACATTCTAGAAACCGGTCAAATTCTTCCGCATCCTAAGGTCGTCATAATACGATACTGGGACAATTCTGAGGGCCAGTCCCCTACGACGAGCTGATATGATCCTATGACAGCACATAGATGCATTCGTGTAGAGTCTCGCTTATGAGTGTGTTGCGGCCGCCACATTTATAATCAAGAAGCTGCAAAGGTACATCCCGTCATTAGAAAGACCTTTTTCATCAGCAATCTTTCCCAAAATTTGACCACATATTCTTAACAACATCTGGTGTCACCATAATTCGACACTGGGACAAAATTTTGAGGATCCCCCAAAATTTTCTATCTTCTTGTTCTCTTTTGACTGAATTAATTCTCATCTTCTTCAACAATAGGGAACTCCGAGTCAAGCCAGTCATATTCCATGTTAGCTATTTTCGCTCGTGCTGAAACAACAATCCTTTCCATCTCCAGAACCTCGTGTTACCATAACTACAACACTGGGACAGATTTTTGAGGATCATTCAAAAATTTTCAACCACTCAACCTTCCAAATCCCCAATAAAACTATTATCCCTTGTCCGTAACAAGAGAGCCAGTGTCCTCATAATTCAGATACTGTGACAAATTTTGAGGACCTCTCAAAATTTTATCGTCTCTTTGTTTGAACTACATTGACCTGATTCTCTTATGACCCGAGATATGTAGGCTACTCAGGAACCAGAGTTCGGTCGAATTCATAAACTCACCTCTCGATTCCCAAAAAATTAATCTTTTTCAGTTGTACTCTTTCCAAACCAAATCTAATTTACTCGTCGGGACAAAATCGTGTTTACGTCAACGTCTTCGTCCAAAGACTCTTTCATCATCCCTGGTCGAAGAGGGACAAGCTGTTGACACCCAATTTTGGCCCTCCTTTTTCGTTTAATTAATTTCACTATGCTTCTCAGTCCTGAAAATACCCCAAAATGAGTTTGGAATATTTTCTTTCATTATTACACTAATTTTCGAGATGTTATTTCTCTAATTTAAGATCATTTTTATTGTTTCTTAAAAATGACCAAGCATCATATTTTATAATTTAAAAGGACTAAACATCATTCTTTACAATTAAATCAGTCAAAAAATAGTGTTGATATTCCTATATCAATATTGGCGTTGGCATTTTTTCTTTAATCCTATTTATTACTATGTTGATCATCGTTTATTCTATTTTTAACTAAATACGTATATTAAATTACTTGTATTATAATTTTCATATGTACACAATTTTTGAGAATTAATTAGGACAAGGAAGCATATTTTAATTAGTTCAAAATGAAAAGGAATTAGGATGATTAATTAATCTACATAATATTGGGCCAATTCCCTTCTCCCTTTAACAAAAATCAACAGCCCATAACCCCTCAGCCCAACATCCACCTACCCAGCCCAACACCTAAATTAAAACCCCTAACTCTTTCTACTCTAATCAAAACCTACCAGCCCTAACCAAATCCCTACACTCCTCTTCAAACGAACAGCCCTAACCAAACGACGCCATCTCCCATCACCGCCGGTTCCATCGACGGACCAGCGTACAAAAGCCATCCTTGACGCCACCACCATCACGTCTCTTCAGTCCCCTCACCCTCTCTACGAGATTATAGAGCCATTAATACTCTGCAAACTAGCTTGTTCAACTTCCAAAAAGGGCAAATGTGAGAATCTTGTGAATACAAGGATGATTCGATGGATAACAGCCTCACCCCATCTTCAGAGTTCGGTTTGCTGAGAAAACTTTCGGATTTTTGGCCCCAACAGCTCTTTCCTTTCACTTCACCTCTGAAAAAGGTGAGAATCCGTCACTTTTCTTCATCATTTCATCTTTTTGAAATATCAGAATTTCCCTCCCTTTAATTTGAAATTCAAAGGCCAAAAGCTTCTTGAAGAAGCTGTTGAAACGTTCCCCTTTTTCAGCTATAAATACAACCCTCTATGGGTTGTTAAAGGGCAGAGATCAATTGATGAAAAAGGGGGAAGAACCACAAAAATATCCCTGTTATTTTTTTCAAGTTTTCCATCATAAAATTCCCTCGGCTAAAAACTTGGTTTTCTCAGAAAAAAAAAACTTATTTTTTACCCTAAGTTTCGATTGTCGCTCTAAGTTTTGGTTGTCGAAATCCCCTCCTTCGGTTCTCGACTGAGCAAGGGCCACTCTGAGCGGATTTGGAGACTCGACGACGATAATAGCTTCAGTTCGCTGTCACAAAGAAGGTAATCTCATTCGTCCTACCTTCGTCTTTAATTTCTTAGAAGTAAAATGTAGTCGTTGAGTGGTTTTGTCGTTTGCATCGTCTCGACCTATTTAAATCTGTTTGTTGCTCTGTATACTCTGAGTATGCGACGAAATGGTTAATACAGGCTATTATACTTAGGAAGAATGATAAGTTAGCTTGAAGAACATGCGAACAGTGACGTCGTCTTGCTTTAAATTAGTTGTCTTTAATCTTGAAGGGTTGTTTCGGGGCTGTTTTAGTGTGCTTATACAGCGTAGCTAAGGTTTTTTCTGGTGACTTGAATAAGAATAAGAATGCATTTTTTTGGTCTTGTTCATATTATGTATTGGTCTAGCATACATTGTGAATCTTCGCTTGTTAACATTTAGTCCCCATTTCCTCGCTGGTTCGACATGGAAGATGGAACTGTTTTGAGTTAAATTCTATTTTGAAAACCTTTTTTTTATGGCATTCTTTCGTATAGTTTCTGGTTTGGTATACTTGAGCTTTAGGTATAAAACTTTGCTTCCTTTAAGATCTATAATGATCAAGTTTGAGATTTTATAACATTAAAACATAATTGAAGTTATAAGGTAGAGTAGGCTGTCCTAGTTGTCTTAGGTCTGTCATGTTAGTCCAGGAAATGGCCTATACAAATTTAGAGGTGACTTTATTTTGTTTCTCTTAAAGAAGGATCTGGACACAAATGTACGTTTAAATCTCATGGTTGTGTGATTTTATTTCTCTGCCTCTGTTTTGAGATTAAGTCATCAGGAACCTGTTTTATGGCATGTTGAATAATTATATAAGAACATCTTGTCGATTCTATTGTTAGGATGGCCTGTGTGTTAGTTGTACTCGACGGCTCGTAACTTGACTAACCTTAGTGAAGACGGACAGCGGTCCTAATTTATGGGCACATTTATTAGATTTCATGTAAAGAAATAATCCAAGAATCACCCCTTATGTTAAAGTCTTCTTTCTTTGAATGAATGTTAGAATCCAGACATTAGTGAAAAGTTCCTTGTTATTTTTTTGTCCTGCACTTACTATATTTTTACTCAGAATTAAAAGGCCTTAGAGTAGTTGAGTTAGTATAAAAAATCAGAATTTGCTTGAAGTTGTTGTATCCTGTATCACATGTGACATCTCCTAATGCCTCATGTCGGTATAAAACCAACTCAAATCTACCTCTTGTTTTCCATGATTGTTTGATCCCTACATTTTCACTTTGTCATGTCTTTGGAATTAAGTAAAATGGGCAAATACATAAACTGATCCTTCTTATATAGAATAATTGCTGCAATTTAGACCAAGTGTTGCTGCATTTTAGGCCATTTTCTACTGTGTTTTAGGCCATTTTTACCACATTTTAGGACTGATTTACTGAGTGCATTTTGGCCAACTGATTGCTATGTTTTTTAGGGTGAAAATGCCACATTTTTAAACATTTTTGGGGTTGCCTGTTGGCTGCATTTGGAGCAGATTGTCGCTGCACTTTTAAGCCAAATTATTGTTGCATTTTGAAAAAAAAAATAGCATATCTTAAGGCAGTTTGAAGCCCAACAGTGGCTGCATTTTAAAGAGCAGCTTGCTAGCACTTTTGGTATCTTGCTGGAAAAAAAAAATTTGAACAAACTGTTTTAGAACAGCTTGCTAGTATTGTCGTCTTGATTATTTTATCTAGCTCTCATTAATTTAAGTTATATAGATTCCTTTTTCCTTGTTGAGAATTGTTTCTAATCCTTATCTTTATCTTTTCTTTTTTTTCATGAGGAACCTTGGGAGCATTTGGAGTTATGGCAACTCCGGATTCTGCCCATGTCAGAGAACCGCAGTTGCAGGATTTAATTGCTCGTGTCTAGCTTCTCCGTCTCCCTTCCTCTCTTTAAATTTCGTGTCTTCGTGCTATCATGTATATACATGTTTATATTCTTGACTAACACTTTTTATGGATTGTATTTGTAGCACATTCGTTTCTCGCTTACGTAGGAACTTATGGAAAATAGTTAGTATGATGGTAAATTTAGTCACTACTTTTCCTCTCCCCTTGAATAATTAATCTTGGCTTACGCGTGTTAGAAATAATAATTGCCCATGTTTTTTTTTTTTTTCTCATCTTTTGTGTGCCAGGTTAAAGTGATTTCCGACTAAAGGAAGTTGACCGAAAAAATAAAAATCTTTTAAATACCTTTAATCATTTTCTCATCACATGCATACGTATGTACATTATATTATAAATACTTATCTTTAGTATACATTGTATACGACAGTCACATTATACCTCATCTTCCAAAACATACATACATAACTCTTTTGAAAACGATATATATTCCTAATACATATAATTTTACATCTTGTATTAATTATGGGTATACCAACATACTATTTTTATATACGCATACCATATCTGTACTATCTTATTTTTTATTTTTTATTTAATTCCCTTGGTCGTATTTTCATTATATGTATACCTATAGTATTATCGTGTCATCATAATTATTTTTTAGTATTCACCTAGGATATACTATCACGTATGTAGATTATTTTCTTGTTTAAAAAAAATATACATCTCCTTATTCTATATGACACTTACTATTCTCATATAAATTAAATGTCATACATACTTTCCTCATGCACACATTAGCATTAACTACTTCCTTTATCTATGCATTTACTCACATAGCTACAATTACGTTAAAAACTTTTTTTTTATACAAATAGCTTTGAGAGAGTAGTTTTCTTTTTCCACAATTCTTTAAATAGGTGATAATAAATAATTAAATAATTCCCCTCTAGTGTTAATTAGACTAAGTTTAAAGACTGTCTTCGGATAGGCTCTGAGGGATGCCTAATACCTTCCCCTCGGGGTAAATGAAACCCTTACCTAGAATCTCACAGGTTTCAAAGACTAAAAAATGGAGTTTACATTTTCCACAAATGGTTTCCTAATATTCCCTAAAATTAGGTGGCGACTCTGAAATTTACAAAACCAGAGGAAACATAGTCATAAGTTGTGAACTAGTTTTAACCCGTTAAAAATAGGGCATGACAATGCCTACAGGTAATCTAAATTCCTTAATTGGTTATATTGGTTGGTGAATGAATTATATGGGTTGTCCATAAAAAGAAACTCCCCCGAAATACTTGTAAGACCCTATAAGACTAGTTTAACATTCGAGGACGAATGTTCTAAAGGGGGGGAAGATGTTATACCCCGTATTTTTCACATTCGGATATTTTAAGAAAATTGCGACAAGTTAAGGACAAGGCTATAATTTTTATCTTGTTTAATATATAGGTTGTTTATGAAAATCTTGATGTGGAAATATTAAGAAAGGCTAAGGGCAAATTTGGAAATTGAAAAATAATTTTTCATGCAACAAAAGAAGGGGAGATTGGTCTTGAAGAAATAGGCTTGGAAAAAAAAACATAGAAAGAAGCCCAAGTGTGGCCGGCCAAGGGATGGGCCAAGGCCCACTTGGGGATTTAATCCAAGTAAATAAAAAAGGATGACTACCACCATTTGTCATCTTATTTCAAGAACCTTCAAGAAAGAAAAACCTTGAGAGCAAAAAATAAAGGTCATTCGACCAAGAGAAAAGAAAAGAAAAATATTTTGAAGCCTTCAATCTTGATCCAAAAAATATATTCTTCTAGTATTCCTACTAATTCAAAGGTCCTCTTTAACGTGATATAATTGTTGGAGCAAGAAAACTACTCTTTGTTGCAAGTTCAAAATTCTAGTCAAGTGGGAAATTAAGGAAAAATGTAAGAATTGATCTTCTTTTATATATTAATAGAAAGTTGGGATTAATTTACCATGATTAGATTATTAAGTGGGGATTAAGATTTAATTTTTCATTAAACAAGTCACTAGTGCACTAAGTGGGCCCCACCAAGACATGTGGCCAAATTTAATTGGCTCAACCTCGAGTGGGACACTTGTCACTCCTAGGGGCTATACATATAGTGAAAAATCTGTGCCCTAGAGCTCATTTCATCTTCAACAACAAGCTAGAGAGAGAGAGAGCATAAGCCATGGCATTCGGCCATGGCTAGCAAAATTGGAGCTCAAATTTGTTGATCCAAAAATCAGATTTTCTAGGTATTTCAGCCCTTAGGAAGGTGATAATAACGTGGAGGAGTCATTTGGAGCAACAAGAACAAGTATTAGTTCATTTCACAAATTCTAGCCAAGTGAAGAAGCCAACTTGTTAAGGTAAGAGTTAATCATTTTTCTATGTGTTTGATGATGAAGTTGGACATGTGGGGAATATGCAAATGTAAATTTTATGTGTGTTGATGTTGAAGCATGGTTGGAGCCATGAAATTATGTGTGTTGATGTTGGGGTATTGTTGTAACTTGGTAAACATGAATTGAGTCTATGAAATTATGTATGTTAATGATGGAATGTCGTTGAAGCCGCAGGGGCTGTTTTGTTTGAAAATGGTGGACTGATTTGAATCAATATTTTGGTTGTTGATATCATGGATTATGTGATGAGAATGAAGGAATTTAATAGTTAGAGTTGGAGTTAAATTTGTTGTGGGTTGTTGTGAGGATTATTGTGGTAATAATGTAGCTTACCTACATATGAATAGATGATGTGGTGTCGTGTGGTTGTTGTTGTATTTCCCTGAAATTTGCTGAAAAGATTGCATGAAATAAGGTATAAGAAGTGTATATGGGCTGCTTGGTGTATTGTAAGTGTTCGTTAGAATTTCGGGCATCGTTATGTTATAGTTGGGGGGCTGTTTTGATATGTTGTTGTTCTTGGTTAAATAAAAGAATTGAAGATATGGTTGTGTCCATATGTTATTGTAGGTATTTCTATGTCAACAGGAGAGCAATTGGAAATTCGGATAGGCGAATATATAGGGGAAATGCTGCCGAAATTTCTGTAGACAAGTACTAGCTTAGGATTGAATTCCTAAGTACTTGTAGCTAAAGTTTGGTATTTAATAACGTTATTGTAGATCTTGGAGAGCCCGAGACTTGAGTTGGGATTAGCTTAGGGAGCGATCGAGGTATGTAAAGCCCAACCTTTCTTTCTCTTGGCATGACCTTTATGAAAGAACCAATGACATACATGTATGATTTTAAAGAAAATCCTATTCTTAGAGCTACTAGGATAACTAATATCCTTGACTTCTATAAGATACTCCATATGGTTTGAAGCGTATTTATGATATTCGAAGTTCTAGTTGATATGTTTCCGAATGTTGTATGAAAGAGGATTGCTATGATTAAAGTCTTTGATACACATTTTGATACGTACACGTGATTCTAAAAGCTCTATTTAGTTTGATCATGACGACATTCGAAAGGTACATAATATGATGGTCACTTGATTTTTAAAATTGGCTTATGAAACGCTTTTAGAGAGTTCTGTACTTCAAAAGTTCGTAACTTTCGTATACCAATTCCGATTGACCCGAAACTTGTTTCTGAGCCTTCGAATGTCAGTAAATATTTTTGTTCATCGAGTCTTGGAATTTATTTATTTATTTACTTATATGCATATGGTTTCTCACTACTCTGTTCGTGCCTACTACTATGATATCGTTCGTCGAGTCCCGGGCCGGTTTTGTCAACTTGCGCACTATGTTATATTCGACAGTATGATGTGTTACGGTTCCCGAGACCCTCGCCATAGGGCCGGGTACCGCTCATATACGGAGTTATGATGTGTTATGGCATATGATGTGTTATGATGTTGTGATATGTTATGATGATACGATGTGTTCGGGATTGTACGGAAATTTGAAACCTTCTGGAGTATGATGTGTTGTGGCGCCAGCGTCGGAGTGGCGACCACATTCTTGAGCCCTACGCATGATTTTTATTTGCATGATTTATGTTTTTAGAAAAGGTTTTGATATACTAACTCTGTATCCATTTTCCATACTCCTTATTTCAGTTATGATTTGGATTACTGTATTTCATGCTTTATATACTTAGTACATATTTCATACTGACCCCCTTTCTTCGGGGGCTGCGTTTCATGCCCGCAGGTGCAGACGTTCGTTCTGGTGACCCGCCAGTGTAGGATACATATTCTGCTACTTTGGAGTGCTCCCTTTCATCCGGAGCCCATATTTTTGGTACATATCTTTTGTTGTACATGTTTCTGTATATTTGACTATCTGGGGTACGGCGGGGCCCTGTCCCGTCATATGTTTCTGTTATGGTTTGTAGAGGCCTGTAGACATATATGTGGGTCATGGGTCATTATTGTTTGTTTATGTCTGTGATCGGTGTCTTAAGCGGTCCGTTTGTTGTGATGGCCGAAACGGCCCATGTGTGTGTGTCTGGACGTATATATATGTTTGGGCGATGTGCTTTCCGCCAGCCTCGTCGGCTTCTGTATGGTATTTTGCTATATATATATGACCGCTTAAGACGACACCTGATTTCAGTATTTGTATAACTTAATGTATGCTAAATACGAATAAGTCTTTGATATACCGATTGGGTAAGTGAGTGTGTATGGGTGTCCATCTAGGGCACCAGTCACGGCCCACGCGGTTGGGTCGTGACAACGAGCCTTGAGTAGCAATACTCTTCTATACCAAAACCCTATTTCACTTCCTTTGCAATTTCTTGGTGTAGATGAACTTTGATGAGTTTCACACTCTTGATTTCATGGATTTGGTGTTGTTGATCTTGATCTTCCTTTGATTCTCTTGTGGATGAAGAGTAGAGAGAGTTCTAGATTTTTCTTGACTTGTGGAGAGTGGAAATAAAATGAAAATGAATGAGAAAGGGTCCCTTATATTAATCACAAAATCTGATTTTTATGAACAGTAGTCGGAGTGCACAGTGGCCATAAACCCAGTTTACGGGCCGTATTCTGGTTTACGGTCCGTCCTTCACGACTGTATTTAAGCATAACAGAACCAGAAAGGTATATTGGAGTTGTGGTGGTTTACGGTTGCAGTTTACTGGTCGTATTTCAATTTACGGTCCGTATTCTGAGTCGTATTTAACCATTTAGACATTTGACAGAAAGTTGAAATTTTGGAAGTTTGAGGGACGATGGCAGTTTACGGTCCGTAAACCACTTTACGGGCCGTATTCTATTTTACGACCAACTGGGCCAAAGTGCAAATCTGCAACTTTCACATTTTCAAAGCCTATAAATAGTCATTCCCTTCTTAGTAAAACATTGTACCCTCATATTCTTCGTTGGTCTATTCGTTATACGTTCACGGGAAACTTTCCGAGGTGTAACAACGAGTACCAAAGCTCATGATTCTCGATAATTTCACGATACTAGTACTTCCTTTATATGGTAGTTGATCCTATAAGGATAGATGTAACAAAAACGATGATGGCAATGATGTTGATGATACTTATGGACTTTTATGTATGCGTGTCTAAGTATATATGACTATTATGTAACACCGAGCTTATATGGCCGGGTATGATATCTATTGCGCACACACCACTGCAGTTGAGTACGGATAACACTGAGCCTTGGTAGGGCCAGGTATGTACCACGCCGAGCCTTGTCATAGTCGGGTATCTGAAACCACCGAACCTTCATGGTCGGGTATGCTATGGATGCGAATATGTATATAAATACGGATACAAATATGGATACGGATATGGATATTTGTATATGTATATGTATATATGTATGTACACAAGCACGCACTAGAAATGGAAGGTCCCTATGAAAGACAAGTAAGTAATTACGATGATGGCTACTATCTCTTGATTCTCCCATCTTATGCTATTTCTTATGCTATCTCTTATGCTTCTATTATGATGTTGATTATGCTTTACATACTCAGTACATTATTCGTACTTACGTCCTTTTGTTTGTGGACGCTGTCATGCCCGCAATTGGACAAGGAGACAGGCTTGATCAATAGATATCTTATTCAGGGACTGCATAGAGGAGCTCCATTTCATCCGGAGCTACAGCTTTTGGTATTATTCTTTTGTGTACATACCTATGGGCATGGCGGGGTCCTGTCCCACCTATATGATGTGACATACTCTACTCTTCTTAGAGGCTCGTAGACAGTTGTATATGATTAGATGTCCTTAGCCTCGTCTGCTCATATTTTGTATATCATTTTGATAGCCTCGTCGGCTTGTGTATATGGATATGGGCATTGTTATTGATGATGATATAGATGTGTTGTTGCCCAACAAGATTAGCACTGTTGATGCATATAAATTATGAGTAAGCCATGTGGCTCACCTAGATGTGAATATGAGAGTACGATAAGAGGTACCCAGGTGGGTTAGCACCGGGTGCCGGTCATGGCCCTCCGGTTGGGTCGTGACATAATTCCTACATAAATCCCCAAGTATCGTTACCTGGGGAATTTCCTACGAATACACAAAAAAAATGAAATTTTCACATTTTTATCGATTAGCTGTGGAATTACCTACGAAACTCATACCTAGGGATTATGTTCCTCAAATAAATCCCTAGTTAAATTTTTGGCGCTAAATTGCACCAAAATTACCTGTCGATTTACCTGAGGAAATCATATCCGTATGTAAATATTCTACAATTTAGGAATTTTTAATTTTTCGCATGAAAATCCGTAGGAATTACCTGCGAAAAAAATCCCCAGGTGAAATCCCCATGTAATTCAAATTTTTCTAGTAGTGATTTTTCTTAATCATCGTTAGGAAGGCCTCTGCCAAGTTAGCAGTAGTGAGGGATGGAAAAGAGAACACATCATAACATGGAACTTTGAAGATTTCATACTAGTTAGAAACAACAAAAAAAGAAAAGGCCAACATTTCTTTCCTATTTTATTTTCTTTATATCAAATTCACACATAATGATTTATGACATTAAGATTCAATTATATCTTAAATTTTATTAACAACCGCACGAAGCGCAGATCATTACACTAGTTATATATATTACCAGGACCTTATATATTTTAGAGGTGTGTTATATAATAACTTAATTAAGCTCTCTTTCTCGTAACTCAAGTCTAGAATTTCATATATAATTTTGCTTAGGCTGGAAGTAAAGCAAGGAAATTAACCTACACCTAGTAAATTTTGAAGGCCAAAATCCTACTCGAAAACAATGCTCTGGAACTATAAATTTATCCATTGATCATCAACTAGATATTCCACAAACTCTACAACTTTTTTATTAACCCCTTTGCCGAATCATATTCTTCTTAATTTTCTTGCAATTTCCTTTCTTCTTCTTCTTTTATAGTTTGTGACTTTAATTGTTCAGGAAGGGCAATAAAATATCCATGGTGCATCCTTTACGCTTTTTAGAAGGTTATAGTATAGGATTGAACTATCAAAGGTTGAAGAATAAATTGCCTAGGGTTTCAAGTGGAAATAAATCGACAAATTTTTCCAAGAAGGTAAGGACCATCAAATGGTACTACACAAGGAGAAGCTTCAAGTCTAAAACTTGCCTTGCTGAAGATTCCGTTCTAAATAAATCTCGGGATGAAACATAACTTAAAAGTTGATGATGTATCGTGTGCTTTTTAGGGTTAATATGAAAGAAAGTTCTCATGCAAAAGATGCCATAGATAATCATGACGATGATTATTATCAAGAAGGTCAAGAAGCTGATCTATTGAAAAAAGGGAAAGAAGGGAACTCAATGATTTATAATGGACACGTTGATCATGCAATAAAAAGTCTTTTTGAGGATGGTCAAGAGTTTGAAAGATTTATCAATGTTTTGATGGAAGAAGCTGAAAGAGTTCTAAAGGAGAATAATTTACGTGATCATCGAAAGCATGAAGAATGGTTCATCAGAAAATCTGATAAAGAACTTTACAGGTACATTAGTAATTAATTAGATACTGCAGCCATTCATGTGTTTCACCTTGACTGATCGACGCATAAATTTAAGATTGTAAAAAAGAATTTTGAATATTGTGAAAAGTAATTAAGACACATGAATTATAACGGAGAAGTAATAAAGAAGCAAAAGTCGGAGGAAAGCTCTGAGCAAGCAATAAACGAATTGGAATAGCTAATTAGTTAGATGTCATTTGCTTACATTGTAGTAATTCATTAAAAGTAGTGTAATATTTTTTTCTGAAGGTATAGGAAGAATTATATTGCCTGGATCTTGCTTTAGTTGCCATTCTTTTGACTTTGAAATACTTAAGTTGATCCATATCGATGCAACTAATTCTTTTGTATGCCATTTTTTCTGATTACTATAAATTGCATTTATGAATATAGATACAGGATGTCGCCCGTGTTACGCACGGGCCCAATGTGTTAGTCTGTAACAAATTCAAAAAAGAAGAATACGGTTATACCTAAGCTATAGTTACATAATGGTTAAAAAAAAGTATTGCAAACTATATGAAGTAGTATAAGAAATCAAGTATAATTAATATTTAGTCTGTTTGAAAAAATCTAGGTGGATCGACTCATCAAGTTCTCCCATTGAAATAGGATCCATACAAGGAAAAGTACTTGCCATTCGTTGGTTATTAACGGCATCCCGAAAACGTCCGGGTCAATATGACTTTCAAATTAAGTTCTGCATTAGTAGATGCTGCCAAAGGGAATCTCTTGCAAATTTAGAAGTATTTTATATTCTTTTCGTATTTTCTTAGGGGTGAGAATCTAAACCTTATTTAATGTTACTCCATAGATTTCTTACATTATTTAGAGTTGATTTCGTGATTGGGTTTTGGAAAATTGGGGAGGTATTACCCTAAGTTGGATTTTCGGGAAAAATAAAAAATTGAATATCAAGATGGAGTCTTTTGGTGGAGCTCAATGTTATGCATTTCCGGGTAGACCCGAGGCAGAGACCTTAAATCCTGTGATCACATGTAATATTTCCGCTTGTTATGCTTGTGATTTTATTAATGGTAAATTCAAAAACGATAATATATTTGTTTTGAAGTTTTTATTGCCTGCACAAAAAAATGTTCTTAAATAAATAGTACTTTATAAAATGATCCTCAATAAATCTACAGACTCACTATTACATGAGCGTAATAATTTTTGAGATAATTATAGATAAGTATTGCAACTATATGACGCAGTCTGATAATTTATTATAGAAATTTAAAGTGTTTTGCTTATATTTTACCATGCACACAACTTATACTGGGTTAGTTAAGATAGACCATCTATTATTGGAATAACGGGTCCAGAACTTTTCTAACCCAAAAACAGAAAAAATTGGAACCAAACTAACTCGTTAAAAAAAAAAAAAAAACAAAGTAGGCTTCACACACAGAATCTGTGCGTGAAACTTGTTTCCCCCCAACCCCAACCTTTATTCTTTGGAAATCAAACTCAAAATTAAGTTTTTTTCCGTACTTTGACCGAAGATTAGTCACGTTTCAAAACATCGGAATATAAATATTTTATATAGAACTTAATATTTTTTTTAGTGTACAATAATATTGGCTCATTCCATCAAGTATACATATACATTTGGATCGTCGTTTTAGGGGTTGTAAAGTGCTCCGAAGTAAGTTTGAAATCTTGTTATATTTAGGTTTATATTAGGTTGTTTTTTTCTTTTATGTCTTTTTTAGTTTGTTATTGTATTGTGTAATCCACACCTTTTGAATGTGCAAAAATAAATATAATATTTAAAAATAATTCATCCAATACGAGAGGTTCATAATAATTGAAAAATATTTTATTCCATTAGCAACGAAATACATCATTAAATTACAATAGACTTTAAAAAAAAAAAAAAAAAACAAGTTCTAGACACTCTTCTACTTCCAGATATGCTGCCACCACGGGAGTTTTGCCCACATGAATGCTTATCATGCCCAAATTTCTTACATTTCGATCACTTGCGAGAGTAAGTCTTTTCTCTAACATCCATTTGATTGTGATAACGGGTTAGCTTGTTTTTTCCCAATTTACGGATATGACTCTTGTTCGCAACTATAGAAAACGGCGCGACTGGCCAATAAACTTGATTACCAAGGGGATGGAAGTGGCCGGAATATGCTCTAAGGTATTTTACGACCTTATATTCCTCCGCCACATAATCAGTTACATTTCTGGCCATTCTCTCAAAGCACTTGACTGCATGAGAACATGACATGTGGTATGTTTGCCACTTACCACAAGTGCATGATTTTGTACGCTCAGTAACGATATGTTTGTTTCCTTCTTTACCGTCGTAATAACCCATTCTAACTTCATACACTCGTTCAACGACGTCATACTCGGTAATTTGGTGACCCTCTGCCTTTCTCCTATGGTACTCCATCTTTTTGTAGGGCTTTGGCATCCATGTTCCGTCCTCGGCTAATATGGCTCTGGCCTGCCTTGTCTTATGCGCAAATCGCTCCACAACCTGCTTGAAAGTCAGTCTTACCATTGCGGTGACAAGTAGTCCTCGAGCAGATTTGAGGAGTCCATTGAAAAACTCTGAGTTGTTCGTTGTGAGCATGCCCCATCTCCTTCCTCCATCAGCATAAAGCGTCCATTTTTCAACTTCTAATTTCATCAACCAAACATATGCCTCTTCACTTAGTTCCCTTAGCAGCTCCATTTTGCAGCCCATTTTCTTTGTTGATGCTGCACCACAGCCCCCACATCAATTTGTTTACAGTGCCATTTCCAAACTTTGTTTGCAAATTAGCCTTTAAGTGCCTTAAACAATATCGATGGTAAGCATGTGGAGGCTACCACCCTTCTATAGTACGCATATTGTGCAATATGCCTTTATGACGATCCGATAGGACACATATGCCCTGACGACCCTTAATAACATGAGTTTTCAGATGAGTCAAGAACATCCCCCACGTCTCGTTGCTCTCGTTGGCGGCAATTGCGAAAGCAAGAGGGAATATTGACCCATTGGCATCCATACCTATTGCAAATAGGAGCTTAATGTCATATCGGCCATATACATGCATCCCATCTATTTATATCACATTCTGACAGTAAGAAAAACTATCAATACTTGGTTTGAATGCCCAAAAGACGAAGTCAAAAATTATGTCCTCTAAAAGACGCCACTGTACAATAGTGCCAGGATTAGCATGTTGTAGAGCCGCCATACACCCCGGCAACGCCCGAAAAAAGGATTCCCAAGTTCCAAAGATCATCTCAAAAGCACTTCTACGCCCGAGAAATCCTTTTCTCTTGCTTATGATTTTACCATATTTGGAGTGGACCATGCTAATACAAGTTTTGAGGGGCATCCTTCATAAGTTTAAACAAACAACATTTAGAAATGATATTTTAATTGCTATAAGATATATAATGTACTAGGTCAGATAAGTTACCTTGGAGTTTCCTCAGTGTCTTTAAGTAACACATGAGCAATCATGTTTATATCTAAATTAAAATGATCCGTTCGATTTTGTCCCATATCACAAGTGTGCTTTGGATGGAATTTTGTGATTTCCCACAGACCATCAGGCTTAACAATTCCACGAAGCAACCACTAACAGCCTTAAGTGTATCGCTTACAAACCAGCCTCCATACCGATTTGGTTGAGTCATCAACCTTAAACTCCCTCATATCCTTTATACAATACATTTTGACAGCCCGTTGCAATGCCTTTTTTGATGAGAACATCATTCCCTTTGCAAGGACGCATTCATCAGTCATGAGATTTTTCGGTTCAATCCACGTTTTTTGGCGACTTATATCATCATCTCTTATGAAGACAAATGCATCCTCACGACCTTGTAGACTATCAAGATATGGAATATAGTCAGAATGCCACTGCATTGGGCTGTCAGGAATTGGGTTTTCCGCTATCGGAGGTGGTACGTGGTGGTGAGTTGGTTTTGGGGACTAAAATGCGTATCGTCTTCATCCCCTTCACTCTCTTCATGGGTTACCTCTGCATTATTAGCTGGTTCTTCACCATCACTCTCTGATGTATCCACATAACTTGGAAAATCAGCGCCATCTAAGAAAAGCCTCCTCCTACACGATAAAAAGCATATGTTAAATTCCAAATTCGGTGATGAACCTACACATATTGAGAATGAGCATGGTGTGGAGAATGATCAACTCCACCAAACTGAGAGGATTGCCCAACATCCACAGTTGGTACCACTGGCGAGTTTTGATAATATTCAGCTGCACCGAACTGAGAATTATTATAATAATCAGCTCCACTGAACGGAGTGTTTTGATAATAATGAGCTACTCCACTAAACTGAGGTGATTGCCCAATATTACTCGTGTCAGGTCTATAACCCCTACAAAGATTTAAAAATGGTTATTTACCAATACATACAATAAACACGGGCTACTGCACAAAATAATAATATAAGAATGCATATTTACCAAGTTTGATTAAATTGTTGGGTAAGATTTTCCAGCGGCACCTGGCCACTCAAAATGTCCCCATAAGAACTATATCTCCATATGTGTTAACTTGACTGGGTTGTTTTTGCGGGACCTCTCGGGGTATCATTTCAACATACATCTCAAGAACATTAAGGGCGACTAAATGTTTTAATTCTTCTGGCGCATTCAAATAATCCCTCAAAGAATCATCATCATTGATATAATGCCTACCATACAGCACTATACCATAGGAAATTGATTGTGGATATCTGCCTGTTATAGAGATTCCATACTCATCTGGACTAACCTTCATTTTTTCATATATGTAAGTGACTAGTGATTCATAAGACATTTCAAGTGGACATTTAACATGAACATTTGGTCTTTTATTGTAACGAACTATACTATTGTCATCAAGGATAATACCATTCCAATGTATTGAAACCATAACTGGTGGAATATCTTGAGCCATTTTTTGTAGGAAGTTTGATTATTATTTTTTTTGAATGACTTAAGAAAGGTTTTTATGAATGACTTAAGAGACTTAAACTTATGAAATGGATGGATGAGTTTTTACCTCGTCCAACATTCTTCTTAAATAGATTCATGTTGACCCCTGTTGCGCATTGAAATGTTGCGCAATAGTCACAATAAACGGTCAAAAAATGCAGCATTGTATTGTCAAATCGATCCTTTATGTGTCATAAAAAAGCTGAAATTGGCATGCATGATGTGTTGTCAAATCAAGCATGGGTGTCATAAAAAAGCTGAAATTGGCATGCATGATATGTTGTCAAATCATGTTATATTGCCCAGTGAAATGTTGCGTCATATGAATTAAATTCAAATAAACGGTCAAAAAATGCAGCATTGTATTGTCAAATCGGTTCTTTATGTGTCATAAAAAAACTGAAATTGGCATGCATGATATGTTGTCAAATCAAGCATGGGTGTCATAAAAAAGCTGAAATTGGTGTCACGACCCAGCCCCGTGGGCCATGACTAGTGCCCGAGTTGGACACCCATATGTACCTGTCAAACATAATCAGACTGATACTATAGGTCCTCAATCAATCACATCGTAATAACATACGCAAGCCGACGAGGCTGCCACTGTATATATCATTATACTACGCAAGCCGACAAGGCTGCCACTACATATCAGTATATTACGCAAGCCGACAAGGCTGCCACTACGAAACGATGATATATGCAAGCCGGCAAGGCTGCTACAACGACAGAACATCCATAATAACTATTTAGACACAGCTGATCAAATCTGTATACAACCCATATACATGTCTACAGACCTCTAAGAGTATCAACGGTGAAATATGACGGGACAGGGCCCCGTCGTATCCCTGGACAAACATATATATATATACATCAGAAGGTCTGTACCAAAATCTAGGCTCCGGAACAACAGAGCTCTCCAAGACAGCTGAAACGGAATCCTAAGTTGGGGGATCACCAAATCGAGCGTCTGTACCTGCGGGCATGAAACGCAGCCCCCCGAAGGAAGGGGGTCAGTACGGAATATGTACTGAGTATATAAAGCATGAAATACAGTAGAAAGGATCATAACTGAAATAGGGGGTACAGAAAACAAGTACAATGTCCAGAATACCAAAACACTTGCCCTTTTGAAACACAAATCATGCATGTCAATATCATATATCATACCTGGCCCATTATGGGACTCGGTGAACATGGTCGCCACCCCGTCTTTGGCGCCATAACACAGCATAACTCCATAAACACATCATAACGCCATAACACATCATAACTCCATAAACACATCATAACGCCATAACACAGCATAACTCCATAATATATATATATATATATATATATATATATATATATATATATATATATATATATCATATTCCGGCCCTCTAGTGAGGGACTCGGTGAACAATGCAGTGAGATTGTGCACGATAACATACCCGGCCCGGGACTCGGTGAAAGATACATTTGAGGCATGCACCAGCAGAGTAGTGAGCAACCATATGCAATTTAAAAAATTATCAAGACTCAAACAGAATAAGAAGAAGGGATTTACACCTGAGTATCAATAGCGACAGTCATATCAAATATCCCTCGAACATCATCATAAATAATATCAAAAGAGCCTTAGGAACCATAGACTATGTCAATATAGTATGTGTCACGACCCAGCCCCGTAGGCCGTGACTAGTGCCCGTTCTGGGCACCCAAACCCATCTATCAAATGCATTCAAGTATATAACAGAAGCCGACAAGGCTATATTCTAAATTTAGATAATTTCCAGAAAATTTTCAGCAGAGTTTCATTTGTTTTACAGGCTATCCCAAAATAATCCTGCGCACAGAAAATACCAACAAAGGCCACACCGGCCAACAAGGCAACATGTAAACATATGCGGACCGGCCGCCGCGGCGAATGGGATCGCCCAAACACATCATATACACACATCCGAACAGAAAGACCCAAACCCACAAACATGCCCACAGACCTCTAAACAGACCGACGGAATCATATGACGGGACAGGGCCCCGCCGTACCCAAATAGTCAGATATACAGAAATATATACATAACAAAAGATGTATGTACCAAAAGTAGACTCCGGATCAAAAGGGAGTACTCCGAAAATAGCAGGAAGTGGAGCCTACAGTGGTGGATCACCTGTGTCTGTACCTACGGGCATGAAAAGCAGCCCCCGAAGAAAGGGGGTCAGTACGGAAAATGTACCGAGTATGTAAGGCATGAAGTATAGAACGAAGAAACATAGTCAGAAATGGAAACTTTACAGAACCGGTAAAACTGTATAAAAGCATCATTACGTTTTCTCTTAGGTAACGGAGTAATATCTCTCAAGTCATGAATCATATACATATACATATACATACCTGCATATATACGACGTGTTCCGGCCCCTTTAGTAAGGGACTCGGTGAATAAGGTCAGACATATCAACATCACATACCATATATTCGTATAACGTGTCCCGGCCCTTTTCTAAGGGACTCGGTAGATAGAATCATGCATGGTAGAGTCATATGTCATATATATGTACATAACGTGTCCCGGCCCTCTATTGCGGGTCTCGGTGGATAAAGTCATCACGTGCCATCCTGGCCACCACCCCTGTATCATCATATCATCACATGCATATACATATAACGTGTCCCGGCCCGCAAGTGAGAGGGACTCGGTGAATAATGCAAAGAAGTACGCACGATAACATGTCCTGGCCCGGGCTCAGTGAATAGACATATCAAGCTTGCACGAACAGAATATTACGAAACCATATACTCGTAAATCAAGACCCGAGATACAACATACTTATATACAACATACTTATCGACATATGAAGGTTCAGAACAAGTTTCGGGTCAATCAGAATTAGTATACAAAAGTTACGAGCGTTTGAAGTACAGAACGCTCTACAATCGTTTCAGAAGCTCTTCTTGGAAAATCAAAGCCGTAATTAGGTTGACTACCTTCTAGATATATTTATGGACCAAACCAAATAGAACTCTTGGAATCGTACGTACGTATCAAAGACTGTCAAAGGCTCGGTAGAATAATCGACGTGCTAGCATTTAATAATCAAACTTTAGTCATATCAATGTACTGACATCATATATCATATACATATGTAACGGATTCACACATACATACTCATAGGATATCATACAATGTGTTGCTGCGGAACGTACTGCCCGATTCACGGATATAACGTATTAGTGCCGAAATTGTATACAAAAGTTAAAGACATTAGTACTTACAAGATTATCTTAAGGTTATGAATTCTTATACTTAGCTTATTACTCCATTATGCCATAATCTTAACCGTACTACGTATGTTCGTATCTATAGACCAATGGGGATCGTAGACAAACTCGGAGCTTACTAAATAGAACCTTTGAAGTACGGGGCCTTCTAACAACATTTCGTAAGCCGTGTTTGGAAATTCAAGTAACAACATATTAAGTAACTTACCAATATCATTATGGGTCGAACCGAATGGAGACTCTAGAACCATATGTACATATCCAATTATTTATCCAAGACCTAAGTCATATCGGTTTGCTTTCGAACCACGTTCGGAAACATACCAACTAAATTCTTCAAACGTCATCATATATATATATATATATACATATCAAACCATATGGATTACTTATGGAAGTCAAAGACGATGGCCATCCTAGTGGCTCTAAGAATAGAATTTTTTTCTTTTGAGACATACATATATGTTATTTGTTTATTTCAAAGATCATGCCGAAGGAAAGAAAGGTAAGCCTTACATACCTTGCCCGCTCTCTACGCAAATCCGAAATCAAGCTCTTGGCTCCACAAAATCTACAACAACATTAATGCGCACCAAACATTAGGTACAAACACTTAAGAATTCAATTCCAACCAACACCTTTTCCCACAGAAATTTCGGCAGCATTTCCCCTGTAAATGCGCCATCCCCGAGAATTCAACTCGGCCAAAAATACAATAACAAATACGAGAATTTAACTCGGCCACAATATCCACAACAATACCAATAATTATTCTAACAATATCCACCATCGATTCAGAACACATACTAATATTGGCAACTTCGTTTTACAACTTCAACGACATCTCAATTATATTCAATTCAAGTTTGCTCATACATTCAAATACTAATTCAAGATCATTCAACACAATTCAAGAGCATTTCAAACAATCTACAAAATATTCAAACAATCTCACCAACCCCATATTCCACCCAAAATCTCCATAAATGCAACAAAACTACGACGACGCATTTTCTTCTTTCTAATTCATAAACTACAACAACAATTCATACGTTAGCA
The DNA here is from genome assembly GCF_019175385.1 of Lycium barbarum. Taxonomy (NCBI): domain Eukaryota; kingdom Viridiplantae; phylum Streptophyta; class Magnoliopsida; order Solanales; family Solanaceae; genus Lycium; species Lycium barbarum. The sequence continues at coordinate 70,474,022 of NC_083346.1, forward strand.
ATGTTATTCCCACAAATTCAAGAACTACATTAATGACCATGGTGGCTTCCAAATCAGCCCACAATCATCACAACCTCAACTTAAATCATCAAATTCTCATTTTCACCATAGAATACATATTAACAACAACCAAATTACTACATAAAAATTGTTTCTCTTCTTCCCCACACTACACACATACACGGCCACATACACACATCACACCACACGGCTTGCACACAACACACAACATTTCTACGATTTTTATTACATTCTACTCACTATAACATATGTAAATCTTTCATAAAAGATAGAATCTTACCTTTTCTTCAAATTCTTCACTTGCCACCAAAGTGTCTTTCTTGCCAAAATAATTATACCAAGTTGTAGAGAGTCTTGCACTTAGCAAGAATTCAAGATGAAAGAAATTTTTAAACCAAAGATTAAGGCTCCATGATTTTTTTTTCTTTCTCTCTTGCTCTAGTCGTCCCCTCTTGCTCTCTCTTTCTCTCTTTGATTTCTTGAAACTTCTAGTGTATTGGATGATGGATACATAGCCCCCTTTATTTATTTAATTACACACTTTGGCCCTCTATGGGCCAAGGCCCAACCGGCCACCCCTTGGCCAATTTCCAAGCCCAAAATTTTATTTTCCTTCCTTTTTATTCCCAAGCCCACTTGTGGTAATTCATAAAATAGATTTTTAAAATTCCAATTTTTCCCTTAGCCTTCCTCGATATTTCCGCACCAATATTTTTCATGAGCAACGTATATACCAACTAAAATCAAAATATTGCTTTACCTCTTACAAGTCGCAATTATTTCAAATTTTTCGAATATGCGAAATTACGGGATGTAACAGTATGAAACAGCTTATAGAAGTCAATGACATCAGTTATCGTAGAGTTTCTAGGAATAGGAGCTTATATATCGACTATTATCCACGTATAGGAAACTGGAGAGGGAAGCTCAATCACTTAAGAGTTCTAACATCAAGAAGTGAATAAGAATCATGAATCGCACTCAAGACTTATGAATGGGATTACCCCAAATCTCATATCATTCATCACTTAAATCTAAGACATGCCAAAAGAAAGAAGGGACAGCTTTACATACCTGTTAACGACTAATTGCAAACCCGTTCGCCTCGTCGCCCCTTTAGCCTATTTAATATGAAAGTAACGCTATCGTTAGTACTATACTTTCTAGTTCGTAATTCCGCAGCTCATCGCTTATTGAACTTATTCTTTAACTCATACTTTCTCGTTTAGGGTTTTTCATTACTTAAGGACTTAACGAAAATCGGGCAGCATTTCCCCTATATATTCGCCTAACCTGAATTTTCAATTATTCTCCTGTTATCACAGAAATACCAACAACAGGGATATACATACAAAATTCTTACAATTCATCCCATAACAATTCTAACAACCCAACAACCTTTCTGAATCCATTTCAACCCACAATTTCATATAACAACAATTTTATGCATTTTCTTACTTCCAATTTCGTCCAATCCAATTTTAATAATTCCATTACAACACTATTAACACAATTACACCACAAAATAAGAAAATCTTACCTAAATTTTCTCGGAGGAATTTCTACGCTCAATTGCTCCAATTTTACAATTTCTTCTTCCTCAACTCAATATCCAATGTTGCTATCACCTCCTTGAACTTGTAATGCATTTGAAACTTGATCAAAACATTCAAGAATCAAAATTTTCTTCAACACCATGGCTGGCCGAGAGCAGTCATGGATGATTTGTGATTTTTCTTAAGCTAATTTTCTTGAAAAATGAATGTAAAATGTGAATTTGTTCCCTAGCCACTTGCTTATATATGATCCTCCATAATTTGACACGTCCCCCCCCCCCCCCCCCCCCCCTCTAATGACTCACCAAAATACTTTGTTGAGTTGTTTTGTTTTGTTTTTTTGTTTTTTTTAATATATTCGAGTGGGGCCCACTATAGTAATTAGGACTAATTAATTTTAATTAATCCCTAATTCTTACTTAGTAATATAATCACAATTAATTAGTCCCTAATCTCTAATAATATTTCTATGCTAAATAAAATTTATAAACAATTTATGTTTTAATTAAAAATTGAAAATTAAAAGTTCCTATTTCGTATCCGAAAATGATCCCGTTTTTAACTTGAGTTGATTCTCTTGCGAATAACTCGACGTATCAAAATACGGGATATAACAATTGGCATGCATGATGTGTTGTCAAATCAAGCATGGGTGTCATAAAAAAACTGAAATTGGCATGCATGATGTGTTGTCAAATCATGTTATATTGCACATTGAAATATTGTGTAATATGAATTAAATTCAAATAAACTGTCAAAAAATGCAGTACTATATATAACATGATTGACAAACAACTAGTATTCACTTTATGTTACACCTCGGAAAATTTTCTGTTGGTACGCAAGAGAATGAACTAGTGATGAATATGAGTACACGATGTCTATGAGCAAGAAACGACGTTTGATGACCTTAGGCGAGATTTCGAAAGTATCCGATGTGAGACGAGGAAGTTGGCTAAGTTAAGATGAGATACAAGGTGAGCAATGCATGTGCATGGACGTGGGTGATTAAAATGAGAAGTCTAAGAGATATGAAAAGTTGCGGATTTGAAATCTGCCCAGTGGTCGTAAAGTGCAAAATACGGACCGTAAATTGGTATACGGTTCGTAAACTGGCAGTCGTAAATTACCATGCAAGACTTCGACTTTCTGCCCAGTTGAGAAATGGTAAAATACGACCAGGAGGACGGACCGTAAAGTGATTTACGGCCCGTAAACCATGGTCGTAAATCACCATGAAGGCAGCCCAGCTTCTGGTTCTGGAAATGGTTAATTACGCCCATGGAGGACAAGTCGTATAGTGGAATACGGGTCGTAAACCTCCATGGACGACCACTGTTCAACCAGCACAGATTTTTCAATTCATTAAATGTGAGGATCAAGACTTGTCTTATTTCATTTCAACATTACACCACTTCTCTCTAAAACTTCTCTCTACATTTACTATATGAGTTTTCAAGGATTATAAGTCATCAACAACATTAAACAAGTGAATCAAGAGTAAGGAAATCATCAAGGATCATCCAAGGTCAAGAAATCCAAATGGAGATAAACTAGGGTTTTGCTCAAAGAGGAGTATTATCAACCAAAGCTTGTTCCTACAACTTCTAAGGTAAGATTCATGATTTTTACAAGATGTTTAAGGTATTGGAGAATTAAAATACATGGATTGTAGAAAATATGGTCAACTAGGTCATGAATGATGAATAGTGACATTTTGAGAAATAGTTTGAATTGAGTTATAAATGTTGTTGTGTTGTGATATGAATGTGTTATAAATGGTATTAAGATCATGAACTACACACTTTGGATGAATGGACGAAGTTGGGTGTTATGACCATGAATGTGGGTGAATTAGAGGCAAATTGAGGAATCTAGATAATGTGGATAATGTAAATGACTAATGGCCATTGTTATGATATTAATGAAGGTATAAACGCTAGCATTGGAAGGGAACGTGCAAGTGTAGAATATTTCGACGAAAAGGTATGTAAGGCTAACCCTTCTTTCATAAGGCATGGTTCTTGGCCAAATTTCTAACTCCTCTATATGAGTATGTTGTATTCAAACGATTGACACTCCGAGCTCATAAGCTCACGATCCTCGATATGTGCTACGATTGTACTACGCACCCCATATGACGAGTAAGCATAAGATATAGATGTAGCGAAAATGATGATGATGATAGTGATGACGATGATAATAATAATGATGCTAAAGGTGCCTACGGGCTATTATACTTACATGTGCCTATGAAGGGCTATAATGACACCCCGAGCTTATAACGCCGGGTAGGATATATATGTATATGAATATGTATAAAGTATGTATATGATTACGAAACGCACGCACACCTCTGCAGATGGTACGGATACCCCTGAAGCCTTGGTAGGGCCAGGTATGAGTAACCTTGAGCCTTGGTTGGCCAAGTATGTATGAAACACCGATCCTATGAGGTCGGGTGTGTTATGTAAATGCCATGTATATGAAATGACTATGTATATAATATGAATATGAATGTGATAAGACTATGTATAAGAATACGAATAAGGACATGTATACGAATATGAGCACAAGTATGGTACGAGTACTATTATGGAATACGGATGATGACGTAGGTGTACAAATACGTATGAAAAATGGAAAGTCCTACGAAAGGCAGGTAAGCGCTATGACGATGATATTATTGTCCCCCCCCCCCCCCCCCCCCCCCCCTCCCTCCCTCCTATGCTATTTCATATGTTGTTCATGATGCTTATTTATTGATGTTGCTCATGCTTTACATACTCAGTACATTTTTCGTACTGACGTCCTTTTGTTTGTGGACGCTGCGACATGCCCGCAGGTGCACAGAGAGACAGACTTGATCCATAGCTGCCTATTCGGAGATTACATAGAGAGCTCCATTTCCTTCGGAGCCATATCTTTTGGGTACTCATTCTTTTATGTATATAATTATGGGCATAGCGGGGTCCTGTCCCGCTAATGTGATATGTTATACTCTTAGAGGCTCGTAGACATGTGTGTGTGTGGGTAGATGTGTTTGGCCTTGTCGGCCTATGTTTTGTATATCATTTTGTCGGCCACGTTGGCCCATGTACATTGATGTGGCATAGATGCCTATGATGATATAAATGTGCTGTTGTCCAAATGGGACTAGTTGACGAATGAATGGAAATGCATGTATAATTATGTGGCTCACCTAGATGTAAGCATAAGAGTAAGCTAAGAGGGTGCCCGGGTGGGCTAGCACCGGGTGCTCGTCGCGGCCCCGGGTCGGGTCGGGTCGTGACACTTTAAAATGAGTTATCATGACATTCTACACCCAATTTGGTAATCTTGATTCTATTACATGTTTTACCCCAGCAAACATATTTGAAGCAATGGGTAAGATATGGGAACTAGATGATGATGATGATTTTCATTACTCAAATAACCCTAACAAAAGATTCAGTCAAGAATACAATAAAACAATGAGACAGGAGTGAAATTGGCGTGTTAGGGAGGCTGAAGCACTGGAGCAAAATTTAGCTTCAATAGGGCTTAAACGCCCAAAAAAACGTGCTATGTCAATGCCTCGTGGAACTCCACAAGATTTTATTTTTGCTCTTAATCTTTTTCGTGAAGAGAAAAATCGGATGCAAATACGTTACCATAGGGTAGAATATAGTATACATGGTAGCACAGGATTTAGATCCAAGTGGGATTCGAACTGTAAAATGTCCGATGAAGATTAATATTTTTCTTATAATAAAGTAAGTAGGTAGGGTTATAAACACCCCCCCCCCTCCGAGGGTACTTGGGGATTTGCAACTATATAAGTAGCCCCTTTTTGTTGTTGTTAGACTACAACGTATTCAATATCGAGTAGTAAAAACTCAGCTTGGTTTTTACTCCTTCCAAAAGAACCAAATAGCAGTGATGATGAGAGTTCAAATCATAGCAGTTTATTAAATCATAGCAGTTTACGGTTTACGCCGAGAATGGTCACATCGGATTGCCGAATCAGAACGTCTTGTTCGTGACTTGAAAAATCTCAACGCTCCAATCCCAACAAGGTACTCAATAACCATGCCTCAAGTCGATCCAGAAACTTGTGAGCTTGCTATACAAAGGATTGGAAAAAAAAAATAACAGAATGCTGACAAGACGTTGCAGATTTTACATGCTAAAGTTGGGCGAAGAACAAGCATCATCAACCGGTAGAGAACTAACATCTCCTGAAAAAAGATGTGTGTTAAGAGAACGTCAATATCGTTCTGAGGACGATATTGAGGACTTCTATTCTGATGACGATTAGGGTCTATTTAGGCTCATTATCTTAGATTATGGGTCATTTAAGTTACAGACTAAGGCTGTTAATTTGTATTTTTATTTTATGATGAAGTCATCAATTTGAATTAGTTTGGCATATTTTTAATTTGCTTTTATTGTTAAAGTCTATTATTAATTAATAATTTAACAAAGAAACAAAAATAAATTAGTACATAAAGGGTGCGGATTACATTATAGGGGAAAAGGTACAACTAGTAAAAAACATAATCCACAGAAATATTAAACTTAATAAACAAAATACATATAAATAATGAACAACAACAAGATAGCACAAATAATTTTTCACAATTTAAGTTTTTCTTTCAAGGCTATTTTCTCGTGTTGAGTGTCTCTAAGTTTAGACTTCAGCAAAATTCATTTTTTTCGGAACCGGTGAGCAAGACCTCCAAAAGTTCAATTTTTTCTTCAGCTTCCACAAGCTTAAATTGCGAGTCGAACTTAACGATATCTCTAGAGATACGTGAAGTCGCAGTATCTCTATCAAAAAGTGGATTTTTAAACTTCGCCGCCACCGTTTTATCCACGTGAATGCTATCTTCCCACCGAAAGTGTTTGCAACCGCCCATTTCCTATAAACATTATAAGAAAAAAAAAGTCAAATGGGTTCATATAAATTGAAACGGAAGAAGTATAAACTTATGGGTTAAATTTTATATTTAAAAAAGTTGAAACCATGGTTTCAAACCCCAAATCATGCCTTTTTTTGAATGATTTGAGGTTTGAAACCATGAGTCAAAACGCATGTTCAAACGCTGGTTTCGAGTCATAGTTTCAAACCATGGTTTGAAAACGCATGGCCAAACGCCTACTAAGTTTCATTGCATCCTCATACTATCTCATTTAATTGATAACATCCCTTAAGTTTCCGAAAGTTAACCAAAAACATCCCTCCGTTTGTTTTTCAATCTTTTCTAACGAAATTTTCTCTTTGATCCCATGCATTGCTTCTTCTTTTTCACTTTTAAATAACTCCAACAATCTGTTCAGAGAATAAAAAAGTAACTGACTAATTGGCCGAATATTAAACAAACTAAGACTTTCTCTAAAACATTATCCTTTCATTTCTTTACATTCAAAACCTCACAGATCCAAACTATTTCAATTATTCCTCATAAAGACGGGGAAAAGGGTAAACTCAATCCAGAGAATGACATTATAGAAATGTACAACAAAAAATCAGCAGTTTGGAAAAAATTATCCTTTCATTTCTTTACATTCAAAACCTCACAGATCCAAACTATTTCAATTATTCCTCATAAAGACGGGGAAAAGGGTGAACTCAATCCAGAGAATGACATTATAGAAATGTACAACAAAAAATCAGCAGTTTGGAAAAGACCACTCTATAAATGTACAACAAAAAATCAGCAGTTTCGAAAAGAATACTCAAGTTGAAGTCTTATTCAAAATTTCAAAATATCACTTAACAACAAATTAAATCAGGTTTGCCTTTTGCTTGACGCTGCTTTCGCGGACTACAGTCCTCAACTTCCAAAAAAGATAGCTGATTGTTCAGAAATACCAAGGAAGTTATCTTCTTAGTAACTAGACGAGATCCATCCCTGATCCCATGGAAAAAGAAATAAGAGCGAGAAAACTTTGAAGAAAGTTAGCAGTAGTGCTGATTTTATGTCATTCACAAATTGTTTATGTTCTTTAAAAAGCTTGTGCAAAGTTTAATTGAAAAATTAAAAAAACAAAAACAAAAAAAGATACATGAACTCACGTGATAAAGATTTTCCTTTAGAGTTGAAGAAAAAAGTTAACAGAAGGATGTTTTTGATTAAGTTTTGGAAACATAAGGAATGTTATCAGTTAAGTGAGATAGTATAAGAATGCAATGAAAATTAGGGTGACAATGATATTGGTCAAATCCTCAACCTTTTTCAAGGCAAAGGGGAAAACAACTGGGGCCCGCAAGTGCTATAGTAACATTTCTGCTGGGTAAAGTGTATTCATGTGTGGGACCCATGTTAGTAGCAATCTTTTGACAATTCCAGCTGAATAAAAATATCATTGAAATTATATTTACCCAAATTGTGTAGCTAGGAATCGGAGGGCACATCGACGGGAAGCTCCTCCCGATTCACTCTTATTAAGAGCAGTAATAGTAAAATAATATGGTTGATGACCACACGTTGCACCTTGCAATTTGCATGCATAAATATAGGTGTATGATAATTTCTGATCCGCTATTTTGAATGTGTTATTGTTTTTTTTTTTTTTAATTATATATATTGAAATCAACAATTGATGCTTACATCACGTATATTTTATGTTAGAAAGAAGGTAAAATATGATTGGAATGTCATTTAGGGACGAGAGCGGCTCCTCCTTTTCCAAGTTTGCATGAGTTCTTCTCCCGTGATGAGTCACAGGCAGGGCCTTGGAAAGCACGAACTAGCCACATGCAGGAAAACTTGCACGGGTGGTTCTGGATGAGGCTCTATTTCACATTCCTCAAGGTTCCTGGTCCCTGTTTGAATAATCCTGGATATGTTTAGACACCAATGAAACTAAGGTAACAGATGGAATGATGAATCCTTCAGTACTGATGCAGCTCAAAAGAAAGATCGTGTGGTATGAAGGTAGTTTAATGATTTGTTTTCCTGCCATCTTAGTAACGTCATAAAGTTGAACATATAACTGCCCTACACAACTTGCTATAGCTGTTTAATTCCCTAAAAAACTACTTCTATAGATAAAATAAAATAAAATAAAAATATCATTCAGACCACTTCAATATAAATTGTTATACCCGAAAGCCACTAGAACAAGTCAAACTTGTATTTTGTGGTCTAGCGGTCAACAAAGTGAGACGTCTTCAGTTCAAATTTCAATAGAAGCAAAAAAAAAAAAAAAAGAGAAAGTTGTTTCATATGAGTTATAGGCAATGAACGCAAGTCGTAAAATCAACCACTAATATATGCATCATAGTAAGTGGCAGACATTACACCCCTTTAGAAAGGGGCTCTTTCTGAAACCCTACATGAATCCGAGATTGTTCGTGCACTGCACTATCTTTTTTTAATCTAAAAAAGGGGAGTGCTTGTATCATAAAGAGTTGAAACATTGGTGGTGAGAAAGTTGAAATACCACCTTGATTCCGTTTTACTATTACTGATCAGAGAACTCATTTTTTATCCAAAATAGACAATTATATCATGCAACTGAAACAATATTGACCCATTGATTTATGTAAAGCCAGTTGCTCAGTCTAAAGGAGTCATTCAGTACACAATTATGTCTCATTATATTATTGCTTGATAATCAGTCGCCTACACCTATTTCAAACTACAAGCTAGCAATTATGCTAAAACAATGAAATTCCTAGTGCAGTAATCTGTTTGTGCTGATCCGCAGTAGAAAAAAATCTAATCTAATATGTTCTTCCGTTAAATGTTCTCTGAATTACTTTGCCAGAAAGTGTGTGTATATATCTCAACTCAGCGCGCTTGTTCCTAAACAATGCACCTTCCACCAAGGAACGAAGCAAATTCAGAGAGTTTACTGCTAAAATACCTGTTCTTGCACACGGATATGCTGTAAGAACTGCTTAGAGGAACATGTCATGCAACAGGGATTTTGGGTTCGCCTAAATTTACAAAGGCCTGTGCTCGAGCCATGCGTCCCAATGCCACATCCCAAGAGACAAGATGATTCATAAACACATTAACATAGTTTGCTTTATCATTCTGTGAAAAGAGAGGAAACAAAGACAGACACATTAGAAAGAATCTCTTTGCAGAAAGCAGAAAGGAAGAACTATGGGTCACCTTGTAATCCAGATAATATGCATGCTGCAAAACAGGAAGAACAAGTAATAATGAATGTATCTTTTCTCAACATAATTGTATTAGCACGGGGAATGCAAACGCTAAAAGGTTTGTGATTTCTTTCAGGGTACATGGGGAAATAAGGGAAAAATACAGAACTCACCTCCCACAAGTCCAAACCAATCAGGGGCTGCAGAATCAAAGAGATACCAAATGAACATGCAAGTACTGGTAAACAATAATATGTAATTTCTATGGAAGTTTTACAAGTTATTGAACATTAGGAAAAATAATCCTCACGATGTCATTCCACACAAGAGGGTTGACAGCATTTGATGTTTTAATAATTGCAAGACGCTTCTCCTCTCTGTTCACTGAAATAATCAAATTGAAGGTGTTATCAAAGAGCCTGCATGGACTGTTCAACTGTGGTTGACAATGCCTATAAAGACTTTCCAACTGATGAATCGGGAGGTTCATGTGATGAAAACTTTAGGGATCTAGAGGAATAGTGAATATTTGAATGTTGAGAAAAATGACCATGTCTAGATGATAGTTGATGACTAGAAATTGCAATAACCATTCATCTACCAAACTGTCATGATTATACAAGAATTGAGTCGACAGACAAGATGAAGTCCAGAACTTCATTCTGAACTCGGTCTGTACACACACTGTAGAGGAGACTCAGGCCAAAATCTAAGCTTGATCTTTCTCATTTTTTAACTGTCAAACATACTAAATGAAAAATAATGATGGGAACTGGAAATTTAAGTCCGAGTTTGAGAAACAAAAAGCACTAGTAATCCTTATAAAATGGTCAAGTTATACAACTGACCACTAGCTGTCCCTGAATGAAGTTGCTTAATGATATGGTTTGGAGAAACACATAAACAAGGAGAAGTGAAACAACATCAAAAGAAGAGTGCAGAAAGAACATCAACTCTGGTTCCCAAATACTACAGCTTTCTCATTACATTAAGAGCAGCTGAAGAAGAAAGTAAACAAGCGTAAAATAGATATAGAGCATTAGTTATATTTAGCAACTTACAGACGAGCCAAATCCATCCAGAGCCAAATAATGTGAGAGCTGCTTCTATAAACTTCTCCTTAAAGTTGGTAAATGAACCAAAATCCTTCTCAATCAGCTGAAGAAGTCCTAATTTTGGCATGTCACCACCTCCCGGTTTCATGGATTCCCAGAAGAAATCATGATTCCATACCTGGAAAGAATAAGATCCACAAGTTTGTCCTTGTTAAATTTAGGTTCACAGAATATACACAAATGAGGTGAAAGAGAAGCTCGATTTCTTCTTGATTGGAAAAATTCAAAAAGTTAAAGAGAGAAATTCAACAGAAAATTCTTTTTGGGGAAAGCCACAAAATCCTCGGAGATATGAATTTGATGCTTGAATGATTCTTAAATCAGAATCCAGCTTGCTACATCCTACAATATTTTTACTTGTAGACTCCATTTTATACATTTATCTTTCAACAAAAGGTCTTCCCTCTGTCTTGTCTCTTCTTATTGGTAGACACATGATGCTCCCAGTCAATTTTACCGTGGCCTCCAACAGTCTCGGTGCCACTTTCAACAGTAATTTACATATCTAAATACAAATCCAAGAAAATTATTCCTATGTCCAAAATATAGCTAAACCCCTCCTACTTGGGGTATCTCCGCATTGAACTCCTTTTCTCCACCAACATATAGATGAGCACCAAAAAGCTAAATGTGACATCAAACATTAACAAGTTGACAAGACATCTAAAAGAGATTATTCCTTTAATGAGACTAAAACAGGACTGAATTGAAGCTCCTGACTCGCATACCAACTGAAGAGATTATTCCTTTAAGATATACCAACTGAGGGCATTCAAACTTTTGCTTATAGGTATTAAAAGATAAATCCGGCCTAATCAAAACCCCTATTATGGTTATAATTTGCTTGGTATTCCTCTATATCAGCACTTTCCTGGGACTCATGTGTATACATGAACATTCAGTAGTATCAATTTCCAAGAGTATTTTTACTCAGAATAAAAGAAAATGTTGTTCACCATAAGAAGCGAAAAAGTACAACCTACAAAAAGTTGTCTTATCAGAGAGATTTACATAATACAAGAAAAAGGCTTCTTTTAATAATATGGATAAATTTTTCACTCCTGTTAATAGTGTGGATAAAAAATTTGGACTTTGTTAGCTCCCTGATCTTAGCTTAGATATTGTAGAGGAGTTAACTTAGTATCTTCTGTTGGCATAAAGCCATGTGTGAAGTTTTGATGATTGACAAAGTAAAGACTGTTTTGATGATTGAAAAAGTAAAGATTCAGAACTAGTAAATCAGCTGAAGGAGCGAAGAAACTGCAGAGAAGAGCAAAAATATGAATCAGGTTCACATACACATCAGACACTAACTGAACAAAGGGCAACTGAACTAAGGGTAATGAAATGAATGCAAAGATAAGTGTCAATGATGATGGAAGAGGAAGGAGAAGAGTTGACCTAGCGGAAGTTTGCTCAGAGTACAAAGCAATGATGTAATGATCAAGGAGAAAGAGGTATGATGGTTGGAACAAATCCATAGACATGTTCCATTAGAAGTCCATTACATAGAAGCAGATCAGAGATGCTGAGCAAAGGAGATGGAATGATGAGTGCACAGGTGAATGGAACTGGTCAAAATACATGTACCAGATACAGACAACCACAGTCCAAGAGGAGAGAATGAAGTGGCCTGATCACAGAGATGTTCAGTGTATAGCATGAATGGATTTATGAACAGAACAACTGAACAATGCAGCAAAGGGAGATAAGACGACTCAATGGAAGAAGCAGTTCATTGAAGAAATAGAACAAGTATGCAAACTGCTCTATACAAAGGAGTCATCAAGTACAGTGGAGGAATCGGTTGCAGTGGATGAATAACCAGCAGTGGTGAGATAATGAAGAAGAGGAGAGGTGAAGTGACTCAGACTCAGAAGACAATGTTCATAAGGAAGAAATTGTTCAGCCAAAGAGTTTGCAGACAAAGCATGTGAATCCGGTTAACAGAAGAACCAGGTTTGCAAACATGTTCCATCACAGAGCAAGAACAAATTCAGAAGTCAAACAGTGAGTCAAGATTGAAGGCATGATTTATTCCAGCATGCATGTGAAGCAGACAGACACAGAGTAGCACTTGATCAATGAAACAGGTCTGTCAACATGTTCCATCATCCATACCAAAAGTAGACTCAAGAAGAAGTCAGAAGCATGAATGTGAAAGGGTTGATGAAATAGGTTTAAGAACATGTTCTATCTCAGACAGTGCAGAGATTCAGAGACAGATGAAATAGGTTCGTGAACATGTTCCAGGGCAAGTCCTATAACAACTAGGATTTACAGAATTATGGGAAGAACTTGGCGGTCAAGTATGAAAGATTCATTGCCATATTTGTAGGGATTAGTAAGCCTCCTACATGTACAAGGAGCGGACTCAATAAGGCAAGAATCCAAATACTACACAAACCCTACGTGCGTGTCATAGACCGACTAGGAAAGGGTTTTGTGTTCACCGACCTGCGGAGCATAATGTTATAAATACCCAAGTCTTTCCAAGAAGTTTGTGCACCCACAAAGAGAGAATTCAGAACATTGTGCTGTCAAAAGATATATCCAGCATATTCAAGAATCCGGGGTTGCGTCCCTAGTACACAGAGAAGGATCGATGGAGCTGTTTTACTAAATAATGTTCCCCAGTTCTGAAGTCTAGATTTGTGTATTAGGTTGGTTTATCGAGTTGAATCTTTATCCGCTTATTAAGAAGCATAAAAAGTAGATACAAACTATTGTAACTCCAAGTAGGAAGTTTACTACTTGGAGATAGCTTGCTAGTCAGAGGCTGGGTAGCAAGGTTGGGTTTAGAAGTTAGGTTACAGAGAGTGTAATTGTAACTGTTGGCTCTTGTTGTAGTGAAGCTATTGGGGAAATCCTACAAGTCTGTAGGTCGTGGTTTTTATCACCTTTTAAGCCGAGTGGTTTCCACGTAAAAATAATGTGTCCTTTACCTTCCTGTTGATTTTTATTCCGCAAACTCATTCATAGAACAGGTTAGGTAACGTGTTCTGTCCATAGGCGAAAAGTAAGTATACATTAGGACAGACAAGAAACTAACATCTTCTTTTGTTATCTTTGCAAATCTGCATCTTCTTGATGCTTTATTAATGTAATTCCTACCTTCATTTAAAAAAAAAAAAAAGTCTTCTTCGATAGCAAACATGCAGGGGATCTTTGCCGAACTAAAGATCATGAAATGGGATGTGTGGCATGGCATGCAGCAAAACGTGTAGATTCCAACTCTTGCTTATACAACGTGCTCCAAAGCAACTAGTCCTTAAGACATCTGAGTACTCACTGATCAATTTTGTGATAACTTCCTCTAAAAGTTTAAGCTGTTAGAGATGGAATACATTTATTTATTTATTCATTTCATGTCTGAGATCCTCTCGTTCGGGCCTAGATCTCATTTTTTGGGTCACGCACATGGAATATTTCATAGATGGTGGCAGTGAGATTCAAATGTAAGATCTACCGTGTTTGATCGTATGACCACTTATTTAAAAGCTAAACCCGTGAGAGGACACATTAATTTATTTCGTTTATGTCTAGTAGTCAACATGGAGAATTTTCTAATGATTTTGTTTTTTATAACATTCTTCCATTTAGAAGTGACTTTTTGTCGAAACATATCTGATATAAGAGTATAAGACACAAGTTGCAGACAATAGTGGGTAGGGTGAGAGTGGGCGAAGGAGGGAGAAATTGAAGTATAGAGGAAGAGAACCAAGTCAGATCCAGGGAAGAATGTTTTAGCAGCCTGAACGAGAATTTAGGACCAACTTTCACGTGGAAAAGCTATTAACCACATTGCTCGAACTTAAATACAAAAGGCTTAACTTGGAGATTCGAATAACTGAGATGTCTGATGAAAAACCTCAAGAGTAAATTAGGACATTGACAGAATAGGGGATTACAAATGAGAATTTAATTTATAAAGTCGGCACACGATTTTATGGAGTGAAAACTACGTAAAACATCACACGAGTGATTATTAGCACATAATAAACTAATATGTGTTGAAAGGTAACATTACTAGCTATGCTCCTCTCAAACTTATTTGTATCTCTTCGGGTCTCTTTGACAATGCTGTACCTTTTCTTTTATATGATTTGACGTATCAAAATACTTTTCCGGGTTAAAACTCATGGGTTCCACCAATTGACCCTCCATCTGTCTGTTGCATCGGGATCTATAGATAGAGAATCTTTTCGCATATGAAAACTATTACTCCCAATTTATGTGGCACAGTTGGAATTTCGAGATTCAAACTTCTAAACTTTGACCGTGAATTCAAACATAGAAGCTTTAAGTTTTTTGAAATAAAATTTATATATTTGGAAACTACGTAAAAAGTACTAAAAATCACAATAATTAACAACTTAAAATATTTAAAAGGCATATAAAGAAGTTCCGGTCAAAGAAAAACTTGGTTGACTCTAGCAAGGCAGAAGGAGAACTCCCATCTAACAATAATATCTGGTTTTCCTAGCAAGCAACTTGCTTAGGCATTTCGTTTAAATATTGGAGATAAATATTCTTAAGCTCACAATGTTGGCTACACATAATATTAAAAGAACAACCAATTATTTTTCAGTGAAGATGCAAGATGGCTTGATAGAGTCATGAGGCCATTACCTGGGCAGCAACACCGAATTCAGGTAATGGATTTCCATTGTTGTATGTTACTTTGATAAGTTCGTCCATGGTGCATCCATAAAGCATGTCATTCTTCTCAAGTTGTTTGTTAAGAGCTTCAACATAACCGCAATGATGCTCTCCCCAATGTACCTCGAGCATCTTTTGACTCATATATGGTTCTAGTGCATCCTACAACGTATATGTTAAATCAGTAGCCATTAATTAGGACATTGCATATCTCGGTGTGATTTATGTTTACTATTATTCTTTTTTGGAATTATATATCAAAAGCCAACAAAACACAGTAAAACTTACAAGCTTATAAGGTGGGGTTTTAAGGCCATAATAAGCAAAAACTTTTGGTACCCCGCAAAGGCTTCTCTTCTGCTTCAAACCCTGCAATATAAACACTACCATTTAACAAATGCATACAGAAGATACAAAAGACAAGGACGTAGAGTCAGAAACACCTACCACATTTGATACTCTACTGGGTATGCTCGACAAATCACTAGTCGCCAACAGTTGTCTAGAACTTGAAGTGCAAACACTATTACAACAACACCAACTCATTTCCTTTCCCTTTGCTCAGAAACGCTTCACTGCAAACAAAAAATTAACATCGTTGGGTCCATAGGAGAAGCACTTAGCTCAGTTTAGTATTTGAGGCATTTTAACAAACACATTGTCCGCAAGTTTGGAGGCGTAAATAACTTACACGCCGGGAATGACTTCTCTGTATAGTAAAATTGTTCCTTCAATTATCAGTTTGCCCTCTCTTTAGCTTCTCCTACGAGTGTGATTATGTCTCTGTGCTTTTCTTCCTTCTTCACTTTGTCGGTGTCTTTGCCCGCTCAATAGAGATGAGAATGTTAGAAGATAATGGTGTTCTAAGATATTTCCTCACCAGTATGTCATTTATTGGGCTACTTCATATGGCCCACAGATATAAGCCCAAAACTCCCAATTAATGAGCCAGGTGCATAAATAGCAGTTTTTAGGACCTCTATTTCAAGAATAGCCGAGCTTTATAAGAAAAAATTAAAATCTAACTAGCTCCTACTACGCCTACCGCGAACTTGAATCATCACATGGCTGCTAAAACAAGCTAAGTTTCACACGGCCATGCTGCCCTGAGGAAGCTCAAAGACCTTCTTACGGTCGAAGCCTCCGCAACATGTTGTAGAGCTTTTAGATCCCCGCTCTAAAACGCTCATTCCCCTGTTCTGAAGTGATTCTCATTCTCACGCGGCCTTCTTAAGCCGAAAAAATCCAGGCAATAGTCTCAAAATCAACTTCAAATATGCAGGTCTGAAGTTGAATTAGTGGGCCTGAAGTTAGAAACTTCAGGTCTCGTGTCTAAATTTGAACTGAGTTTGAAAGCAGTTCAAATGCATACATGAGGGTTTACCCCTCATTTTTCATTCCACACACCCTAAATCCTCTCCAAAATTCAGGAAACTTTCCCCCAACTCTCAAACACCAAATTTTAGCCCAAATCAAGTTTAATCTCCAGATTTAGGTTCCGACAGCGTATAGTTGCGGTTATAAAATCATATTTCGGGGAGTTTTGGCTTGAACTCAAGGTGGAAAGTGAAGATATTGTGGTTCTAGCGGAGGAAAGGTATGAATCTTCCTTTATTGATATTGATTTAGGTTTGTTTATGGAGATAAAGTTATTAAATACTCGTATAACGAGTTGTTTAGTTGAAAAATTTGGAAAAACATCGTGAGGGATGTTTTGTGGAGCATATTGGTATTGATGATGTTGTTGTTGATGTTGGTATTGTTGTTGTTGTTGTTGTTGGTTGTTGGTTGTTAGATTATGATTTCGGGCTAGGCATATAAATAGGGGAGATGCTGCCCGATTTTCGGCAGGATATGAAGTAGTTTAATTTGAAAGTTTGATATAAGTATATGACGATAAGTCTAACGATAATATGAATTCTCTCAGATGTAGATTTGCGAGCTCGTGAGGATAAACATAAGTAGTTAAGATGTCACGACCCAACCGGAGGGCCGTGACGGGCACCCGGTGCTAGCCCACCCGGTCACCTCTAACATACCTTTACATTTACATCTAGGTGAGACACATATTAAATCATACATTCTATCCATCAATCATACTACTCCCATTGGACAACCAATACATTTATATCATCATTAGCAACTATGCCCATATCAATGTACATAAGCCGACGAGGCTAACAAAATGATATCCAAAATATAGGCCGACAAGGCCAAACACATCTAACTATATACACATGTCTACGAGCCTCTAAGGAGAGTATGTCATATCATATAGGCGGGATAGGACCCTGCTATGCCCATAAATATGTACACAAAAGAATCAATACCAAAAGCTATAGCTCCGAATGAGATGGAGCTCCGCTATGTAGTCCCTGAGAAATATAGCTATGGATCAAGCCTGTCTCCCTGGCCAGCGAACCAAGTACCTGTGTCTTACCCTTTCAAGGAAGGGGAAAAATGACATTATATATATGTCACGACCCAACCCCGTAGGCCGTGACTAGTGCCCGAATTGGACACTCATGTCACTTGTTAACTATAATCATTTATAACTAGTATGTCATGAACTTATTTGTATAAAAAGGTATGGTGTTGTTTTAAAGCTGTCAAAATATTTTTTTTTTGTATGTCGTAGGCACCTGTCTCCTGAATAATTAAAATTTTTAAACAACAACATATATATATTCCTACGCAAGCCGACAAGGCTGCCACGATATGCAATATACCAAACATACATATATATGCAAGCCGACAAGGCTGCCATTACGAATGGGTACGCCCCAAACATATGTCATAATCATAAAACGCGTCAACAACCATAAACAGACCCACACAAATGTCCACAGACCTCTAAGAGTAATGACCGTATCATATGGCGGGACAGGGCCCCGCCGTACCCAAATAAACTCATATGAATTCAACATAAGGGAGTTATACCACAAGCTAGGCTCCGGAACAAAGGAGCAGTCAAAATAGCTGAATAAGTGTCCTAAGCTGGCGGATCTCCGAAATGAACGTCTGTACCTGCGGGCATGAACGCAGCCCCCCAAAGAAAGGGGGTCAGTACGGAATATGTACTGAGCATGTAAAGCATGAAACATAGTGATAGACTCATACTGAGATAAGATGTATAGGACTCAATGCAACTAACAGAATTTCATAAAGACTTGCCTTTGAACATATTTCATCTGTATCATTCTCATATGAATGTCAATATAGTGTTTTGTAATCAAAGCTGCATAATCATTCTGTTGATAACATGTATACGTGTCCCGGCCCTCTAGTGAGGGGCTCAGTAATTAAAATCATAGTATCATAAACATGCACATAGACGTGTCCCGGCCCTTTCGTAAGGGACTCGGTAATAAGGAATATATATGCCCTCCTAGCCACCATCTCCATATCATCATATCATCACATCATCATATCATCATATATATATAACGTGTCCCGGCCCTCTAGTGAGGGACTCGGTGAATATAGTCATAGCATCATAAACATAAACATATACGTGTCCCGGCCCTTTAATGAGGGACTCGGTAATAATATAGTAGATGTGCGCACGAGAACGTGTCCTGGCCCGGGACTCAGTGAAGGATATAGCGATAAGCACGAGCAGAATAATAAGCAACCACATATATGAAATGCATCTTTTGAGACTCAATAGATAAGCAACTAACCAGCTCTAAAGTATTGGGATAATAATCATATTCAATTCTTTTCAACTCTCATTATAAGCCATAGCAAGGAACGTTTCAGCTTTCATGTACATGTATCAATTTTCATGATGTAGCTTTTGAAAATCAAGTATACTTCTATTCATGCCATTCTTTTAAGAGTAGGAACTTCTATACATCATTCATTAGTCAATCATGTAGTAGGCTCGTGACAATAGCATTAAGGAAATATAGAATCATAAGTCATGCATGGAACTAGAGAATAGAATTTACCCCAAGGTTCATATCATTTCATACTTACGTCTAGGACATGCCAAGAAAAGAAGGAATAAGCTTTACATACCTTTAGCGTTTAGTCGTATTATAACTTGTACTTGCTGCCCAAAAACACTTATCCTATATCAAGACATCAAGAGCTACAATTAGTCTACGAGGGAATTCAATACGTACTTTAACGTCAACAATCCCTTTCAAACATTTAGACGACGTTTCGTTCGCATTCAAATCAACTACATACAACCACCCCAACATCAATAATCATATGTTCAATACCAATCCGGACAGCCCACATAACATTCCAAATAGCCCACATTCACAACATTCCATAACGATTCACATACGGCTACTACATTCTCAAGTTACTCCTAATAATCCGTAGCCTTAACGTTTTCGTGTAACAACTTTACAACAACCCAAACAACGTAAATACAATATATATTCTTAACTATCATTAGTATTTCCAATTTAAAGAATACAACATGTCCAAAACAGTTCCTAACCACAACACGCCCAAAACAGTCCCTAACCAATCAACACGCCCAAAACAGTCCCTAACCAACAACATAAAGGTGCCCGGAATTCTTGCAAACGTTTACGAACATACCAAGCAAACCACATATGATTCTTACACATTATTTCATGTCTTCATTTCATATAATTTCAGTAAAATACGACCAGCAGTCACAAGATAAATATATCACCAAATTCGTACGCAAATAGCTACATTGTCGACACTAAAACCTTACAACGACAACAACATGTTTAATGACATTACTTTCATGATCCTTGGAACTGTTTTAGCATCATTTACATTCTTATAACAGCCCACAATTCATTCCAATTTCGACCTGAATCATTGCACTTCACTTTCACTAAACGTTCACAACAAGAATCAACACTCAACACATACAAATTCACCTCTAGCACTAAAACAGTCCACTGTTTTGGACTGCTTATATGCTTCAACATAATTCATTTCTTTAACACCTTAATTCACATATTCAACATACACACAATACACCACAATGTCCATAACAACAACAATCAAAATGTGACACAAAACAGTCCACAAATTCCTCTAAAACAGCCCCCTCACACGGCTTCAACACAACTACAACAACTTCATGATTTTCATTCATTTATCCATACTACAACACATTCAATCCATTTCCAATACATGTACAAGAATATTAAGCATCATTTCACCTAAGTTTATAGCACACAACCCACTTCAACTTCAACAACAACAGTCCCTAACTTACGATAACATCTAAGTCCATATATCGCTTGTATATCAACGTTTCCTCCATGTATACACCATATTAAACCTTTAATCCAAATTAATAACATGAGTAGGAGGTTGAAATTACCTTTAACAATCAGAATCTTCAAGAATCTTGTTCCTCTTTCCAGCTTCTTGCTTACAACACAAGGAAAACTTAGGCTACAACTTCTCTTTAACTAATATCATGTCAAGGGTCTAGGATTTAGCTTATATGATGGCTCAATTAGAAAGGGGGTTTGGGAGAGAAAATAAGGGTTCTTGGATCTGTTTAAGTCGTGTGAAGTGATATAGGGAAAAGTGGTGGCTTATATATTAAGTTTAATGGGCCTCATGGGCCGAAATATGAGTGTTTGGGTCGGGTCCAAACTTGCTGCCCTGCCAGCCCAAATTGAATCGTCCATATCTCCTTATCCCGATATCATTTTGATGAGCGGTTTGTTGCGTTGGAAACTAGACTCGATGAACTTAATTTTAGGCTTTTGAAACACCTTAAAACTCCTCATATGCTAGGATATATGCCTCCTACAATATAGGCTAAAATCGGGTCTGAAATGTTTACTGAAGTTGTTCCGATTCATTTCGTTTAACTTCTAATCCTCCTCCAACCTCATGTAACCTCTTATACATACATATACACACTCATATACATACTCATAACATGATTTCAAATCCTTTAGGTTACCATGTCACCTCGGGATACTTAAGGCAACCATATATATAACGATATTCTTACTAACTCGACTAACTTTCCTTGAACCTTCATAACTCATTTTTTTCTTGTTTTACTTCAAGTAGCACGAATTATTATGGAGTGTAACAATATATAACATATTTAAATAGAAAATAAACAAATCCTATTTTTTTAAAATCCTATTTTGGGTGGATTTAAAATGATTTAGAATTAAGAAATAGGATTTTAGGGATAAGGACGCAGCGTCCACAAACAAAAGGACGTCAGTACGAAGAATGTACTGAGTATGTAAAGCATGATCAATATCATTATAGAAGCATAATAAGCAACACAAGAGATAGCATAATATGGAAGATAGTAGTATCATTGTCATAAGCACTTACTTGCCTTTCATAGGGACTTTCCATTTCTAATGCGTGACTGTGTACATACATCCATATCCGTATCCGTTTTCATATCCATACTCATTTACATTTCGTATCCATAATCGTATTCATATACATATTCTTATTCTATTCGTATCATGTCCGTATTCATACTCATATCTATATCATATACATATCCATATCATATACATATCATTTACATAGCATACCCGACCACGAAGGTTCAGTGTTTCGCGTACCCGACCATGGTTAGGCTCGGTGGTCATACATAAACATACCTAGCCAACCAAGGCTCAGTGTTACACATACCTGGACCTACCAAGGCTCAGTGTTATCCGTACCCAACTGCAGTGGTGCGCGCGCATCGTCATATATATATATATGTATATATATATATATATATATATATATACATCTATATATTCTACCCGGCCATATAAGCTCGAGGTTTCATAATAGCCATACATAGGCACACATACATATAGGCTCATAGGCATCTTTAGCATTATCACTACCATCATCGTCATCATTATCGTTATCGCTATTATCGTCGTCATCATTATCGTCATTACCATTATCGTCATCATCATTATCGTCGTTCATTACATCTATCCTTATAGGATTATTCGTCATATGAGGAATTTAGTACAATCGTAATACATATGTCACGACCCAACTAGGGGCCGCGACGGGCACCCGGTGCTAGCCCACCCGGGTACCCCTTAACGTACCTTTTACACTTTCATCTAGGTGAGCCACATATTTAATCATACATTCCTATTCATCAATCATACTAGTCCCATTGGACAACAATGCCTTTTTATCATCATTGACATCTATGCCATATCAATGTACACAAGCCGACCAGGCTACAAAATGATATACAAAATATAGGCCGACAAGGCCAAACATATCTAACCCTATACATATGTCTACGAGCCTCTAAGGAGAGTGTGTCATATCACATAAGCGGGACAGGACCCCGCTATGCCCATAATTATGTACACAAAAGAATAAGTACCCAAAAGCTATAGCTCCGAATGAAATGGAGCTCCGCTATGTAGTCTCCGAGAATGTAGCTATGGATCAAGTCTGTCTCCCTGTGCACCTGCGGGCATGACGCAGCGTCCACAAACAAAAGGACGTCAGTACGAAGAATGTACTGAGTATGTAAAGCATGATCAATATCAACATAGAAGCATAATATACAACATATGAAATAGTATAGGATGGGAGACAGTAATATCATCGTCATAAGCACTTACTTGCCTTTCATAGGAACTTTACAATTCTAATGCATATTTGTGTACATACATCCATATCCGTATCCGTACTCATTTACATTGCGTTCATCGCCATATTCATATACATAGTCTTATTCATATTCATATCATATTCGTATTCATACTCATATCTATATCATATACATAGTCATATCATATACATAGCATTTGCATAGCATACCCGACCATAAAGGATCGGTGTTTCATACATACTTGGCCAACCAAGGCTCAAGGTTACACATACATGGCCTTACCAAGGCTTCAGGGTTACATCTACCTGGCCCTGCCAAGGCATTAGGGTTATCCGTACCATCTGCAGAGGTGTGCGCGCGTTACATAATCATATACATATTCTACCCGGCCTTATAAGCTCGGGGTATCATAATAGCCATACATAGTTACATATACATAATAGTTCATAAGCATATATACTATTAACATCACTATCATCATCGTCATCGCTATCGTCATTCATTACATTTATCTTTATAGGCTTACTCGTCATATGAGGAACTTAGTACAATCGTAGCATATCAAGAATCGTGAGCTCAATAGCTCGGAAGATCGAATCATTTGAAAGACATCATAGACTTATGGAAGATTTAGATGTTTGGCCAAGGAACCATGCCTTATGAAAGAAGGGTTAGCCTTACATACCTTTTCGTTCAACTATTTACCACTTGCACGTTCTCCCCCGAAGCTCACGTTTCTACCTTCATTAAAGTCATACTATCATTAGAATCGATAGCTAGCATACACGACTAAAACTAGAGAAAATCGGACAACATCTCCTTTATTTATACGACATTCCTCCATAGCGTATATCAACTCCCAAACGTCAATAATACATTCACAATATCATAACAATAGTCCTTATTCATCCACATTATCCATATTTCTCAATTCACTTCCAATAATCCATATCCATGGTCATAAGACACGACTACGTTCATGTCACGACCCAACTAGGGGCCGCGACGAGTACCCGATACTTGTACCGAGCACCCCTTATCTATCATTTTACCTCTATTTCCGAGTGGGCCGTATGAACTATACCATATCTCTTTTTTTTTGTTACTAACAGTAACATTAGTAGCATAATTATAAACATAGGCTAATAAACTTTGCTAGCACATTATACCGCGACAAGGACAATCAAAAGCACAAAACATCTAACTGTACATATCTGTCTACGAGCCTCTAAACAAAGTACACATATACATAGGAGGGGCCGGATTCTGCCGTGCCTGAATATATACACAAAATAGTGCCAAGGAACTGAGGCTCCGGAACAACTGGAGCGCTGCCAAGTACTGCTGATAGAGCTCCTAGGAATCAAATCCGCCTACCTGCTGACCTGCGCGGCATGAAACGCAGCGTCCACAAGAAGGGACGTCAGTACGAATAGTGTACCGAGTATGTAAGGCATGGAAGATAATACAAACAGTAACATAAAGTATGAATAACAGTATCATGGGATCATCGGACATATAATGAGATAAGAAGTAACCTGTACATAGGAATACCCTTTCAGGCCGGATACCATGCATGCTTGTCTTTCCTTTTTTTTTGAAACACATTTCTTTTTCATAGACATAGAAGATAGAACTTATATCATGTCATGTCTTATCATATCATATCATATCGTATCATATCATATCATATCATGTCATATCATATCGTTTTATATCATAGCATGTTATATCATATCCTGTTATATCTTAGCATGTTATATCATATCATGTTATATCATAGCATGTTATATCATATCATGTTATATCATAGCATGTTATATCATATCATGTTATATCATATCATGTTATATCATAGCATGTTATATCATAGCACCGAACAATGTCGGCTTGCCCACATAGCACCGAAATACGTCGGCTCGCCCATATATCCCGCGTCCGGGCATCCCGCGTCCGGGATAATAACGCCAGCTGACCAGGTGGCAATGAAACATGTGTCCCTTCCTATCCCCCATGTACATATTCATATCTCGTATACATATGTCATATAAGCATGCAGGAGATCCCAAAGAAAATCATGTATCCATCGGAGTGACGTAAGGTCAGTGACCTCCGATTACATTATGGAATAACCGTGATCGCTTTGTCTCACCTTGAAGGAACGAGTATTTATAAGGCGAGACTATCAAAGGAGAATAGCGTTGAAAGAAACATAGAATGAAGTCATGGATGTCATAGAAATCAATTCATCTGCTTTGGAATCATTAGAAGATAGTGTCATAACCAAGGAATGGAATTAAAGATCAAGAACTAGTTTGATACTTTCATACTCATATTGAATCCTTAGCTTAAGACTCTTAGTCATGGAATCATTCTTGTCATACTTATCATAGGCATATTCTCTTTCTTAACATCATCGTTATCATTATCATCATAGATGTATTCTCATTAGGATAGTTACAGTACTTATCGTTTGATAAACGGAACAAGGATCAAAAGTTTCCTTTGGATTCTACTCCAAAATAAGTCAACCGGAACAATAAGGAAAATCCGGGAACAATGGGCCCACCTCGGATCAAATGAGGCGGCGTACCAAATTTACGTACATTACATTTCATGACGTCACTTGTGAGGGTTTTAAGGTAGTCGGGTCCTATTTATGCAAGTTCTAGATGTTTAGGAAGTTTTTCCAACATTTCACACAATTTCTAATTCAATTCTACTGAATGAAAAAGGGGTAACTTTAGGTGCGGATTCCGGAGAATAGAGTTGTCCCCGAGGCTCGTATCCAACCTAGTATGCCTAAGACATGCCAAGGAAGAAAGAGTAAAACCTTACATACCTTTTTCCGCTCCTTATGCTATTCCAAATTCAAGTTGCAAATCCGCCAAAATATACAATTTGGTCACATTCACCAAACATTGATTAGAGCATTTAGAATTTGAATCTTAAGATAACACTTGTCTACCGAAATTTCGGCAGCACTTCCTCTGTAAATACACCATCCCCAAAACTCAACTTAGCCAATTTTTAATCAACAACAATCCGGGAATTCAACCCGGCCAAACTATCAACATAATGTCAACAACCATACTAACAATTTCCATATTCAATCCAAGATACATTATAACAACTCAATTAATATACTACTTCCTTCAAAGCCTTCCAACTCCAATAAAAACAATAACAACTAATAATTTACGCACTAACAACTTCACACTAACAACATTATATTTCCATACATGCATGAACATCATATTTAATTTACATAATCTTCCAAGACAAGCCTCCAACTACTAATACTTCACTAAGCTCATTAGGCTTTCATTTGCAATATAAAATTCACAACACAACAACCAACATACTAAATAAAACTTACTCACCATTCCTTCATGATTCACCAAATATACACGGCTATACATGTGATATACAACTCACGGCCAACATCATACACACATGGCTACAACTTCACTAAAATCATCCAACTTCCATTATTAACATAGCATTCATTACAACCACAACTAACCACGAGATAAAATAATTAAGACATGATTCCTACACACACACATACATGCACGGCCACACCCCCATATTCATATTCCTCATGAATTTCATCCATTTTTGTACACTACAACATGCACCAATATCCATAACATATAAAGAAAGGAGAAGAATGAATTCTTACCTTCTTCCTTAACTTCCCACTTAGTTAAGACTTGTAACTTGCAAGAATATGAATTTCTCTTGTTCCAAGAACCACTCCACCTTGCTAGGAACCCTTCAATTGGTAGAAAATGATTTTTGAAGAAAAATTTTTCCAAGGTTTTGTTGGATCTTACTATGGCCGAATGGCCTTGGAGATTTTTTTCTCCTTCTTCTCTTCTTGAGACTTCTCAAAGTTTCTAGGAGATATTATGAGGATAAAGATGACTTAGTCATCTTTTAAGTCTTGTCCATTAAGCCTTTAATTGGGCCAAGCCCACCCACTTGGATGGCCAACATGGTCTAATGACCCAAGCCCATTTTTTTTTTGTTCTATTTTGCACTTCATGAAAAATAAATTTTTCCGAATTCCAAATTTACCCTTCGTCTTCCTCCATATTTCCACGAGTCATGTTGCGAATTTTCCTTTATACCCTTGACCTTTCTCAACATTCCCACTTCCAAATTCTTCATAAACAACTCATATGCCAAACAAAAATAAAAATGAAGCCTTGTTTGTCATCTTCCCGCGATTATCTTGAGTTATCCGATTGCACAAAAATGCGGGATATAACAGTTCATTCAAATACAAAGTCTATTCCACGTTCTCAATGTCATTTATAACATGATTATAATCATAATGTATCAAGAATCATAACTCAACCCAAACATTTACTCAAAAGTGACACTATTCCCACATTCATGACCCATTTCCTATTTCCTCATTTAATCCAAGTGTTTCAACTTTCAAATATCTTAAACAATAAGGAAATGTCGTAAAACTTACCTTAGATAGTTTAGGAATGAACCTTGGGTGCAAACTCTTCACTTGAGAAAAGCCCTAGTTCCACCTTCACTTGGATTTCTTACTTTGGATGAACTTTAATGGGTTCTTTACACTTGATTCACTTAGCTTGATGTAGAAGATCACTAATATCTCTTGAATTTGTGTTAAATAAATGTAGAGAGATATTTTAGAGAGAAGGGGTGAAATGTGGAAATGAAATAATGAACTTGGTCCCCTTTTTAATAACCCAAATCTGATCTATCGGGACCATTATACGGGTCGTATAAATTTATACGGTCCGTATAAGGGACCGTGAAAGGGACCTTTTATCCACTCGCCTCTGTGACCATTATACGGTCCATTATACGGGCTTTATAAATGTATACGGTCCGTATAACTGACCGTATAATCCCACCAGTGAGTGATCCTCACTGTGATGGTTCTGCGGTCCATTATACGGTCCGTATAACATTATACGGTCCGTATAATGAGCCGTATAACCCATCAGTCCACTGAACTTGTTCTCGCCACTTCGTTTGATCTCCAATCCTTATGGGATCTTCTTAACACTTGTTCAACACTTCATTAGCAATCTAAGGGACGTTATAACTCTTTCCCACAACATCATTAAGCCGTTATCAACTTACTACTCATAATTCTCGTCTGATACTTATCGTGTGCCTTGCCTTCTCTTGGCAACTTTCTTGCCTGACATCGGATGTCTTTGAAATCTTACTTAGGGTCATCACATATCATTATTTGCTTATTGAAATACCGTATCCTCGTACTCTTCGTTAGCCCATTAACTGTGCATCAACGAAAAAATTTCCAAGGTGTATTCTTCCCCCCTTAAGAACATTCGTCCTCGAATGTTAAGCACTCGGGGATTCTATGAAAATTTTGCCAGAGTTTCCCTATAATATGGCACTACCATCCTGTCACAACAACCCATAATAACAATGCCTCACAGTGCCATAACATAATAGCAATGGGATTTGGCCACACACGACCCAAATGCATAAAAGGAAAACATACATACCTTATGATCTTGATGTCTTATCTTGGCCCTCTTCCGGGGGATGAAATAAGTGTGGGTACTTGGGTTTCATGATTTCTTCTGCTTCCCATGTCATCTCTTCTCGGTTATTATTTCTCCACAGAACTTTAATTGAGGCCACCTCTTTGTTTCTAAGCCTCCGTATTTGCCTATCTAGTATGGCAATGGGTACTTCTTCATAAGTTAACCTTTCTGTCACTTGAACATCATTTACTGGGATGATCCTAGTGGGATCTCCAACACATTTTCGAAGCATTGAGACATGGAAAACTGGATGAACTGACTCCAAATCAGGAGGTAGATTTAATTCGTAAGCCACTTTGCCTACTTTGCGCACAATTTCAGAAGGCCCAATATATCGGGGACTAAGCTTCCCCTTTTTGCCAAATCTCATCACACCCTTCATTGGTGACACTTTCAAGAATACCCAATCGTTCACTTGGAACTCTAAGTCTCTTCGACGATTATCTGCATCGGACTTTTGACGACTTTTGAGCTGCTAACAACCGATCTTGTATGATCTTAACTTTCTCTATGGCTTGTTGGACCAAGTCTGGCCCTATCAATTTAGCCTCTCCTGTTTCAAACCACCCAATTGGGTATTACACTTTCGCCCATATAACGCTTCATACGGTGCTATTTGACTGCTAGAATGATAACTATTATTGTAAGAAAACTCAATGAGTGGTAAGTGATCATCCCAGTTACCTCCAAAATCTAACATATATGCCCGTAGCATATCCTTAAGAGTCTGAATGGTACGTTCAGCTTGCCCATCGGTCTGCGGATGAAATGTCGTGCTAAGGCTCACATGAGTCCCCAATCCCTCTTGGAAGGATTTCCAAAAATTAGCCGTAAAATGGGTTCCTCTGTCTGAGATAATAGATACTGGAACACCATGAAGTCGCACTATCTCCTTAACATAAAGCTTTGCATAATCTTCTGCCACATACGTCGTTCTGACTGGTAAGAAGTGAGCTGACTTAGTGAGTCTATCCACAATCACCCATATGGAATCATACTTACGTCGAGAACGAGGTAAGCCTGTAATGAAGTCCATGTTAAACACTTCCCACTTCCAAGTTGGGATTTCTATAGCTTGCAACAATCCGCCCGGCTTTTGGTGCTCGATTTTTACTTGTTGACAGTTGGGACATTGAGCCATTAATTCCGCTATGTCCTTCTTTATCCCATTCCACCAATATGTAGACTTAAGATCATGATACATTTTCGTCGCACCGGGGTGAACAGAATAACAGGGAATAATGAGCTTCTCTTAATATCTGGTGGCGTAAACCTGTCACATCAGAAACGCATAATCTGCCTCGGCATCGGAGAACTCTGTCTCCTTAAAGCTCAAATGATGACTCCTCTTTCTGAGGGAGTGTATCTCTGTAATGCATTAGCATGGGATCTTCGTATTGTCGATCTTTCACTTCCGCTACTAGCGACGAGACTACTGAATTCTGAATAGTAGTTCCCCTGCTACTTGAGTCCACTACTCGAACTCCTAGGCTAGCTAACTGCTGGAGCTCACGAGCCATTTCTCTTTTCTCTGGTTGAACATCACACAAACTTCCCATAGATCTACGGCTAAGAGCATCAGCCACAACATTCGCTTTTCCGGGGTGATATAGGATATCAACATCGTAATCTTTTAGAAATTCTAACCATCGTCGTTTCCGCAAATTCAACTCTTTCTGCTTGAAGATATACTGAAGACTCTTATGGTCTGTATAAATATCCAT
The DNA here is from genome assembly GCF_019175385.1 of Lycium barbarum. Lineage (NCBI taxonomy): Eukaryota > Viridiplantae > Streptophyta > Magnoliopsida > Solanales > Solanaceae > Lycium > Lycium barbarum. The sequence continues at coordinate 70,504,347 of NC_083346.1, forward strand.
ATGGACGCCATATAGATAATTTCTCCATATCTTTAATGCATCAACCACTACAGCTAATTCGAGATCATGTGTTGGGTAATTCTTCTCATGTTTCCGTAATTGCCTTGAAGCATACGCAATCACCTTATCATGTTGCATCAACACACTACCTAGCCCAATGCCTGAAGCATCTTAATAAACAACATATCCTTCCAATCCCTCTGGAAGTGTCAGGACTGGGGCAGAAGTCAATCTATCTTTCAACTCTTGGAAGCTACGTTCCCAAGTATCTGTCCATTGAAACTTTACTGATTTCTGGGTCAACTTTGTGAGTGGTGCAGAAATAGAGGAAAAACCTTAAACAAATCTCCTGTAATAACCTGCTAAGCCCAGAAAGCTACGAACCTCCGTAGGGGTTGTGGGCCTTGGCCAAGTCTTCACGACCTCAATCTTTTGGCTATCTACCCGAATACCATCGGCTGCAACAATGTGCCCCAAAAATGTCACTGAGTTCAACCAAAACTCGCATTTAGAAAATTTTGCAAACAACTCTAAGGATAGTACGCAAAGGATCCGCATGTTCTGCCTCGGATCTAGAATACACCAAGATATCGTCGATAAATATAATCACAAACAGATCTAGGAAGGGCCTGAACACATTGTTCATCAAATCCATAAATACTGCCGGTGCATTAGTTAGCCCAAATGACATTACCCGGAACTCGAAATGGCCATATCTTGTTCTGAAGGCTGTCTTAGGGATATCTTTCTCCTTAACTCTCACTTGGTGATACCCGGACCTCAAATCGATCTTTGAAAACCACTTGGCACCTTATAATTGATCAAATAAGTCATCAATCCTCAGAAGAGGATATTTATTCTTAATCGTCACCTTATTCAATTGCCGATAATCGATGCACATTCTTAAGGAGCCATCTTTCTTTCGGACAAACAATATGGGTGCTCCCCACGGGGATGAACTAGGCCTAATAAAGCCTTTCTCAAGCAAGTCTTTCAATTGCTCCTTCAACTCTTTCAATTCTGCGGGAGCCATTCTATAAGGAGGGCTAGGCTTAGAGCCTGGCAGCACATCAATGGAAAAATCAATCTCCCGCTTAGGAGGAAGGCCTGGAAGCTCTTCCGGAAACACATCCAGGAATTCATTCACCACGGGAACTGACTGAAGAGTTGGCGATTTAGCTTCTACATCTTGAACCCGAACTAGATGATAGATTCATCCTTTTGTAATCATTTTCCTTGCCTTTAGATAGGAAATAAACCTACCTTTTGGTGACGCAATGTTCCCTTTCCATTCTAAAACTGGTTCTCCCAGAAATTGGAAACGAACCATTTTCATTCTACAATCAACATTGGCATAGCAAGAAGCCAACCAATCCATGCCCATAATAACATCAAAATCCACCATTTTTAACTCGTGCAAGTCAACCATGGTACGACGATCGCAAATCACAATTACACAATTTCTATATACTCGGCTAGCTATTACTGATTCACCAACGGGTGTAGACACCTCAAAAGGTTTGATCGACTCCGGTTCGACTCTAAATCGACCCGCAATATATGGAGTAACATATGACAGTGTGGAGCCCGGATCAATCAAAGCATATACATCATGAGAAAATACCGATAATATACCTGTGACCACGTCAGGAGAAGACTCAAGATCTTGGCGTCCAGCCAAAGCATAAACACGGTGCTGAGGACCACTAGAACTGGGAACTCTCCCTCTGCCTCTACCATGGCCGACTGGCGCATATGAACCTTGCCCCATAGGGCGTACAGATGCTGAAGACCCGGCTACTGACCCTGATGGCTGGGTCCTACCTCTACCATGAACTGAGGGACAATCACGCATAATATGACCTGGTCGACCACATGAATAGCAAACATCTGAACCCGATTGGCATGGACCCCAATGTAACTTCCCACACTGGGAACATCGTGGCACGTGTGACCTCTCCTGACCCAAATCACCTCTAAATTGAGATCCCGAAAAGCTCTAACTCGGCCCGGAATGAGTGGATCTATCAAATTTCTGCCTGAAAACCGTGGAGGTGCACTGGTCATAAAATAGCCTGAATGCCTAGAAAACTGCTGCCTGTGCCCGCCTCTAAACTCACTCATCGGACCCGAAGACCTAGCCCTCTTGCCATGTCCCCTATCATGCTCGCGTTCACTTCTTTGATGTTGTAAACTTTCTTCCAAATTTTGAGCATGGGACTGAATGCGTGCAATGTCCATATTGTCCTGAAGGGACGCAATCAAGCACCTATCCATCAAATATGGCCCTAGGCCTTTCACAAACCGGTGCACTCGGTCACCATATTCGCTACCATGGCCGAAGCATACCTCGCCAAAGAATTGAAGCGGAGACTGTACTCTAAAGCACTCATGCTACCTTGCCTCAAATTCAAGAACTTATTGGCTCTAGCTCGCCGAACTTCCGGAGGCATAGAGTGTCAGAGGAAGGCATCAACAAATTATTTCCATACCGGGGGAGGTGTATTGGCTCCCCGTGAAGCCATCCAAACTGTGTACCAATGGATTGAGACATCCCTCAGTCTATATGACGCTAGCTCCACCGATTCGGTGTCCGAAGCATGTATCAACTGAAGCGTCCTCAACATACTATCAATAAATTTTGTGGGTCCTCATTCGGCTTTGATCCAAAGAATTCCGGAGGGTTCAAGCTAATGAAGTCACGGGCCCTTGCACTAACAACCCTATCACCTTGCCCTGTGCTTTGCCGCTGAGTTTGGGCAGCAACCAATTGAGTAAGAAAATGTATGACCTCTTTTACATCTTGGCCTGAAGCATCCGGTGGAGGAGCCGGAGGTGCTGGAGCTAGGGCTGAGGCTCCCTCACGCTCCTCTAATATAGGTACTGAACAGGAGGACTGAGATTGAGCCGCACACTGGGACTCACTTTCCTCTACTACCGGTGGCGGTGCTTTTTCAGCCCGCTTTTCTGCCACCGTCTTTCCCTTTTGGGCTGCTGTAGTGTTATATCCCGTATTTTTGCGTATTCGGGAAAATTTGAAATAATTTTGATTTGTAAGGAATAAGGTCATTTGGTGATTTGAACTAGTATATGTGTGTGCTGTTCATGAAAAATATTGATGTGGAAGTGCGGAGGAAGGCCAAGGGCAAAATTAGAATTTTGGAAATTAGTTTCGGGAATTACAAAACGAGAATTATCACTAATTGGGCTCAAAATAAAAGATGAAAATTGAGGCCCAAAATGAGGTGGGTGGCTGGCCAAGCACCATGGCCCAACCCCTCATTTTAATTAATTTTCCATGTGCCATAATTCACATAAGTATAATATATATATATATGGTCCTTATCCCTTAGAAGCTTCATGATATTAACAAGGAGCAAAACAAGAACAATAAGAGCTAAGCAAAGGGGCCATTCGGCCATAGCTCCAAGAAATCACCATAAAAAATCTTCCTCCAAAAATTTGTATCTTGTGATTTTCCTACTAAATTGAGTGTCCTCTACAACATGGTGCAATTGTTTGGGAGAATAGAGCACTAGTTCCTTCAAAATGACAACATGTTTGGGTGAAGATGATTGGAGAAAAAGGTAAGAATTTATTCCATGTTATTGTGTTATGAAGGTTTGTTTGTGTTATAGTATATGGAAATGAGTAGAATTCATGAAAAAATGGAAGTTTGCAAAGTGGGTGTGGAATATAGAATGTGGCCGTGTGTATATATACATTGTATGCTTATGGTGGATTGAATTTATGTTGTATTCTAGTTGTGTGTAGGATGGAATTCATATTAAGAATGAAAGTGGAATGAATTTGATGGAAGATGGAAAAATTGAATGTTGGCCGTGTGGTATTTGAAGTTGGAATGAGAATGAATTAATTTGGTTTAACATGTTAGTTGTGTTATTGTGATGCTTGCAATGTAAATGAAGATGAAATGATATAAGTTTGCATTGAAATGGAATGTAGAAGTTTATGTCGTTTTAGTATGATTTTTTGACATTATGAAAATGGAGTTGTTAAGGTGCAAATTATGATAATTGTTGATGAGTTTGGGATATGGAAGCGTGTTAGGAATAAGTATGTTAAAGATTAGAAGTTTTAAACGAATTATGGTTTTGGTGGAACTTTTATACACTTTATGGAATAATGTGAAATGGTTCCAAATCGTATGTAAATGGTCTTAAGTTAGTTAATGAATATGGAAATGTTGATATTAGTTTGAAATTATTAAGTTGCAATGGAAGTTGTTGGACTATGTGGAAAGGAAGACTAGTTATGTTATAATGTATTTTATGATGATTGTTGATGTTGTTGGTATTGTTGTGTTGTCGTTGTTGATGTTTTGGGCCGAGTTGAATTCTCGGGGGTGTTATATGTATAGGGGAAGTGCTGCCGAAATTTCGGTAGACAAATGCATAGTTAAATGAATTCTTGGAGTCTTGAAATTTTTAATTGGTAACTTTGACCATTTGCAGATTCTGAGCGAAACGGGATTTGAGTTTTGACGAGCGTAAGACGCACGAAAGGTATGTAAGGCTACCCCATTCCTTCTTTTGGCATGTCCTAGGTATGCTAGGTCGATATCGGAGCCTTGGGGGCAATTCTGTTCTTGGAAATCCGAATTGGAAATTGGGTACTATTCATCCAATTCAATTGAAGCATAAAACTCTCATTTGTGTTACAAAGTGATCTAATGCCCGAAATTTTTGTAAATGTATTCGAATCGCTTCGGAACCTTCATGTATGATTCCATAGACCCCAAATGTCCGTGATTCATGTCCGCCACCTCGACTTGACCCGAGGTGGGCCCGCTAACCCCGAGACTCTTCTGTTTGTTCTATTAGTCTCATTTTTGTATAATGTCGGCAAAGGACTTTTGTTTATGAATTTGGCTATCGTAAAATAATGTTTGGATCGCCACGATATCCTAAACTATATTTTGAACCATAATTACCATTTTGGAAATATTTTTGTGAAATGAACCCCGCTTCGATTAATTGTTCGAACTATTTTAACTAATGAGTCAACATATGATTTTATCAAGTTTGCAACAGTATTTTGATATATAAATTGCATTGTCTGCTCACGACTCCGCTCGTGCCCTTATTATGACTTCGTTCACCGGTTCCCGGGCCGGTTATGATTCGTGCGCCCTATGATTAATTCGGCTGTATGCTGTGTTACGGTTCTCGAGACCTCGCCATAGGGCCGGGTTCCGTTTGGAGTCATGCTGTGATATGGCTGGCGATATGCTATGATGATATGTGTGTTCGGGGATGTACGGAGATTTGAACCTTCTGGTGTTATGCTGTGTGTGGCACCAGCGTCGGAGTGGTGACCAAGTTCCTGAGCTTTGCATGATTTTATCTGCATTATGTATATATATGTTTTGGTACAGATTTTGATATACTGGTCAGTATTCCCCTTTTGTATCCGGTTTGTTTTTTTCAGTTGTGATTTACATTTCTGTACTCTATGCTTTACATACTCAGTACATCTTTCGTACTGACCCCTTTTCTTCGGGGGCTGCGTTTCATGCCCGCAGGTACAGAGATCAGTGATCTGCCAGTGTAGGCCACACGTTCTGCTATTACAGAGTGCTCCTTTGATCCGGAGCCCATATGTCGGTATAAATCTTTTGTGATGTATATGTATCGGTATATTTGACTATTTGGGGTACGGCGGGGCCCTGTCCCGTCATATGTCTTCGTTTTGTATTTGTAGAGGCCTGTAGTCATGTTTGTGGGTCGAGGGTCCAATATGTGTCTGTTTGATTACGATTTGTGTCTTAATGCGGTCCGTCTGTTATGGTGGCCAAAATGGCCCTTATGTTTATATTTGTACATATGATCGGCGATGTGCATTCCGCCGCTTCTATTTGTTCCGATATGATATTTTGGTATGCGACCGCTTAAGACAAGTTTTGTTTTAAATTATGTTTAAAATAACTATTATGAAATCTGAGTTAAGTTTTGATTTGACGATTTGGCTCGTATGTCCGTTTGGGGTGCCCAAGTAGGGCGCCAGTCGCGGCCCACGGGGATGGGTCGTGACATGTAGCCTTTCTCTTTACAGGCATTTTTGAAATACACAACACACGGTTAAGGAACAAGAAGTTCTTATATCCTAGGTCTATCACACGATTCTTCTGAAGAAAGAAGGTCATTCATTCCTAAAATTGCCGCAGCTTCTTGTTTATAAGTGTGGCGCGCAACACACCCATAACCAAGACTCTACTAGACACGGCTCGTAGACACACCCTAGGACTGAACTGCTCTGACACCACTTTTGTCACGACCCAACTAGGGGCCGCGACGGGCACCCGGTGCTAGCCCACCCGGGCACCCCTTAACGTACCTTTTACACTTTCATCTAGGTGAGCCACATATTTAATCATACATTCCTATTCATCAATCATACTAGTCCCATTGGACAACAATGCCTTTTTATCATCATTGGCATCTATGCCATATCAATGTACACAAGCCGACCAGGCTACAAAATGATATACAAAATATAGGCCGACAAGGCAAAACATATCTAACCCTATACACATGTCTACGAGCCTCTAAGGAGAGTGTGTCATATCACATAAGCGGGACAGGACCTCGCTATGCCCATAATTATGTACATAAAAGAATAAGTACCCAAAAGCTATAGCTCCGAATGAAATGGAGCTCTGCTATGTAGTCTCTGAGAATGTAGCTATGGTCAAGTCTGTCTCCCTGTGCACCTGCGGGCATGACGCAGCGTTCACAAACAAAAGGACGTTAGTACGAAGAATGTACTGAGTATGTAAAGCATGATCAACATCAACATAGAAGCATAATATACAACATATGAAATAGTATAGGATGGGAGATAGTAATATCATCATCATAAGCACTTACTTGCCTTTCATAGGAACTTTCCAATTCTAATGCGTATTTGTGTACATACATCCATATCCGTATCCGTACTCATTTACATTGCGCTCATCGCCATATTCATATACATAGTCTTATTCATATTCATATCATATTCGTATTCATACTCATATCTATATCATATACATAGTCATATCATATACATAGCATTTGCATAGCATAACCGACCATAAAGGATCGGTGTTTCATACATACTTGGCCAACCAAGGCTCAAGGTTACACATACCTGGCCAACCAAGGCTCAAGGTTACACATACCTGGCCCTACCAAGGCTTCAGGGTTACATCTACTGGGCCCTACCAAGGCATTAGGGTTATCCGTACCATCTGCAGAGGTGTGCGCGCATTACTTAATCATATACATATTCTACCCGGCCTTATAAGCTCGGGGTTTCATAATAGCCATACATAGTTACATATACATAATAGTTCATAAGCATTTATACTATTAACATCACTATCATCATCGTCATCGCTATCGTCATTCATTACATTTTTCTTTATAGGCTTACTCGTCATATGAGGAACTTAGTATAATCGTAGCATATCAAGAATCGTGAGCTCAATAGCTTGGAAGATCGAATCATTTGAAAGACATCATAGACTTATGGAAGATTTAGATGTTTGGCCAAGGAACCATGCCTTATGAAAGAAGGGTTAGCCTTACATACCTTTCCGTTCAACTATTTACCACTTGCACGTTCTCCTCCGAAGCTCACGTTTCTACCTTCATTAAAGTCATACTGTCATTAGAATCGATAGCTAGCATACACGACTAAAACTAGAGAAAATCGGACAACATCTCCTTTATTTATAGAACATTCCTCCATAGCATATATCAACTCCCAAACGTCAATAATACATTCACAATATCATAACAATAGTCCTTATTCATCCACATCATCCATATTTCTCAATTCACTTCTAATCATCCATATCCATGGTCATAACACACGACTACGTTCATTCACATACAAAGTCTATTCCACGTTCTCAACGTCATTTATAACATGATTATAATCATAATGTATCAAGAATCATAACTCAACCCAAACATTTACTCAAAAGTGACACTATTCCCACATTCATGACCCATTTCCTATTTCCTTATATAATCCAAGTGTTTCAACTTTCAAATATCTTAAACAACAAGGAAATGTCGTAAAACTTACCTTAGATAGTGTAGGAATGAACCTTGGGTGCAAACTCTTCACTTGAGAAAAACCCTAGTTCCACCTTCACTTGGATTTCTTACTTTGGATGAACTTTAATGGGTTCTTTACACTTGATTCACTTAGCTTGATGTAGAAGATCACTAACATCGCTTGAATTTGTGTGAAATAAATGTAGAGAGATGTTTTAGAGAGAAGTGGTGAAATGTGGAAATGAAATAATGAACTTGGTCCCCTTTTTAATAACCCAAATCTGATCTGTCGGGACCATTATACGGGCCGTATAAATTTATACGGTCCGTATAAGGGACCGTGAAAGGGACCTTTTATCCACTCGCTTCTGTAGCCATTATACGGGCCGTATAAATCTATACGGTCCGTATAACTGACCGTATAATCCTTCCCGTGAGTGATCCTCACTGTGATGGTTCTGCGGTCCATTATACGGTCCGTATAACATTATACGGTTCGTATAATGAGCCATATAACCCATCAGTCCACTGAACTTGTTCTCGCCACTTCGTTTGATCTCCAATCCTTATGGGATCTTCTTAACACTTGTTCAACACTTCATTAGCAATCTAAGGGACGTTATAACTCTTTCCCACAACATCATTAAGCCGTTATCAACTTACTACTCATAATTCTCGTCTGATACTTATCGTGTCCCTTGCCTTCTCTTGGCAACTTTCTTGCCTGACATCGGATGTCTTTGAAATCTTACTTAGGGTCATCACATATCATTATTTGCTTATTGAAATATCGTATCCTCATACTCTTCGTTAGCCCATTCACTGTGCATCAACGGAAAATTTTCCGAGGTGTAACAACATATCAAGAATTATAAGCTTTGTAGCTTTTTGAAGATGAAATCATTTGGAGAGCATCATAGGCTCATAGAAGAATAGATATTTGGCCAAAGAACCATGCCTTATGAAAGAAGGGTTAGCCTGACATACCTTTCCGTTCAACTATTTTATCACTTTCACGTTCTCCTCAATGCTCACGTTTCTACCTTCATTAGAGTTATACTATAATTAGAAAACCGATAGCTAGCATACATGACTAAATCTAGAGAAAATTGGACAACATATCTTTTATTTATACGACATTCCTCCATATCGTAAATCAACTCCCAAACATCAATAATACATTCACAATATCATAACAATATTCTTTATTCATCAACATTACCTATATTTCTCAATTCACTTCCAATCATCCATATCCATGGTCATAACACACGACTACGTTCATTCATATATAATGCCTATCCCATGTTCTTAACATCATTTATAACATAACCATATCACAACACATCAAGAATCATGACTCAATTCAAGCTATTACTCACAATAATACTATTCCCACATTCATGACCCATTTTTCTATATCCTTCTACAATCCAAGTGTTTCAACATTCAAATACCTTAAACAACATGGAAATACCATAAATCTTAGATGGTGTCGGGATGAATCTTGGGTGAAAACACCTCACTTGAGCAAAAACCCTATGTCACGACCCGACTAGGGGCCGCGACGGGTACCAGGGGCTAACCACCGAGCACCGCTCATTCTGCTACTCATCATACTCATTTAACGCTCTTTTATCAAATTTATACTTAAATCATGAGAAAGTTATATTTCATTTGAAAACATAAGTACTTTTATATGCATAAGCCTTTCGGCCATCAAAATAATATATATACGTAGTAGCAATCTCGTGAGACCATATAACCCACACTGTGTATCTACGAGCCTCTACTGGAGTGCTAGACATAAGGACGGGACAAGACCCCGTCATGCCCAAAATACATATACATGAAATTACACAAAAGAATAATCATAGCACCTCCGGAACAATGGAGTGCTCTCTAATCAGCTACTGGCTCCTACGAGTCCGGATCAAGCTCTCCTCGAAATCCGAATTAGAGAATGGCTACTATTCATTCAATTCAATTGAAGCTTAAAGACCCTATTTAGACTAGAAAGTAACCAAACGTCCGAAACTTATGCAAACGTAGTCGGATCACTTCGAAACCTTTATGTATGATCCCATAGACCCCAAATGTCCGTAATTCATGTTCGCCACCTCGACTTGACCCGAGGTGGGCCCGCTAACCCGGAGATGCCTTATTTGTTCTATTAGGCTCTCTTTATGGAAAAGTTTTTATAAGGGATCTTCGGTTATGAAATTGTCTTCTATGAAAGAATGTTTTGATTACTATAATGTACTAAACTATATTTTGAGCCATACATACCACTTTGAGAACACCTTTATGAAATGAACTTCCGTACTAACAAATTATTCGACTACTTTGACCAATGAGATGACTTATGATGTAATCAAGTTTCGAAAGACTATTTTGATATACAAATTGCATTGTTTGCTCACGACTCCGCTCGTGCCCTTATTATGATTTCGTTCACCGGTTCCCGGGCCGGGTATGATTCGTGCGTACTATGATGAATTCGGCAGTATGCTGTGTTACGGTTCCCGAGACCTCGCCATCGGGCCGGGTTCCGTTTGGAGTTATGCTATGATATGGCTGGTGATATGTATGATGATATATGTGTTCGGGGATGTACGGAGATTTGAACCTTCTGGTGTTATGCTGTGTGTGGCACCAGCGTCGGTGTGGTGACCACGTTCTTGAGCGTTGCATGATTTTGTTTGCATTACGTATATATGATTTTGACCCAAGATTTTGACATACCGTTTAGTACTTCTCATTTATATCTTGTTTGCTTTCGGTTGTGGTCTATATTTCTGTACTCTATGCTTTATATACTCAGTACATCTTTCGTACTGACCCTCTTTCTTCGGGGGCTGCGTTTCATGCCCGCAGGTACAGACACAGGTGATCCACCACTGTAGGCTCCACTTTCTGTTATTTCGGAGTACTCCCTTTTGATCCGGACTCCACTTTTGGTACATACATCTTTTGCTATGTATATATTTTTGCATATCTGACTATTTGGGTACGGCGGGGCCCTGTCCCGTCATATGATTCTGTCGGTCTGTTTAGAGGTCTTTGGACATGTTTGTGGGTTTGGGTCTTTCTGTATGGTTATGTGTATATGGTGTTTGGGCGACCCCATACGCCTCATCGGCCGGTCCGCATATGTTTATACGTTGCTTTGTTAGCCCTGTGTGGCCTTTGTTGGTGTTTGTTGTGTACAGGGTTATTTTGGATAGTCTGTAAAACAAAGGAAACTCTGCCAAAATTTTTCTGGAAATTATCTAAATTTGGAATATAGCCTTGTCGGCTTCTGCTATTTACTTGGATGCATTTGATAGATGGGTTCGGGTGTCCCGGTAGGGCGCCAGTCGCGGCCCACGGGGTTGGGTCGTGACAAAAGTGGTATCAGAGCAGTTTGTCCTCGGAATGTCTACAGGCCGTGTCGCGTAGAGTCTTGTTTATTGGTGTGTTGTGCACCACACCTATAAACAGGAGGCTACAGGGCATTTAGGGTGTTACCTTTCTTTGTAATCTTAGATCGTGCGATAGAGCTGTGCTATTAGGATGATTTTGAACTGATTCGTTATTGTGTTTGCAGTTATGCCTCCGAAGAAGGCAACGGCGGCCCAGAAGGGCAAGACAGGGATAGCAGGGACTAGTCAGGCACAGCGAGTTACCCGGGCTCGTGTTTATGATTTGCCCAAGGTTGTGCCCCATTCAGAGAGATCCGCTACGCCACCACAGGCGGAGCCTGGAGCAGGTCCATCAGCAGCTCCAGGGGCCCGAGTACCCGCACCCGAGCCTCCAGCTCCTCACCCAGGGGCGGAGGACAGGACACTGAGAGAGGCTGTGCAGTTATTGACCACTCTGGTAGCGGGACAGGCTCGCAGACGCGGGCGGAGAGATGATGATGATGACGACAGGGGTGACAGCCTGAGGGTTCGAGAGTTCCTATCGTGTGGCCCTCCAGAGTGTTTCGGGTCTAAGCCCGACGAGGACCCCCATGACTTTATTCGGGGGATGCGGCGCTCACTCGACTTGGTCAGGGCTTCAGAGACTGAGTCTGGTGAGCTGGCTTCGCATAGACTACGGGATGTTGCTGCTCACTGGTATGAGTCCTGGGAGCTATCCAGGGGTGAGGGTGCTACCCCAGCTACTTGGGATGAGTTCGTGACTGCTTTCACTCACCACTTTTTGCCCCCAGAGTTATGGCGGGCGCGGGTTGACCGATTTTTGCATTTGCAGCAGAGGGGTCAGAGCGTCCGTGAGTATAACATGGAGTTTGATTCTTTGGCCCGGTATGCACCTGCCATAGTAGCAGATATGGTCGATCGGATGCACAGATACGTGATGGGGTTAGACCGCTATTTGATTGATGGCTGTATGTCGGTGGCATTGCAGGCAGACATGGATATTGCCCGACTACTGGCTTATGCCCTGGGTATGGAGGACCGACATAGAGCTGATTATTCTAGCAGAGATCGGGACAGGAGGCCGCCCAAGAGGGCCAGATCCACAGGTTATTCTGGAGATTCTCGAGGCGGACAGCCTCAGCAGCAGCAGTCAGGCAGACATCCTCCTCCGTCAGGCCGGGGTACACAGCCAGCCGGTAGGAGATTTGACAGTGCAGGACAGTCTGGGGCTGGTCAGAGCTCCAGAGCATTAGGGTCACAGATAGCTAGAGGTCCCAGCCAGCCCAGACCACCCAGGCCCCGTTGTTCCCATTGCGGGAAATCGCACCTGGGAGAGTGTTATCGACTTACTGGAGCCTGTTTTTCATGCGGTGGTCAGGGCCATCTTATGCGAGATTGTCCGTTGGCGAGCGGTTCTGGTAGTGTGGCTCAGCCGACGGGATCAGCCGCTGGTTCATCATCTGCTCCGTCAGTTGCACGCCCTGGGGGGCGAGGTATGCCGGCACTAGCAGGACGCGGTCGAGGCCGTGGTAGTGCTTCAGGTTCTAGCGGTCCCTCGAATCGCATATACGCATTAGCCAGCCGCCAGGATCAGGAGGCCTCGCCGAATGTCGTCACAGGTACATTTCTGGTTTTCTCCAGATCTGTATACGCACTGATTGATCCTGGTTCTACTTTATCATATATTTCCCCGCTCGTTGCTAGAAAAATTGGGATAGTGTCTGAACCTATAGAGCCATTTGAGGTAGCTACACCGGTCGGGGATTGTATTATAGCGAGGCAGGTATATAGGGGTTGTTCTGTGACTATATGTGATCGCTGCACTAAAGCTGACTTGATAGAATTAGATATGCTGGAATTCGATGTTATTATGGGTATGGACTGGTTAGCTTCCTGTTATGCTAATGTTGACTGCCAGAAAAAGGTAGTTCGTTTTCAGTTTCCAGGGGAACCAGTTATAGAGTGTTTCGGGTCTACAACATCGCCGAGGGGTAAGTTTATTTCGTACCTCAAGGCTAAGAAGATGATTCAGAAAGGTTATATCTATCATTTGGTTCGTGTGCACGACACTACAGCCGAGACACCTACTCTTCAGTCTGTTCTGGTCGTTAATGAATTCCCAGACGTATTTCCTGATGAGCTTCCGGGTCTTCCGCCTGAACGGGAGATAGATTTCACTATAGACTTGTTGCCGGATACGCAGCCTATATCTATTCCTCCGTACAGAATGACACCGGCAGAATTGAAGGAATTGAAAGAGCAGCTGAAAGATTTGTTAGATAAAGGCTTTATCAGACCCAGTACATCACCCTGGGGAGCGCCAGTACTATTTGTGAGAAAGAAAGATGGGTCGCTACGAATGTGTATCGATTATCGGCAATTGAATAAGGTGACTATAAAGAATAAATATCCCCTCCCCCGGATTGATGACTTGTTTGATCAGTTGCAGGGTTCTAAATATTTTTCAAAGGTGGATCTGCACTCAGGTTATCACTAGGTGCGAGTGCGAGAATCTGATATCCCAAAGACTGCTTTCAGGACCCGGTACGGGCATTATGAATTCAGAGTTATGTCTTTCGGGTTAACTAATGCTCCAGCGGTATTCATGGATCTGATGAATCGGGTATTTCGGCCTTTTCTGGATATGTTCGTGATTGTGTTTATAGACGATATTTTGATTTATTCACGATCAGCAGAGGAGCATTCGGATCATTTGAGGACAGTACTTGGCACTCTCCGTCAGCAGAAATTATATGCCAAATTTTCCAAATGTGAATTCTGGTTAACTTCTGTGGCATTCTTGGGGCATATTGTCGGCGCAGACGGTATTTGGGTCGATACGCAGAAGATTGAGGCTGTACAGAATTGGCCCAGGCCTACTACACCGACAGAGGTACGCAGTTTTCTGGGGTTAGCCGGATATTATCGCAGGTTCGTGGAGAATTTTTCTTCTATTGCAGCACCACTGACGAAGCTTACTGAGAAAGCCGCAAAATTTCAGTGGACCGATGCCTGCGAGCGCAGTTTCCAGCTGTTGAAAGAAAAATTAATTACAGCACCAGTGTTAGCTCTTCCAGAAGGATCAGACGGGTATGTTGTCTACTGTGATGCCTCTGGTATTGGGATAGGTTGTGTATTGATGCAGCACGGTCGAGTTATAACCTATGCTTCCCGGCAGCTCAGACCGCACGAGAAGAATTATCCAACTCATGATCTTGAGTTGGCCGCGGTAATTCATGCTTTGAAGATTTGGCGGCATTATTTATATGGGGTCCATGTTGATATTTATACGGACCATAAGAGTCTCCAGTATATTTTTAAGCAGAAAAAACTGAATTTGCGGCAGAGGAGATGGCTTGAGTTACTGAAAGATTATGACGTTGATATTCTGTACCATCCTGGGAAAGCCAATGTGGTAGCGGATGCACTTAGCCGCAAGTCCATGGGCAGCTTGGCTGATGTACCACCTGGTAAGAAAGACGTGGTTCGTGAAATTCATCAGTTGGCCAGCCTTGGAGTTCGTTTGGCAGATTCTGGAGATTCTGGGATTTCTGTTCTTGCAGTTGCTGAATCATCTATTATAGAAGAGGTAAAGCAGCGTCAGTTCGAGGATCCTGTTCTGGTTCAGTACAGAGATGTGGCCCTTAATAAAGAAAAGACTCCGTTTGAAATTTCGCCTGAAGGGGTGTTATTATATGAAGGCAGATTCTGTGTACCGGATGTTGCAGGCTTACGGCGACAAATTATGGGCGAGGCGCATAATGCACGATATTCTGTTCATCCTGGTTCCACTAAAATGTATCATGATCTCAGATGTTTATATTGGTGGGACGGTATGAACAAAGATATTGCCGAGTTTGTTAGTCAGTGCCCGAATTGCCAGCAAGTAAAAATTGAACATCAGAAGCCCGGTGGATTATTACAGGAGATGGAAATACCAGCCTGGAAATGGGAGATGATTAATATGGATTTCGTTGTTGGGTTACCGCGCACTCCACGCAGGTACGATTCTATTTGGGTTATTGTTGACAGACTGACGAAATCAGCCCACTTTCTCCCAGTTCGGACTACTTATTCGGCTGAGGATTATGCTAGATTATATATCAGAGAGATAGTCAGACTCCACGGAGTCCCTGTATCTATTATTACTGACCGAGGTGCCCAGTTTACGGCAAATTTCTGGAGGTCATTTCAGGAGGGATTAGGGACTCAGGTGAGCCTCAGTACAACTTTTCATCCTCAGTCCGACGGGCAGGCCGAGCGCACTATTCAGATACTGGAAGATATGTTGCGGGCCTGCGTTATTGATTTCAGGGGAAGCTGGGATGATCACTTGCCGCTTATTGAGTTTGCTTAAAATAACAGTTATCACTCCAGTATTCAGATGGCGCCGTACGAAGCCCTTTATGGTAGAAAATACAGATCTCCTATTGGTTGGTTCGACGTCGGCGAGACTAAGTTAATTGGGCTAGATGTGATCCAGGAAGCGGTGGATAAAGTGAAACTTATTCGGGAGCGATTATTAGCTACTCAGAGTCGGCAGAAAGCTTATGTAGATAGACGACGTCGGCCGTTAGAGTTCCAGATTGGTGACTGGGTATTTCTGAAGGTGTCGCCTATGAAGGGTGTCATGAGATTCGGTAGGAAGGGTAAGTTGAGCCCGCGGTATATCGGGCCATATCAGATCGTGCGGAAGATAGGCGAGGTCGCCTACGAGCTAGACTTACCCTCCGATTTGGAGGCCGTACACCCGGTATTTCATGTGTCTATGCTGCGGAAATGTATTGGTGATCCTTCCTGGATATTCCCAGTGGACGATATTCAGGTAACAAAGCACTTGTCTTATGAGGAGCAGCCTATAACCATTTTGGACCGACAGGTACGGAGACTACGCACTAAGGAAGTGCCTTCTGTTAAAGTCCTGTGGCGCAACAACAACCGGGAAGAAATGACCTGGGAGTCGGAGGATGAGATGAAGAAGAAATACCCTCATTTATTTCCTGCGGCCACAGGTAATTTAAACTTTCAAGTTTGTTGTATTGATTGACGAATGAGTTATGTGTGCTAATTGTAAAGGGAGACTCCCCCGTCACATTATAAGATTAATTTAACATTCGGGGACGAATGTTCTTAAGGGGGGGAGAATGTTATATCCCGTGTTTTCGTATAATTGGAAATCGTGAAATAATTAAGACTTGTATGTTACAAGGAAATAATTTGATTTTAGTTAATATGTTTATGTTGTTTATGGAAGTATTGGTGCAAAGACCTTGGGGAAGACCGAGGGCAAATTTGGATTTTGGAAATTAGTTTCGGGAATTACAAAAAAATGAGATTTTAATGAATTGGGCCAAGAAAAATTTGAGGCAAAAATTGAGCCCAAGACCATGGGGTGGCCGGCCATGAGGCCTTGGCCCAAGCCCCATTTAATGGTCATGTGCTTCCCATGTGCCTATTAGTCAACTATGTATATAGAGATGCTTATCCATAGAGTGTTCATGAAACACAAAACAAAACAAGAGAATTGAAGAGCTCAAGCCCTATTCGGCCGAACCCCTTGCTTCAATTTTTTTTTTCTAGCCTTTGATTGTAGTCTAAAAATCGTGTCCTTCTTGTATTTGTAGTATACTCAAGGCGCTCTTCAACGTGATATAATTAGTTTGGCGGAAGAATCACGTTTGCGGCAAGTCGGAATTTCAAGAAAAAGCTGAGAATTCCATGTTTTTATGTTATGAAATGAGTATATATGTTATAGTGATTAGAGTTGCATGAAGAATATGGTATTTTGGTGTGTATGTGCATGACGTGAGTGTGTGTGGAGTAGTGTTGGCCGTGAGCCATGTTAGTTTGGTAGGGAAGATGAATTGAATTCTATTTAGTTCGTTAGTTGCGTCGTTAAGGCATTTATGGCGTAAATGAATGTTTAATAAGTTGAATTCGCATTGAAAATGGTTGCGGGTTCTTATGGGAAATTATATGATTTTGTATATTTTATATAATTATGGAAGTAAGACTTTAAAATGTGAATTATGGTTGTTGTTAACGAATTTGGAATGAAACAACGCGAGTTAGTATGTTCGTCGTAGTTGTTGACGTTTTGGATGCAATATGGAAAGTGACGAATCGTTTGAACTTATGTATGTTGCTCGAAACATTATTGGAATATGTTTGAATAACCTTGAATGAGGAAATGAATACGATAATGTGGACATTAGTTTGGTATTGCGAAGTTTGAATGCAAGTTGTCGATTTATATAGAAAGGAAGAATATCGACGCTATAGTGACTTTTGTTGTGACTTATGATGTTTGTGATGTTGTGGGTTGCTGTGTTGATATGTATTGAGCCGAGCTAAGTCTCGGGGGTGTTATATATATAGGGGAAATGCTGCCAAAATTTCGGTAGACAAAAATGAAGTAAGCGAATTCTTAAGCCTTGAAATCCCTAATTGGCAACTTTGACCATTTGCAGATTCTGAGCGAAACGGGACGTAAGTTTTGGGCGAGCGTAAGTCGTATATAAGGTATGTAAGGCTCCCCACTCTTTCTTTTGGCATGTCTTAGTATGCTAGGTTGATATCGGAACCCCGGGAGCAGTTTTGCTCCTCGAAATCCGAATTAGAGAATGGCTACTATTCATTCAATTCAATTGAAGCTTAAAGACCCTATTTAGACTAGAAAGTAACCAAACGTCCGAAACTTATGCAAACGTAGTCGGATCACTTTGAAACCTTTATGTATGATCCCATAGACCCCAAATGTCTGTAATTCATGTTCGCCACCTCGACTTGACCCGAGGTGGGCCCGCTAACCCCGAGATGCCTTATTTGTTCTATTAGGCTCTCTTTTTGGAAAAGTTTTGATAAGGGATCTTCGGTTATGAAATTGTCTTCTATGAAAGAATGTTTTGATTACTATAATGTACTACACTATATTTTGAGCCATACGTACCACTTTGAGAACACCTTTGTGAAATGAACTTCCGTACTAACAAATTATTCGACTACTTTGACTAATGAGATGACTTATGATGTAATCAAATTTCGAAAGACTATTTTGATATACAAATTGCATTGTTTGCTCACGACTCCGCTCGTGCCCTTATTATGATTTCGTTCACCGGTTCCCGGGCCGGGTATGATTCGTGCGTACTATGATGAATTCGGCCGTATGCTGTGTTACGGTTCCCGAGTCCTCGCCATAGGGCCGGGTTCCGTTTGGAGTTATGCTGTGATATGGCTGGTGATATGTATGATGATATGTGTGTTCGGGGATGTACGGAGATTTGAACCTTCTGGTGTCATGCTGTGTGTGGCACCAGCGTCGGTGTGGTGACCACGTTTTTTAGCGTTGCATGATTTTGTTTGCATTACGTATATATGATTTTGACCCAAGATTTTGACATACCGTTTAGTACTTCTCATTTATATCTTGTTTGCTTTCAGTTGTGGTCTATATTTCTGTACTCTATGCTTTATATACTCAGTACATCTTTCGTACTGACCCCCTTTCTTCGGGGGCTGCGTTTCATGCCCGCAGGTACAGACACAGGTGATCCACCACTGTAGGCTCCACTTTCTGCTATTTCGGAGTACTCCCTTTTGATCCGGACTCCACTTTTGGTACATACATCTTTTGCTATGTATATATTTTTGCATATCTGACTATTTGGGTACGGCGGGGCCCTGTCCCGTCATATGATTCTGTCGGTCTGTTTAGAGGTCTGTGGACATGTTTGTGGGTTTGGGTCTTTCTGTATGGTTATGTGTATATGGTGTTTGGGAGACCCCATACGCCGAGGCGGCCGGTCCGCATATGTTTATACGTTGCTTTGTTAGCCCTGTGTGGCCTTTGTTGGTGTTTGTTGTGTACAGGGTTATTTTGGATAGTCTGTAAAACAATGGAAACTCTGCCAAAATTTTTCTGGAAATTATCTAAATTTGGAATATAGCCTTGTCGGCTTCTGCTATTTACTTGGATGCATTTGATAGATGGGTTCGGGTGTCCCGGTAGGGCGCCAGTCGCGGCCCACGGGGTTGGGTCGTGACAAATATATCATCTGAAGATCGTGATACATCTTGGTTGCACCTGGGTGAATAGAATACCGAGAATAATGGGCTTCTTCTAGAATTCGTCGGCGCAATTCTGCCACATTCGGCACACATAGCCTACTTCGATATCTAAGAATTCCATCCATAGAAACTTCAAATGGAGACTTCTCTTTTTCATAATATATGTCTCTGTAATGGCTCAACTGAGGATCTTCATATTGCCGCTCTTTCTCTTCCGTATCCAAGGACGAAACTGTGGGATCGTTAATACTAATTCCTGCATTACCCGAATCAATTACACGCACTCTGCCCATTGATCGGCGGCTAAGCGTATCGGCTACTACATTTGCCTTTCCGGGATGGTACAAAATGTTCACATCATAATCTTTTAACAATTCTAACCACCGCCTCTGCCGCAGATTTAACTCCTTCTGCTTGAAAATGTACTGAAGACTCTTGTGATCTGTATAAATATCGACATACACTCTATACAAGTAATGTCTCCACATTTTCAGTGCATGAATAACCACAGCCAATTCGAGATCTTGAGTTGGGTGGTTCTTTTCATGTTTCCGCATCTGTCTCGAGGCATAAGCAATGACTTTACCGTGCTTCATTAATACACATCCTAACCCAACGCCAGAAGCATCACAATACACGACATAACCATCTAGCCCTTCTGGGAGTGTCAAGACTAGAGCTGAGGTTAATCTGTCCTTCAACTCTTGGAAACTGCGCTCACAAGCATCATTCCATTGAAATTTAACTAACTTCTGAGTTAGTTTCGTCAGTGAGGCTGAAATAGAGGAAAATCCCTCTACGAATCTTCTGTAGTAACCTGCCAAACCCAGAAAACTATGGACTTCTGTAGGCGTCGTAGGCCATGGCCAAGTCTTCACAGCTTCAATTTTTTTAGTGTCGACTCGAATGCCATCATCTGAAATTACATGGCCCAGAAATGTTACAGAATTCAGCTAGAACTAGCACTTTAAAATTTTTGCATATAATTCTCGGGCTCGAAGAATTCCAAGGACAATACGTAAATGATCTGCGTGTTCTGATTCTGTGCGATAATACACCAGAATATCATCAATAAATACTATCACAAACAGATCCCAGAGAGGCTTGAATACATTATTCATCAAATTCATGAACACTGCCGGAGCGTTAGTCAACCCAAACGATATTACTCGGAACTCATAGTGGCCATATCTCGTTCTGAAAGTTGTTTTAGGAATATCTTCTTCTCTAACCCTCACTTGATGATAACCCGACCTTAAGTCTATTTTAGAAAACCACTTGGCACCCTGTAGTTGATCGAATAAGTCATCAATCCTTGGGAGGGGATATTTGTTCTTTATCGTCACCTTGTTCAATTGCCTATAATCGATGGACATTCGTAGGGAACCATCTTTCTTTCTCACGAACAAGACTGGTGCTCCCCACGGTGATGAACTGGGCCTAATAAACCTTTTTTTCAAGCAAATCTTTCAACTGTGCCTTTAGCTCTTTCAATTCTGCCGGAGCCATTCGATAAGGAGGAATAAAAATAGGCTTGGTGTCCTTCAACACATCAATGGCGAGGTCAATTTCTCTTTCTGGAGGAAGACCTGGAAGTTCATCTGGGAATACATCTAGGAATTCGTTCACTACTGGAACGGATTGGAAAGTTGGCGACTTTGCCTCGGTGTCATGAACTCGAACTAAGTGATAAATATATCCCTTGGCTATCATCTTTCTTGCCTTAAGGTAGGAAATAAACCTAACTTTCGAAGATGCTGCATTTCCCTTCCATTCAAGTACGGGCTCTCTCAAAAATTGGAATCAAACTACTTTCAATCGGCAATCAACATTAGCATAGCACGAGGCCAACCAATCCATACCCATAATTATATCGAAATCTAACATTTCCAGCTCAACTAAATCAGCTTTAGTTTGGCGTCACATACCACAAGTACACAATTTTTATACACTTGTCTCGCTATCATGGGATCACTAACCGGAGTGGATACCTCAAAAGGTTTGATTGGCTCAGGTTTCACCCCAATACGACCAGCAACACATGGAGTAATGTAAAAGAAAGTAGAGCCCGGATCTATCAATGCATATAAGTCATGGGAGAATATGGACAACATACCTGTAACCACATCCGGGGAGGACTCGAGATCCTGTCGTCCGGCTAAAGCATACACTCGGGGCTGAGTGGCACCTGAAGTAGATGCTCCCCCTCGGCCTGCTGGAATCTGAGAAGTCTGCCCTACAGGGCGCACTAAAGAAGAACTGGCCGCTGATCTTGTGGGCTGAATCCCTACTCTACCCCTCATCGACGGGAAATCTCTCATCATATGCCCAACCTGGCCACAGGCGTAGCAAGCATCCGAACCCTGGCGACACCGTCCGGAATGTAATCTACCGCACTGACTGCACTGTGGTACTGGGGGTCTCCTCTGGCTATAATCTCCCCCAAACTGAGAATCTGGGGCCCTCGAACTCTAACCCTGTCCTGAACGAAAGGAGCGATCAAATCTCCTACCCGTAAATTGAGGAGGTGCACTGGTCACTGACTGGCCGGAATGTCGGGAATAAGTCTGCCTCGATCCCCCTCTATAATCGTCACCTGTCCCCATAAATCTAGCCCTCTTGCTTTGCCTTCTATCAATGTCGCGATCACCCCTTTGCGGATGCCATTATCCTTCTAAATTCTGGGCATGGGCTTGTATTCGGGAAATATCCATCTCGTCTTGCAATGAAGCCGTCAAACAATCTTTAAACAAATGTGGCCCCAAGCCACTCACAAATCTATGTACCCGATCTCCCATGTCGGCTACCATAGTCGGGGCATATCTAGCCAAAGAATTATATTGTAGGCTATACTCCCGGGCACTCATGTTTCCTTTCTTCAAATTTAGAAATCGATCCGCTCTAGCTCGGCGGACCTCGGGTGGCAAATAATGACGAATAAAAGCATTTACAAATTCTTGCCACACAGGAGGAGGCACATTCTCTTCTCTCGATGCTATCCAATTATTATACCACAATACCGCCACATCTCGGAGTCTATAAGATGCCAACTCCACGGATTCAGTCTCGGAGGCATGAGTAATCTTCAACGTCCTCAACATCTCGTCAATGAAACCTTGCGGGTCTTCATCTGACTTTGACCCGAAAAACTCCGGAGGATTTAAACTCATAAAATCACGGGCTCTAGTACTAGCTGCCCGATCACTTGAATCAATTTTTGCCGTTGTGCTTGTGCGGCAACCAGCTGTGTCAGTAAATGAATGGCCTCGGTCACTTGTTGACCCGAAGCACCCGGTGGAGAAATTGGAGCTGAAGCTCCCCCTTGTTCTTCTACATTAGGTGGGGTGGAGGAAGTATTAGATAGGGCCTCATTATGTGATTCGCCCTCTTCTACATTCATCGGAAGCTCTCTTTCCACCCGCCTTTTTGTCGTATTCTTGCCCTTTTTGGCAGCTGTAGCTTTTCCTTTTGGCGGCATTTATGAAATCACAACATACTATTAGGGAGGATAAAATCTTATACACGGTTCTATTGCATGATCTCATAAGAAGAAAGATGGTCATTTTTCCTAAATGCCCTGTAGCCTCTTGTTTATTAGCGCGGTGCGCAACACACCATAAACAAGACTTTACTAGACACGGCTCGTAGACACTTCCTAGGACTGAACTGCTCTGATACCACTTTTGTCACGACCCAACTAAGGGCCGCGATGGGTACCCGGGGCTAACCACCGAGTACCGCTCGTTCTGCTACTCATCATACTCATTTAACACTCTTTTATCAAATTTATACTCAAATCATGAGAAAGTTATATTTCACTTGAAAACATAAATACTTTTATATGCATAAGCCTTTCGGCCATCAAAATAATATATATACATAGTAGCAATCTCGTGAGACCATATAACCCACACTGAGTATCTACGAGCCTCTACTAGAGTGCTAGACATAAGGACGGGACAAGACCCCGTCATGCCCAAAATAAATATACATGAATATACACAAAAGAATAATCATAGCACCTCCGGAACAATGGAGTGCTCTCTAATCAGCTACTGGCTCCTACGAGTCCGGATCAAGCTCACCTCCCTGTCTACCTGTGGACATGAACACAACGTCCAAAGAAAACGGACATTAATACGAACATTGTACTGAGTATGAGAGGCATAAACAATAATGAAACATCAATGAAATGAGGAGCAATCTGTAACAGACTGTGAATCATAAAATAAATAAATCATGCTGTCTTACTCATACTCGTCATCATATCATATATGCATAAATGTATAAGTATAAGCATAAACTGCCCGTCCATATAGGTACGGTGTGATAATGTATAAGATGCCCATCCATATAGGTACGGTGTGATAATAATTAACCTGCGTCCAGGCCTCCCGCGTCCGGGGTATAAGCTGCCCACTATAGTGGTGTGTATATTTGCCCGACTCATATAGGTATGGTGTAATATCATTATCATATGCTCATCATAGTATGCTCATCCTAATACATGCATGAAGACTCAAGGACAACTATACTTTATCGGGGTGACGTAAGGTCGTGATCCCCCGATTTCATTATGGAGCATTAACAAGAATTCCGTGTCACCTTAAAGGAAGTAGTATATAAGGTGAGTGTGTACAATGCATAACATCATCGACTTTATGGTATTCTGCCTCACCTTGAAGGAACAACACATAAGGTGAGTGTATACAATACATGACATACTTGACTTAATGGTATTCTACCTCACCTTGAAGGGAATAATGTATGAGGTGAGTGTATACAACATATGACATCATTAGCGTTATAGGGACGTCATATCATATCTCTTATCTCATATAACTATTCATGATCATAGACTCTTGACTTTCCGGTATATGTATAGAGAATTCATGGAGAGAAAGGAGAATCATACCATCGGATTCATGCCATAGAAAGAAAGGACTAGCCTCACATACCTTTTTCGTTCAACTAATCTATCGTTCACTTGTTCTCTTTCAATGCCAAGTTTCTACCTTCAAGAGAGAATTCACATTAACGTTAGTCAATCGACTATAAGAACGTGTTACTATTTCTGGGGAAAATTGGGCAGCACTTCCTTTGTTTATACTACTTTCCCCATATTCTATATCAACTCCCAAGCATTAATAACAACATTCACAATATAGCAACAACAATCCTCATTTATCTACATTTACCACAATTCACCATTTCCCTTCAATTTCTCCACAATCATAGTTATAACTCAATATCACGTTTTCTCATATATAATACTTGTTCCATGGTATATAGGTCATTCATAACATGTTTACAATCTCAACATACCATTATTCATAATTCAATCCAGCTATTGTTCAACAATGACACTATTCACTCATTTATGACCCATTTTCTATACTCTTCTACAATTCAAGTGTCTTAGCCTCCCATACCTTAAAAAACATGGTATGGTCATGAAACTTACCTTAGATGATGGATGAACAAGCCTTGAATCGAAACACTCTTCTATCACCAAAACCCTATTTCACTTCTCATGGGATTTCTTGGCTTGGATGACTTTCACTAGGTTTCATACACTTGTTTTCATGGATTGAAGTAGTTGATCATGGATTTCCTTTGATTTTCTTGTGGATGAATGTTAGAGAGTGTTCTAGAGGTTTCTTGACTTGTGGAGTGAAAATGAAATGAAATGAAATGAGAAAGAGGTCCCTTATATTAATCACAATCTGTCCCGACCAGAACATACAGACCAACATATGGTTCGTATATTTTTCACTGGCCATATGTCTGGACCTTATGTTTGGTCCAGTGAAGTGTGCCATTCTGGGCTGAACCTATGGCTGGACATACGGTCCGTGGATTTTATACGGCCAGTATGTCTAGCCGTATAATGTCCAGCTATCCGAGACTTGTTCTCGTCGACTCGTTTGATCTCCGATCCTTATGGAACCTTCTTGACACTTGTTTAAAACCTCAATACCAATCTAAGGGACGTTATTACTCTTCTCTAAGACATCATTATGCCATCATTAACTCGTCGTCCATAATTCCTACCCGACACGTAACATATCCTTTACTTCTTTTGCCAAACTTCCTCCTTTTAGTCAAATGTTTTTGAATCTCGATTAAGATCATCAAATTACCCGACACGTAACATATCCTTTACTTCTTTTTCCAAACTTCCTCCTTTTAGTCAAATGTCTTTGAATCTCGATTAAGATCATCAAATGCTATTTCTTACTTATCCGAATCATCGTATACCTTGTACTCTTTGCTAGCCTATTTACTGTACGCTAACGGAGAATTTTACAAGGTGTAACACCCTAGTTTCACCTTCACTTGGATTCCTTGCCTTGGATGAACTCTAATGGGTTTCTTATACTTGATTCACTTAGTTTGATGTTGTTGATCACTAATATCTCTTGAATTCTTGTGGGAGAAGTGTAGAGAGATGTTTTAGAGAGAAGGGGTTGTTATGTCCCGTGTTTTCGTATAATTGGAAATCGAGAAATAATTACGATTTGTGTGTTAAAAAGGAAATGATTTAATTTTTGTGAATATGACTATGTTGGTTGTGAAACCTTTAAATGCTAAGACCTCGGGAAAGGCCAAGGGTAAACTTGGAACTTCGTAAATTAGTTTCGGGAATTTCAAAACGGGGCATTTTAAGAATTGGGCCCAAGAAATTACAATGCAAATGAAGCCCAAACAAATGAAGGGGGGGGGGGGGGGGGGGGCGGCCATAGTAGTGGCCCAAGCCCAGTTTTAAAGGGGCATGTGCTATGCACATGACCCCTAAAGTAGATATATACATGGATTACTCTTGACTTATCACAAAATTAGAAAAAAAATCAAGAACTCACCAAAAAAAGGGGTTCGGCCGAAGTGAAAAAGGAAAAGAAGAGAAAAATTCCAAGCTTGTGTAGTGATTCAAAAATCTTGGTTTCTACATATTTGTGAAGTACTCAAGACGCTCTCCGACGTGGTATAAATAGTTTGGCACGAGGACGACGTTTTCGACAAGTCGGGTTTTCAAGAAAAGGTAAGAATTTTGCCCCTTTTATGTTATAGAATTGATGTGAATGTGTTACGCATTGGAAGTAGATGGAGATCCCGTAATTTTAACGTAAATAGAAAGTCGTGGGTGTGTGTGTGTAGTGTGTTTGGCCGTGAGTTATGGAAGGAAAGAAATGGTTTGAATTGATCTTGTTTAAGTTGGCATAATGTGTTGTTGTGACCCTTAGGTCGTAATTGATTGATTGTTGAATTAAATTGGCGGTGGAAAACGAATTCGGATATTATCGGAAAGTGTATATCCTTGGTATTCTTATGTATATCAATGTATATTTTGGGGTGCTATAGACTTTAGATATGAATCTATATCGATGTTGACGAATTCGGATTGAAACGACGTTAGTTAGAATGTTCGTCGTGAATTTTAATGTTTTGAAGAACTATGGAAACTAATTGATTTTGGTGCAATTTCGTGTATGTCTTAGGTTGTAATTGGAATGTGTTTGACTAATGTTGTATAGGTAAATTAATACAATTATGTGGATATAGAATTGGAGTTTTGAAAGTTTGAATGGAAGTTGCCAACTTAGATAACAAAGTAGAACTCTAAAGCTAGAATGGTGTGATTGTTGTTTATATTGTTTTGGTTGATGTGTGGGCTGTTGTGGTTGGTTAATTTGAGCCGAGCTACGCCTCGGGGATGTTAGATTTATAGGGGAAATGCTGCCGAAATTTCGGTAGGCAAATATGGAGTTAAAGGCATTTTGAGCCTAAGAATCTCAATTGGTAACTTTGACCATTTGCAGATTTTTGACGAAACGGGACGGACTTTTGGAGGAGCTTACGACATCTGAGAGGTATGTAAAGCTTCCCAATTCTTTATTTGGCATATCTTAGTGTGTTAGTTGAATATGAGACCTTCCGGAGCATTTCTGCTCCTCGAAACCCGATCCACAGGAAAGTTACTATTCATTCAATTCGATTGAAGCCTAAAGGCTCCCTTTTGGCTAGAATGCCATTATTCGTCCGAAACCTATCGAAATGTGGTCGGGTAACCTAGAAATGATTATGTATGACCCTTGGCATATTACTGCTCGAAAAAGAATATGTTCGCCACCTCACTTCGACTCGAGGTGGGTCCGCTACCCCAAAATGCCCGATTTGCCCTTCGGGCCATCTTTGAGAATAGAGTTGAACGTACCACTTCTGATCTTTGGAACATCCTTCCACGGGGTATGTTTGGACTATTCGATGCACTAATCCAGGTTTTGAACTATATGGACCATTTTGGAATCGTTTTGCAAAATGAAACCTTATGTCGACTAAGTATTCGACTATTTTGTAATAGGATATGATTTATGAGTTTACTTTGTTTTGAAACACTATTTTGAAATACGATTTGCATTTGTTTGCTCACGACTCCGCTCGTGCCTTATTATGACTTCGTTCACCGGTTCCCGGGCCGGTTTTGATTCGTGCGCCTTATGACAATTCGGCCGTATGCTGTGTTACGGTTCCCGAGGCTTCGCCATAGGGCCGGGTTCCGTTTGGAGTTATGCTGTGATATGGCTCGTGATGCGATACGCTCACCGATGATTTTGATTATGTTCGGGGATGTACGGAGATTTGAAACTTTCTGGTGTTATGCTGTGTGTGGCGCCAGCGTCGGAGTGGCGACCACGTTCTTAAGCGTTTGCATGATTTTGTTTGCATAAAATACATGTATATGATTTCGATACAGATTCTGACATACCAGTTTGTACCCCACTTTGACATTTGATTTGCTTTCGGTTTTGCTCTATAATTCTGTACTCCGTGCTTTACATACTCAGTACATATTTCGTACTGACCCCCTCTCTCCGGGGGCTGCGTTTTATGCCCGCAGGTGCAGACATCGGTGATCCTCCGCAGTAGGCTTCACTTCTTGCTTTTCGGAGTACTCTTACTGGGTCCGGAGTCCACCCTTGGTACAGACTCCTCTACTCTGTATATACTTTGTATATTTGACAGTTTGGGTACGGCGGGGCCCTGTCTCGCCTTATGTTATGTTTTGAATTCGTAGAGGCCTGTAGTCATCTTTGTGGGGCGAGGGTCCTATGTGTTTATTGTCTGATTTTGCTTTCGGGTCTTAAAGCGGTCTGTTTGATATGATGGCCCCAAATGGCCCTTTGTATATATTTGTATTTTGACCGGCGATGTCTATTCCGCCGCTTTGTTTGAGTTTGATTTGATATGACCGCTTAAGACATATTTTCGATATAAATTATGTTTGATATAACTTCTTGAAAATTCTGAAATAAGTTTGGATTCGGAAATGAATATGCGATTTGGTCTGGGTACCCAGGTAGGGTGCCAGTCGCGGCCCACGAGGCTGGGTCGTGACAAAAGTGGTATCAGAGCGGTTTGTCCTCGGAATGTCTACAGGCCGTGTCTCGTAGAGTCTTGTTTATCGATGTGTTGTGCACCACATCTATAAACGGGAAGCTACAGGGCATTTAGGATATTACTTTCTTTGTAATCTTAGATCGTGCGATAGAGCTGTGCTATTAGGATGATTTTGATCTGACTCGCCTTCGTGTTTGCAGTGATGCCTCCGAAGAAGGCAACGGCGGCCCAGAAGGGCAAGGCGAGGATTGGAGAGACTAGCCAGGCACAGCGAGCTACCCGGGCTCGTGTCTATGATTTACCTGAGGATGTACCTCATTCTGAGGGGTCTGCTACACCCCCACTAGTACAGCCTGGAGCAGGACCTTCAGCAGCTCCAGAGGTCCGTGTACCCGCACCTGAGACTCCAGCTCCTCAGCCAGGGGCGGAGGATAGGACCCTGAGGGAGGCTGTACAGCTGTTGACTACACTGGTAGCAGGACAGGCTCGCAGGCGCGGGCGGAGGGACGACGATGATGATGACAGGCGGGACAGCCTGAGAGTTCGGGAGTTTTTGCTATGTGGCCCTCCAGAGTTCTTCGGGTCTAAGCCCGACGAGGACCCCCACGACTTCATTCGGGGGATGCGACGCTCACTGGACTTGGTCAGGGCTTCAGAGACCGAGTCAGTTGAGCTGGCTTCGCACCGGCTTCGAGATGTGGCTACCCACTGGTACGAGACTTGGGAGCTGTCTAGAGGAGAGGGTGCCCCTCCAGCCACTTGGGATCAGTTTGTGACAGCATTCACCCGCCACTTTTTGCCCCCAGAGTTACGGCGGGCACGGGCTGATCGATTCTTACGTCTGCAGCAGAGGGGTCGGAGTGTTCGCGAGTATAACCTTGAGTTTGATTCTCTGGCCCGATATGCACCGGCCGTGGTAGCAGATATGTCCGATCGGATGCACAGATATGTTATGGGATTGGACCGGTATTTGGTTGATAGTTGTATGGCAGTGTCATTGCAGGCAGACATGGACATTTCCCGGCTTCAGGCCTATGCGATGGGTATGGAGGACCGTCGCAGATCCGATCCTGCTGGCAGAGATCGAGACAGGAGGCCGCCCAAGAGGGCTAGATCCGTGGGTTATTCAGGGGATTCTCGAGGCGGACAGCCTCAGCAGCAGCAGCATTCTGACAGGTATTTTCCTCCTTCCGGCCGGGGTACTCAGTCAGGTAGCCGGAGATTCGATAGTACAGGACCGTCTGGGGCCGGTCAGAGCTCCAGAGTGGCAGGTTCACAGGTACCCAGGGGTCCCAGCCAGGCCAGACCACCCAGGCCCCGTTGTCCTCATTGCGGGAAGTCTCATCCCGGGGAGTGTTACCGAGCGACTGGAGCTTGCTTTTCGTGTGGTGGTCAGGGCCATTTTATGAGAGATTGTCCATTGGCTAGCGGTTCTGGTAGTGCTGCTCAGCAGACAGGGTCAGCCGCCGGTTCTTCTTCTGCTCCATCAGTTGCACGCCCTGGAGGGCGAGGTATTTCAGCACCGGCAGGACGCGGTCGAGGCCGCGGTGGCACTTCAGGTTCTAGCGGTCCCTCGAACCGCATATATGCTTTGGCCAGCCGCCAGGATCAGGAGGCTTCGCCAAATGTCGTCACAGGTACATTGCTGGTTTTCTCCAGATCTGTATATGCATTGATTGACCCTGGCTCTACTTTATCATATATTTCCCAGCTCGTTGCTAGTAAGATTGGGATAGTGTCTGAGCCTATAAAACCATTTGAGGTAGCTATGCCAGTTGGGGATTTTATTATAGCGAGGCAGATTTATAAGGATTGTTCTGTGACCATTTATGATCGTAGCACTAAGGCTGATTTGATAGAGTTAGACATGCTTGAGTTTGACGTCATTATGGGCATGGACTGGTTGTCTTCCTGTTATGCTAATGTCGACTGCCAGAAAAAGGTAGTCCGTTTTCAGTTTCCAGGGGAACCAGTCATAGAGTGGTTCGGATCTACAGCATCGCCGAGGGGTAAGTTTATTTTATACCTCAAGGCTAAGAAGATGATCCAGAAGGGGTATATCTATCATTTGGTTCGTGTGCACGATACTGCCGCGGAGGTACCTACCCTTCAGTCTGTTCCGGTCGTCAGCGAGTTTCCAGATGTTTTTCCTGACGAGCTTTCTGGCCTTCCGCCTGAGCGGGAGATTGATTTTTCTATTGAGTTGATGCCGGATACGCAGCCTATATCTATTCCTCCGTACAGAATGGCACCAGCTGAGTTGAAGGAGTTGAAGGAGCAGCTGAAAGATTTGCTGGATAAGGGCTTTATTAGACCCAGCACATCACCCTGGGGAGCGCCGGTGCTGTTTGTCAGAAAGAAAGACGGGTCATTGCGGATGTGTATCGACTACCGGCAGCTGAATAAGGTGACTGTTAAGAATAAATATCCCCTCCCCCGGATTGATGACTTGTTTGACCAGCTGCAGGGTGCTAGACACTTTTCAAAGATAGATCTGCGTTCTGGTTATCATCAGGTGCGAGTACGGGAGTCAGATATCCCGAAGACTGCTTTCAGGACTCGGTACGGGCATTATGAGTTCAGAGTTATGTCTTTCGGGCTGACTAATGCTCCAGCAGTATTTATGGATCTGATGAACCGGGTATTTCGGCCTTTCCTGGATATGTTTGTTATTGTGTTTATTGATGATATCCTGATTTACTCGCGATCAGTCGAGGAGCATTCAGAGCATTTGAGGACGGTACTTGGCATCCTCCGTCAGCAGAAGTTATATGCTAAATTCTCTAAATGTGAGTTCTGGTTGACTTCTGTGGCATTCTTGGGCCATATTGTCGGCGCAGATGGTATTCGGGTTGACACGCAGAAGATTGAGGCTGTGCAGAATTGGCCCAGGCCTACTACACCGACAGAGGTGCGTAGTTTTCTTGGATTGGCTGGGTATTACCGCAGGTTCGTGGAGGATTTCTCTTCTATTTCAGCACCACTGACGAGGCTTACCCAGAAAGCAGCAAAATTCCAGTGGTCGGATGCCTGCGAGCGCAGCTTTCAGATGCTGAAGGAGAGATTGATTACAGCACCAGTTCTGGCTCTTCCAGAGGGATCTGACGGGTATGTTGTCTATTGTGACGCCTCTGGTATTGGGATAGGATGTGTATTGATGCAGCACGGTCGAGTCATAGCCTATGCTTCCCGGCAGCTCAGACCGCACGAGAAAAACTATCCCACTCATGATCTTGAGTTGGCCGCGGTGATTCATGCTTTGAAGATTTGGCGGCATTATTTGTATGGGGTCCATGTTGATATCTATACGGACCATAAAAGTCTCCAGTATATTTTCAGACAGAAGGAACTAAATTTGCGGTAGCGGAGATGGCTTGAGTTACTAAAGGATTACGATGTTGATATTTTGTACCATCCGGGGAAAGCCAATGTGGTAGCTGATGCGCTTAGCCGCAAGTCCGTGGGCAGTCTGGCTGATGTTCCATCTGATAAGAGAGATTTGGTTCGTGATATTCATCAGCTGGCCAGCCTCGGAGTCCGTTTGGTGGATTCTGGAGATTCTGGGATTTCTGTCCGTCCAGTTGCTGAGTCATCTATTATTCAGGAGGTAAAGCAGCGCCAGTTTGAGGATCCTCTTTTGATTCAGTACAGAGATGTGGCCCTTAGTAAATCAAAGACTCAGTTTGAGATCTCGCCTGACGGAGTATTATTATATGACGGCAGATTCTGTGTACCGGACGTTGCGGGCTTACGGCGGCAGATCATGGGCGAGGCCCATATTGCACGGTATTCTGTTCATCCTGGTTCCACTAAAATGTATCGGGACCTCAGGTGTTTGTATTGGTGGGACGGCATGAAGAAAGATATTGCTGAATTTGTTAGTCAGTGCCCGAACTGCCAGCAAGTTAAGATCGAGCATCAGAAGCCCGGTGGATTATTACAGGAGATGGAAATTCCAGCCTGGAAATGGGAGATGATTAATATGGATTTTGTTGTTGGATTACCGCGCACTCCACGCAGGTACGACTCTATCTGGGTTGTTGTTGACAGGCTGACGAAATCAGCCCATTTCCTTCCGGTTCGGACTACTTATTCGGCTGAGGACTATGCCAGATTGTATATCAGAGAGATAGTCAGACTTCACGGAGTCCCTATATCTATTATTACTAACCGAGGTACCCAGTTTACAGCAAATTTCTGGAGGTCATTTCAGGAGGGATTAGGGACTCAGGTGAGTCTCAGTACAACTTTTCACCCCCAGTCCGACGGGCAGGCCGAGCGCACTATTCAGACGCTCGAAGATATGTTGCGGGCCTACGTTATTGATTTCAGGGGCAGCTGGGATGATCATTTGCCGCTTATTGAGTTTGCCTATAATAACAGTTATCACTCCAGCATCCAGATGGCTCCGTACGAGGCCCTTTATGGCAGGAGATGCCGGTCTCCTATTGGCTGGTTTGACGTGGGCGAGACTAAGTTGATTGGCCCAGACGTGATCCAGGAGGCTGTAGATAAGGTAAAGCTTATTCGAGAACGATTATTGGCTGCTCAGAGTCGACAGAAAGCTTATGCAGATAGACGACGTCGACCGTTAGAGTTCCGGATTGGCGACTGGGTATTCCTGAAGGTGTCGCCCATGAAGGGTGTCATGAGATTCGGTAGAAAGGGTAAGTTGAGCCCCCGGTACATTGGGCCGTATCAGATCGTGCGAAAGATAGGCGAGGTCGCCTATGAGCTAGACTTACCATCCGACTTGGAGGCCGTACACCCGGTGTTTCATGTGTCTATGTTGCGGAAATGCATTGGTGATCCTGCCAGGATATTCCCAGTTGACGACATTCAGGTGACGGAGCAGTTATCTTATGACGAGCAGCCTGTATCTATTCTGGATCGACAGGTGCCGAGACTACGCACTAAAGAAGTGCCCTCCGTCAAAGTCCTGTGGCGCAACAATAATCGGGAGGAGATGACTTGGGAGGCGGAGGACGAGATGAAGAAGAAATATCCCCACTTGTTTCCGACATCCACAGGTAATCTAATTTCTTTTTCAGTTTGTTGTGTTGATTGATAAAATAAATTATGTATGTCATTATTAAAAAGGGACACTCCTGCCTTGATCATAAGACCTTATAAGATTAATCTAACATTCGGGGACGAATGTTCTTAAGGGGGGGAGAATGTTATGTCCCGTGTTTTCGTATAATTGGAAATCGAGAAATAATTACGATTTGTGTGTTAAAAAGGAAATGATTTAATTTTTGTGAATATGACTATGTTGGTTGTGAAACCTTTAAATGCTAAGACCTCGGGAAAGGCCAAGGGTAAACTTGGAACTTCGTAAATTAGTTTCGGGAATTTCAAAACGGGGCATTTTAAGAATTGGGCCCAAGAAATTACAATGCAAATGAAGCCCAAACAAATGAAGGGGGGGGGGGGGGGGGGCGGCCATAGTAGTGGCCCAAGCCCAGTTTTAAAGGGGCATGTGCTATGCACATGACCCCTAAAGTAGATATATACATGGATTACTCTTGACTTATCACAAAATTAGAAAAAAAATCAAGAACTCACCAAAAAAAGGGGTTCGGCCGAAGTGAAAAAGGAAAAGAAGAGAAAAATTCCAAGCTTGTGTAGTGATTCAAAAATCTTGGTTTCTACATATTTGTGAAGTACTCAAGACGCTCTCCGACGTGGTATAAATAGTTTGGCACGAGGACGACGTTTTCGACAAGTCGGGTTTTCAAGAAAAGGTAAGAATTTTGCCCCTTTTATGTTATAGAATTGATGTGAATGTGTTACGCATTGGAAGTAGATGGAGATCCCGTAATTTTAACGTAAATAGAAAGTCGTGGGTGTGTGTGTGTAGTGTGTTTGGCCGTGAGTTATGGAAGGAAAGAAATGGTTTGAATTGATCTTGTTTAAGTTGGCATAATGTGTTGTTGTGACCCTTAGGTCGTAATTGATTGATTGTTGAATTAAATTGGCGGTGGAAAACGAATTCGGATATTATCGGAAAGTGTATATCCTTGGTATTCTTATGTATATCAATGTATATTTTGGGGTGCTATAGACTTTAGATATGAATCTATATCGATGTTGACGAATTCGGATTGAAACGACGTTAGTTAGAATGTTCGTCGTGAATTTTAATGTTTTGAAGAACTATGGAAACTAATTGATTTTGGTGCAATTTCGTGTATGTCTTAGGTTGTAATTGGAATGTGTTTGACTAATGTTGTATAGGTAAATTAATACAATTATGTGGATATAGAATTGGAGTTTTGAAAGTTTGAATGGAAGTTGCCAACTTAGATAACAAAGTAGAACTCTAAAGCTAGAATGGTGTGATTGTTGTTTATATTGTTTTGGTTGATGTGTGGGCTGTTGTGGTTGGTTAATTTGAGCCGAGCTACGCCTCGGGGATGTTAGATTTATAGGGGAAATGCTGCCGAAATTTCGGTAGGCAAATATGGAGTTAAAGGCATTTTGAGCCTAAGAATCTCAATTGGTAACTTTGACCATTTGCAGATTTTTGACGAAACGGGACGGACTTTTGGAGGAGCTTACGACATCTGAGAGGTATGTAAAGCTTCCCAATTCTTTATTTGGCATATCTTAGTGTGTTAGTTGAATATGAGACCTTCCGGAGCATTTCTGCTCCTCGAAACCCGATCCACAGGAAAGTTACTATTCATTCAATTCGATTGAAGCCTAAAGGCTCCCTTTTGGCTAGAATGCCATTATTCGTCCGAAACCTATCGAAATGTGGTCGGGTAACCTAGAAATGATTATGTATGACCCTTGGCATATTACTGCTCGAAAAAGAATATGTTCGCCACCTCACTTCGACTCGAGGTGGGTCCGCTACCCCAAAATGCCCGATTTGCCCTTCGGGCCATCTTTGAGAATAGAGTTGAACGTACCACTTCTGATCTTTGGAACATCCTTCCACGGGGTATGTTTGGACTATTCGATGCACTAATCCAGGTTTTGAACTATATGGACCATTTTGGAATCGTTTTGCAAAATGAAACCTTATGTCGACTAAGTATTCGACTATTTTGTAATAGGATATGATTTATGAGTTTACTTTGTTTTGAAACACTATTTTGAAATACGATTTGCATTTGTTTGCTCACGACTCCGCTCGTGCCTTATTATGACTTCGTTCACCGGTTCCCGGGCCGGTTTTGATTCGTGCGCCTTATGACAATTCGGCCGTATGCTGTGTTACGGTTCCCGAGGCTTCGCCATAGGGCCGGGTTCCGTTTGGAGTTATGCTGTGATATGGCTCGTGATGCGATACGCTCACCGATGATTTTGATTATGTTCGGGGATGTACGGAGATTTGAAACTTTCTGGTGTTATGCTGTGTGTGGCGCCAGCGTCGGAGTGGCGACCACGTTCTTAAGCGTTTGCATGATTTTGTTTGCATAAAATACATGTATATGATTTCGATACAGATTCTGACATACCAGTTTGTACCCCACTTTGACATTTGATTTGCTTTCGGTTTTGCTCTATAATTCTGTACTCCGTGCTTTACATACTCAGTACATATTTCGTACTGACCCCCTCTCTCCGGGGGCTGCGTTTTATGCCCGCAGGTGCAGACATCGGTGATCCTCCGCAGTAGGCTTCACTTCTTGCTTTTCGGAGTACTCTTACTGGGTCCGGAGTCCACTCTTGGTACAGACTCCTCTACTCTGTATATACTTTGTATATTTGACAGTTCGGGTACGGCGGGGCCCTGTCTCGCCTTATGTTATGTTTTGAATTCGTAGAGGCCTGTAGTCATCTTTGTGGGGCGAGGGTCCTATGTGTTTATTGTCTGATTTTGCTTTCGGGTCTTAAAGCGGTCTGTTTGATATGATGGCCCCAAATGGCCCTTTGTATATATTTGTATTTTGACCGGCGATGTCTATTCCGCTGCTTTGTTTGAGTTTGATTTGATATGACCGCTTAAGACATATTTTCGATATAAATTATGTTTGATATAACTTCTTGAAAATTCTGAAATAAGTTTGGATTCGGAAATGAATATGCGATTTGGTCTGGGTACCCAGGTAGGGTGCCAGTCGCGGCCCACGGGGCTGGGTCGTGACAGGGGTGTGAAAGGGAAATGAAATAAAATGAAAGTCTATCCCTTATTAATACACCAAATCTATCGCGACCAGTTTCTACGGACCAACATACGGTCCGTATAAATTATACTGACCGTATGTCTGGCCGTAGATTAGGTCCAGAGAGGGGTGCTATTCTGGGCTGATTATACGGTCTAACATACGGTCCGTATGTTTTATACAGCCAGTATGTTTGGCCGTATAATCCCCAGTTTCCTGAAGTTCGTTTTCGTCGACTCGTTTGATCTCCAATCCTTATGGAACCTTCTTAGCACTTGTTTATCACCTCATTAACAATCTAAGGGGCATTATAACTCTTCTCCAAAGAATTATTAACTCCTCGTTAACTTGTTACTCGTAGTTCCTTTTCGATACCTATCGTATGCCTTGCCTTCTCTTGGCAAACTTTCTTCCCCTATCTCGAACATCTTTGAAATCTTAACTAGGGTCATCGAATGTCATTCCTTACTTATTGAAATAATGTATACTCGTACACTTCGTTAGTCTATTTACTGTGCATCAACGAAAAAATTTTCTGAGGTGTAACATTCTTCCCCCCTTAAGAACATTCGTCCTTGAATGTTAAGTCCTCGGGGATTCTATAAAAATTTCGCCAGAGTTTCCCCTGTAATATGGCACTACCATCCTGTCACAACAGTCCATAATAACAATTTCTCATAGGGCCATAACATAATAACAATAGAATTTGGCCACACACGACCCAAAAGCATAAAAAGGAAAACATACAGACCTTAAGATCTTGATGTCTCGTCTTGGATTTATTCTAGGGACTGAAATAAATGCGGGTACTTGGATCTCCTAATTTCTTCCGCTTCCCATGTCATTTCTTCTCATTTTTTGTTTCTCCATAAAACCTTAATTGAGGCCACTTCTTTGTTTCTAAGCCTCCGTACTTGCCTGTCTAATATCCCAATGGGTACCTCTTCATAAGTTAACTTTTCTGTCACTTGTACATCATTTACTGGCACGATCCTAGTAGGATCTCCAACATATTTACGAAGCATCGAGATGTGGAAAACTGGGTGAACTGACTCCAAATCAGGAGGTAGATCTAATTCATAGGCCACTTTGCCTACCTTACGCACAATCTCATAAGGCCCAATGTACCGGGGACTAAGCTTCCCCTTTTGGCCAAATATCATTACACCCTTCATTGGTGACACTTTTAGGAATACCCAATCTTTCACTTGGAACTCTAAGTCTCTTCGACGATTATCCGCATAGGACTTTTGACGACTTTGAGCTACTAATAACCGTTCTTGTATGAGCTTGACTTTCTCTATGGCTTGCTGGACAAAGTCTGGCCCTATCAATTTAGTCTCTCCTACCTCGAACCACCCAATTGGGGACCTACACTTTCTCCTATATAAAGCCTCATACGGTGCCATTTGAATTCTAGAATAATAACTATTATTATAAGCAAATTCAATGAGAGGTAAGTGATTATCCCAATTACCTCCAAAATCTATCATACATGCCCATAATATATCCTCAAGAGTCTAAATGGTACGTTCATCTTGTCCATCAGTCTGCGGGTGAAATGTCGTGCTAAGGCTCACTTAAGTCACTAAACCCTATTGGAAGGACTGCCAAAAATTAGCTGTAAACTGAGTCCCTCTATCAGAGATAATAGATGCGGGGACACTATGGAGTCGCACTATCTCTTTAACAAAAAGCTTTGCATAATCTTTCGCCACATATGTCGTTCTGACTGGTAAGAAATGAGCTGACTTTGTGAGTCTATCCACAATCACCCATATAGAATCATATCTACATCGAGAAAGGGGTAAGCCTGTAATGAAATCCTTGTTAATCACTTTCCACTTCCAAGTTGGAATTTCTATAGCTTGCAATAATCCGCCCGACTTTTGGTGATCGATTTTCACTTGTTGACAGTTGGGACATTGAGCTACGAATTCCGCTATATCTTTCTTCATCCCATTCCACCAATATATAGATTTAAGATCATGGTACATTTTTGTTGCTCCGGGGTGGACAGAATAACCGGAGCAATGGGCTTCTCTCAATATTTGGTGGCTTAAACCGGCCACATCAAGAACACATAATCTGCCTTGGCATCGAAGAACTCCGTCTCCTGAAATCTCAAATGATGACTCCTCCTTTTGAGGGAGTGTATCTCTGTAATGCATTAGCATGGAATCTTCGTATTGCCGCTCTTTCACTTCCGCTACTAGCGACGAGACTGCTGAATTCTGAATGGTAGTTCCCCTGCTATCTGAGTCCACTACTCGAACTCCTAGGCTAGCTAACTGCTGGAGCTCACAAGCCATTTCTCTTTTCTCACATCATACAAACTTCCCATGGATCTACGACTAAGAGCATTAGCCACAACATTTGCCTTTCCGAGGTGATATAGGATATTAATATCAAAATCTTTTAGCAATTCCAACCATCGTCGTTGCCGCAAATTCAACTCTTTCTGCTTGAAGATATACTGAAGGCTCTTATGATCTGTATAAATATCCATGTGGACACCATATAAATAATGTCTCCACGTCTTTAATGCATGAATCACTGCAGCCAATTCTAGGTCATAGGTTGGGTAATTTTTCTCATGTCTCCGTAATTGCCTTGAAGCATACACAATCACCTTACCATGTTGCATCAACACACAGCCTAGCCCAATGCTTGAAGCATCGTAATAAACAACATATCCTTCAAATCCCTCTGGAAGTGTCAGGAGGGGAGCAGAAGTAAATCTATCCTTTAGCTCTTGGAAACTACGTTCACAAGCATCTGTCCATTGAAACTTTGCTGATTTCTGGGTCAGCCTTGTGAGTGGTGCAGAAATAGAAGAAAAACCTTCAACAAATCTCCTGTAATAAGCTGCTAAGCCCAGAAAGCTACAAACCTCCGTAGGAGTTGTGGGCCTTGGCAAGTCTTCACGGCCTCAATCTTTTGGCTATCTACCCGAATACCATCGGCTGCAACAATGTGCCCCAAAAATGTCACTGAGTTCAACCAGAACTCACACTTAGAAAATTTGGCAAACAACTCTCGAGTCTGAAGAACTCTAAGGACAGTACGCAAATGATCCGCATGTTCTGTCTCGGATCTAGAATACACCAAGATATCGTCGAGGAATATAATCACAAATATATCTAGGAGGGGTCTGAGCACATTGTTCATCAAATCCATAAATACTGCCGGTTCATTAGTTAGCCCAAATGACATTACCCGGAACTCAAAATGACCATATCTTGTTCTGAAGGCTGTCTTAGGGATATCTTTTTCCCTAACTCTCACTTGATGATACCCGGACCTCAAATTTATCTTTGAAAACCATTTTGCACCTTGTAATTGGTCAAATAAGTCATCAGTCCTCGGAAAAGGATATTTGTTCTTAATTGTCACCTTATTCAATAACCGATAGTCAATGCACATTCTCAAGGAGCCATCTTTCTTTCGCACAAACAATACGGTGCTCCCCACGGGGATGAACTAGGCCTAATAAAGCCTTTCTCAAGCAAGAAAAATTTTCAATTGCTCCTTCAACTCTTTCAATTCTGCGGGAGCCATTCTATAAGGAGGAATAGATATAGACTTAGTGTCTGGTAACACATCAATAGCAAAATCACTCTCCTGCTCGGGAGGAAGGCCTGGAAGCTCTTCCGGGAAC
Source organism: Lycium barbarum (assembly GCF_019175385.1). Taxonomy (NCBI): domain Eukaryota; kingdom Viridiplantae; phylum Streptophyta; class Magnoliopsida; order Solanales; family Solanaceae; genus Lycium; species Lycium barbarum. The sequence continues at coordinate 70,545,070 of NC_083346.1, forward strand.
ACATCCGGAAACTCATTTACTACAGGAACTGACTGAAGAGTCGGCGGTTCAGCTTCTATATCTTGAACCCGAACTAGATGATAAATGCATCCTTTCGTGACCATTTTCCTTGCCTTTAGACAGGAAATAAACCTACCTTTTGGTGACGCAGTATTCCCTTTCCATTCTAAAACTGGTTCTCCCGGAAATTGGAAACGAACCATTTTCATTCTACAATCAACATTGGCAAAGTAAAAAGCCAACCAATCTATGCCCATAATAACATCAAAATCTACCATTTTTAACTCATGAAAATCAATCATAGTACGACGGTCACAAATCACAACTATGCAGTTTCTATATACTAGGCTAGCTATTACCGATTCACCAACAGGTGTAGACACCTCAAAAGGTTTGATCGACTCCTGTTCGACTCTAAACCGACCCGTAATATACGGAGTAACATATGAGAATGTGGATCCCGGATCTATCAAAGCATATACATCATGAGAAAATACCGATAATATACCTGTGACCACATCAGGAGAAGACTCAAGATCTTAGCATCTAGCCAAAGCATAAATACGGTACTGAGGACCGCTAGAACTGGGGGCTCTCCCTTTGCCTCTACCATGGCCGACTGCTTATGTGAACCTGGCCCCATAGGGCGTACAGATGATGAAGATCCGACTATCGTCCCTGAAGGCTGGGTCCTACCTCTACCACCAACTGAGGGGCAATCACGCATAATATGGCCAGGACGACCACATGAATAACAAACCTCTGAACCTGATCAGCACTGACCCCAATGTAACTTCCCACACTGGGAACATCGTGGTACGGGTGTCCTCACCTGACCTGAATCACCTCTGAACTGAGATTCCGAAAAACTCTGACTCGGCTCGGAACGAGTAGATCTGTCGAACATCTGGCCTGAAAATCGTGGAGGCGCACTAGTCATAGAATGGCCTGAATGCCTAAAACACTGTTGTCTGTGCCCACCTCTGTACTCACTCATCGGACCCGAAGATCTAGCCCTGTTACTATGTCCCCTATTATGCTCACCCTCACTTCTTTGTTGTTGTAGGATTTCTTCTAAATTTTGAGCCTGGGTCTAAATGCGTGAAATATCCATATTCTCCTGAAATGACGCAGTCATGCACCTATCCATCAAATGTGGCTCTAGGGCTTTCACAAATCGGTACACTCGGTCACCCATATCCGCTACCATGGCCGAAGCATACCTAGCTAAAGAATTGAAGCGGAGACTGTACTCTAAAGCACTCATGCTACCTTGTCTCAAATTTAAGAATTTATCGGCTCTAGCTCACCGAACTTCTGGAGGCAAATAATGTCGGAGGAAAGCATCAACAAATTCTTGCCATACCGGCAGAGGTGCATTGGCTCCCCGTGAAGACATCCAAACCGTGTACCAATGAACCGCAACATCCCTCAATCTATATGACGCTAATTCCACTGATTCGGTGTCTAAAGCATGTATCAAGCGAAGCGTCCTCAACATTCCATCAATAAAATTCTGAGAGTCCTCATCCGGCTTTGATCTAAAGAATTCCGGAGGGTTCAAGCTAATGAAGTCATAGGCCCTTGCACTAACAGCCCTATCAGCTTAACCCGTACTTTGCCGCTGAGTCTGGGTAGCAACCAATTGAGTAAGTAAATGAATGGCCTCTTTTACATCTTGGCTTGAAGCATACGGTGGAGGAGCGGAAGGTGCTGGAGCTGGGGCTGAGGCTCCCTCACGCTCCTCAGAAATAGGTATTGACTGGGAGGACTGAGATTGAGCCACATTCTGGGACTCACTTTCCTCTATAACTGTTGGCGGTGCTCTTTCAGTCCGCTTTTCTGCCATTGTCTTTCCCTTTTGGGCTGCTATAGCCTTTCTCTTTACAGGCATCTCTGAAATACACAATACACGGTTAAGGAGAAGGAAGTTCTTAAATCATAGCTCTATCGCACGATGTTATGAAGAAAGAAGGTCAATCATTCCTAAAAACCCCGCAGCCTCTTGTTTATAAGTGTGGCGCGCAACATACCCATAACCAAGGCTCTACTGGACACGGCTCGTAGACACACCCTGGGACAGCACTGCTCTGATACCACTTTTGTCACGACCTAACCGGAGGGCCTTGACGGGCACTCGGTGCTAGCCCACCCGGGCACCTCTAACATACCTTTACATTTATATGTAGGTGAACCACATATTAAATCATACATTCTATCCATCAATCATACTACCCCTATTGGACAACCAATACATTTATATCATCATTAGCAACTATGCCCATATCAATGTACATAAGCCGACGCGGCTAACAAAATGATATCCAAAATATAGGCCAACAAGGCCAAACACATCTAACTATATACACATGACTACGAGCCTCTAAGGAGAGTATGTCATATCATATAGGTGGGACAGGACCCCGCTATGCCCATAAATATGTACACAAAAGAATCAATACCAAAAGCTATAGCTCCGCTATGTAGTCCCTGAGAAATATAGCTATGGATCAAGCCTGTCTCCCTGGCCACCTGCGGGCATGACGCAGCGTTCACAAACAAAACGACGTCAGGACTAAGAATGTACTGAGTATGTAAAGCATGATCAATATCATTATAGAAGCATAATCAACAACATAAGAGATCGCATAATATGGAAGATAGTAGTATCATTGTCATAAGCACTTACTTGCCTTTCATAGGGTCTTTCCATTTCTAATGCATGACTGTGTACATACATCCATATCCGTATCTGTTTTCATATGCGTACTCATTTACATTTCGTATCCATAATCGTATTCATATACATATTCTTATTCGTATTCGTATCATGTCTGTATTCATACTCATATCTATATCATATACACATCCATATCATATACATATCCATATACTATACATATCCATATCATATACATATCATTTACATAGCATACCCAACCACGAAGGTTCGGTGTTTCGCTTACCCAACCATGGCTAGGCTCGGTGGTCATACATAAACATACCTGGCCAACCAAGGCTCAGTGTTACACATACCTGGCCCTACCAAGGCTCAGTGTTATCTGTACCTAACTGCAGTGGTGCGCGCACATCTTCATATATATATATATATATATATATACATTTATATATTCTACCCGGCCATATAAGCTCGGGGTTTCATAATAGCCATACATAGGCACACATACATATAAGGTCATAGGCATCTTTAGCATTATTACTACCATCATCATCATCATTATCGTTAACACTATTGTCGTCGGCATCATTATCGTCATCACCATTATCGTTGTCATCATTATCGTCGTTCATTACATCTATCCTTATAGGATTATTCGTCATATGAGGAATTTAGTACCATCGTAATACATATCAAGAATTATAAGCTTTGTAGCTTTTTGAAGATGGAATCATTTGGAGAGCATTATTGGCTTATAGAAGAATAGATATTTGGCCAAAGAACCATGCCTTATGCAAGAAGGGTTAGCCTTACATACCTTTTCGTTCAACCATTTTATCACTTGCACGTTCCCCTTCAATGCTCACGTTTCTACCTTCATTAGAGTTATACTATCATTAGAAAACCGATAGCTAGCATACATGACTAAAGCTAGAGAAAATTGGACAGCATCTCCTTTATTTATACGACATTCCTCCATATCGTAAATCAACTCCCAAACGTCAATAATACATTCACAATATCATAATAATAGTCTTTATTCATCCACATTACCTATATTTCTCAATTCACTTCCAATCATCCATATCCATGGTCATAACACACGACTACGTTCATTCATATATAATGCCTATCCCATGTTCTTAACATCATTTATAACATAACCATATCACAACACATCAAGAATCATGAATCAATTCAAGCTATTACTCACAATGATACTATTCTCACATTCATGACCCATTTTTCTATATCCTTCTACAATCCAAGTGTTTCAACATTCAAATACCTTAAACAACATGGAAATACCATAAATCTTACCTTAGACGGTGTAGGGATGAACCTTGGGTGAAAACACCTTACTTGAGCAAAACCCTAGTTTCACCTTCACTTGGATTCCTTGCCTTGGATGAACTCTAATGGGTTTCTTACACTTGATTCACTTAGTTTGATGTTGTTAATCACTAATATATCTTGAATTCAGTTTGATGTTGTTGATCACTAATATCTCTTGAATTCTTGTGGGAGTGTAGAGAGATGTTTTAGAGAGAAGGGGTGTGAAAGGGAAATGAAATAAAATGAAAATTGATCCCTTATTAATACACCAAATCTTTCGCGACCAGTTTCTACGGACCAACATACTGTCCGTATAAATTATACTGACCGTATGTCTGGCCGTAGATTTGGTCCAGAGAGGGGTGCTATTCTGGGCTGATTATACTTTCCAACATACGGTCCGTATGTTTTATATGGCCAATATGTTTGGCCGTATAATCCCCAGTTTCCCGAAGTTCGTTTTCGTCAACTCGTTTGATCTCCAATCCTTATGGAACCTTCTTAGCAATTTTTTATCACCTCATTAATAATCTAAGGGGCGTTATAACTCTTCTCCAAAGCATTATTAACTCCTCGTTAATTTATTACTCGTAATTCCTTTCCGATACCTATCGTATGCCTTGCCTTCTCTTGGCAAACTTTCTTCCCCTATCTTGAACATCTTTGAAAACTTAACTAGGGTCATCAAACGTCATTACTTACTTATTGAAATATCGTATACTCGTACTCTTCGTTAGTCTATTTACTGTGCATCAACGGAAAATTTTTCCGAGGTGTAACATAAGAAGACTAAGAAGGTATGTAAGGCTGTCCTTTCTTTCATGTTGGCATGATCCTATGATATGAACGAACAAGCGAGTAAACGAGCTTCCATATTAATCTACTATTAGAAGCACTAGGAGTACTTCAGTCTTGATGATCCTGTACCCCTGTTATTATGTTCCTTTTGTTTATGGGTCTCGAGATTTCATGTATTAGTAATGCTAGCTCAGCAGTTATCCACAAGAGTTAGTGTGGCATCATTTTATTCCGAGAGTTTTATGTATTCATTTCATTTATGCATTGCATTCATATTCATATGCATATTGACCAATGACTAGAAGGAATTATATACACATATATTATATGTATATGGGGTATGGGGAAAAGGATAGATGTTATATATGCATTACCACCTGATCATTTGGTGCACCTTGATGATGATCTATGGATAGGGCCGTACGTTCCTCGACACTATTATATATGGATCAGGCCGTACGTTCCTCGGCACTATTATATATTGATCGGGTCGTACGTTCCTCGGCACTATTATATATAGATCGGGTCGTACGTTTCTCAACACTATTATATATAGATCGGGTCGTACGTTTCTCGGCACTGTGACCTATATATATGCATGAGCATGATTATCATTGAGAGCATGTATGTTATGCGCCCACAGAGGCATTGTCAGTATACAGATTTATGCAAATGTTTTCAGATACTCAATCATACAGATGCATCTAGACAGTCAGTCAATTTCAGAGATCAAATTCAGTTCATGATTCTTATGTTATATAACTTTTATGCCTTACATACTCAGTACATTATCTGTACTAACTCCTCTATTATTCGGGGGGCTGCGTTCATGCCTGCAGGTTCAGGTAGACAGAGAGAGGATCTGGCTCAGTAAGATTTCCTTTTAGATGTTATTTGTGTGCTCCACTAGATCCGGAGCTGCGATCCATTTTGGCACGTTATATTAGGATATATGTGCATGTATGGGCATGATGGGAGCCCTGTCCCGTCCCTTCTACAGCTTGTACTCCGTTAGAGGTCTGTAGACAGTTGTACATAGTTGGGATGTTATATAGCCTTGACGGCTCTTATTGTTGTATAGTATATGTAGCGTCCTAGTCTGCTGGCATCGTTCCTTCCATCTTATGTATGTACAGATTATGCAGAGTCTATGACGACATCCTGTCATAAGTCAATATAAGTTGGTTTGAGCTAATTATGGGCCCTTGTTATTTAATGTTATTCATATATGAGTATAGGGGTGTTTGGTCGCTAGAGATCAGGCACTCGTCACGACTCATCGGCTTGGGTCGTGACAGAAGTGGTATCAGAGCAGTTCCGTCCTAGGGTTGTCTACAGACAGTGTCCAGTAGAGTCTTGTTTATGGGAGTGAAACGCTCCCACATTTATAAACAGGAGGCTACAGGGCATTTAGGATGGTTACTCTTCTTTCGTTTCTAAGATCGTGCGATAGAGCCAAGCCATAGGAAATGAGATTCCTTATACTAACCTTTGATATCAGCAGAAGAACGATATCAACAGAAGAAAGTGAGTAATGATATTGTAAGTTACAGAGGTAAGTCACTTCGTTGAGGCTACGTTATCAGAATATGTATTTATACGATAATGGATTGATTGTGTTATATCCCGCATTTCGTGCAATCGGACAATTCAAGACAATCGCGGGAAGATAACAAGTAAGGCCATATTTTATTTTGTTTGGTACGTGAGTTGCTTATGAAAAGTCTAGAAGTGGAAATATGGAGAAAGACGAAGGGCAAATTTGGAAGTTGGAAAAATGTTTCATAAATTACAAGAATTTGTCAAGAATACAAAGTGGGCTTGAACTATTTTTTTTTAGCAAAAGAGAGGCCCAACCGGCCATGCATAGGGTCCAAGCCCATATGGAATAAATTTTGGTCAATAAATAAGATGACTAAGTCATCCTTATCACATTAAGCTCTAGAATTTTCAAGAAAGGGAGAACAAGAGAAAGAGAGAGCTAGGTTCTAGGGCCTTTCGGCCAAGAGAGAAATCAACAAGAAAAATTGATAAAATTTCTCCAAAAATCATTTTCTACCAAGTAGGGGTGCACAACAAGCTAGAGTTGTTGTTGGAACAAGAAAGGTTCAAAATCATACAAGTTGCCAAGAGTTAGGCAAGTGAGAAGTTGAAGAAGAAAGGTAAAATCTAATCTTGTTTTATGTGTTATACATGGTTTATATGTGTTGTAGTATGCTAAAATGGATGAAATTCATGAAGGAGGGGAAATTAGTATGTGGCTGTGCATGTTCATATATGAATAAGAATCATATTTCAATTATTTTGTTTAGTGTTTGGTTGTTATGGTTGTGAATGATATGTGGAAGATGGAAGTTGAATGAATTTGGAGAGAATGTAGTTGTGCATGCATGAAGTGTGGCCGTGAGTGTTGTGTGTGTGTGGCCGTGAGGTTGTAGTATAGTATGGAAGTGAATGAGTTAATTTTATGTAGTGTTTTGGTTGTTGTTATATTGTGAATCCTATGTTGCTAATGAATGTCTAGGAACCTTAGTTGAGTTGTGGAAGTTGGAGACTTATTTTAGAAATCATGAATATTGAATGTGATGTTCTTACGCGTATGAAAGACAATGATATTGGTATGGGGTCGTTGGAATATATATATATTAGAAGATTGCATTGTTTTATTGGAGTTGGAAGGTTTTGAAGAAAGTAGTAAATTGATATCATGTATCTTGAATTGAATGTATGGATCGCTAGTGTGATTGTTGAATTCATGTTGATAGTTTGGCCGGGTTTGAATTCTCGGATTGTGTTTGATGAGAATTTGACTAAATTGAATGTCGAGGATGGTATATTTACAGAGGAAATACTGCCGAAATTTCGGTAGCCAAGTATTACCTTAAGATTTCAACTCTAAGTATACTAATGAGAGTTTTGGTAAAAACGACCAATTTGCAGATTTTGACGAAATTGTGACGTGAATTTGGAATAGCAAAAGGAGCGGAAAGAGGTATGTAAGGCTTCACCCTTCTTTCTATGGCATGTCTTAGGTGTAATAAGTCGGGTACGAGCCTCGGGGACAACTCTGTTCCCCGGAATCCGCACCTAAAGTTTTCTCATTTTTGTTCAATAGAATTGAACTAGAAAGTGTGCAAAATGATGGAAAGACCTCCTAGATCCCTATAAGTTGCATAAATGGGACCCGATTACCCTAGAACCCTCACAAGTAATGCCATGACGTGTAACATATGCAAATAGTATACGCTACCTCATCCGGCCCGAGGTGGGCCCGTTACTCTCGGATTTTCCTTATAGTCTTGCTTGACTTACTTGAAGTGAATCTAAAGGGAAACTATAATCCCGATTTCGTTACCAAATGATAAGTACCATGACCCCTCTAACGAGAATACTTCCATGATGATAATGATAACAATGATGTTAGACAAGAAGATATGCCTATGACACGTACTACCGGAACGACGCTATGACTAAGATGACTAAGCTAAGTATCTTATGTAAACATGGAAGCGATAAACTGATTTTTGAATCTTATTTATATTTCCTAGCTATGACGTTATTTTCTAAAGATTTCAAAGTCTATGAACTGACATCTATGATGCCCCGCTTTCATTTTATGGTTACTTTAATATTATTCTCCGTTGATAGTCTCACCTTAAAATACTTGTTCCTCCAAGGTGGGACAAAGCTATCACTATCATCCCATATTATAATCGGAGGTCACCGACCTTACGTCACTCCGATAGTTACATGGTTCTTCTTTGGCCCCTTGCGTGCATATAAGATATGTATATGTATATAAAATATGTAAATGTATATAAGATATGTATAAGTATATATATATAAAACATGTATATGTATATAAGATGTGTAAATGTATATAAGATATGTATATGTATACAAGCTATGCATATGAATATAAAAAAATATGTATATGTATATAAGATGTGTATACGCATACAAAGTACATATATGCAAACTATGTATATGAACCTGGGCTGGGGGGAAGGGTTATATGGGGGAATGGGAAGGGAAATATGTTTCACTGCCACCTGATCAGCTGGCTTATCATCCCGGACGCGGGGTGCCCGGACGCGGGATATATGGGTGAGCCGGTGTATAACGGCGCTATGTGGGTGAGCCGACATTGTTCGGCGCTATGGTAAGACCTACCATGTCATGACCAGACATGCTATGCTATTATATGATACGATACGCTATGATACGCTATGCTATGATAAGACATGCTATGACAAGCTATGCTCTAACATGATATGCTATGATATGCCATGATATGACATGCTATGATACGGTAAGCTATGCTATGATATGATAAGCCATGCTATGATACGATAAGCTATGCTATGATATGACAGGCCATGCTATGATATGATAAGCTACGCTATGATATGACAAGCTATGCTATGACATGATACGCTAGGATATAATACTTTCATGACATGATATGCTACGACATGATATGATACGACACGCTATGATAGTGCAGAATGTAATATGATAAAACATAACATGATTTAAACCCTATTTTCCAAGTCTATAAATAAAAAATAAAAAAAGAAAAAAAAATACAAGCTTACATGACAGCCGGCCTAAAAAGGGGCCTCCCTAAGTGCAGGTCACTTTCTTACCTCATTATACGTCCTACGATTCCATGATACTATTAATTGTACTCTATGTTACTACTTGTATTATCTTCTATGCCTTACATACTCGGCACACTATTCGTACTGACGTCCCTTCTTGTGGACGCTGAGTTTCATGCCGCGCAGGTCAGTAGATAGGTGGACGTGATCCTTAGAAGCTCTACCAGCCGCACTTGACAGTGCTCCAGTTGTTTCGGAGCCTCACTCCAGCGGTACTATTTTGTGTATGTATATTCGGGCACGACAGTATTCGGCCCTTTCTATGTATAAGTGTACTATGTCTAGAGGCTCGTAGACAGATATGTGCAGTCAGTCAGGTACAGTTAAATATATGGTGTTTTGGCATGGTTGTTGTATAAAGTGATAACGAAGTTTACTAGTCTATGTTCATAATGACGCTGCTAATGTTAATGTTCATTAATGTTCAAAAAAAAATATGGCACAGTTCATACAGCCTGCTAAGAGGTAAAAGTAAAATGATAGGTAAGGGGTGCTCGGTACACGTATCGGGTACTCGTCACGACCCTTAGTTGGGTTGTGACAGGTTGTTATAGAGGTAAGTCAGTGTAAGTACAACAAAGGAATTGATTAAATGTATCTCTTGATGATAAGTTCAGTTATAAGTTTGTGAACTAAACAAATTGAATGAATCAATACAAAGGTAAGTATGAAAGATGTATGTCGGGTAGGGTAAGAATATTGAGGTATGATTGAAATGTAAAGCTGAAGAACGAAAGGGAAAGTAAATAGGAAGGTATAACCGGGCAGATCGCTAAAGGATCAAGTACATCTTAAGGTGTAATATATGAGGTAAGTTTCGACATCTTTGTACTTTTACTTGAAATTGGGAGCCCTGTGTGGCTGCGATATGTCGTGTATATATATATATATATATATATTAGCCCTGTGAGGCATTGTTGGTATTTGCTGCGTGCAGGTTTTGGATAGTAAGAAATATAGAGGAAACTCTACCGAAATTTTCCTAAAATTTAAAGGAGATAAGATATAAGCTTGTAATATGTCCTAACCAGAAAAGATATTATTTAAAAAGTAATGGCAGGACGGGATTAAGTTAGGAGTATCGTTGACGACTACAAGAGATGAGTTAAATGTTGTTGAATTGATAGTAACGGTAATTATAAGACCGACATTGATATGGTAAAGAGAAATACTAGAGTAAATTAGGGAGACTGGCAGTACTAAAACATGACATAAAAGAGAAAGGGTAACTCTAATAGAGTGTGATACTGAAGTATTGATTGGATGGATAAGCACAAGTAAAATAAGACAAGTCTATTAGCAAAATAAAGTAACAGCATGACTGAGACAGGGGTACGAAATACGAAGGGTTATAACGAATGTGAATACATTGGTAAGACAACTTATGTGGTAAGTGTAATAGGGCTGATTAGAAAGAGTGAATGCAAGTGTGAAACCAATAAGCGAGCCATGGGATAGTAGAAAAGAAAGCTTATAAGACCTTGTTAGGGGAAAGTCCATCATAGAGGTTTCGCAATGACAGAAATGATAGCAAGCAAGAGGAAAAAGGAAGTTAAGTTGAAAAAGAAATCAGAGAAAAGTGATATGGCAAAGTAGTAATAGTTTGTGATTTGTACAATCGAGATCACGAGTGATATCTTTGGTTGGATGTAAAAGACCGAGACTACGAAAAGATGAATAACGAAATAGAACGATCGTTAGGAAAAGGATAAGCATAATAAGGATGAGAGGGGATGATCAGAATGAAAAGAATAAGTTTTGGAAGCGAAGAATGGATTGTATAGAAGTAATATATTCTAAAGGACAAGGCGGTACTGAGTTAAGAATAGGGTTCCTTGTGCTAGAAAAAAAGGATTGATTATGAAACGGGAGGTAATAAGATAAATTGAGGAGGAAAGAATGTAAAGGAATAAGTATGGGTATAGAAAGAAAAAGAAATAAGCGAAGTACGGGCGTTTAAGAAGTAGTCGTATTATGAGAAAAGGAAGATGCATCTCCTACTAATATCCTATACCAAGACAGAACGAGTAAACTAGATAAAGGAATATGTTGGAAAGCAAAATGTAGCCATGAGTTATGAGTTTACTGTACGACGATAAAGTAATAAAGAAAGGCTATCATCAACGACAAATACAATATGATTATGATTGGTTTTGAAATCAATTGTTACACCCTAGAAAATTTCGTGTTACTAAGGCTGCAGACGACTTAATGTGAGCTCAAGGAGGAGCAAATATTACAAGTATAAAGGATGAAATTCTACTGTATTAGCATGAGGATAGCATGAGTATGATATTTGGAATTCGTACAGTATGATTGGAATGATACGTTAGAAGATATATAGCCCTCGTAATCGTAAGCTGAGGTGGGGTCCGCATGTCGAGATTTTATAAAGGGCATATGACAAGTTATATGAATAGTATATGTGAAGTTAAACACAACTCAAGAAGGATCCTTGAGCCAAATAAAGTGGAAGCCCTCCAAAGGATGTTTTTAAGTTACGTTTTCGGGTGATCTGACTTCGGGAGGCCATAACCCCATCATTATTTGGGAATTTGGGAAAACTCCTAAATGGAAAATTGTATATAATTGAAATACCTTTCCAACCATAGGTCGTGGGCCTGCATGTGACATAGGGATAAAAAGTTATGGACGTTTTAAGGCAGAAAGGTCAAGCTGGGCAGTGGGCTCGGCCCAACCCGATTCCAAGTCGGGTCAGGCCCACTTCCCTTGCTATTTAAGGAAAATTTTCAGCCTTATCTGCCTCACTTTTCATACAAAAGGTCCAAAATATTTTAGATAGAGAGAGAGGAGAGTTAGAGAGAGAAAGTGGAGAATTGATCATGTTCGAGGTCCCGAATTCCGAGGCTCGTGAAGAGTAAAGTGTAGTACAAGTTGTTGCCGTCGTTTTAAGCTAAAATTGAACTTGGGAGATGTTGTTTTGTGGTGGCTGCTCATATAAGGTATGTTTAAGATTTTAATGATGTTCTTACCCCGATCATTGATAGATTTGACGGGTTAGAATAGAGAAAATGACATTGAAAGTTCGGTTATAATTTTTGGATATCAAATGACTTGGGGGATGTTTTGGTATTATTAAATGGATAGGATTAGTTGGATATTGATATAAAATAATTGTTGATATTTTTGTTGATAAGTTGCTGCTCTTGAATTTGGGAGAATAAAGTGTATGAAGATATCGTATACAAAGCGTATTCGGGGCCGTTTTGGTGTATATCCTTGGGAGTTGATACTTTGAGTTTAAAAAGGCTTATATGAGATGGTTCTTGTTGTTTTTAATTTAGCTGAATTGGATTCTAAGGGTTGTCGAGTTTATAAAGGAAATGCTGTCGAAATTCCGTTAGAAATAAAGATAAGTTTAAGGGATTGATTCTAAGGATATATATTGGATTGATTGTTGGTAAATTGGTATTGTTGATAGATTAGCATGACCCGAAGATGGGTTGTGGTTAGCTGGAAGGCGGCAAAGGTATGTAAGGCAAACCTTTCTTCCTTTGGCATGATTCTTGCTGTTATTCATTCTATATGTACTCCATATGATTCCATTCTTAGACGAATAAGGTCTAAATGTTTCTTGTGATGGCTTATTGATATTGTACTCCTATTCTGTTCCAAAGGGAACACCCATAAGGTGCCAAGTTGAGTTGTGTATATGGTTTTACTATTACTAATGATTTAGAAGAAATGAGTTTTATACTAAAGGAAACATAAATTTTGATTTTCAAAACCACTCTGAAAAGGGTGCGAGATATTACTACTTCATTTCATTTACGATTTCTATTCACATTCCATAGTGTCATCGCTTTATATTGATATGATCATTTATTCTTTGGGTAGGGAAATATGATGAAATCGATTAGAATATAAGTAGTAAGAATTTCATAACAATTCTACCCTTAAACCTGGAAGTATGTCCTCCTAAGTCTAGTGAGATACAAATTTCATAACATCTTATGAAAGATTAAGGCTAATAACCGGATTGTGATGACTTGATTGGTGACTTATGATATGAATTGAAATTGATATTTGTGTATTGAGTTTGAGTTGATATTAAGCCGGAAGCGGCTGCCCGAAGGGGCCATCATTATTATGCCCGAAGTGGCCGTCCGAAGGGACTATTGTGATACTAGCCGGAAGCGGCTGTCCGAAGGGACCGTTCAGTTAACATGTCGGAACAGGCATGTGTGTTGGATTGCATTATTTACTTAAAGATTATTTTGAGACTTCGTGTGCACATTTATATTTCTTCCAGCGAAGGCTGCAAGTATTGAGTTAGATTGTGATTTCTTCTCTGCTAAATCAAATTATGATTATGATTTGTTACCACCTTACATACTCAATACATTGTCCGTACTGACGTCCTTTTGCCTGGGGACACTGCGTTCATGCCCGCAGCCCCAGATTGTTTGGCAGGTTAATTGTATAGCTAGAATGCTTGGACGTCAGCTGGGATTGGCAAGTTCCACCTCATTATGGAGTTGTGATGAGTCATGTATAGATATTTATGATTATGGGTATGTCAGGGCCCTGTCCTGACTTAATGTTCAGTTCACTTCTTAGAGACTCCTGTAGACAGTGTCCTGTGGTATATTTGTCGAGATGTCGACAAAGTGATGTTAGGTGAGTCATTTGTGGGTTTTAAAACAATATGTATTTTAGATGATTTCAATTGGTTTAAAGTACTTATTTGATTGAAAGTTTTCATAATCGTTATAAAGATAATGATTTTTATTTGGAAAAGTTTCATGTTTTTAAAAGTTTTTGAAATGACAGGTTTTGATAGAGTGAATATCTAAGGGTTCGCTCGACCCTAATGAGAGTCGGGTGCCCGTCATGCCCTACCATTGTTAGGGTGTGACAAAGTGGTATCAGAGCAGTTCGTTCTATGGGTCGTCTGCAAAGTCGTGCCAGGTAGAGTCTTGTTCATGGGTGTGTTGTCGACCATACTTATGAACAGGAGGCTACAGGGCATCTAGGATGGTTTCCCTTCATTCAGACCATAAATTGTTCTATAGAACTGTGTTATAGGCCTTGAGTCCTTGCTGCTAATTTTAAGATTTGAATTTTGATTAAGAGATTGTAAAGTGCAGCCATGATTGCGAAATTTGAATTGTTCGTAAGAAAGATAAGTTCTCTGATGATTAATGATTGCTATTTGAGGTAAGTGCTGCAGGTTAAGGATTGCAGTAAGAAAGGTATGCTTCTTATCGATTTGAGAATGCCATTTGTGAAGAGCATTTGTACAGGTATGTATAGGGTGTTGTAATATGATTGTGGCCCTGTGAGGCAAGTTGATATATTTTGATTGTGGCCCAGTGAGGCAAGTTGATATATTTTGATTGTTGCCTTCTAAGGCTTGTTGGTTAGCTGTATACAGGTGGGTAGTACACATTACAGAGGAGGTTCTGCCAAAATTTTGTTAAAATTGATTGTGATCAGTATATATATATGTATGCTATGATCAGTTAGATACACAAGTGTAAACTGAAGAATGAAAGATTAATAATAGTTGTAAATCAGCTGAAAGGAGGGTTATGAGATGGGTTCAGAATGAGTTTGAGAGTTAGGTTGAAATTACTCGTGGATATAGAAATGAGTCGAGGGTTAAGTTAAGTTCTCTCGGGGATTAGAAGTAAGGTTGATGAACTAAGATTAATGAGATTCGAATAATGTGATAAGATTATGAGAAAAGACTTAAGAGGGGAAGCAATGATAAGCAAGGAGTCATTCGAGAGGCGAGTTAGTATAAAAAAGAGTAGCCTTAAACGAGTAAAGAATGAAACAAGGAAGAGAAAGAAACATGATTACATGTGTCTGAGGAAAGGGAGCAATGTATCCCTTATAGAAATCAATATAACTGAAAGCATCAATGAGGTTAAGGGAAGTTGAAGCATCTAGAGGAAAAATAAGTATTGAAAAGGACTTTAGGAATTATGAAGGGTGGGTGATATTAGAAAGTGTTGGAATTGGATACGAGTATTATTTTTCATTTAACATTCGAGGATGAATGTTTCTAAGAGGGGAAGGATGTTACACCCAAGAAAATTTCGTGTTACTAACGCTGCAGACGGCTTAATGTGAGCTCAAGGAGGAGCAAATATTACAAGTATAAAGGATGAAATTCTACTGTATTAGCATGAGGATAGCATGAGTATGATATTTGGAATTCGTACAGTATGATTGGAATGATACGTTAGAAGATATATAGCCCTCGTAATCGTAAGCTGAGGTGGGGTCCACATGTCGAGATTTTATAAAGGGCATATGACAAGTTATATGAATAGTATATGTGAAGTTAAACACAACTCAAGAAGGATCCTTGAGCCAAATCAAGTGAAAGCCCTCCAAAAAGATGTTTTTAAGTTACGTTTTCGGGTGATCTGTCTTCGGGAGGCCATAACCCCATCATTATTTGGGAATTTGGGAAATCTCCTAAATGGAAAATTGTAGATAATTGAAATACCTTTCCAAGCATGGGTCGTGGGCCTGCATGCGACATAGGGATAAAAAGTTATGGACGTTTTAAGGCAGAAAGGTCAAGCTGGGCAGTGGGCTCGGCCCAACCCGATTCCAAGTCGGGTCAGGCCCACTTCCCTTGCTATTTAAGGGAAAGTTTCAGCCTTATCTGCCTCATTTTTCATACAAAAGGTCCAGAATATTTTAGATAGAGAGAGAGGAGAGTTAGAGAGAGAAAGTGGAGAATTGATCATGTTCGAGGTCCCGAATTCCGAGGCTCGTGAAGAGTAAAGTGTAGTACAAGTTGTTGCCGTCGTTTTAAGCTAAAATTTGAACTTGGGGGATGTTTTTTTCGTGGTGGCTGCTCATATAAGGTATGTTTAAGATTTTAATGATGTTCTTACCCTGATCATTGATAGATTTGACGGGTTAGAATAGAGAAAATAACATTGAAAGTTCGGTTATAATTTTTGGATATCAAATGACTTGGGGGTTGTTTTGGTATGATTAAATGGATAGTATTAGTTGGATATTGATATAAAATAATTGTTGATATTGTTGTTGATAAGTTGCTGTTCTTGAATTTGGGAGAATAAAGTGTATGAAGATATCGTATACAAAGCGTATACGGGGCCATTTTGGTGTATATCCTTGGGAGTTAATACTTTGAGTTTAAAAAGGCTTATATGAGATGGTTCTTGTTGTTGTTAATTTAGCTGAATTGGATTCTGGGGGTTGTCGAGTTTATAAAGGAAATGCTGTCAAAATTCCGTTAGAAATAAAGATAAGTTTAAGGGATTGATTATAAGGATATATATTGGATTGATTGTTGGTAAATTGGTATTGTTGATAGATTAGCATGACCCGAAGATGGGTTGTGGTTAGCTGGAAAGCGGCAAAGGTATGTAAGGCAAACCTTTCTTCCTTTGGCATGATTCTTGCTGTTATTCATTCTATATGTACTCCATATGATTCCATTCTTAGGCGAATAAGGTCTAAATGTTTCTTGTGATGGCTTATTGATATTGTACTCCTATTCTGTTCCAAAGGGAACACCCATAAGGTGCCAAGTTGAGTTGTGTATATGGTTTTACTAATGATTTAGAAGAAATGAGTTTTATACTAAAAGAAACAGAAAGTTTGATTTTCAAAACCACTCCGAAAGGGGTGCGAGATTTTACTACTTCATTTCATTTACGATTTCTGTTTATATTCCATAGTATCATCCGTTTATATTGATATGATCATTTATTCTTTCGGTAGGGCAATAAGATGAAATTGATTAGAATATAAGTAGTAAGAATTTCATAACAATTCTACCCTTAAACCTGGAAGTATGTCCTCCTAAGTCTAGTGAGATACAAATTTGATAACTTCGTATGAAAGACTAAGGCTAATTACTGGATTGTGATGACTTGATTAGTGACTTATGATATGAATTGAAATTGATATTTGTGTATTGAGTTTGAGTTGATATTAAGCCGGAAGCGGCTGCCCGAAGGGGCCATCGTTATTAAGCCGGAAGCGGCTGCCCGAAGGGGCCATCATTATTATGCCCGAAGTGGCCGTCCGAAGGGACTATTGTGATACTAGCCGGAAGCGGCTGTCTGAAGGGACAGTTCAGTTAACATGTCGGAAGCGACATGTGTGTTGGATTGCATTATTTACTTAAAGATTATTTTGAGACTTCGTGTGCATATTTATGTTTCTTCCAGCGAAGGCTGCAAGTATTGAGTTAGATTGTGATTTCTTCTCCTAAATCAAATTATGATTATGATTTGTTACCACCTTACATGCTCAATACATTGTCCATACTGACGTCCTTTTGCCTGGGGACGCTACGTTCATGCCCGCAACCCCGGATTGTTTGGCAGGTTAATTGTATAGCTAGAACGCTTGGACGTCAGCTGGGATTGGCAAGTTCCACCTCATTCTGGAGTTGTGATGAGTCATGTATAGATATTTATGATTATGGGTATGTCAGGGCCTTGTCCTGACTTAATGTTCAGTTCACTTCTTAGAGACTTCTGCAGACAGTGTCCTGTGGTATATTTGTCGAGATGTCGACAAAGTGATGTTAGTTGAGTCATTTGTGGGTTTTAAAACAATTTGTATTTTAGATGATTTCAATTGGTTTAAAGTACTTATTTGATTGAAAGTTTTCATAATCGTTATAAAAATAATGATTTCTATTTGGAAAAGTTTCATGTTTTTAAAAGTTTTTGAAATGACAGGTTTTGATAGAGTGAATGTCTAAGGGTTCGCTCTACTCTGATGAGAGTCGGGTGCCTGTCATGCCTTACCATTGTTAGGGTGTGACATCAATGTTGAATGCAACACAAGAGTAAAAGAGTATGAGGCATAAGGGGTATTAGTTGCGCATGAGACTTAGATCATTGAAAACAAAGATGGCGGGTTTAAGGGAAAATGCATTTACGGTTACTATAAGTCGATTACGGGAAAGAGAGAAATAACTTGAGATGGGAAGACAAGGGAAAGATGACACTATAAGTGAACTCTGAGTATCGAAGAATGGGATAAGTGACATTACATGGAGGGTACGGATAGCTAGACATACTACGATTTCGAGTATCCCTATGGGACAGAAGTTGTTAATTGGAGCGGATGTAGACATTTACTCATAACTAACGGTTGAGCTAAGTAAAATACATCCTTGTTTGGATTTCCATGTTGGTTGTATTACTTGATTACAAAACTGCAAGATGAGTATGTTAAGACATCACACATGAATTACCGTAGCTATAAATTATGGGAAATGGCATGAATATGATGCAGTATAATAACGGAATTGAGGAAAGGGATATATGAATTCAAGATTGGAAGTGAGGTAACGGATTTAAGAATGGTATAAGTAAGACCCTTAAGGGGGGGGGGGGGGAAGCAAGTAAGGAAAATACAAGTGTAGAGATTGAAACGATGGATCCTAAGATGTGACAGATATAGACTCTAAAATGAGAGTTATGCAGAAATGAGTCTAATAGCTAGTAAATAAATGAACAAGAATCGAGCAGGTATCTGAGACTGCACTGAAAATCATTCGTGAAAACCTTGAACAACACGACATTGGGAGCAAATAACTCAAGGAATATTATAAAGGATAATGATGCTATACTGGAATAGAGGCAAAGGTATTGACAGTAGAGTCATTTGTTAATGATATAGCGATTTATAAGTGACAAATAAGAAGGGACATAAAGTTCCTATAGTAGAATATAAGATGTGATAATCAAGGGACAAATAAAGGAAAGAAAAGAGTTGACGAGATAAGTTACAACAGATAGACAAAAGAGTTTTGGTATGTATGAGATAAGTAAAATAGAACGAACCAAAGGAAGGGAAGTTTACGAATAAGATTAGATGTTCATACACGAATCACACAAGAATGGTTATGTAACCTGCAAGTATTTATATGTCGAGAATGAAACCAATTGGGTAATAAAAAGAGGAGTAAGAGGTAAGCAAGAATAGTGTGTTTGTGATACTCCGGGTCAGTTGAAGGAAAATATATGGTAAATTGAGTCAAAATGCTGAGTTGGAATTATCATTACAGACAAATAGGACACTTACTCTGATATGATATAAGTATATGTTATATGTTTCCTACGATAGCCCTGGGGTGTGTTAGATTACTTACTAATTCGATAGGATCATTAAATAAAGGGGGTTTTACCAGAAGAATATTACGCCTTGGAACTTTCATTTTTGTATCATTGTGGTTATAGCGAATTTCCAACAGTTTATCATAGGGTTATGAAATTCTCAAAAGTTATGAAGCCTTTAACGAGTCGACGAGGGACACCTACAACTAGAGGGCCATGACGAGCACCCGGAGCTAACCCACCGGGCACCTCTCATCGTACATTCACATTCATATCTAGGTGAGCCACATGGCTTATTAACAAACTCTATGCCTCAATAATACCATTTCCAATGGCTAAAACACTTTATATATATATATATATATATATATATATATATATATATCAACGTCAACAACTATGCCCATACATATATACACAAGCCGACGAGGCTACCAAAATGATATACCAACATGAGCCGACAAGGAAAAAGACATCTACTATACATGACTGTCTACGAGCCTCTAAGAAAAGTATGAAACATCATCATAAGGACGGGACAGGGCCCTGCCATGCCCATATATACACAAAAGAATAGTACCCACAGCTGCAGCTCCGAATCAAATGGAGCTTCTCTAAGCAATCTCTAGATAAGCAGCCTAAGGATCAAGTCTATCTCCCTATCCACCTGCGGGCATGACGCAACGTCCACAAACAAAGGACGTTAGTACGAATGATGTACTGAGTATGTAATGCATAATCAATAACATAATGGAAACATAAGAAATAACATAGGATAAAAGAGTCATGGGAGGATAAAGCCATTTATATCTCTAGCGTTGTTCATTGTATTTACTTACCCTTTTTCTAATGGGAACCTTCCATCTCATACATTTATACTTATAGTAGCATCATACCCGACCGTAGAGGTTCGGTGTCTTACATACCCGACCATGATAAGGTTCAGTGTTATACATACCTGGCCCTACCAAGGCTCAGTGTCATCCGTACCCAACTGTAGTGGTGTGCGCGCGATAGATATCATAACCGGCCATATAAGCTTGGTGTCATTAGTAGTCATACTTTAATATATAAATATGTATACATAGGAGTACATACATGTCCTCAACACCATCCTCGTGATCATCATTTTCATTATAGCCTTCCTTAGAGGATCAACTATCATAGGATGGGACCAATGGTATCATGAGATTTATCAAGAATCATGAGCCTTAGTGATTCTAGGAATGAAGTCATCTTGGAAGACAATATGGAATTCGCATGATGGTATACAACATGGGATCATGCCTTAAGAAAGAAGGGTTAGCCTTACATACCTCGTTGTCTTCTTAACTACTTGACGTTCACCGTCGAAGCTTGGAAAATCTACATTTGAAAGGATTCATACCTTGTTTAAGCCTTAAAGATACTCTTAAATTCAAACTAGAACAATTCATGAGTTAACAAAAATTGGGCAGCATTTCCCCTTTCACCGGCTTCCATCATATTACCAAACAACTCCCAAACAACCATAATAACGTCCACGATATCATAATCAAGTAATCACATTCCATTAAGTCTCCAAAATTCATTCTCATATACAACTTATACTAACAACTTCACACCAACCCTTAGCACATTTTCATACGACGCTTCCTCATCATCATTATTACCTTTTATAACAAGAATATATCAATATCATACTAAGAATCATGATTCAATTTAGCTTACCACTCAAAAATATCATGAAACCTACATTTAGACTTTATCTTCTACTTTCTCCTTCTACCCAAGTTGTTTAACAACTAAGCATTCTTGATAACATGAAATAAGCATGAAAACTAACCTTTTATCTCACAAGAATGAGCTTTGGAGCAAGCTATCAACCAATATGGAAACCCTAGCTTCAATACCCAAAGAATTCTTGAAGTCTACTAGCCCTAGCAAGACTTCTAACACATGGATATCTAGATTCTTGCCTCTTGATCTTTAATATCTCTTGGATTTGTGTTGATGAGGTGTGTGGAATATTCTAGAGCTCTCAAAAGTTGTGGAGAAGATGAGAAATGAAAAATAGAACTTGGGTCATCTATTTAAAACAAGAAAATAAAGCTGCTCGTCGGGATTTATACGGACATTTATACGGTCCGTATAAGTGACCGTATAATATCACCAGTGATGACCCTTCACTGTAACTGTTATACGAACCCTTATACGGACCGTATAAGTGGTCGTATAACTCACTTTTTTTCCAAAATCATTTTCGTTGATTCGTTTGACCTCCAATCCTTGTGGAACCTTCTTGGCACTTATATAACACTTCATTAGCCATACAATAATCCCTATAGTAGCCCCTCAAGACATCGCTAAATACATATCAAATCAACTATCGTGAAAACCCTTCCAAACATGACTTGCATTCACTTCCTTCGACAAACGTAGTCTCACATATCTGTATGACTTCGAAATCTTATGGTACGTACTTTAAGCTATCTAATACTCTCCTTAATCTCGTAAGGACTTTATGTTCATCTTAAGCTCACGTTAGTCTACTCATAAGGCAACAAATCTGGAATTTTTGAGATGTAACATTCTCCCCCCCTTAGGAACATTCGTCCTTGAATTTTAGGTTCTTGGGCATTCTATAAAAATTTCGCCCGAGTTTCCCCTGTAATATGGCACTCCCAACCTGTCACAACAACCCAAAATATATCACCTCACCGAGCTACAACAACAATAACATCAACAACCATGGCCACACACGACCAAGAAAACATCAAGAAGAGCATTACATACCTGAGGACGTTGGCGTCTCTGCCTGAGTCGCTTCTGGAGGTGGAAATAAATGCGGGTACCTGAGCTTCATGTCTTCTTTTGCTTCCCAGGTCATTTCCTCTCTATTATTATTTCTCTGTAAGACTTTAACTGAAGGTACATCCTTGGTTTTGAGTCTCCGTACTTGCCCATCTAGAATGGTAATGGGAACTTCTTCGTAGGATAATTTCTCAGTGACTTGAACATCATCTACTAGTACAACTCTAGAAGGATCTCCAATGCACTTACAAAGCATCGATACATGAAAAATCGGATGGACTGACTCCAAATCAGGAGGTAGATCTAATTCGTAAGCCACCTGGCCTACCTTGCGTACAATCTCATAAGGCCCTATATACCGAGGACTAAGATTGCCCTTTTTGCCAAATCTCATAACACCCTTCATTGGCGACACCTTCAAGAATACCCAATCTTTCACTTGGAACTCTAAGTTCCTTCGACGATTATCGACATAGGATTTCTGACGATTCTGAGCTGTTAATAACCGGTCCTATATCTTGCTGGACCAAGTCCGGTCCTATCAATTTAGCCTCTCCTACTTCGAACCACCCAATTGGCGATCTGCACTTTGGCCCATATAAAGCCTCATACGGGGCCATTTGGATGCTGGAATGATAATTATTGTTATAAGAAAATTCGATAAGCGGTAAGTGATCATCCCAAGTACCTTCAAAATCCAATACACATGCTCGTAGCATGTCCTCGAGAGTCTGAATGGTGCGCTCATCTTGCCCATCAGTCTGTGGATGAAATGCTGTGCTAAGACTCACCTAAGTCCCAAAACCCTCTTGAAAGGATTTCCAGAAATTAGCCGTAAACTGTGTCCCTCCATCGGAAATAATAGATACTAGAACACCATGGAGTTGTACTATTTCTCTGACATAAAGCTTTGCATAATCTTTAACCACATATGTAGTTCTGACCGGTAGGAAATGAGCTGACTTCGTAAGTCTATCCACAATTACCCATATAGAATCATATTTGTGCTTAGAATGAGGTAAGCCTGTGATGAAGTCCATATTAATCACTTCCCATTTCCAAGTTGGAATTTCCATAGCTTGCAACAATCCACCGGGCTTTTGATGCTCAATTTTCACTTGTTGACAATTAGGACATTGGGCCACAAATTCCGCTATGTCTTTCTTCATTCCACTCCACTAATATATAGATTTAAGATCATGATACATTTTTGTTGCTCTTGGATGAATAGAATAACGGGAACAATAGGCTTCTCTCAATATTTGGTGGCGTAATCCTGCAACATCAGGAACACACAACCTGCCTCGACATCGGAGAACTCCATCTCCAGAAATCTCAAAGGATGACTTCTTCTTCTGTGGGAGTGTATTTCTGTAATGAACTAGAGTGGGATCCTCGTATTGACGCTCTTTCACTTCAACCACTAGTGACGAGACCACTGCATTCTGAATGGTAGCTCTCTCATTGCCTGAGTCCACTACCCGAACTCTTAGGGTAGCTAACTGCTGGAGCTCGCTCATGAGCTAACTCTCTTTTCTCTAGCTAAACATCATATAAACTTCCCATAGATCTACTGTTGAGAGCATCAGCCACAACGTTCGCTTTACCGGGATGATATAGGATGTTAACTTCATAATCTTTCAACAACTCCAACCATCGCCGTTGTCGTAGATTTAATTCCTTCTGCCTCAAAATATACTAAAGGCTCTTGTGATCCAAATAGATATCTGCATGAACGCCATACAAATAATGTCTCCACATCTTCAATGCATGGATCACCGCAGCTAACTCCAGATCATGGGTTGGGTAATTCTTCTCATGTTTCCGCAACTGTCTTGAGGCATAAGCAATCACCTTACCATACTGCATCAACACACATCCTAATCCGACGGTTGAAGCATCGCAATAAACAACATAACCTTCCGGTCCTTCTGGAAGTGTTAGGACTGGGGCAGAAGTTAATCTATTCTTTAACCCTTGAAAGCTACGTTCACAAGCATCCGTCCTTTAAAATTTTGCTTATTTCTGAGTTAGCTTTGTCAATGATCCAGAAATAGAAGAAAAGCCCTCTACAAATCTTCTGTAGTAACTTGCTAAGCGCAGAAAACTATGAACCTCCGTAGGTGTTATAGGCCTTGGCCAAGTCTTCACAACCTCAATCTTTTGGGTATCTACTCGAATACCATCGGCTGAAATAATATGCCCCAAAAAGGTCACCGAATTCAACCAAAATTCACACTTTGAAAATTTGGCAAATAACTCTCGAGTTTGAAGAACTCTAAGAACGGTATGTAAATGATCCGCATGTTCTGCCTGGGACCGAGAATATACCAGGATATCGTTAATAAACACAATCACAAATAAATCTAGGAAGGGCCTTAACACATTATTCATCAAATCCATAAATACTGTCGGTGCATTAGTTAGCCCAAATGACATTACCCGGAACTCAAAATGACCATATCTTGTTCTGAAGGCCGTCTTGGGAATATCTTCCTCCCTAACTCTCGCCTGATGATACCCGAATCTTAAGCCTATCTTTGAAAACCATTTGGCACTTGTAATTGGTCAAATAAGTCATCAATCCTTGGAAGCGAATACTTATTCTTGATCGTCACCTTATTCAGTTGCCTGTAGTCAATGTACATTCGCAAGGAGCCATCTTTCTTCCTCACAAACAACACGGGTGCTCCCCACGGGGAAGAACTAGGCCTAATAAAGCCCTTTTTAAGCAAGTCCTTCAATTGCTCCTTCAACTCTTTCAACTCTGTGAGAGCCATTTTATAAGGAGGAATAGATATGGGCTTGGTATTGGTAGCACATCAATAGCAAATCAATCCCCCGCTCTGGGGAAAGACCCGGAAGCTCATCCGGGAATACATCCGAAAACGCATTCACTACTGGGACAGACTGAAGAGTTGGAGATTCGACTTCTATATCTTGAACCTGGACTAAATGATAAATACAAACTTTACTAATCATTTTCCTAGCCTTGAGATAGGAAATAACCCTACCTCTCGGCGATGCTATATTTCCCTTTCATTCCAAAACTGGTTCTCCCAGAAACTGAAAGCGAACTATCTTCGTTCTACAATCAACATTGGCATAGCAAGAAGCCAACCAATCCATGCCCATAATAACATCAAAGTCCACCATTTTCAACTCATGTAAATCAGCCATAGTACGATGATTACAAATCACAACTATACAATTTCTATATACATGGCTAGCTATTACCGGTTCACCAACGGGTGTAGATACCTCAAAAGGTTTGATTGACTCCGGTTTGACCCTAAACCGACCCGCAATATACGGAGTAACATATGACAATGTGAAGCCCGGATCTATCAAAGCATATACATCATGAGAAAATACTGATAATATACCTGTGACGACATCAGGGGAAGACTCAAGATCCTGTCGCCCCACCAATGCATAAATAAGGTGCTGGGGACCACTAGAACTGGGAGCTCTTCCTCTACCGCTACCGCGACTAACTGGTGTCTGAAAGCCTTGCCCCGGAGGGTGTATAGATGACGAAGACCCGACTGCCGACCCTGAAGGCTTGACCCTACCCCTACCACCAATCGAGGGGAAATCACGCATGATATTGCCTAACCGACCGCATGCATAGTAAACACCTGAACCTAGTTGACACTGGCCCCAATGTAGCTTCCCGCACTGAGAAGATCATGGCATGGGTGGCCTTGCCTGACCCGAGTCACCTTTGTAATGAGAACCTGAAGCTCAAAAACTCTAACTCGGCCCGGATTGAGTAGTTCTATCAAATCTCTAGCCCGTAAACCGTGGAGGTGCGCTAGTCATAGAATGGCCTGAATGCCTAGAAAACTGCTGTCTTTGCCCTCCCTTGAACTCACTAGTCGGACCCAAAGATCTAGTCCTTTATTTATAACCTCTCTCAAGCTCACGCTCACCTCTTTGTGGTTGCTTTCCTCCAAATTCTGGGCGTGGGCTTGAATGCGAGAAATATCCATATTGTCCTGAAGGGACGCAGTCAAGCACTTATCCATAAAATGTGGCCCTAGGCCTCTCACAAATCGGTGCACTCGGTCACCTATATCCGCTACCATGGCTGGAGCATACCTAGCCAAAGAATTGAAGCGGAGACTATACTCTAAGGCACTCATGCTTCCTTGCCTGAGATTCAAGAACTTGTCGGCTCTAGTCGCCGAACTTCTGGGGGCAAGTAATGTCATAGGAAAGCATAAACAAATTCTTGCCATACCGGGGGAGGTGCATTGACCCCCTTAGAAGACAACCAAACCGTATACCAATGGACATCAATATCCCGCAATCTATATGATGCTAACTCCACCGATTCAATGTCGGAAGCATGCATTAGCCGAAGTGTTCTCAATATTCCATCAATAAAGTTTGGAGGGTCCTCATCCGGCTTTGACCCAAAGAACTCCGGAGGGTTCAAGCTAATAAAATCATGGGCTCTTGGACTAACCGTGCTATCACCATGACCCATACCTTGACGCTGGGCCTGAGCGGCAACCAATTGAGTCAACAACGGAATAGCCTCTTTCACCTCTTGACCCGAAACCTCTGGTGGAGGAGTTGGGGGTGCTGGAGCTGGGGCTGAGACTTCCTCATGCTCCTCAGAAATAGGCAATGAGTCAGAAGACTGCCGCATTTTGGGACTCAACTTCCCCTATATCCGTTAGCGGTACTCTTTCAGCCCGCTTTTCTGCCAATGTCTTGCCCTTTTGGGCTGCCATAGCTTTCCTCTTTACAGGCATTTCTGAGATACACAACACACGATTAAAGGAAAAGAAATCCTTATATCATGGCTCTATCGCACGATCTTATGAAGAAAGAAGGTCATTCATTCCTAAAATGCCCGCATCCTCCTATTTATAAGTGTGACGTGCAACACACCCATAAACAAGACTCTACTAGACACGACTCGTAGACACACCCTAGGATGAAAATGCTCTGATACCACTTTTGTCACGACCCAACCGGAAGGCTATGACGAGCACCCGGAGCTAACCCACCGGGCACCTCTCATCGTATATTCACATTCATATCTAGGTGAGCCACATGGCTTATCAACAAACTCTATGCCTCAATAATACCATTTCCAATGGCTAAAACACTTTATATATATATATATATATATCAACGCTGACAACTATGCCCATACACATATACACAAGCCGACGAGGCTAACAAACTAATATACCAACGTGAGCTGACAAGGCAAAAGACATCTACTATACATGACTGCCTACAAGCCTCTAAGAAAAGTATGTAACATCATCATAAGGACGGGATAGGGCCCCGCCATGCCCATATATACACAAAAGAATAGTAGCCACAACTACAACTTCAGATCAAATAGAGCTCCTCTAAGCAATCTCTGGATAAGCAGCCTAAGGATCAAGTCTATCTCCCTGTCCACCTGCGGGCATGACGCAGCGTCCACAAACAAAGGACGTCAGTACGAATGATATACTGAGTATGTAAAGAATAATCAATAACATAATAGAAGCATAAGAAATAACATAGGATAAAAGAGTCATGGGAGGAAAAATGTCACACCCTAACCTTACTAGGGTGTGATGGGCACCCGACCGTTACTTAGGGCCGAGCGAACCCTCCGACTCCTATTAGATACATAATCTTTTGAACCTCTAAATCAAATAAACATGAAATACATAATAAAGATTTCCGAAATATTCTTTTTGTTGCTTTCAAATCAAATAAAATCTGTAACCATATAGAACTGATATCATAATACAACTGACTTATCTGCTGATGGAGCCGCTGACAGACCGACTCCCAATACCCACGACTCTGTCTGCAAAGTCTCTAACATCAATCCGGAAATCCTAGCATACATGCTCCGACTCGGCGACACTCCAGGGCGAATGGAGCCTGCCAACTCCGCTGGAACATTTTCAATAATAACTTCAACTCATCTGGTTGTACCTGCGCGGCATGAAACGCAGCCCCCGAAGAAGAGGGGTAAGTACGAGCAATGTACTGAGTATGTAAGGCATAAATGTTAACATAATAAAATGGACAGAACATAAACAACAACATAGTAAGGAACATATGGAAGGTACAAGAATAGATACGACTGTAACTGCCTGCCTCTTAAGGCGGAATCATGCATGCTCACTTTTACTTTTATATACATACATAACCTGTCTGAATCACATAACATCATTAGCCCGCGTCCGGGGTAATCATCTCATGCCGCCCACTAGTGGTGATCATGCCCGGCCCTCTAGGCTCGATGTAAACATAGCAGCCCGCCTTAGCGGTGACATGCCCGGCCATCTAGGCGCGGTGTAATCATCCAATAGTTGCCCGCCTTAGCGGTGACATGCCCGACCATCTAGGCGCGGTGTAACTATCACAACCTAAGCATGCATAAGAGCCCAATCAAAAGCTATAACTTTATCGGAGTGACGTAAGGTCGGAAACCTCCGATTACATTATGGAATAACCATGACCGCTTTGTCTCACCTTAAAGGAACGATAATTATAAGGGGAGACTATCAAGGAAGGATAACTTTAAGAGAAAACATAGAATAAGATCATAAACCTCGTAAGACGTCAATTCATATACTTTGGAGTCTTTAGAAAATAGAGTCACAATCAAGGAATAGAATTGAGGATCAAGAACTAGTCCAATATTCTCATATTCGTGTTGAATCCATATCTTGAGACTTTCAATCATGGAACCATTCTTATCATGATCATCTTAGACGTATTCTCCTCTTTGACAACATCAATTTCATTACAAAAACATGGCCGTCGTTATAGTCATAAAAGTTTACAAAACTATGAACCTCTGTTTTGAAAAAGTATAGACATTTTGGAAAGAATTTACGGGTTTTCAAGAATAAGATCATGCTTTAGAATCATAGACTTCTAACTTTAGAAAGAAGGAAAATATGGAAACACTTATGAAATCGTAAACATCGGGATCATGCCTTTGAAAGAAAAGGACGAGCCTTACATACATGTGTTGCGCCTTACTAGCTACACTTATTCGTCCAAACTTGTTAGTCTACATTCAAGAAGATTAATACTATCGTTAGATTCATCGACATATACTTGTCTTAGCCTTTCAAACAAATTTACTTATGATCTGCCGAAATTTCGGCAGCATATCCCCTGTAAATACACCACCCCGAAGAATCTAACTCGGCCCAATTCATCAATCAACAATCCGAGAATGGAACTCGGCCACATTATCAACAATTACTTTAACAATACTACAATATTCATAATGGTCCAATGCTACCCGAATACTCCAACTTCACAAAAATATTAACCACACATTTTTCTCATTCTAGATTCATAAACCATATCAACAAACATGCATTAACAACATCATTCATACAATGTAAGAATCCAAGCTAGTGTCGCATTAACTTTCTTCAACAATTCTATAACGATTACAACTTCATTTCCAAGTCATTAAGCCTTCATTTTTTTATGGATTCCACAACAACAACAACTAAAATATCACATAGAATCAATTCACCATAACTTGCCAAACCAACCCCTATTCGGCCACAATAACATCATACATATTTTCATGTGTTTTCATTCATTTCTACACATTACAAAAACAACCAAAAGACTAAGTAAAATTAATCTATTTCTTCTACACAACACCACATGTACACGACCAATGCTAGACACACACGGCCACCACTTCAACATCACATTTTTCCATGAATTTCATTCATTTCAACCTTCCATGATACTCACAAATTATCCATAAACATATAAGAGACGGTTAAACACATACCTCTTCCACTTATGTCTTCATTCGGCTCGGGTTAAGACAACACCAAAAGAATGGTTTGCTTGCTCCAACGACTATATCACGTCGTAGAGGACCTTCCAATTTGTAGGAAAACTAGGAGGAAATAATTTTTTGATCACCTTCTCCTCAAGGCCATGTTCGGCCACCATGGCCGAATACACTCCCCTTTTTTTTCTTTCTTTCTTTCTTGTTTCTTCAATTGGAGTGATGAATAATTTATCATCTCTCATGTATATATAATCCTTATGAGCATGTGAGGGGCACATGCCCTCTTCTCCCCCTTTTTTTTTCTAGAAATTTCTTCTTTTTTTCATGAATTTTCTAAAATGGTCAAAGAAGACTAATTGTCTTCTTATGTAAACTTTAGTCCATGTATTTTTTTTATTATTTATAATTAGCCCCCTTCTCCATTTTTCTAGAATTTTCCAAAATAATCAAAGAAGACTAAGTGTCTTCTTTTGTACACTTTAGTCCCAAAAAAACAATGTGGACATATACCACACATGCCACACGTCCAAGGTTCCCTCATGAACCTTCTTGAAGATTCTTGTAAAATTACCATTTTGCCTCTAGATTTTCACAATATTACCATGGGCCATTTGGTGAATTTTCCTTTTTATCCTTAACCTTCCTCAACATTTCCATACTACCAATGTTCATAAATAATATTCATAACCAACTTGTACATTAGAATAATTTTGGAAGATGGTCATTCCCTTAACTTTCCACGACTTCCTTGAAATATCTGAACGTATAAAATACGGGATATAACATCCTCCCCCCCTTTAGAACATTCGTCCTCGAATGTTCAACTGATCTTATGGGGTGTTATAATATTTCGGGAGGGTCCCTTTTATAGTCGTTCTTCTCTTTATGCCCATTTCTTATCCTTTACCTTATTCTCCAGGGCCTTTACACGAATCCTCATTTCCTGTCATGGATTCCCTTTTCTGGTACTTGAAAATATTGTGACCCCTTTTTGGCCTAATATAATATGGTCTCCCCCCCCCCCCCCCCTTTAAGGGTTTCCTTATATGCCAACAGTCCTTTATGAAGTCTTCGTTTATACCTTATTCCTCATCTTCCTACCACTCTGTGCCTAACATATCGAAAATTTCTTATCCTAAGTTCTCCTTTTACTTTCCGCCTATATCCTCATTGTCCACATTTCCACACCCTTTCTTCTACTATTCGTCCTTTCACTAGCTTAGCTCACTTGCTCGTAATTCTTCCTTAACTACGTGCTTGTGTTATAGCTGTGCATCCATTTTCCTTAAGCGTTTCGCTACTTTGCTCTTAACACAGAATCCTTACAAATTTTTACTTTCCCTATCCTTGTTCATCGAACCTCTAAATATATTAACATAGCTACGCATCTATTCTCTTATATATCCCTCACCTTAATATCACCACAAGACCTAAGCATTCTTTCTCTTACTTCACATTCCCCTATCCTGGTCACTATTCCTTTAGCCCCACTTTTCGAAATCGGTTCTCGAAACTCATACACTCCCCTCCTGTTTCCTTTTACCACACTCTATCCCTTTTCACATGCCTACTTTGAGTTCTTACCCAAATAGTCTCGTACTTTGCCGGTAGTTTCTCTCGGGAGCTTCACTTACTGAGGTTTCTTACCTTTCACCTTCTTCCGACACTTGTTCTCTTTGTTTTCTGTCTACTCACCCTCTTTCTTTTCCTAAGATCATTATACTAGGATTTCCAAGCTTAACCTATAGTAAAAATAATAGCAGTTTACCTGGTAACACGTGTACCATTTATTTTTGCCGTCCCTCGAACTTCGGTACCCTTGCTTGATCAATGCCTTCCCTTCCGTAGCGCCGGTTTCTGGAACTCACATGTCCACCGATACAATCATATGTGGAATATCCTACACATTCATATATATATATATTATCAACTTGCCCACAAAATATATCCAAACGCTATTCAAGCCTATCCTAATTCCAAAGCTGTGATGTACTTTCTGTCTGTTCACCAGCCTAGTCTACTTCGTCTTACGCGTCCTCTTAATGTTTCCAGCCATCCCATATACTCTAGTTTTCCTTAGGCTACCCTAACCTCTCATTTGTCTTTTATGTCTGGATATGTAGAATTTTTTGCATACTTCCCAGGGGTCACCCATCATAGAATTGGTCCCACATGAGCACGCTTAACCTAGAAACTTCGACAGAATCTGGTACCTTAATGCTGATATAATCGCGTCCACTTCCTCGCATGACATTTATTACATGTTCTGGAGCAAGTCGAAGTCTTACAGATTCCGAAATATTTTCGTAACACGTCCTTTATTTTATAATTACTATTTTACCCTTTTTGACCCTCAACCTTCACCTCTTGCTTACGTACACAACTATCTTTTGTCCTGAATCCCCAGATTCCCGATGGTAGCGATCACACCTTCATCGCCATGCCAAATCCATACCTTTTTTGAAACAACGCATCTCACTTATTGCCTATTTGCTGTATTTCCTTTCCATACTTCCTCCTGTTACGCGTACCCATTCTGGCAGAACCTCATTTACCATTTTTACTGTTCAAAGTCTGTACACAACAAATACCGACAATGCCTCACAGAACATACGGTTATATGACATATTCCAGCCGTCCAGAACTTCCAGTTCCAAGTAACAGAACAAATATCCAGACTTACCTCGGTGACTTGCCATATCGTCACTCGCTGTCTTCCGTCGCTACTAGGCGTCTGCGGAAATCAATGATTAGTATAAGGAATATTATTTCCTATGACTTGGATCTATCGCACGATCTAAGACAGAAAGAAGGTCAACAATCCCTAGATGCCCTGCAACCTCCTGTTTATAAATGTGGCCGGCTTCACACCCATAAACATGACTCTACTAGACACGACTTTGCAGACAACCCCTAGGACGACCTGCTCTGATACCACTTTGTCACACCCTAACCTTACTAGAGTGTGATGGGCACCCGACCCTTACTTAGGGCCGAGCGAACCCTCCGACTCCTATTAGATACATAATCTTTTGAACCACTAAATCAAATAAACATGAAATACATAATAAAGATTTTCAAAATATTCTTTTTGTTGCTTTCAAATCAAATAAAATATGTAACCATATAGAACTGATATCATAATACAACTGACGTATCGGCTGATGGAGCCGCGGACAGACTGACTCCCAATACCCACGACTTTGTCTGCAAAGTCTCTAACATCAATCCGGAAATCCTAGCATACATGCTCCGACTCGGCGACACTCCAGGGCGAATGGAGCCTGCCAACTCCGCTGGAACATCTTCAATAATAACTTCAACTCATCTGGGTGTACCTGCCCGGCATGAAACGCAGCCCCCGAAGAAGAGGGGTCAGTATGAGCAATGTACTGAGTATGTAAGGCATAAATGATAACATAATAAAATGGACAAAACATAAACAACAACATAGTAAGGAACATATGGAAGGTACAAGAATAGATACGACTGTAACTGCCTGCCTCTTAAGGCGGAATCATGCATGCTCACTTTTACTTTTATATACATACATAACCTGTCTGAATCACATAACATCATTAGCCCGCGTCCGGGGTAATCATCTCATGCCGCCCACTAGTGGTGATCATGCCCGGCCCTCTAGGCTCGGTGTAAACATAGCAGCCCGCCTTAGCGGTGACATGCCCGGCCATCTAGGCGCGGTGTAATCATCCAATAGCTGCCCGCCTTAGCGGTGACATGCCCGGGGATCTAGGCGCGGTGTAACTATCACAACTTAAGCATGCATAAGATCCCAATCAAAAGCTATAACTTTATCGGAGTGACGTAAGGTCGGAAACCTCCGATTACATTATGGAATAACCATGACCGCTTTATCTCACCTTGAAGGAACGATAATTACAAGGGGAGACTATCAAGGAAGGATAACATTAAGAGAAAACATAGAATAAGATCATAAACCTCGTAAGACGTCAATTCATATACTTTGGAGTCTTTAGAAAATAGAGTCACAATCAAGGAATAGAATTGAGGATCAAGAACTAGTCCAATATTCTCATATTCGTATTGAATCCATATCTTGAGACTTTCAAACATGGAACCATTCTTATCATGATCATCTTAGACATATTCTCCTCTTTGACAACATCAATTTCATTACAAAAACATGGCCGTCGTTATAGTCATAAAAGTTTACAAAACTATGAACCTCTGTTTTTGGAAAAGTATAGACATTTTGGAAAGCATTTACAGGTTTTCAAGAACAAGATCATGCTTTAGAATCATAGACTTCTAACTTTTGAAAGAAGGAAAATATGGAAACACTTATGAAATCATAAACATCGGGATCATGCCTTTGAAAGAAAAGGACGAGCCTTACATAACTGTGCTGCGCCTTACTAGCTACACTTATTCGTCCAAACTTGTTAGTCTACATTCAAGAAGATTAATACTATCATTAGATTCATCGACATATACTTGTCTTAGCCTTTCAAACAAATTTACTTATGATCTGCCGAAATTTCGGCAGCATCTCCCCTGTAAATACACCACCCCCGAGAATCTAACTAGGCCCAATTCATCAATCAACAATCCGAGAATGGAACTCGGCCACATTATCAACAATTACTCTAACAATACTACAATATTCATAATGGTCCAATGCTACCCGAATCCTCCAACTTCAACAAAAATATTAACCACACATTTTTCTCATTCTAGATTCATAAACCATATCAACAAACATGCATTAACAACATCATTCATACAATGTAAGAATCCAAGCTAGTGTCGCATTAACTTTCTTCAACAATTCTATAACGATTACAACTTCATTTCCAAGTCATTAAGCCTTCATTTTCTTATGGATTCCACAACAACAACAACTAAAATATCACATAGAATCAATTCACCATAACTTGCCAAACCAATCCCTATTCGGCCACAATAGCATCATACATATTTTCATGCGTTTTCTTTCATTTCTACACATTACAACAACAACCAAAAGACTAAGTAAAATTAATCTATTTGTTCTACACAACACCACATGTACACGGCCAATGCTACACACACACGGCCACCACTTCAACATCACATTTTTCCATGAATTTCATTCATTTCAACCTTCCATGATACTCACAAATTATCCATAAACATATAAGAGACGGTTAAACACATACCTCTTCCACTTATGTCTTCATTCGGCTCGGGTTAAGACAACACCAAAAGAATGGTTTGCTTGCTCCAACGACTATATCACGTCGTAGAGGACCTTCCAATTGGTAGGAAACCTAGGAGGAAATAATTTTTTGATCACCTTCTCCTCAAGGCCATGTTCGGCCACCATGGCCGAATACACTCCCCTTTTTTTTCTTTCTTTCTTTCTTTCTTGTTTCTTCAATTGGAGTGATGAATAATTTATCATCTCTCATATATATATAATCCTTATGAGCATGTGAGGGTCACATGCCATCTTCTCCCTTTTTGTTTTCTAGAAATTTCTTCTTTTTTTCTTGAATTTTCTAAAATGGTCAAAGAAGACTAATTGTCTTCTTATGTAAACTTTAGTCCACTTATTTTTTATTATTATTTATAATTAGCCCCCTTCTCCATTTTTCTAGAATTTTCCAAAATAATCAAAGAAGACTAAGTGTCTTCTTTTGTACACTTTAGTCCCAAAAATACAATGTGGACATATACCACACATGCCACACGTCCAAGGTTCCCTCATGAACCTTCTTGAAGATTCTTGTAAACTTACCATTTTGCCTCTAGTTTTTCACAATATTACCATGGGCCATTTGGTGAATTTTCCTTTTTATCCTTAACCTTCCTCAACATTTCCATACTACCAATGTTCATAAATAATATTCATAACCAACTTGTACATTAGAATAATTTTGGAAGATGGTCATTCCCTTAACTTTCCACGACTTCCTTGAAATATCCGAACGTATAAAATACGGGATATAACATCCTCCCCCCCTTTAGAACATTCGTCCTCGAATGTTCAACTGATCTTATGGGGTGTTATAATATTTCGGGAGGGTCCCTTTTATAGTCGTTCTTCTCTTTATGCCCATTCCTTATCCTTTACCTTATTGTCCTGGGCCTTTACACGAATCCTCATTTCCCGTCATGGGTTCCCTTTTCTGGTACTTGAATATATTGTGATCCCTTTTTGGCCTAATATAATATGGTCTCCCCCCCTTTAAGGGTTTCCTTATATGCCAACAGTCTTTTATGAAGTCTTCGTTTATACCTTATTTCTCATCTTCCTCCCACTCTGTGCCTAACATATCGAAAACTTCTTATCCGATGTTCTTCTTTTACTTTCCGCCTATATCCTCATTGTCCACATTTCCACACCCTTTCTTCTACTATTCATCCTTTCACTAGCTTAGCTCACTTGCTCGTAATTCTTCCTTAACTACGTGTTTGTGTTATAGCTGTGCATCCATTTTCCTTAAGCGTTTCGCTACTTTTCTCTTAACACGGAATCCTTACAAATTTTTACTTTCCCTATCCTTGTTCATCGAACCTCTAACTATATAAACATAGCTACGCATCTATTCTCTTATATATCCCTCACCTTAACATCACCACAAGGCCTAAGCATTCTTTCTCTTACTTCACATTCCTTATCCTGGTCACTATTCCTTTAGCCCCACTTATTGAAATCGGTTCTCGAAACTCATACACTCCCCTCCTGTTTCCTTTTACCACACTCTATCCCTTTTCACATGCCTACTTTGAGTTCTTACCCAAAAAGTCTCGTGCTTTGCCGGTAGTTTCTCTCGGGAGCTTCACTTACTGAGGTTTCTTACCTTTCACCTTCTTCCGACACTTGTTCTCTTTGTTTTCCGTCTACTCACTCTCTTTCTTTTCCTAAGATCGTTATACTAGGATTTCCAAGCTTAACCTATAGTAAAAATAATAACAGTTTACCTGGTAACACGTGTACCATTAATTTTTGCCGTCCCTCGAACTTCGGTACCCTTGTGTGATCAATGCCTTCCCTTCCGTAGCGCCGGTTTCTGGAACTCACATATCCACCGATACAATCATATGTGGAATATCCTACACATTCATATATATATTATCAACTTGCCCACAAAATATATCCAAACGCTATTCAAGCCTATCCTAATTCCAAAGCTGTGATGCACTTTCTGTCTGTTCACCAGCCTAGTCTACTTCGTCTTACGCGTCCTCTTAATGTTTCCAGCCATCCCATATACTCTAGTTTTCCTTAGGCTACCCTAACCTCTCATTTGTCTTTTATGTCTGGATATGTAGAATTCCTTGCATACTTCCCAGGGGTCACCCATCATAGAATTGGTCCCACATGAGCACGCTTAACCTAGAAACTTCGACAGAATCTGGTACCTTAATGCTGATATAATCGCGTCCACTTCCTCGCATGACATTTATTACATGTTCTGGAGCAAGTCGAAGTCTTACAGATTCCGAAATATTTTCGTAACACGTCCTTTATTTTATAATTACTATTTTACCCTTTTTGACCCTCAACCTTCACCTCTTGCTTACGTACACAACTATCTTTCGTCCTGAATCCCCAGATTCCCGATGGTAGCGATCACACCTTCATCGCCATGCCAAATCCATACCTTTTTTGAAACAACGCAT
Organism: Lycium barbarum; assembly: GCF_019175385.1. Classification (NCBI taxonomy): domain Eukaryota; kingdom Viridiplantae; phylum Streptophyta; class Magnoliopsida; order Solanales; family Solanaceae; genus Lycium; species Lycium barbarum. Next base: position 70,582,894 of record NC_083346.1, read on the forward strand.
CTCACTTATTGCCTATTTGCTGTATTTCCTTTCCATACTTCCTCCTGTTACGCGTACCCATTCTGGCAGAACCTCATTTACCATTTTTACTGTTCAAAGTCTGTACACAACAAATACCGACAATGCCTCACAGAACATACGGTTATATGACATATTCCAGCCGTCCAGAACTTCCAGTTCCAAGTAACAGAACAAATATCCAGACTTACCTCGGTGACTTGCCATATCGTCACTCGCTGTCTTCCGTCGCTACTAGGCGTCTGCGGAAATCAATGATTAGTATAAGGAATATTATTTCCTATGACTTGGATCTATCGCACGATCTAAGACAGAAAGAAGGTCAACAATCCCTAGATGCCCTGCAACCTCCTGTTTATAAATGTGGCCGGCTTCACACCCATAAACATGACTCTACTAGACACGACTTTGCAGACAACCCCTAGGACGACCTGCTCTGATACCACTTTGTCACACCCTAACCTTACTAGAGTGTGATGGGCACCCGACCCTTACTTAGGGCCGAGCGAACCCTCCGACTCCTATTAGATACATAATCTTTTGAACCACTAAATCAAATAAACATGAAATACATAATAAAGATTTTCAAAATATTCTTTTTGTTGCTTTCAAATCAAATAAAATATGTAACCATATAGAACTGATATCATAATACAACTGACGTATCGGCTGATGGAGCCGCGGACAGACTGACTCCCAATACCCACGACTTTGTCTGCAAAGTCTCTAACATCAATCCGGAAATCCTAGCATACATGCTCCGACTCGGCGACACTCCAGGGCGAATGGAGCCTGCCAACTCCGCTGGAACATCTTCAATAATAACTTCAACTCATCTGGGTGTACCTGCCCGGCATGAAACGCAGCCCCCGAAGAAGAGGGGTCAGTATGAGCAATGTACTGAGTATGTAAGGCATAAACGATAACATAATAAAATGGACAGAACATAAACAACAACATAGTAAGGAACATATGGAAGGTACAAGAATAGATACGACTGTAACTGCCTGCCTCTTAAGGCGGAATCATGCATGCACACTTTTACTTTTATATACATACATAACCTGTCTGAATTACATAACATCATTAGCCCGTGTCCGGGGTAATCATCTCATGCCGCCCACTAGTGGTGATCATGTCCGGCCCTCTAGGCTCGGTGTAAACATAGCAGCCCGCCTTAGCGGTGACATGCCCGGCCATCTAGGCGCGGTGTAACTATCACAACTTAAGCATGCATAAGAGCCCAATCAAAAGCTATAACTTTATCGGAGTGACGTAAGGTCGGAAACCTCCGATTACATTATGGAATAACCATGACCGCTTTGTCTCACCTTGAAGGAACGATAATTATAAGGGGAGACTATCAAGGAAGGATAACATTAAGAGAAAACAAAGAATAAGATCATAAACCTCGTAAGACGTCAATTCATATACTTTGGAGTCTTTAGAAAATAGAGTCACAATCAAGGAATAGAATTGAGGATCAAGAACTAGTCCAATATTCTCATATTCGTATTGAATCCATATCTTGAGACTTTCAAACATGGAACCATTCTTATCATGATCATCTTAGACATATTCTCCTCTTTGACAACATCAATTTCATTACAAAAACATGGCCGTCGTTATAGTCATAAAAGTTTACAAAACTATGAACCTTTGTTTTGGAAAAGTATAGACATTTTGGAAAGCATTTACGGGTTTTCAAGAATAAGATCATGCTTTAGAATCATAGACTTCTAACTTTAGAAAGAAGGAAAATATGGAAACACTTATGAAATCATAAACATCGGGATCATGCCTTTGAAAGAAAAGGACGAGCCTTACATACCTGTGTCGCGCCTTACTAGCTACACTTATTCATCAAAACTTGTTAGTCTACATTCAAGAAGATTAATACTATCGTTAGATTCATTGACATATACTTGTCTTAGCCTTTTAAACCAATTTACTTATGATCTGCCGAAATTTCGGCAGCATCTCCCCTGTAAATAAACCACCCCCGAGAATCTAACTTGGCCCAATTCACCAATCAACAATCCGAGAATGGAACTCAGCCACATTATCAACAATTACTCTAACAATACTACAATATTCATAATGGTCCAATGCTACCCGAATCCTCCAACTTCAACAAAAATATTAACCACACATTTTTCTCATTCTAGATTCATAAACCATATCAACAAACATGCATTAACAACATCATTCATACAATGTAAGAATCCAAGCTAGTGTCGCATTAACTTTCTTCAACAATTCTATAACGATTACAACTTCATTTCCAAGTCATTAAGCCTTCATTTTCTTATAGATTCCACAACAACAACAACTAAAATATCACATAGAATGAATTCACCATAACTTGCCAAACCAACCCCTATTCGACCACAATAACAGCATACATATTTTCATGCTTTTTCATTCATTTCTACACATTACAACAACAACCAAAAGATTAAGTAAAATTAATCTATTTCTTCTACACAACACCACATGTACACGACCAATGCTACACACACACTGCCACCACTTCAACATCACATTTTTCCATGAATTTCATTCATTTCAACCTTCCACGATACTCACAAATTATCCATAAACATATAAAAGAAGGTTAAACACATACCTCTTCCACTTATGTCTTCATTCGGCTCGGGTTAAGACAACACCAAAAGAATGGTTTGCTTACTCCAACGACTATATCACGTCGTAGAGGACCTTCCAATTGGTAGAAAAACTAGGAGGAAATAATTTTTTGATCACCCTCTCCTCAAGGCCATGTTCGGCCACCATGGCCGAATACACTCCCCTTTTTTTTTCTTTCTTTCTTTCTTGTTTCTTCAATTGGAGTGATGAATAATTTATCATCTCTCATATATATATATATAATCCTTATGAGCATGTGAGGGGCACATGCCCTCTTCTCCCCCTTTTTTTTGTAGAAATTTCTTCTTTTTTTCTTGAATTTTCTAAAATGGTCAAAGAAGACTAATTGTCTTCTTATGTAAACTTTAGTCCATGTATTTTTTTTATTATTTATAATTAGCCCCTTCTCCATTTTTCTAGAATTTTCCAAAATAATCAAAGAAGACTAAGTGTCTTCTTTTGTACACTTTAGTCCCAAAAAAACAATGTGGACATATACCACACATGCCACACGTCCAAGGTTCCCTCATGAACCTTCTTGAAGATTCTTGTAAAATTACCATTTTGCCCCTAGTTTTTCACAATATTACCATGGGCCATTTGGTGAGTTTTCCTTTTTATCCTTAACCTTCCTCAACATTTCCATACTACCAATGTTCATAAATAATATTCATAACCAACTTGTACATTAGAATAATTTTGGAAGATGGTCATTCCCTTAACTTTCCACGACTTCCTTGAAATATCCGAACGTATAAAATACGGGATATAACATCCTCCCCCCCTTTAGAACATTCGTCCTCGAATATTCAACTGATCTTATGGGGTGTTATAATATTTCGGAAGGGTCCCTTTTATAGTCGTTCTTCTCTTTATGCCCATTCCTTATCCTTTACCTTATTCTCCTGGGCCTTTACACGAATCCTCATTTCCCGTCATGGGTTCCCTTTTCTGGTACTTGAAAATATTGTGATCCCTTTTTGGCCTAATATAATATGGTCTCCCCCCCCCCCCCCTTTAAGGGTTTCCTTATATGCCAACAGTCCTTTATGAAGTCTTCGTTTATACCTTATTCCTCATCTTCCTCCCACTCTGTGCCTAACATATCGAAAACTTCTTATCCTAAGTTCTCCTTTTACTTTCCGCCTATATCCTCATTGTCCACATTTCCACACCCTTTCTTCTACTATCCGTCCTTTCACTAGCTTAGCTCACTTGCTCGTAATTCTTCCTTAACTACGTGTTTGTGTTATAGCTGTGCATCCATTTTCCTTAAGCGTTTCACTTCTTTTCTCTTAACACGGAATCCTTACAAATTTTTACTTTCCCAATCCTTGTTCATCGAACCTCTAACTATATTAACATAGCTACACATCTATTCTCTTATATATCCCTCACCTTAACATCACCACAAGGCCTAAGTATTCTTTCTCTTACTTCACATTCCTTATCCTGGTCACTATTCCTTTAGCCCCACTTATCGAAATCGGTTCTCGAAACTCATACACTCCCCTCCTGTTTCCTTTTACCACACTCTATCCCTTTTCACATGCCTACTTTGAGTTCTTACCCCAATAGTCTCGTGCTTTGCCGATAGTTTCTCTCGGGAGCTTCACTTACTGAGGTTTCTTACCTTTCACCTTCTTCCGACACTTGTTCTCTTTGTTTTCCGTCTACTCACTCTCTTTCTTTTCCTAAGATCGTTATACTAGGATTTCCAAGCTTAACCTATAGTAAAAATAATAGCAGTTTACCTAATAACACGTGTACCATTTATTTTTGCCGTCCCTCGAACTTCGGTACCCTTGCGTGATCAATGCCTTCCCTTCCGTAGCGCCGGTTTCTGGAACTCACATGTCCACCGATACAATCATATGTGGAATATCCAACATATTCATATATATATATTATCAACTTGCCCACAAAATATATATCCAAACGCTATTCAAGCCTATCCTAATTCCAAAGCTGTGATGCACTTTCTGTCTCTTCACCAGCCTAGTCTACTTCGTCTTACGCGTCCTCTTAATGTTTCCAGCCATCCCATATACTCTAGTTTTCCTTAGGCTACCCTAACCTCTCATTTGTGTTTTATGTCTGGATATGTAGAATTTCTTGCATACTTCCCAGGGGGTCACCCATCATAGAATTGGTCCCACCTGAGCACGCTTAACCTAGAAACTTCGACAGAATCTGGTACCTTAATGCTGATATAATCGCGTCCACTTCCTCGCATGTCCTTTATTACATGTTCTGGAGCAAGTCGAAGTCTTACAGATTCCGAAATATTTTCGTAACACGTCCTTTCTTTTATAATTACTATTTTACCCTTTTTGACCCTCAACCTTCACCTCTTGCTTACGTACACAACTATCTTTCGTCCTGAATCCCCAGAAACCCGATGGTAGCGATCACACCTTCATCGCCATGCCAAATCCATACCTTTTTTGAAACGACGTATCTCACTTATTGCCTATTTGCTGTATTTCCTTTCCATACTTCCTCCTGTTACGCTTACCCATTCTGGCAGAACCTCATTTACCATTTTTACTGTTCAAAGTCTGTACACAACAAATACCGACAATGCCTCACAGAACATACGGTTATATGACATATTCCAGCCGTCCAGAACTTCCAGTTCCAAGTAACAGAACAAATATCCAGACTTACCTCGGTGACTTGCCATATCGTCACTCGCTGTCTTCCGTCGCTACTAGGCGTCTGCGGAAATCAATGATTAGTATAAGGAATATTATTTCCTATGACTTGGATCTATCGCACGATCTAAGACAGAAAGAAGGTCAACAATCCCTAGATGCCCCGCAACCTCCTGTTTATAAATGTGGCCGGCTTCACACCCATAAACAGGACTCTACTGGACACGACTTTGCAGACAACCCCTAGGACGACCTGCTCTGATACCACTTTGTCACACCCTAACCTTACTAGAGTGTGATGGGCACCCGACCCTTACTTAGGGCCGAGCGAACCCTCCGACTCCTATTAGATACATAATCTTTTGAACCACTAAATCAAATAAACATGAAATACATAATAAAGATTTTCAAAATATTCTTTTTGTTGCTTTCAAATCAAATAAAATATGTAACCATATAGAACTGATATCATAATACAACTGACGTATCGGCTGATGGAGCCGCTGACAGACTGACTCCCAATACCCACGACTCTGTCTGCAAAGTCTCTAACATCAATCCGGAAATCCTAGCATACATGCTCCGACTCGGCGACACTCCAGGGCGAATGGAGCTTGCCAACTCCGCTGGAACATCTTCAATAATAACTTCAACTCATCTGGGTGTACCTGCCCGGCATGAAACGCAACCCCCGAAGAAGAGGGGTCAGTATAAGCAATGTACTGAGTATGTAAAGCATAAATGATAACATAATAAAATGGACAGAACATAAACAACAACATAGTAAGGAACATATGGAAGGTACAAGAATAGATACGACTATAACTGCCTGCCTCTTAAGGCGGAATCATGCATGCACACTTTTACTTTTATATACATACATAACCTGTCTGAATTACATAACATCATTAGCCCGTGTCCGGGGTAATCATCTCATGCCGCCCACTAGTGGTGATCATATCCGGCCCTCTAGGCTCGATGTAAACATAGCAGCCCGCCTTTGCGGTGACATGCCCGGCCATCTAGGCGCGGTGTAACTATCACAACTTAAGCATGCATAAGAGCCCAATCAAAAGCTATAACTTTATCGGAGTGACGTAAGGTCGGAAACCTCCGATTACATTATGGAATAACCATGACCGCTTTGTCTCACCTTGAAGGAACGATAATTATAAGGGGAGACTATCAAGGAAGGATAACATTAAGAGAAAACAAAGAATAAGATCATAAACCTCGTAAGACTTCAATTCATATACTTTGGAGTCTTTAGAAAATAGAGTCACAATCAAGGAATAGAATTGAGGATCAAGAACTAGTCCAATATTCTCATATTCGTATTGAATCCATATCTTGAGACTTTCAAACATGGAACCATTCTTATCATGATCATCTTAGACATATTCTCCTCTTTGACAACATCAATTTCATTACAAAAACATGGCCGTCGTTATAGTCATAAAAGTTTACAAAACTATGAACCTTTGTTTTGGAAAAGTATAGACATTTTGGAAAGCATTTACGGGTTTTCAAGAATAAGATCATGCTTTAGAAGCATATACTTCTAACTTTAGAAAGAAGGAAAATATGGAAACACTTATGAAATCATAAACATCGGGATCATGCCTTTGAAAGAAAAAGGACGAGCCTTACATACCTGTGCCGCGCCTTACTAGTTACACTTATTCATCCAAACTTGTTAGTCTACATTCAAGAAGATTAATACTATCGTTAGATTCATTGACATATACTTGTCTTAGCCTTTCAAACAAATTTACTTATGATCTGCCGAAATTTCGGCAGCATCTCCCCTGTAAATACACCACCCCCGAGAATCTAACTCGGCCCAATTCATCAATCAACAATCCGAGAATGGAACTTAGCCACATTATCAACAATTACTCTAACAATACTACAATATTCATAATGGTCCAATGCTACCCGAATCCTCCAACTTCAACAAAAATATTAACCACACATTTTTCTCATTCTAGATTCATAAACCATATCAACAAACATGCATTAACAACATCATTCATACAATGTAAGAATCCAAGCTAGTGTCGCATTAACTTTCTTCAACAATTCTATAACGATTACAACTTCATTTCCAAGTCATTAAGCCTTCATTTTCTTATAGATTCCACAACAATAACAACTAAAATATCACATAGAATTAATTCACCATAACTTGCCAAACCAACCCCTATTCGGCCACAATAACATCATACATATTTTCATGCATTTTCATTCATTTCTACACATTACAACAACAACCAAAAGACTAAGTAAAATTAATCTATTTCTTCTACACAACACCACATGTACACGACCAGTGTTACACACACACGGCCACCACTTCAACATCACATTTTTCCATGAATTTCATTCATTTCAACCTTCCACGATACTCACAAATTATCCATAAACATATAAGAGAAGGTTAAACACATACCTCTTCCACTTATGTCTTCATTCGGCTCGGGTTAAGACAACACCAAAAGAATGGTTTGCTTGCTCCAACGACTATATCACGTCGTAGAGGACCTTCCAATTGGTAGGAAAACTAGGAGGAAATAATTTTTTGATCACCTTCTCCTCAAAGCCATGTTCGGCCACCATGGCCGAATGCACTCTCCTTTTTTTTTCTTTCTTTCTTTCTTGTTTCTTCAATTAGAGTGATGAATAATTTATCATCTCTCATATATATATAACCTTATGAGCATGTGAGGGGCACATGCCCTCTTCTCCCCCTTTTTCTTTTCTAGAAATTTCTTCTTTTTTTCTTGAATTTTCTAAAATGGTCAAAGAAGACTAATTGTCTTCTTATGTAAACTTTAGTCCATGTATTTTTTTTTATTATTTATAATTAGCCCCCTTCTCCATTTTTTCTAGAATTTTCCAAAATAATCAAAGAAGACTAAGTGTCTTCTTTTGTACACTTTAGTCCCAAAAAAACAATGTGGACATATACCACACATGCCACACGTCCAAGGTTCCCTCATGAACTTTCTTGAAGATTCTTGTAAAATTACCATTTTGCCCCTAGTTTTTCACAATATTACCATGGGCCATTTGGTGAATTTTCCTTTTTATCCTTAACCTTCCTCAACATTTCCATACTACCAATGTTCATAAATAATATTCATAACCAACTTGTACATTAGAATAATTTTGGAAGATGGTCATTCCCTTAACTTTCCACGATTCCTTGAAATATCCGAACGTATAAAATACGGGATATAACAATAAAGCCATTTATACCTTTAGCGTTGTTCATTGTATTTACTTACCCTTTTTCTAATGGGAACCTTCTATCTCATATATTTATACTTATAGTAACATCATACCCGACCATAGAGGTTCGGTGTCTTACATACCCAACCATGATAAGGTTCGGTGTTATACATACCTGCCCCTACCAAGGCTCAGTGTCATCTGTACCCAACTGCAGTGGTGTGCGTGCGATAGATATCATAACCGGCCATATAAGCTCGGTGTCATTAGTTGTCATACTTTAATATATAAATATGTATACATAGGAGTACATATATGTCCTTAACATCATCCTCGTGATCATCATTTTCATTATAGCCTTCCTTAGAGGATCAACTGTCATAGGATGGGACCAATGGTATCATGAGATTTATCAAGAATCATGAGCCTTAGTGATTCTAGGAATGAAGTCATCTTGGAAGACAATATGGAATTCGCATGAAGGTATACAACGATGGGATCACGCCTTAAGAAAAAAGGGTTAGCCTTACATACCTCGTTGTCTTCTTAAATACTTAATGTTCACCGTTGAAGCTTGGAAAATCTACATTTGAAAGGATTCATACCTTGGTTAAGCCTTAAAGATACTCTTAAATTCAAACTAGAACAATTCATGAGTTAACGAAAATTGGGCAGCATTTCCCCTTTCATCGGCTTCCATCATATTACCAAACAACTCCCAAACAATCATAATAACGTCCACGATATCATAATCAAGTAATCACATTCGATTAAGTCTCCAAAATTCATTCTCATATACAACTTATACTAACAACTTCACACCAACCCTTAGCACATTTTCATACGACGCTTCCTCATCATCATTATTACCTTTTATAACAAGAATATATCCATATCATACTAATAATCATGATTCAATTTAGCTTACTACTCAAAAATATCGTGAAAACTACATTTAGACCTCATCTTCTACTTTCTCCTTCTACCCAAGTTGTTTAACAAATAAGCATTCTTGATAACATGAAATAAGCATGAAAACTAACCTTTTATCTCACAAGAATGAGTTTTGGAGCAAGCTATCATCCTATATGGAAACCCTAGCTTCAATACCCAAAGAATTCTTAAAGTCTACTAGCCCTAGCAAGACTTCTAACACATGGATATCTTGATTCTTGCCTCTTGATCTTTAATATATCTTGGATTTGTGTTAATGAGGTGTGTGGAATATTCTAGAGCTCTCAAAAGTTGTGGAGAAGATGAGTGTCATGACCCAGCTAGGGGCCGCGAAGGGTGCCCGAGGCTAACCACCGAGCACCGCTCGTGCTATTACTTCGTAGACTCATTCAACAATCATTTATCAATTTCATGCTCATTTTACAAAAGGAACTGCTTTTCATTACAAAACATAATGCTTTTATACAATAACATATATCAATATATTTACACAATGTCCACATCGCGAATCACATAACCCACATTGAGTACCTACGAGCCTCTATTGGATTACACATACAACTGTACACAAAAGATTCATCATGAGCACCTCCGGAACAAGGGAGTGCTTTCAGTCAGCTAACAGCTTCTAAGAGTCCGGAGCAAGATCTCCTCCCTGTCTACCTGTGGGCATGAACACAGCGTCCAAAGAAAACAGACGTCAGTATGAACATTGTACTGAGTATGTAAGGCATGACTGAAATGAACAATGTCATAGAAGCATCATGAATCATAAGAAAAGATATAACCTGCTTGAGTGTTATAAGTAACATACTTTTTACATATATCATATTTTACATCGTCATAGTATATGTTTTGTCATATCCCATATATCATCACATTCATCATCACATACTTCATCACGTACATCTTCACATCGTACTTCGCATCATTACCCGCGTCCGGGTAATCCTCATATGCCGCCCACTAGTGTTGATCATGCCCGACTCTCTAGGCTCGGTGTAAACATAGTAGCCCGCATTAGCAGTGACATGCCCGGCCATATAGGCGCGGTGGAATCACACGCAGCCCGCATTCGCGGTGACATGCTCGGCCAAATAGGCGCGGTGGAATCATACGCATGCTGGGCCAAATAGGCGCGGTGGAATCTTATCATCACAAAATCAATCATAACCCATCACTATTACACATCTCATAACATAGCATCATCTTATCATTTCTTGGTATTTTATACATATCATCATCGTATTACAACTAGCATTGTTAATCATCTTATAGACATATCATACATTAGCATTAAGAGCATACGTTAAGCTTTAAGGGCAACCATACCATGTCGGGGTGACGTAAGGTCGTGAACCCCCGATTATATTATGAACGTTTATGAGTATCGTGCCTCGCCTTGAAGGAAATAGAGCATAAGGCGAGTGTTAACAAAGATAACATCATTAGCCTTATAGGAACATCATGCCACAATTTCTTGAATCGCTATACTCTAGCTCATTATCATCACCATCATATTCATATGTAATTCAATATATTGAAGGACTCATAGGCTTCGTTTTGTAGAAGGATTTTATAAGACTTGAAGGATTCATGCCTTTTGAAAGAAAAGATAAGCCTCACATACCTTTGTCGTCTAACTATGCTATCATTTGCTTGATTTCCTTTGATGTGACGTCTCTACCTTCAAGAGAGAATTCATACCATCGTTAGTCAATCGACGAGAAGAATGCGCTACTATTTCTAGGGAAAATTGGACAGCATTTCTTTGTTTCTACTACTTTTCCCATGTTTCATTTCCACTACCAAACATTCACAACAACACTCACAATATCGTATCAACAATCGTCATTTATCTACATTTACCACATTCCACCATTTTTCTCCAATTTCTCCACATTTATGGGTTTTAGCTCATCATCACATTTTCTCATACATCACACCTATTTCATGGTCTACACGTCATTTATAACATATTTATACTCCCAACTCATCAACATTCATAATTCAATCCAACTATCATTCAACTATGGCACTATTCACATTTTATGACCCATTTACTACACTCTTCTATAATCCAAGTGTTTCAACATATAAATACTTCAATCATCATGAGAAAGTCATAAAACTTACCTTAGATGTGGTAGGAACGAGCCTTGAGTAGCAATACTCTTCTATACCAAAAACCCTACTTCACTTCCTTTGCAATTTCTTGGTGTAGATGAACTTTGATAAGTTTCACACTCTTGATTTCATGGATTTAGTGTTGTTGATCTTGATTTTCCTTTGCTTCTCTTGTGGATGAATATTAGAGAGCATTCTAGATGTTTCTTGAAGTGTGGAGTGAAAATGAAATGAATGGAATGAAAAAGGGTCCCTTATACTTAACTTAAAATCTGATTTTTATGAACAGTAGTCGAAGTGCACAGTGGCCATAAACCCAGTTTACGGGCCGTATTCTGGTTTACAATCCGTCTTTCACGACCGTATTCAAGCATAACTGTCACACCCCGACTTTACTAGGGTGTAATGGGCACCCGACCCCTATTCGGAGCTGAGCGAACCCGCTGACTCTTATTACATACATAACCTCTTTGGACTTCTAAATCAAATAATCATGAAATACATAGTGAAGCTTTCAGAAACATTCTTTCTATTGCTCTCAAATCAAACAAGATCTGCAATCATATAGACTTTATAACATACACATAAAGACACATCGGCTGATGGAGCCGCTTACAGAACCGACATTCTATACCCACGACTCTGTCTGCAAAGTCTCTAACTTCGAACAAGACATCATAGCATAGTACTCTGACTCGGCAACACCCCAGAGCAAATGGAGCTTGCCAACTCCGTTGGAACATCTTCTATAATAGCTTCTACTCATCTTGGTGTACCTGCGCGGCATGAAACGCAGCCCCCGAGGAAAGGGGGTCAGTACGAGCAATGTACTGAGTATGTAAGGCCTGAATAGTAACATAGTAAGAGATGTAATTATGAACAACAACAGAATAGAGATATAGAGCATATCATGAAATAAAAGGGTAACCTGTACATCTGAGTGCCTCATAGGGCGGATGCCATGCATGCTTAGCTTTCCTTTGAAAATAGTTCTTTTTCATATACATAGAAAATAGAACATATCATATCATAGCGCCGAATACGTCGGCTCCCCCACATATGTCCCGCGTCCGGGATGAAAGTTACGCCAACTGACCAGGTGACAATGCGTCTATAGCGCAACATATCTCCCTTTTCCCCATCTTCCCCATATACATATACATATACATATATCATATAAGCAGCATGCAGGAGAGCCCAAAGAAAGTCATGTATCTATAAGAGTGACGTAAGGTCGGTAACCTCCGATTACATTATGGAATAACCATGGCCGCTTTGTCTTACCTTGAAGGAATAATTATTATAAGATGAGACGAGCAACGAATAACAACATACATAAACCGACACCTGAAGGCTCAGAAACAAGTTTCAGGTCAATCCGATTTAGTATAAGAAAGTTATGAGCGTTTGAAGTACAGAACCTTTTACGAACGTTTCAGAAGCTATTTTTGGAAAAATCAAGCAGTAATCGTACCAAGTACCTTTAAACATGAAATCATTCTTATCATAGTTATCATAGAAATATTCTCATCCTCGACATCATCAATATCGTTGTAAAACATATCCATCGTTTCTGTCATAAAAGCTTACAATACCATAGACCTTTGTTTTGGAAAAATACGAACATTCTTGGAAAACATTGACGGGTTGTCGGAAAAGAATCATGCCTTGCAATCATAAACATCTATCTTTTGAAAACGAGGAGAATATGGAAACAACTATGAAATCATAACATCGGGATCATGCCTTTGAAAGAAAGGGACGAGCCTTAACATACCTGTTCCACGTCCTATTCGCTACGCTTAATTGTCCAAGCTCGTTGTCGCTAGTCTACATTCAAGAAGATTGACGCAATCATTAGACTCATCACCATATACTTGTCTTAATCCTTTAAATGAATTCATTTATAATCTGTCGAAATTTCGGCAGCATCTCCCCTGTACATACACCATCCCCGAGAATCTAACTCGGCCCAAATCATCAATCAACAATCTGAGAATTCAACTCGGCGAAACTATCAACAACAATATCATCAATCATACCAACAACATCAACAATCAATTCAAGACGCATTCTAACATTAACAACCTTTGTCATACAATTTAACGACATTTCATTTATATTCAATTCAATTCACATAACATTCAAAACAACTCAATCAACACACTACTTCACCCGACACCTTCCAAATTCAACAAGAACAATAACAACCTATTTCCTTCTTTCAAATTCAATCACAACAACCCAACTTACAATCTTCCAAACAAATGTCTCACTTCCAAATTCATGAATTATGTCAACAACCCATACATTAACAAATTTATTCTTACCAATATAAGAAACCATACTAATATCGCATTAACTTCTTCAATAATCCACAAATGATTACAAATTCATTTCAGGCCACCAAACCTTCATTCTACATCACATAATCCATAACAACAACAACTAACATACTAAGTAAAATCATATCACCATACCCAACTAGGGCAGCCCCTATACGGCCACCACCACACACCCACACATTTCATGAATCTAATCTAATTCCACATACAACAATATGCATAAATCATCCATAACACATGTAAAGGAGGATTGAACCTTACCTTTGTCCTTTGACTCCTTCACTTGGCTAGGCTTATGAATTGCACAAATGAGTGCTTTGCTTATTCCAACAACTACTCCATGTTAATAAGGACCTTTCAATTAGTTGAAATTCTAGGAGAAAATATTTTATTTTTTTGATCATCTCCCATGCTTCATGTTCGGCCAACCATGGCCGAACACCCTCCTTGCTCTTTTTTTTTTCTTTCTCTCCAACTTCTTATGTTGCAAGAAAATGAACCCTCGATGATTTGTTCTTGCTACCACACATATATATATATATAAGGCCTCTACCAATCCAAGGGGAACACATGCCCCCCTTCTCCAAGCTTCAATTTTTTTTCTTGAATTAAAAAAAAGATGAATTAATCTTAATTTGTCATCACTTGCCCACGTATATATATATATATATATATTTTCTGCTATTACAAGTAGACACATGGATCTTCTCCCTTTTTCTTGAAATTTCTTAAAATAGCAAATATGACTACTTGGCTTATGTAACAAGCTTGGTCCATACATATATTTATAATTAGCCTTATTAAATAAAAATGTGGGCATATACTTATATGCCACACGGCCAACTTGACTTCCTCAAAAAATTTCCAGGCTTCTTGTGAAATTCGCATTTTGCCCCTAGCCTTCCGCAATATTACCATGAGCCATTTTGCGAATTTTCCATTTTTTGCCCTAAGCCTCTCTCAATATTTCCATACTAACAATGTTCATAAATAATATTCATAACCAACTTGTACATTAAAATAATTTTGGAAGATGGTCATTCCCTTAACTTGCCATGACTATCTCGAAATATCCGAATGTACAAAATACGGGCTATAACAATAACAGAACCAGAAAGGTTTGCTGGAGTCATGGTGGTTTACGGTCACAGTTTACGGGCCGTATTTTGATTTATGGTCCGTATTCTGAGTCGTATTTAACCATTTAGACATTTGGCAGAAAGTTGAAGTTTTGGAATGTTAAAAGACGATAGCAGTTTACAGTCCGTAAACCACTTTACTGGTCGTATTCTATTTTACGACCAACTGGGCCGAAGTGCAAATCTGCAACTTTCGCATTTTCAAAACTCATAAGTAGTCATCCCCTTCTTAGTAAAACACCGTACACTCATACTCTTCGTTGGTCTATTCATTGTACATTCACGGAGAAATTTCCGAGGTGTAACAATGAGAAATGAAAAATAGAACTTGGGTCATCTATTTAAAACAAGAAAATAAAGCTGCCCGTCGGGATTTATACGGACACTTATACGGTCCGTATAAGTGACCGTATAATATCACCAGTGATGATCCTTCACTGTAACTATTATACGGACCCTTATACGGACTGTATAAAGTTATACGGACTATATAAGTGGTCGTATAACTCGCGTTTTTTCCAAAATCATTTTCGTTGATTCGTTTGACCTCCAATCCTTGTGGAACCTTCTTGGCACTTATATAACACTTCATTAACCATACAATAAGCCCTATAGCATCCCCTCAAGACATCACTAAATACGTATCAAATCAACTATCGCGAAAACCCTTCCAAACATGACTTGCATTCACTTCCTTCGACAAACTTAGTCTCACATATCCATAAGACTTCGAAATTTTATGGTACGCACTTTAAGATATCTAATACTATCCTTAATCTCGTTACGACTTCTTGTTCATCTTAAGCTCACGTTAGTCTACTCACAAGGCAACAAATCTGGAATTTCCGAGATGTAACAACGTTACTTGATGAATATCCCTCGTAACCGTAAGGTAAGATGGGGCCCAAATACCGGGGTTTTATAAAGGACATATGAAAATTTATATGAGTAGTGCATGGGAAGTTGAGCAAGTCTTAAGAAGGACCTGTTACATTTCAGAAATTCCGAATTTATTACCTTGTGAGTGGACTAATGTGAGCTTAAAATGAACATGAAGTCCTTACGAGATTGAGAGTATTAGATAACTTAAAGTGCATACCATAAGATTTTGAACTTATATGAATATGTGAAATTTAGTTCGTTGAAGGAAGTGAAATGTAAGTCGTGTTCGGAAAGGTTTTCATTATAATTGAGCTAATATTATTTTGGTAATATCTTAAGGGGCTGCTATAGGGCTTATTGTATTGTTAATGAAGTGTTATATAAGTGCCAAGAAAGTTACACATGGATTGGAGATCAAACGAATCAACAAGAGAAAGTTCGGAAAAATAGTGGGTTATACCACTTATATGGTCCGTATAACTTTATACGGTCCCGTATAAGGGTCTGTATAAGGGTCCGTATAACAGTTACAGTGAAGGGTCATCACTGGTGACATTATACGGTCACTTATACGGACCGTATAAGTGTCTGTATAAATTCCGTCGGCGAGCTTCTTCTTTTTTATATATATAAGTGACCCTTGTTGTGTTTTATCATTTCCCATATTTCTTCAAGTCTTGAAAGCTCAAAAACCCTTCTCCAAGCATTTTATATTCAAACTCAAGAGAAAACAAAGATCAAGAGGCAAGAATCAAGATATTCATGTAATGGAAGACTCACTAGGGTTAGTAGACTTCAAGGATAACTTGGATATTGAAGCTAGGGTTTCCATATAAGTTGATAGCTTGTTCCAAAGCTCATTCTTGTGAGATAAAAGGTTAGTTTTCATGCTTATTTCATGTTATTAAGAATGCTTAGTTGTTGAACAACTTGGGTAGAAGGAGAAAGTAGAAGATGAGGTCTAAATGTAGTTTTTATGATGTTTTTGAGTAGTAAGCTAACTTGAGTCATGATTCTTAGTATGAAATGGATATAATCTTATCATGGAAGGTAATAATGGGGATGAGGAAGCGTTGTATGAAAATGTGCAAAGGGTTGATGTGAAGTTGTTGATGTAAGTTGAATGTGAGAATGAACTTTGAGACTTAATTGAATACGACTACTTGATTATGATGTTGTGGATGTTATTATGGTTGTTTGGGAATTGTTTTGTGGTATGATGGAAGTCGATGGAATAGGGAAAATTCTTCCTAATTTTTGTTAGTTCATGAGTTGTTCTAGTTTGAATTTAAGAATGTCTCTAAGACTTAACCATGGTATGAATCCTTTTAAATGTAGATTTCTCAAGCTTGGGCGGCAAACGTTATGTAGTTAAGAAGACAAAGAGGTTCGTAAGGCTAACCCTTCTTTCTTAAGGCATGATACCATTGATGTATACCTTCATATGAAATCCATAGTATTGTGCACGATGATTTCATTCCTAGAATCACTAAAGCTCATGATCTTGGTGTTCTCACGATACCATTGGTTCAATCATATGATAGTTGATCCTCTAAGGAAGGTTATAGTGAAAATGATGATGACAATGATGATGTTGAGGACATGTATGTACTTCTATGTATACATATTTATATATTAAAGTATAACTACTAAGAACACTGAGCTTGTATGGCCGGGTATGATATCTATCACGCCCACACCACTCTAGTTGGGTACGGATGACACTGAGCCTTGGTAGGGCCAGGTATGTATAACACCGAACCTTATCATGATCGGGTATGTAAGACACCGAAGCTCTATGGTCGGTTATGATACTACTATAAGTATAAATGTATGAAATGGAAGGTTCCCATCAGAAAGAGGGTAAGTAAATACGACAAACAACGCTAGAGGTATAAATGGCTTTATCCTTCTATGACTCTTCTATCTTATGTTATTTCTCATGCTTCCATCATGATATACATTATTCGTACTGACGTTCTTTTATTTGTGGACGCTGCGTCATGCCCACAGGTGGACAGGGAGATAGACTTGATCCTTAGGCTGCTTATCCAGAGATTGCTTAGAGGAGCTCCATTTGATCTGGAGCTACACCTGTGGGTACTATCCCTTTGTGTATATATGGGCATGGCGGGGTCCTGTCCCATCCTCATGATGATGTTTCATACTCTTCATAGAGGCTCGTAGACAGTCATGTATAGTAGATGTCTTTCCCTTGTCGGCTCATGTTTAGTATATTACTTTGTTAGCCTTGTCGGCTTGTGTATATGTGTATGGGCATAGTTGTTGACGTTATATATATATATATATATATATATATATATATATAAAGTGTTTTAGCCATTGGAAATGGTATTATTGAGGCGTAGAGTTTGTTGATAAGCCATGTGGCTCACCTAGATATGAATGTGAATGTACATGAGAGGAGCCCGGTGGGTTAGTTCCGAGTGCCCGTCATGGCCCTCCGGTTGGGTTGTGACAGGACCCTTCAGCCAAATATGGGCATAAGCCCTCAAAAAGGATGATTTAAGGATACATTTTCGGATGATCTGACTTAAAGAGGCCAAAACGCTATTATAAGTTTGGAATTTGAAAACACACCAAAAATGAAAGTTGTAGATAATTGAAATAGATTTTCAACCATAGGTCGTGGGCCTTCATACAATATCAGAATCAAGAGTTATGACCTTTTTACTAAACGAACAAGTAGGCAGTAAAATAAGCCTACACGAACGCACCCAAAGCCCATGCGAACGCGCTGAGTAATTTTTAGGTCGGTCGAGGCAGTTTCTGGAAAGTTATAAAAGGGGGCTTACCTCTCATTTTTCATTCCACACGCCTCAAATCCTCTCCAAAATTCTGGAAACTTTCCCCCAACTCCCAAACACCAAATTTTAGCCCAAATCAAGTTTAATCTCCGGATTTAGGTTCCTACAGCGTATAGTTGCTGTTATAAAATTGTATTGCGATGAGTCTTGGCTTGAACTCAAGGTGGAAAGTGAAGATGTTGTGGTTCTAGCAGAGGAAAGGTATGAATCTTTCTTTATTGATATTGATTTAGGTTTGTTTATGGAGATAAAGTTATTAAATACTGGTATAACGAGTTGGTTAGCTGAGAAAATTGGAAAAACATTATGAGGGATGTTTTATGGAGCATATTGGTATTGATGATGTTGTTGTTGACGTTGGTATTGTTGTTGTTGTTGTTGGTTATTGGATTATGATTTCGGGCTAGACATATAAACATGGGAGATGCTGCCCGATTTTCGGCAGGATATGAAGTAGTTTAATTTGAAAGTTTGATATAAGTATACGACGATAAGTCTAACGATTGTATGAATTCTCTCAAATGTAGATTTGTGAGCTCAGAAGGATAAACGTAAGTAGTTAAGAAGAACAAGAAGGTATGTTAAGGTTGTCCTTTCTTTCGTTTTGGCATGATCCTATGATATGAACGAACAAGCGAGTAAACGAGCTTCCGTATTACTCTACTCTTAGAAGCACTAGGAGTACTTCAGTCTTGATGATCATGTACCCCTGTTATGATGTTCCTTCTGTTCATGGGTCTCGAGATTTTTTTTTTTTTATTAAATAAATTATTTTATCAATACCAAGTAATAGTTACAAAACCAAACAGCGCAGACCACCTGTTTCTCACATAAAAACCAACACCTGTTCTAGACTCTACAATTCTAAGGAATCTAGTTCTAGGCATAGACACTAGGCAGCCATTACTTCATACATATTTGGCAGCCAGTTACAAAAAAAAAAGTCCAATGACTACACCTAGCTAAGACAATGCATAGATAATCAATTCTATCAGCTTGGTAACTTGCATCCGATTGTTAGACTACATCATTTTCTCTGCATCAGTGACCTGTTATGGCATAGGATTCAGCTGGGACAATACTGGTTGCCATTTCCTCCTTGTTCTACCTCTAATATGAAGATGGACAACAATCTCTTTGCATAATATATCTTCATTGTAGTTATGGCTTTGGAACCTGATTAGATTTCTATCTCTCCAGACCAGAGCAATCACCATAGCAGAAACAACACTGGTAATTGCTCCCCTGTCAGATTTCCTCTTTGCCATTGTAGTAGTCCATTGAACTTCCTCTTGCCAACTTCCAATTGCTCTGTGTACCCCTAACCAAACTAGCATCATGTGCCATAATGCTTTAGTAGTAGTGCAGTTAAAAAATAAATGAAGCAAGGTCTCATCATAAGTATTGTAGAAAACAAAAGTTGGAGGGACAATGATTCCAAATTTCAGGAGCCTGTCTACAGTAGCTAGCCTTCTCTTCATTGTTAACCATAAGATGAATTTATATCTAGGGTGGATTCCAGCTTGCAACGTGAGACACTTCCATGGTACTTTAGGATGTTGTGGCAGCATAGCAATGTACATCTTTTTTATAGAGAACTTAGATTGAGATGCCACAGCAGCAAATCTCAAAGGCAGGCCACCATGAAGGTTTGGGGCTTGTAGAAGATACCTCCTAGACTCAATGATCTTTCTCATTAACCATGTAGCATTTGCAGGGATTTGATAGGTCCCCACTTAGTCTCGTGATTTCATGTATTAGTAATGCTAGCCAGCAGTTGTCCACCAGAGTTACTGTGGCATCATTTTATTCCGAGAGTTCTATGTATTCATTTCATTTATGCATTGCATTCATATTCATATGCATATTGACCCATGACCAGAAGGCGTTATATACGCGTATAATATATGTATATAGGGTATGGGAAAAGTGTCACGACCCAGCTCCGTGGGCCGCGACTGACGTCCTATCTGGACCCCAAACAGTCTTACATACTGACTCGTCATATTTTTATCTAACTCATACTTTCATATTAATCATCTCAAACAGATTGAAAGCAAATATTATCTTAAGCGGTCGCACGTGCAAAAATTATCATATCATAGTCAAAAGGGGCGGCGGAATACACATCGCCGAACAGATATACACATATACAAACATACGGGCCATTATGGCCGCCATAACAGACGGGACCGCATTAAGACTCAGATCATAAACAAACGAACACACACACGACCCATTACCCACATATATGACTACAGGCCTCTACAAATCATAACGAAATCATATGATGGGACAGGGCCCCGTCGTACCACAATAGTCAAATATACAGAAGCATATACATCAAAAAAGATATGTACCGACATATGGGCTCCAGATCAAAAGGAGCACTCTGTAATAGCAGAATGTGTGGCCTACACTGGCAGATCACGAACCTCTGTACCAGGGGGCATGAAACGCAGCCCCCGAAGAAAGGGGGTCAGTACGAAAGATATACTGAGTATGTAAAGCATAGAGTATAAAAATCCAAACCATAACTGAAATGAAGGTTACAGAGGGAGAATACCGGATCAATATATCAAAATCTGTACTGAAGGCATATGTACATAATGCAAACAGAAAATCATGCACAAGGCTCAGGAATGTGTTCACCACTCCGACGCTGGTGCCACAACACAGCATACTCCAGAAGGTTTCAAATCTCCGTACAACCCCGAACATAACATATCATCATAGTATATCATATCATCAAAGCATATCATAGGCCATATCACAGCATAACTCCATAAACGGAACTCGGCCCTATGGCGAGGTCTCGGGAACCGTAACACATCATACTGCCGAATATATCATAGTACGCACGATTACAAAACCGGCCCGGGAACCGGCGAACGATATCATAGTAATAGGCACGAGCAGAGTAGTGCGGAAACCATATGCATATACACAATTAAATTCCAAGACTCTACCAATAAATACATATACATATATATATATTGAGATCAGAAAGCTCAAAGTAAGTATCGAGTCTGTTGGAATTAGTATACAAAAGATATAAGCCTTTAAATTTACAAAACTTTCGAAAAATACCTCATAAGCCATTTTCTGAAAAGTTAGTGTCATTCACATTAAGGAGCTTTCAAATAACTTATGGAGCAAATCAAACGGAGCCTTAAATTCATAGGCAAAAGTCCCCTTTTTATATCATACAAAAATAGATCAAGTAAGACAAACGAAGGAAGTCTCGGGACTAGTGGGCCCACCTCGGGTCAAATCGAGGTGGCGGACATAAATTACGAACATTAGACTCTATGGAGTCATCCATGTAAGTTTCAAAACGATTCTATCGCATTTGTACAAATTATGGATGTTCGAATAGTTTTCCAACAAAACATAAGAATTATAATTCAATTACATTGAATGAATAGTGCCTAAAATCAGACTCGGATTCTATGAACAGAATTGCCCCCGAGGCTCAAATCTCAACCTAGTATGTCTAGGACATGCCAAAAGAAGGAAAGGGATAGCTTTACATACCTTATGTGCGTCTTACGCTCGCTTAAGCTCAAATCCCGTTTACTCCAGAATCTACAAATGGTCACAATTACCAAATGCAAATCATAAGCTTTAGTGACTCAATCCTAAACCATACTTGTCTACGAAAATTTGGGCAGCACCTCCCCTATAAATTCAACATCCCCGAGAATTAACTCGGCCATAATATCAACGACAACACCCACAACAATACCAACAACATCAAGAATCACAATAGAACACATTCTAACATAATTGCTCTTCTTTTCTACCTTATGCAACAACTCCCATTCTAACTTCACACTTCCAAACCAATATCAACGTTCTCTTATTCATTTACTAATTCAAAGTTATTCAAACATAATTCAAGAACATTTCAAGCAATACTCAAGGATTCAAACCATCTGACAATTCCATATTCTATCCAAAACTTCTACAAATGCGACGAAACAACAAAGTCACATTGTTTTCTTCCAAATTCATGAATGGCAACCATGATCCACATTTTAGAATTCTACTTTCATAGTTACATAAAAACTATATTAAAAGCATATAATTTCCCATAACAACATACAATCAATTTCAATGCCGACTTAAGTCGTTAAACCTTTATTTACGTCATAAATGCCATAACGACACAATTAACACACTACATGAATTTCATTTCATCTTCCCTTCACTACCACCCTACCACACGGCCACATACTCTTCACACACCCACACGGCCATGCACACACACATCACCATTTTCATGATTTTTATGCAATTCTAATCATCACCACATATATACTTTTTCCACAACATAAAGGATGAAATTCTTACCTTTTTCTTCCAATTCTCTCTTGCCGCAAACGTAGTCCTCTCGCTAAACTAATTATACCACGTCAGAGAGCATCTTGCACTTGCTAAGAATTCAAGAAGAACAAGATTTTAGGATCAAAGTTGATGGACTTGGAATTTTTTTTTTCTTTTCTTTATGCTTGGCCGAATGGCTATTTTGAGGTGCTCTTCAATTTTTCTTTCTTGAAACTTCTTGAATGAGGTGGAAGAATAAGCCCCTTCTTAATATATATTAGTCACATGATTTTAATTAATGGGCTTGGGCTTTTTATTATCCCATGGTCGGCCACCCTCCTTAATTGGGCCTCAATTTTATATATATTTTTGTTTTTGAGCCCAATTCATTAAGATCTTATTTTGTAACTCACGGAACAAATTTCTAAAATTCCAATTTTGCCCTTGGCCTTCTTCCGTATTTTCGCAACAATATTTTTCATGAACAACACACATATATGAAATAAAATAAAATATAGTCCTCATTTCCTACAAAGCAATATTGTTTCAAATTTTCCAAATGCGCAAAGATGCGGGATATAACATTCTCCCCCCCTTTAGAACATTTGTCCTCGAATGTTAAATTGGCCTCATAGTATCTTATAAGCATGGCGGGGGAGTTTCTTTTTATGAGTAGCACATATAAACTATTTGTCAATCAATATAACAGATTTAGAAATTTAGATTACCTGTAAGTATAGGGAACAAGTGAGGATATTTCTTCTTCATTTCGTCCTCTGCTTCCCAGGTCATTTCTTCTCTATTATTGTTTCACCATAAGACCTTAGCAGAGGGTATGTCCCTGGTACGCAGCCTCCTCACCTGATGATCCAAAATAGCTACAGGTTGCTCTTCATAAGACAATTCCTCCGTCACCTGAATATTATCCGCTGGTAATATATCCTGGAAAAATCACCAACACATTTACGGAGCATGGATACATGGAATACCGGATGTACTGCCTCCAGATCGGATGGTAAGTCTAGCTCATAGGCAACCTCGCCTATTTTCCAAATAATATTATACGGCCCGATGTACCGCGGACTAAGCATACCCTTTTTACCGAATCTCATTACACCCTTCATAGGCGGTACCTTCAGAAATACCCAGTCACCAATCTGGAACTCTAACGGTCGACGTCTTTTATCTGCATATGATTTCTGTTGACTCTGGGCAGCCAATAACCGTTCCCGAATAAGTTTCACTTTATTAGCTGCTTGCTGAATCACATCCGGCCCAATTAGTTTAGTTTCGCCCAGGTCGAACCAACCAATCAGAAATCTGCATTTTCTACTATATAGGGCTTCATACGGTGCCATCTGAATGCTGGAATGATAACTATTATTATTATAAGAAAATTCAGTTAGTAGTAAATGATCACCTCAACTATCCTTGAAATCAATAACACAGGCCCGTAGCATACCTTCCAGTGTCTGAATAGTACGCTCGACCTGTCCGTCGGATTGAGGATGAAATACTGTGCTATGACTCACCTGAGTTCCCAGTCCTTCCTGGGATGATCTCCAGAAGTTAGCCGTAAACTGAGCATTTCTGTCGGTTATAATAGATACAGAATTCCTGTGAGGTCTTATTATCTCTTTAAGATACAATCTGGCATACTCCTCAGCCGAATAAGTAATTCTGACCGGAAGAAAATGGGCCGATTTCGTTAATCTATCAACAATGACCCAAATAAAATCGTACCTGCGTGGAGTGCGCGGTAAACCTATAATGAAGTCCATGTTAATCGTTTCTCATTTCCAAACTGAAATTTCTATTTCCTGTAGCAATCCGCCGGGCTTTTGATGCTCGATCTTGACTTACTGGCAATTTGGGCATTGGCCAACGAACTCTGCAATGTCTCTTTTCGTACCGTTCCACCAGTATAAGCATTTGAGATTGTAATATATTCTAGTGAATCCAAGATGCACAAAATACTGAGTATCGTGCTTCGCCCATAATTGGTCGCCGCAGTCCTGCAACGTCAGGCACATATATAATCTACCTCTGTATAACAATACCCCATCAGGTGAAGCCTCGAACTGGGTCTCTTCCTTATCAAGGGTTGTATCTCTGCACTGTATTAGAATAGGATCCTCGAACTGACGCTGTTTTACCTTTTCTATAATGGATGACTCAGCAACCTCTCGAACGGAAACCCCAGCATCTCCAGAATCTGCCAAACGGACTCCAAGGCTAGATAACTGACGAATCTCACGAACCAATTCTTTCTTATCAGGCTGCACATCAGTCAAACTGCCCATGGACTTGCGGCTCAGTGCATCGGCTACCACATTAGCTTTCCCAGGATGATACAAAATATCAACGTCATAATCTTTCAATAATTCAAACCATCTTCTCCGTCGCAAATTCAGCTCCTTTTTGCTTAAAATATACTGGAGGCTCTTATGGTCCGTGTAAATATCAACGTGGACCCCATATAAGTAATGCCGCCACATCTTCAAAGCATGAATCACCGCGGCTAATTCCAGATCATGAGTGGGATAATTTCTCTCGTGCGGGTTCTTTACAAATATGATCAAACATCACTTCATACCGATAATCCACATAATTTCATGGCGTGTCTTCTCATGTTTCATGTGATTAGTGATCCATGAACTATATTCTAGTATCTAACGAACCCCTTTCTTTCCTTCAAAGATTTCCAAACTACCAAGCACTGGTATTCCTATTACAATAATCGTTATTACCTGAAATATCCTTTGAGCCTGATAATCCTCTCCATTACTTTAGGAACTTAACTCGTAGCCATTTTCTTGCCTTTATTACTATTCTTTAAAACATATTACTGCGTACTTAGGTACAACATCAGTTTACCCGATAGTGGGGGGGGGGGGGGGGGGGGAATTCAAATCATGACATAAACATATCACAATTCATATTGGCAAGAAGCATTTTCTTAAGGCATCTTTCATTCTTTTCCTTTATTCTCTTGGTATGTAGATACATTTAAGCTCTGGCCTCAAGTCAATAGATTTCCTTTCTTAACACCTAAAGATATTGTAATGTTGTTTTAAGTCTAATGTAATACGTTCTCCCCCCCTTTTTTAAGGGGCTGTACTTATACCATATCCATGCCTTTTCTTTACAATCTATAACTTGATTAGCCTCGTACGAGACCTTAATAAAATCACGAGGCGATGAGAACTCTCGATCATATATTACAAAATCTTATCTGATAGCTGGTCCTCAAATAATGTAATTAATGTAGCAATTTATCTTTTAGTAATCCTATTCATCCTCATTGGAAGATGCGGCCAAATTATCCCTTCTTTCACACCCGTTCCGCATCTGTCGTTCTGCTTTCTCGATAATCGAATTACTTGATATTCACATGATTCATTGTTCCATACCATAGGTTTTCCTTTTGCCCTGCACTATTACATTCCAGTTCCTTTTTGCAAATAATTTTGTGCTTTGCCCATCGGCTCTTTTTGAGGCTCTGCTTAATTACGTTTATTACCTTTAACTTTTCTGACGTTCTGATCTCTTTATATTCTACTCACTTACTCTCTTTACTTTCCAAATATCGTTGTGTTAAAAGCTTCCAATCTCAGCCTATAGCAAAGTCAATATCAATTTATTTCGTAACATTTGTACCATACCTTTCGCTTTGTCTCATA
Source organism: Lycium barbarum (assembly GCF_019175385.1). NCBI lineage: Eukaryota > Viridiplantae > Streptophyta > Magnoliopsida > Solanales > Solanaceae > Lycium > Lycium barbarum. Next base: position 70,609,739 of record NC_083346.1, read on the forward strand.
AATCTATCCACTTAATGTCTTTCATAAATTACAACACTAGCTGTTAGGGTTCACCTATCGATCAACATAGTCATAAAAGGGGGGTCCTATACATACATATATGTATCACTGTCATTCCTTTTACAAAACATCTTCAAACACTTGTTCAAACTTACTCTAATTCCAGAGCTGCGTTGCTCTTTCTTCCTTTTCACCAATCTAATCCGTCTCAGCTCACGCGTCCCCTATAAAGTTTCTAACCATTCCACATACTCTAATTCCCTTTAGGTTGCCCCAAATTTCCTACTTGTCTCTTATATCTATATTTGTGAAAATTTTAGTACATTTCCCAAGGGGTCACCCATCCCAAAATTGCTCTGCCCCTAGCACGCTTAACCTTAAAACTTTAATGCATTTAGGTGCGGTAAGGCCAGTATAGTCACATCAACTGCCCCTCACAACCTTTATCACGTAATTTTAGGCAAGTCGGGGTCTTAACAACTTCCAAAACATTCTCGTAGCGGGTCCCACCCCGGTCTAGAGAGGATTCTTTTACTTTTCTGACTATATAATTACTGTAAGGCCCTCTCCAACTGTCAACAGAAGGGAACTAGAGTCCGACAAACCTCGCAGAACTTCTTAGTACTTAATTCACATAATTACCTCTATATATATATGGGTTGTGAGCAAACCATTTAATTCCCGACTGCTTGTCATACGCTTTGTATTCTTCCAATAAGGTGAACTTAATCGCTGGACATTTTTGCCCTTCAACATAGGCTTTTCTAAAGCAAAGTGTGGTTGGAACGTATTTTGGTCCGTTTAAATAAATTGCAAATTTGCTGCTCATATATGTTTTCTCGAAATAAAAATTTCCCACATAAGGACGGTGCTTCTTACGAATGACATGGAAGGTATCTCTTAAACTTTAATCCAACATAATAGATTTACCCTATCGGCATCGACTTTCAAGACATGCTAAGAACTTACATCTCATTTTCCTTTTTATAATTCTGGAAAAATTTGGGCAGAGGTTCCTCTGTACTTCTTACTATCCCAACACCTGCACGCAGAATTACCAACAATGCCTCACAGGGCCAACATATATACGTACGTATCATATCGTATCATAGCCACACAAGGCTAATAATTTCAAGTAAAAGTATGAATATATCGAGACTTACCTCATATACATAACTCAGACGGCACCGGTGGCACTTTCCTATTTACTTGCCTTTTCGATTTTTCAACTTTATATTTCAATCATACTTCAAATAACTTCCCCAACATACATCTTTCATACCATTACTTACCTGTGTGTTGTGTAGCTTCCAATATCATCAGTCACTGTCTTTTGTCGATGCCGTTCTTCTGCTGAAATCAAGGGTTAGTAAAAGGAATTCATTTCCTACGGCTGGCTCTATCGCACGATCTAAGATCGAAAGAAAGGTAACACCCTAAATGCCCTGTAGCCTCCTGTTTATAGATGTGGTGCACAGTACACCGATAAACAAGACTCTACGAGACATGGCCTGTAGACATTCCGAGGACAAACCGCTCTGATACCACATTTGTCACGACCCAGCTCTGTGGGCCGCGACTGACGTCCTATCTGGACACCTCAAACAGTCTTACATACTGACTCGTCATATTTTTATCTAACTCAGACTTTCATATTAATCATCTCAAACTGATTGAAAGCAAATATTATCTTAAGCGGTCGCACGTGCAAAAATTATCATATCATAGTCAGAAGGGGCGGTGGAATACACATCGCCGAACAGATATACACATATACAAACATACGGGCCATTATGGCCGCCATAACAGACGGGACCGCATTAAGACTCAGATCATAAACAAACGAACACACACACGACCCATTACCCATATATATGACTACAGGCCTCTACAAATCATAACGAAATCATATGACGGGACAGGGCCCCGCCGTACCCCAATAGTCAAATATACAGAAGCATATACATCACAAAAGATATGTACCAACATATGGGCTCCGGATCAAAAGGAGCACTCTGTAATAGGAGAATGTGTGGCCTATACTGGCAGATCACGAACCTCTGTACCTGCGGCCATGAAACGCAGCCCCCGAAGAAAGGGGGTCAGTACGAAATATGTACTGAGTATGTAAAGCATAGAGTACAGAAATCCAAACCATAACTGAAATGAAGGGTACAGAGGGAGAATACCGGATCAATATATCAAAATCTGTACTGAAGGCATATGTACATAATGCAAACAGAAAATCATGCATAAGGCTCAGGAACGTGGTCACCACTCCGACGCTGGTGCCACAACAAAGCATACTCCAGAAGGTTTCAAATCTCCGTACAACCCCGAACATAACATATCATCACAGTATATCATATCATCAAAGCATATCATAGGCCATATCACAGCATAACTCCATAAACGGAACCCGGCCCTATGGCGAGGTCTCGGGAACCGTAACACATCATACTGCCGAATATATCATAGTACGCACGATTACAAAACCGGCCCGGGAACCGGCGAACGATATCATAGTAATAGGCATGAGCAGAGTAGTGCGGAAACCATATGCATATACACAATTAAATTCCAAGACTCGACCAATAAATATATATACATATATATATTGAGATCAGAAAGCTCAAAGTAAGTATCGTGTCTGTCGGAATTAGTATACAAAAGATATAAGCCTTTAAATTTACAAAACTTTCGAAAAATACCTCATAAACCATTTTCTGAAAAGTTAGTGTCATTCACATTAAGGAGCTTTCAAATAACTTATGGAGCAAATCAAACGGAGCCTCAAATTCATAGGCAAAAGTCCCCTTTTTATATCATACAAAAATAGATCAAGTAAGACAAACGAAGGAAGTTTCGGGACTAGTGGGCCCACCTCGGGTCAAATCGAGGTGGCGGACATAAATTACGAACGTTAGACTCTATGGAATCGTCCATGTAAGTTTCAAAACGATTCTATCGCATTTGTACAAATTATGGATGTTCGAATAGTTTTTCAACAAAACATAAGAATTATAATTCACTTACATTGAATGAATAGTGCCTAAAATCAGACTCGGATTTCTATGAACAGAATTGACCCCGAGGCTCAAATCTCAACCTAGTATGTCTAGGACATGCCAAAAGAAGAAAAGGGATAGCTTTACATACCTTATGTGCGTCTTACGCTCGCTTAAGCTCAAATCCCGTTTACTCCAGAATCTACAAATGGTCACAATTACCAAATGCAAATCATAAGCTTTAGTGACTCAATCCTAAACCATACTTGTCTACGAAAATTTGGGCAGCACCTCCCCTATAAATTCAACATCCCCGAGAATTAACTTGGCCATAATATCAACGACAACACCCACAACAATACCAACAACATCAAGAATCACAATAGAACACATTCTAACATAATTGCTCTTCTTTTCTACCTTATGCAACAACTCCCATTCTAACTTCACACTTCCAACCCAATATCAAAGTTCTCATATTCATTTACTAATTCCAAGTTATTCAAACATAATTCAAGAACATTTCAAGCAATACTCAAGGATTCAAACAATCCGACAATTCCATATTCTATCCAAAACTTCTACAAATGCGACGAAACAACAAAGTCACATTGTTTTCTTCCAAATTCATGAATGGCAACCATGATCCACATTTTAGAATTCTACTTTCATAGTTACATAAAAACTATATTAAAAGCATATAATTTCCCATAACAACATACAATCAATTTCAATGCCGACTTAAGTCGTTAAACCTTTATTTACGTCATAAATGTCATAACGACACAATTAACACACTACATGAATTTCATTTCATCTTCCCTTCACTACCACCCTACCACACGGCCACATACTCTTCACACACCCACACGGCCATGCACACACACATCACCATTTTCATGATTTTTATGCAATTCTAATCATCACCACATATATACTTTTTCCACAACATAAAGGATGAAATTCTTACCTTTTTCTTCCAATTCTTTCTTGCCGCAAACGTAGTCCTATCGCTAAACTAATTATACCATGTCGGAGAGCATCTTGCACTTGCTAAGAATTCAAGAAGAACAAGATTTTAGGGTCAAAGTTGATGGACTTGGATTTTTTTTTTCTTTTCTTTATGCTTGGCTGAATGGCTATTTTGAGGTGCTCTTCAATTTTTCTTTCTTGAAACTTCTTGAATGAGGTGGAAGAATAAGCCCCTTCTTAATATATATTAGTCACATGATTTTAATTAATGGGCTTGGGCTTTTTATTATCCCATGGCCGGCCACCCTCCTTAATTGGGCCTCAATTTTATATATTTTTTTAGCCCAATTCATTAAGATCTTATTTTGTAACTCACGGAACAAATTTCTAAAATTCCAATTTTGCCCTTGGCCTTCTTCCGTATTTCCGCAACAATATTTTTCATGAACAACACACATATATGAAATAAAATAAAATATAGTCCTCATTTCCTACAAAGCAATATTGTTTCAAATTTTCCAAATGCGCAAAGATGCGGGATATAACAATAAGGATATTGTTATATACGCATTACCACCGGATCAGTTTGTGCACCTTGATGATGATATATAGATCGGACCGTATGTTCCTCGGTACTATTATATATGGATCGGGTCGTACGTTCCTCGGCACTATCATATATGGATCGAACTGTACGTATCTCGGCACTATTATATATGGATCGGTTCATACGTTCCTCGGCACTATTATATGGTATATGGATCGGGTAGAACGTTCCTCAGCACTATGGCCTATATATATACATGAGCATAATTATCATTGAGAGCATGTGTGTTATGCGCCCACAGAGGCATTGTCAGTATACATATTTCTGCAAATGTTTTCAGATAATCAGTCATACAGATGCATCTAGACAGTCAGTCGATTTCAGATATCAGATTCAGTTCATAATTCTTAATTATATTAGTTTTATGCCTTACATACTCAGTACAATATCCGTACTAACTCCCCTATTGTTCGGGAGGCTGCGTTCATGCCCGCAGGTTCAGGTAGACAGAGAGGGGATCTGGCTCAGTAAGCTTTCCCCTCAGCTATTGTCGGTGCGCTCCACTCGATCCGGAGCTGCGGTCTATTTTGGCACGTTATTTTGGGATGTATATGCATGTATGGGCATGACGGGAGCCCTGTCCCGTCCCTTCTACAGCTTGTACTCCTTTTGAGGTCTATAGACAATTGTACATAGTTGGGATATTATGTAGCCTTGACGGATCTTATTGTTGTACAGTATATGTAGCGGCCTAGTCACCTGGCATCGTTCCTTCCATCTTATGTATGTAAAGATTATCCAGAGTCTATGACGACATCCTTTTATGAGTCAGTATAAGTTGGTTTGAGCTACTTATGGGCCCTTGTTATTTAATGTTATTCATATATGAGTATAGGGGTGTTTGGTCGCTCGAGATCAGGCACTCGTCACGACTGATCGGCTTGGGTCGTGACAAAAGTTGTATCAGAGCAGTTCCGTCCTAGGATTGTCTACAGACCGTGTCCAGTAGAGTCTTGTTTATGGCTGTGAAGCGCGCCACATTTATAAACAGGAGGCTACAGGGCATTTAGGATGGTTATTCTTCTTTCATATCTAAGATCGTGCGATAGAGCCAAGCCATAGGAAATGAGATTCCTTATACTAACCCTTGATTTCAGCAGAAGAACGGTATCGACAGAAGAAAGTGAGTGATGATATTGGAAGTTACAGAGGTAAGTCACTTCGTTGAGGCTACGTTATCAGAATATGTATTTATATGATAATGGATTGGTTGTCATAAAGGTAAGCCAGTGTAAGTACAACAGAGGAATTGATTAAATGTATCTCTTGATGATAATTTAAGTTATAAGTTTGTGAACTAAACAAATTGAATGAATCAATACAAAGGTAAGTACAAAATATGTATGTCGGGTAAGGTAAGAATATTGAGGTGTATGATTGAAATGTAAAGCTGAAGAATGAAAGGGAAAGTAAATAGGAAGGTATAACGGGGCAGATCGCTAAAGGATCAAGTACATCTCGAGGTGTGATATATGAGGTAAGTTTCGACATCTTTGTACTTTTACTTGAAATTGGGAGCCCTGTGTGGCTGCGATATATCGTATATATATATTAGCCCTGTGAGGCATTGTTGGTATTTGCTGCGTGCAGGTTTTGGATAGTAAGAAATATAGAGGAAACTCTGCCGAAATTTTCCTAGAATTTAAAGGAGATAAGATATAAGCTTGTAATATGTCCTAACCGGAAAAGATGTTGTGTAAAAAGTAATGGCAGGACGGGATTAAGTTAGGAGTATCGTTGACGCCTACAAGAGATGAGTTAAATGCTGTTGAATTTATAGTAACGGTAATTATAAGACCGACATTGATAAGGTAAAGAGAAATACTAGAGTAAATTAGGGAAACTGGCAGTACTAAAACATGACATAGAAGAGAAAGGGTAACTCCAATAGAGTATGATACTGAAGTATTGATTGAATGGATAAGCACAAGTAAAATACGACAAGTCTATTAGCAAAATAAAGTAACAGCATGACTGAGACAGGGGTACGAAATACGAAGGGTCATAACAAATGTGAATACATTGGTAAGACAACTTATGTGGTAAGTGTAATAGGGTTGATTAGAAAGAGTAACAGGTTAAGTATGCTTACTTCACGAGGTTTATTCTATTTTATAAACAGGATTGCGAATGAGATCAAGAAGTGGCACTCTAAGAGTTGATTATGATTTGGATATAATGAGAACGTAGCAAGAACTGTAATACAAAGTAAGTAATGTATAGCGAGGAAACGACTAAAGATTTGACATGTTCTATATGAATAAAGAGTGAATGCAAGTGTGAAACCAATAAGCGAGCCATGGGACAGTAGATAAGAAAGCTTATAAGACCTTGTTAGGGAAATTCCAGCATAGAGGTTTCGCATGACAGAAATGATAGCAAGCAAAAGGAAAAAGGAAGTCAAGTTGAAAAAGAAATCAGAGAAAAGTGATATGGCAAAGTAGTAACAATTTGTGATTTGTACAATCAAGATCACGAGTGATATCTTTGGCTGGATGTAAAAGAACGAGACTACGAAAAGATGAATAACGAAATAGAACGATTGTTAGGAAAAGGATAAGCATAATAAGGATAAGAGGGGATGATCAGAATGAACAGAATAAGTTTTGGAAGCGAAGAATGGATTGTATAGAAGTAATATATTCTATAGGACAAGGCGGTACTGAGTTAAGAATTAGGTTCCTTGTGCGAGGAATAAAGGATTGATTATAAAACGGGAGGTAATAAGATAAATTGAGGAGGAAAGAATGTAAAGGAATAAGTATGGGTATAGAAAGAAAAGGAAATAAGCGAAGTACGGGCGCTTAAGAAGTAGTCATATTATGAGAAATGGAAGATGCATCTCCTACTAATATCCTATACCAAGATAGAGCGAGTAAAGTATATAAAGGAATAAGTTGGAAATAAAAATGTGGCCATGAGTTATGAGTTTACTGTACGACGATAAAGAAATAAAGCAAGGCTATCATCAACGACAAATACGATATGATTATGATTGGTTTTGAAATCAATGTTGAGTGCAACACAAGAGTAAAAGAGTATGAGGCATAAGGGGTATTAGTTGCGCATGAGACTTAGATCATTGAAAACAAAGATGGCGAGTTTAAGGGAAAATGCATTTACGGTTACTATAAGTCGATTACGGGAGAGAGAGAAATAACTTGAGATGGGAAGACAAGGGAAAGATGACACTATAAATGAACTCTGAGTATCGAAGAATGGGATAAGTGACATTACATGGAGGGTACGGATAGCTAGACATACTACTATTTTGAGTATCCCTATGGGACAGAAGTTGTTAATTGGAGCGGATGTAGACATTGACTCATAACTAACGGCGGAGCTAAGTAAAATACGTCCTTGTTTGGATTGCCATGTTGGTTGTATTACTTGATTACAAAACTGTAAGGTGGGTATGTTAAGACTTCACATATGAATTACCGTAGCTATAAATTATGGAAAATGGCATGAATATGATGCAGTATAATAAGGGAATTGAGGAAAGGGATATATGAATTCAAGATTGGAAGTGAGGTAACGGATTTGAGAATGGTATAAGTAAGACTCTTAAAGTGGGGGGGGGGGGGGGGGGAGGGAGGAGAAACGAGTAAGGAAAATACAAATGTAGAGATTGAAATGATGGATCCTAATATGTGACAGATATAGACTCTAAAACAAAAAGTGAGAGTTGTGCAGAAATGAGTCTAATAGCTAGTAAATAAATGAACAAGAATCGAGCGGGTATCTAAGAATGCACTGAAAATCATTCGTGAAGACCTGGAATAACATGACATTGGGAGCAAATAACTCAAGGAATATTATAAAGGATAGCGATGCTATACTGGAATACAGGTAAAGGTATGGACAGTAGAGTCGTTTGTTAATGATATTGCGATTTATAAGTGACAAATAAAAAGTGACATAAAATTTTCTATAGTAGAATATAAGATGTGATAATCAAGGGACAAATAAAAGAAAGAAAAGAGTATGACGAGATAAGTTACAACAGATAGACAAAAGAGTTTTGGTATGTATGAGATAAGTAAAATAGAACAAACCAAAGGAACAGAAGTTTACGAATAAGATTAGATGTTCATACATGAATCACACAAGAACGGTTATGTAACCTGCAAGTATTTATAGGTCAAGAATGAAACCAATGGGGTACTTAAAAAGAGGAGTAAGAGATAAGCAAGAATAGTGTGTTTGTGATACTCCGGGTCAGTTGAAGGAAAATATATGGTAAATTGAGTCGAAATTCTGAGTTGGAATTATCATTAAGGACAAATAGGACAATTACTCTGAATATGATATAAGTATATGTTATATGTTTCCTACGATAGCCCTGGGGTGTGTTAGATTACTTACGAATTCGATAGGATCATTGAATAAAGGGGGTTTTACCAGAAAAATATTACACCTTGGAACTTTCATTTTTGTATCATTCTGGTTATAGTGAATTTCCAACAGTTTACCAGAGGGTTATGAAATTCTCGAAAATTATAAAGCCTTTAATGAGTCGACGAGGGACACCTACAAGTTATAAAATCTCATATAAGTATTTGGAAATAATATGAACTGATCATGATAAGTTTCAATAAGGATACATGTGTAAGTGTTTGAAGTCGTAAAGATCAAGCTTTGAAGGGATTGGAAGTCAATCGGATTGAGATTAGATCAGATCGGCAACTGGTGACTTTTCGGGTAATAACAAAATGAGTAGGAAAGCATCATCACTTTAAGAAATTGAGATAACTTCATAATTCTGCAAACCACAGTTATGATTTATTAATCTGATGATATGCAGTTTAAAGAAACTATGGAAAAGAACATAAGGTGGGTGGTTGGCATAAGTTTAGTTTCGATCACGTGAGTAAGACTCCAAACAAGTAAGAAAATGCTAGCAAGTGCAAGTAAGGATATTGATATCAACATCGGCACAAACTCTACTTCAACATTCGCAGATGAATGTTCCTAAGGGGGGAAAGATGTTACACCCCGGAAAATTTCGCGTTACCAAGACTGTAGACGGCTTAGTATGAGCTCAAGGGAGAGTAAAGTTATACAAGGATTAGGGATGAAGATTATATTATATGAGTATAAGAATAACTTATATATGACATTTGGAGACCGTATGGTGTAAATCAGTTTATACGTTACTTGATGAATAGCCCTCGTAACTGTAAGTTAAGTTGGGGCCCACATGCCGAAATTTTATAAAGGACATATGAAAAGTTGTATGAGTATTACATGGGAAGTTGAGCAAGTCTTAAGAATGACCCTTAAGCCAAATATGAGAATAAGCCCTCCAAAAGGATGTTTTAAGAATACGTTTTCGGATGATTTGACTTAAAGAGGCCAAAACGCCATTATAAGTTTGGAATTTGGAAACACACCAAAAATGAAAGTTGTAGATAATTGAAATAGATTTCCAACCATAGGTCGTGGGCCCTCATACAATATCGAGATCAAGAGTTATGACCTTTTACTGAACGAACGCGCAGACAGTAAAATAAGCGAGTCTTGGCTTGAACTCAAGGTGGAAAGTGAAGATATTGTGGTTCTAGCGGAGGAAAGGTATGAATATTCCTTTATTGATATTGATTTAGGTTTTTTTATGGATATAAAGTTATTAAATACTCGTATAACGAGTTGGTTAGTTGAGAAAATTGGAAAAACATCATGAGAGATGTTTTATGGAGCATATTCGTATTGATGATATTGTTGTTGATGTTGGTATTTTTATTGTTGTTGTTGGTTGTTGGATTATGATTTCGGGCTAGGCATATAAACATGGGAGATGCTACCCGATTTTCGGCAGGATATGAAGTAGTTTAATTTGAAAGTTTGATATAAGTATACGACGATAAGTCTAACGATAGTATGAATTCTCTAAAATGTCGATTTGCGAGCTCGGGAGGATAAACGTAAGTAGTTAAGAAGACCAAGAAGGTATGTTAAGGCTGTCCTTTCTTTCATTTTTGCATGATCCTGTGATATGAAAGAACAAGCGAGTAAACAAGCTTCCATATTACTCTACTCTTAGAAACACTAGAAGTACTTCAGTCTTGATGATCCTATACCCCTGTTATGATGTTTCTTCTGTTCATGGGTCTTGAGATTTCATGTATTAGTAATGCTAGCTCAGCAGTTGTCTACCAGAGTTAGTGTGGCATCATTTTATTCCGAGAGTTCTATGTATTCATTACATTTATGCATTACATTCATAGTCATATGCATATTGACCCGTGACCAGAAGGCATTATATACATGTATATTATATGTATATAGGGTATAGGGAAAAGGATAGGCATTATATACGCATTACCACCTGATCAGTTGGTGCACCTTGATGATTATATATGGATCGGGCCGTACGTTCCTAGGCACTATTATATATGGATTGGGTCTTACGTTCCTCGGCACTATTATATGGTCTATGGATCGGGCTGAACGTTCCTCAGCAATATGACCAATATATATGCATGAGCATGATTATCATTGAGAGCATGTATGTTATGCGCCCATAGAGGCATAGTCAGTATACAAATTTATGCAAATGTTTTCAGATACTCAGTCATACAGATGCATCTAGACAGTCAGTCGGTTTCAGAGATCAGATTCAGTTCATCATTCTTATGTTATATTACTTTTATGCCTTACATACTCAGTACATTATCCGTACTGACTCCTCTATTGTTCGGGGGGATGCGTTCATGCCCGCAGGTTCAGGTAGACAGAGAGAAGATCCGGCTCAGTAAGATTTCCCCTCAGCTGTTGTCGGTGCGCTCCACTCGATCCGGTGCTGCGGTCCATTTTGGCACGTTATTTTGGGAGGTATATGCATGTATGGGCATGACGGGGAGCCCTGTCCCGTCCATTCTACAGCTTGTACTCCTTTAGAGGTCTATAAACAGTTGTACATAGTTGGGATGTTATGTAGCCTTGACGGCTCTTATTGTTGTACAGTATATGTAGCGGCCTAGTCTGCTAGCATCGTTCCTTCCATCTTATGTATGTACAGATTATCCAGAGTCTATGATGACATCCTTTAATGAGTCGGTATAAGTTGGTTTGAGCTACTTATGGGCCCTTGTTATTTAATGTTATTCAGATATGAGTATATGGGTGTTTGGTCGCTAGAGATCAGGCACTCGTCACGACTCACCGACTTGGGTTGTGACAATTAGACTCGGAGGTCTACAACTCAAGAAGTAATGTATGGCAAAGATGGTTACTTTAGACAGAGTAGAACAAATTCTCTCGCCATAAAAATTGTTACAGTCCATGAGAACAAGCAATGTACTCGCTTTTGAGAGAGTGTAATCGCTTTTGAGAGTAATGTACTCGTTTTTTAGGAAGTGTGATCACGTAATTTATCTTATTACAACAACAATAACATACCTAATATAATCTCACAAAGTGGGGTCTGGGGTGGTTAGAGTGTACGCGGACTTACCCTTACCTTGGGAGGTTGAAAGGTTGTTTTCGATAGACCCCGGCTCAAGAAAAGCAATTCAAAGCAGTCTAGAAAAAGAAATAACAAAAATGGAGAGGCCATGACAGAATACTATATAAAACATGACAAACGGTTTGAAAAAAAAAAACTACCACAAAATACAATAATCGAAATACAAAAGACAACAAATAATAACATAAATCGAAGGACAAGGAACTACAAGGATAATTCTACGACTACCACTAGGGAAGGATAAACAGGAAAACGCTCAGCTACCTACTAAACCTCTACCCTAATTCGTGACCTCCATAATGTCCTATCTAAGGTCATGTCCTCGGTAAGCTGAAACAGCGCCATGTCCTGTCTAATCATCTCTCCCTAATACTTCTTCGGCCTACCTCTACCTCTCCTGAAATCATCCATAGCCAAGCTCTCACACCTCTGCATTGGTGCATCCGCGCATCTCCTCTTCACATGCCCGAACCATCTCAACCTCGTTTCCTTCATCCTGTCCTCCATTGAGGCCACTCCTGTTACACCTCAAAATTTTTTGCGTCGTTTGCATCGTAAGTAAAGTAACGTAAGCCAGAGAGGTCATGTAACCCTTACAAAGTTAAGGAAGACTTTAACAAGTCCTAAGTAAGTGTCTAAAGGTTTCGGGATCAAGCAAATCGAAGGAATTAAGTTTGTCGAAATTTTGGGAAAACTTGGCAGAATTCCGAATAGAATTTCTGATCCAGCTTGAGAAAGGAATATCGCCTAGAATATAAGGAGTTATGGAACACATAACCTATATAAATTGAAGTTCAGAGAGTTTTCTTTCCAATGCAACTGACAAATTGCAAATTCGAGATGTACAGTGAAAGATACGGCTGGTACAAAATTGTACGATTCCTCTGCGCAACTCCACGGTTGCACAAGGAGTTGACGGTCCGTCAACATGCACATTTAGTTGAGGCGGTGGCAACCAACTTTAACAAGTATAAATAGACCTCTTATGTTATTTTCACCATGTTTCTCCAAGTCTAGAAGCATCATAGCATATGTTTACACTCTCCTAATGATTCTACACCAATCTTCACCGTAAATATTGCAATCTATCATCCAACTAGGCTTGGGAATTGCGGGTAACGTTGTGAGTTTAGATTTCATCTTTATATCGCTGTGGGAAAGGTGTATCTCGGGTCCAAATCGGTAGCAAGTACTGATTAATCCAATTGAGGTAAAATTCCTTCTCTATAATCAAAATTTAGTTAATAAGAAGTTATATTTGTTAGATTGTCGCGTGTTAAGCCTAATTGGGCGAAAGACAGCATAACCCTCTTATGGGATATTGTTAATGGAATTATATGAATATTGAATTAGATCAAATGCCTTTGATGTTGGTTTTGGTTGTTGTTGAGATCATGGGAACATAGTACAAACAGAGGAAATGCTACCCGAATTCCCTTAACCCCAAATCAAATAGTCTTAAAAATACATCACATATGCTCGGTTTATGAACAATTAAGGCCTAACTAAGGTTGTATATATATACATTATTTTACTACACCGAGCCGCGCTATAGTCGGCGAGGTACGACACCTATTGTGTAACCACTGATCAGTTGGGTATTCACACCGAGTCCCACTGTGGTCGGGTACGTTACACACAGAGTCCCATTGTGGCCGGGTACATTTCACACCGAGTCCCATTGTGGCCGGGTACTTTTCACACCGAGTCTTATTGTGGCCGGGTAAATTTCACACCGAGTCCTATTATGGCCGAGTACGTTACACAACAAATCCCGAAAAGGCCGGATACGTTATGATGATGATGCTATATAAATATATATATATATATATATATATATATATATATATATATATATGCATATGATTTTCAAAACTCATGCATACATGTCACATGTCCTCGGAGTTTCAGGTTACTTCTATCCACTTACACTTGTATCTTGATTATGTTGTTGTGTTCTTGCCTTACATACTCAATACTTTTATCCGTACTGACGTCCCATCCTACGAGATGCTGCATTTCGTGCTGCAGGTCCTGACAGACAGAGCGGTAGGACTATCAGCTTCAGCGGGTCGTCAGCAAGTGCTATTGTACCGAGCTTGCTCTTTTGGGTATATGCTATGTTCACATGTTATGTATATGTACTCCTAGAGGCTCATATACAGTACGATGTATGTAGATGTCATATGCGGCCTCGTCGGCTAGCGTGTATGTGTATACACACACACACACACACATATATATATATGTGTGTGTGTGTGTGTGTGTGTGTGTGTGTGTGTGTGTATGTATGTATGTATGTATGTATGTATGTATGGTGATGCATATGTCTTTCGTTGTATTGGGACTTTTCTGCGTGCAAGTATCTTTCTATGTTATAGTGAGACCACATTACAAGCTAGGATAGTTGTACTGAGATTATGTCAGTATACGTCAGGTGGTACTCGGTCGATAGGGTCGGGTGCCCGTCATGCCCCTCGTCGGGGTGTGACAACTCCGACCTTATCCTGGATATCTTCATTTCCAATATTATCTCTACTAGTATATCTACACATCCATTGCAGCATCCTAACCTCTGCAACCTTTATCTTATGCACGTGCGATTTCTTAAATGTCCAACACTCCGCCCCATACAACATAGTCGGTCTAACCACTCTGTAGAACTTGCCTTTTAAGTTTTGGTGGCACCTTCTTGTCATTCGAGTGATTTAATGTGAACTACTTAATTCAACCATATTTAGTGACAGTTATAAACAACAATTATAGTTTTTGACGCAATAGAATGAAAATGTTGCGAAATTGAGAGACTTGCTGCAATAGCTATGAGAGTTGTTGGGAATAATTTGAATAATTCATTCAGAAGTTGCAAGAACTCATTAACTTGTTTGAAACTATTCCAATAATTCCTTGGTTGTTGCAACGACTCTGTGACCTGTTTGAAACCACTCCAATAATATCTTGATAGTTGCAATTGCTGAGGAAGCTGTTGCAACGGATGAGGAAGCTGCAACTTCCTCAGCAACTGTTTGATTTTTTCCAACAGGTGAGGAATCTATTGCAACAACTTTCTCAGCTGTTGTAACACACTCAACAACTATTTGATTTTTGTGAACAAGTGATAAATCTGTTGCAACAACTTCCTCAGTTGTTGTAACGATTTTTTTGATAAAAACAAAAAGAGTTGTTGTAATGACTCTATGGCTTGTTTGAAACTATTGTACATAATTTGAACAACTAAAATACATACTGAGCATATATTATACTGGTACTGAACAATATATATATATATATATATATATATATATATATATATATATATATATATATATATATATATATAGAGAGAGAGAGAGAGAGAGAGAGAGAGAGAGAAAGAGAGAGAGAACAAAAATACAAAGGTAAAAATAATTATTCGTCAGTCCACCTTAGGGTTCCAAAAAACACAAATTAAACATAATTGTCTTATGGCCCCAAACAACATAATTTAAAGAAATAGTTTATCAGCACACCTTAGGGCTCCAATATCTTATCAATCACACTCACCCATCTCCACTGCATCTTCCACACAGACTTGTCTTTCATTAGAGTGTTGAGAGTTGTCACACTAATGTCGGTAAGCAAGTGCTCAATAAAAGCAAGTGAGTACGTATCGCATGTCATACCAGTGTCATTTCGTGGGAGATTCTTCTTCCGATAAAAAAAATCACAGTTTGTTGAGCAACTTGTCAAGCAACTGGTTGAACATGCCGTCTGCTTCAATAACTTAGGCCACAATTCTAAGACAGGCTGGATGTGACAAAAGAATTTATCTTCTGGGTAAACAGGAAGGTTGTTGAACATTTATCACTCCCTGCTCAATGGTTACACCTAATTTTCACCTCATAAAATGCGTATTTTAATTTTCCAAATTTCCTGAGTCCAAGACGGAGTAGGGATGCCATTAAAAATTTAAAAAATCAGAAATCGGTGTCTAATCATTATCTGTCTAAAAAATAACAATTGTAAGAAATTACAAATTATTTACCAGCATAAATATAATTCAAAAGGGAATACGTATCCCGCTCCGTCTAACTGGGAAAATTGCTAATTAAGACGACGTATGAATTACAGTTTATTTTTTACCGCACTCTTCACATGCTTAAATATTTTCCGGAACTATATCAATATTAGGGTTGTTTTGAAGCTAATATTTCAAATTTACAAGTTTAAATCTTTATCTACTAAAATAACTATTTTTATACTCGTATTTTAGTGCTTAGTTTCATTTTAACTTAAAATGGATGAGGGGTTGAATTTAATCTTTTTAAAACTAAAGGGGCGTGGGGGTGGGGGACTTATTAAAAATAAGGGGTGGAAGTTTATCAAAATAAACATTCCACCCCCCCCCCCCCCCCACACACACTTTTCATTCCACCACCCCGACTCGTTCGCTCTCCTTTTCAAGCGACAATGGCGATTAGGTTTTCGATTTTTGCGACTGTTCATCAAGCCATTTTCATGTCCATTCCACGGTTAATTTTTTAGGGGTTTTGTTCCCCTTTCTGTCTTAAGGCTATTATCAGTTTTAGTTTTATGTTTTACTTGTATTTTCATGCCTAATTGAGTCCCTAATGGGATGTTACCCCATAATCTTCCGTGTCATGGGAGCTATGGATAGAAGCCTTCGAGCTTGCTGTTATTGTTATATCCCGTATTTCGTACATTCAGATATTTCGAGGTAGTCGTGGTGAGTTAAGGGCAAGACCATTTTCTAAAATTATTTTAATGTACAAGTTGTTTATTAGTATGGAAATATGGAGAAAGGTTAGGGATGAAGATTATGTTATATGAGCATAAGAACATATATATATGGCATTTGGAGAGTGTAGGAAGTAAATCGGTTAACGTGATCACTCGATGATAGCCCTCGTAACCATAAGTTAAGATGGGGCCCACACGTCGGGACTTTATAAAAGACATATGAAGAGATATATGGGTAGTACATGTGAATTTGAGCAAGTCCTAAGAAGGACCCATAAGCAAAAAATGAGTGTAAGCCCTCCAAAAGGACGATTTAAGAAAACATTTTCGGATGACCTGGCTTGGAGGGGAAAAAACGGCATTATAAGTTTGGAATTTGAAACAACACCAAGAAATAAAAGTTGTAGAGAATTGAAAGAGCATTCCAACCATAGGTCGTGGGCCCTCACACGATGTCGGAATCAAACGTTATGTCCATTTTAAGAGCAAGACCTCAAACTGTCTAAAGGGTTCCGCGGGCCCCACATGGGGAGGTCGGTGAAACCGACCTAACAGGGGTATAAATACCCCCATCAACCTCATTTTTTCAGAAAATTAACATTGTAAAAGTCCCTAGAAAATTCTCCACACCTCTCTCAAAAATTATAGTCCGATAAATCAAGAATTTAACAAGATTTCGCCAAACTAGTCCGTGAAAGGTGATTGTTCTTGCTTCTACTCAAGTGTGGCGTTGGAGAAAATTGATGTGGCTGAGTTTCTTCAAGTATATGGTATGTTATTCATCCCATCTCTTGTGTTGAGTTTATTTGAAGGTCTAGCAAGCTTTAAAAACGAAAATAGTTATGGAGGAAGGGTCATAAAGTGTTGTGTTGTAGTTGTTGTGTTTATGGGCTGTTTTGAACATGTTGTGGCCGTGTGATTGACTGATTTATATATGTAAAGATGGTATATAATGTTTTTAGTGTGTTGACGAGATTATACTCCTCGATTGGGACGAAAGGAAGTGCATATTGTTGTTGTATGTTGAAAAACATCGTGTGGGATGTTTATGGAATATATTGGTATGAATAATAGTGTTGTGATGTTGATATTGTTGGAATTATTGTTGGTATTGTTGTTGATAATTTGGCCGAGTTGAATTCTCGGATTGTTGGTTGATAAATTGGCCGAGTTAGATTCTCGGGGATGGTGTATTTACAGGGGAGATGCTGCCGAAATTTCGGCAGATTATAAATGAATTCATTTGAAGAATTAAGACAAGTATATGATGATGAGTCTAATGATTGTGTCAATATTCTTGAATGTAGACTAGCGAGCTTGGATAATTAAGCGTAGCTAATAGGACGTGGAACTGGTATGTTAAGGCTCGTCCCTTTTCTTTCAAGGCATGGACCCTACGTATAGATCGGGCTGCATGTTCCGCAGCACTAAGCATGCAGGGTATCCGCCTAAGTGGCACTCAGATGTACAGGTTACTCTTTTACTTCATGATATGCTCTATATTTCCATTCTGTTATTATTGATATTTATATTCCTTACTGTGTTACTATACATGCCTTACTGTCACGACCCAACCCCGTGGGCCGCGACTGGCACCCTAGCTGGGTACCCGTACATACCTACCTGACCGAATTTCGTATCGTACAGATTTATTCTTTTCAAACGGATATTACAGAAGTAGGCCGATACAGATACGGCACGCGCGCAAACATATATATATACCTGAACATGCAGACATTTACAGATAAGCCGATAAGGCTAACATACAGACGAAACCCGTAACCCACACATCTATCTACAGGCCTCTACAGACATACAGAATCATATGACGGGACAGGACCCCGCCGTACCCAGAACTTCCATACATACAGAACATACGGAAAACAAAAGATATACATACCAAAAGTGTATGCTCCGGATCAAAGGAGCTTTTCAAAACAGCTGAATCAGAACCCTACGCTGGCGGCGTATCACCTGGTGCGTCTGTACCTGCGGGCATGTAGCGCAGCCCCCGAAGAACGGGGGTCAGTACGAAAAATGTACCGAGTATGTAAAGCAGAAACATAACAGATACAATCATAGTCCGAACCGGAGTCACAGAAATATAACGGACAGAACCATACATCAGACGGACGGACAGAGTCATGATGCAGACCGACATACAGAATCGTGGTCCATACAGATAAACAGAATCATGGTTCAGACAGACAGACGGAATCATAATCCGGACAGATGAGCAGGATCAGTATCCATACAGACGTACAGAATCGGAACCCATACAGACGTACAGAACCAGAATCCATACGGACATACAGACATAGTCGAAATTTAGGCGGACAGACAGAAGTATACCAGACAGAATTATGCATGCAGAGTAGTGCAGAGTCATACTAAATCATACAGAATCATACGGAGGCACGTGCTTATATAAACACTGATGGCACATGCATACAGACATACAGATCCCGGCCTTGTCTGGGGGCGCGGTAAACAGAACCCGGCCCTCTTAGTACGGGACGCGGTGGACAGACAGAATCGGATCAGATCATATGCCATCCTAGCCGCCATCCCCATACACAGATCATAGTATCATACAGACATACAAATCCCGGCCCGTACGCCGAGGGACGCGGTGAACAATGCAGAGAAATATGCACGATAACAGAACCTGGCCCGGGACGCAGTGAAGGAATGCATTGAGACAGCCACGAACAGATCCATGGGAAACCACATACATACAGACTCACATACAGACTCAATCAGACTAAAGGGTGCCAAACGGCGAGCCAAAATCAGAGTATACGGATAGTATGCATAGTACGCGCCTATATCCTACTTGGGAAGGCACGACAGATTATTATCAGAATCGGATTCTCAGATGTTCAGAAATCATTTTGTAAGAATTTCATAAAAATAGTTGTATCATGATCAAAATAATAGTTCAGATGGTTTCTGAGAAAATCGGACAAAACGGAAGTATTTAAAGTATTACAGAAGATATCGGGCCTTGCGGGCCCGCCTCGAACCAACTCGAGGAAACATATGTAAATTATCGCTAATAGACCTTATGAGGTCATCCATAATCGTTTGGAAGTGTTCCGACTCCGTTTAGGGAAATTTTGTACAAAAACTCACTTTAAAGGCAATTTGTAAGAAAATAGCTTCAATTGAATTGAAGGAATTGGAGCGGTTTTCCGTCTCGAATTCCGGGGAACGGAGTCGTACTTAAGGCTCGCGGCCGAGCCTATCACATCCAGAACATGCCTAGGAACAAAGGAAAATGCTTCACATACCTCGATAGCGCCTTACGCTCGCTTGGCGTCGATCCCAATCTCGTCCAAAATCTAGAAATGGTCAAGTTTACCATTTGTTAGTTTCAAACTTTTCAATAATCCAACTTAACACATGTTTGCCTACCGAAATTTCGGCAGCATTTCCTCTGTATATAAGACATCCCCGAGACTTAGCTCGGCTCAATTCACTACACAACAACCCAGAACAACAGCAAAAACAACAACAGACATTAAAACACACACTATGGCATCACTAGCCATCGTTTCGGCATAACGACACATCTTTCGTTTCAAACTTACATTTCCAAACCAAACTTGTTATTTTGATATTCATCACCCACCAAATTCATTACAACATACATCGGAAGCATCCATACCATTTTCACCCAATATTCATAAGGTATGCGAACATTCAAACTTTCCATTAAGCCACTACTTTTCCAATTTTTCCTAACCTTCAACATACAAGTTCATTATACATTTCCATCTTCCAAATTCATCCACAATAATCAAAATTTTCCTCTTGATACTTTCATTTCCATTTTTACATAAACCATAACAAAGTTGTATGTTTTCCTACAATAACTTAATAACCATTAAGTTCCTTCACTCTCCTCACATAATCCATGATTAAAACAACCAAAATATTAATTCAAATCAGTCCATCAATTTCAATTAAAACAGCCCCTCACCCATAAATTTCAACAAAACAACAAACGAGTTTATAATGCTGTTTTCTCCGTTCTAATTCATTAAAACTCTAAATAAACACTTTAATAACATAAAAGGAATTTTATAAATACCTTATCAGAAGATCCTCCACGAAAATTTCATCCCCCAAGACCAATATTTATCTCAAATTGAAGGCAACGCAACGTACAACATTTTTCTCTTCATGAGCTTCGGGATTCGGGGCTCGGATTTTGATCAAAATGACCTTCTTAGCCTTGAAGTTTTCTCTCTCTCTCTCTAATGGAATTTTCTGGATCTTTTTTGATCTGAAATGTGGAGGAGGAGGCTGAAAACTCCCTTAAATAATAAGGAAATGGGCCTGACCCGGATTGGAATCGGGTTGGGCCCATTTAACTGCCCAGCTTGACCTTTCCGCCTTAAAATGTCCATATCGCCTTGTACCGACGTCGCCTGGGAGCCCACGACCTACCGTTGGAAAGCTATTTCAATTATCTACAACTTTTATATCTGGGAATTTTCCCAAATTCTAAACTTATAATGCCGGTTTTGCCCCTCCAAGTCAGGTCATCCGAAAACGTTTTCTTAAAAATATTCGTTTGGAGGGCTTCCACTTTGATTTGGCCTCAGGGCCCTTCACGGGTTGTGTTTAACTTTACATATACGATTCATATAACTTTTCACATGTCCCAAAAAAATATTGATGTGTGGGCCCCACCTCATCCTACAAATAATTCGACGTTCGAAAATGGAGGATATAACATTCTCCCCCCCTTTAGAACATTCGTCCTCGAATGTTCGATTGACCTTAGGGGGCCTCGTGACACTTCGGGGAGGTTCCTTCCTTTCTTTCAAAATTCCTTTCAACGTTACGATTGCTATCAACATCTTTCACCTCTTGTCACACTTCTCGGTTCCTTACAACGTTATCATAATTTCACGTTACATCAAACAGGTTCATAACTAGAGCCAGACGCACAAAAGCATATCGGACAGATTCATGGTCGAAGCCAGATGTACGGAAGTATGTCGGACAAACATGAGATCGGAGTCAGACGTACAAAGAGGTATCAGCCAGATTCGAAATCAGAATCAGACGTACAAAAATGTATCAGACAGAGTCGTAATCAGAATCAGACATACGGAGATGTATCAGACAGACGCGTGATCAAAATCAGACGTACAGAGATGTATCAGACAGATTCATATCCAGAATCAGACACACAGAGGCGTGTCAGACAGATTCGTAATCAGAGTCAATCGTATAGGGGTGTGTCAAACAGAAACGTATTCAGAATCAGATGTACAAAGATTTATCAGACGGGAACATAATCGAGTTTAGAAGTACAGAGGCGTAATAGGCAGAGCCTTATCAGAATCGGGGGTGCAGAAGTATAACAGATAGGATCTGAATTAGAATCAGATCACTCCTATTAAGGCTCCAGTGTTTTATGAAAATTTCCCTTATTTGTAAACTTGTTCGCCAAGTTATCATACAAATCGTCTTGCGTGTCGCTTATCGACCTTTTCAAAGATTCCGCTTATTCACACTTCTTATCTTTCATCTTTCCTACTATCCATACTCATTTTCATTTTCAGACATCGCCATACCAGACCGAGTTATAATGGAATAGGGGTTTTTCTATCCTTTGATGACATTCGAATCCCCGTCTCCGCGTCGTTTCATGTATTCGGTTTAGTAAAACCTTTCGTCTATCACAACATTAGTTGCCGGGACTCGGCTCTTGATCTATATGGGCACCAAACGAAAATTATACACACACACATACACACATACAGATATATTTACTAGTATCTTACTGGCGAACGTCTCTGACTGTTATTCAAATCCGCTCAATTTCCCGAGCGGTGTTGCACCTTTTCTTTTTGCCCATTTAGTCTGCCTCGTTCTGCGCGACTCCTGTAAGGGCACTAATTACTCCACACATTCTCTTTTCCTTTAGATTACCCCAAATTTTCATTTATATCTATCATACTTACACTTGTGCAAAATTTTGCATTACTTCCCAGGGGGGTCACCCATCCCAGAATTGCTCTGGCTTGAGCACGCTTAACCCCGAAACTTTCATGCATTTTGACGCGTTAGGGCTGATATAATTTCGTCAATTGCCCTGCAGGACCTTTGTCACATAATTTTAGGGCAAATCGGGGTCTTAGCAAATTTTCGGAAATTTTTTGTAGCGGGTCCCACCCCCGGCTAAGTTGCACAATTACCATATTGCCTTTCTGAATCTCCGATATTCACTTTCATACACATATACATACAATTACAGACAGGCCACAGATTTAAGTCTTCGTCCCACGAATTCCGTCTCCAAATAGTCGCTGAAATCTGATAAAATATCACCATAAGGTGCTCTCCAACCACCGACAGAAGAAAACTAAATTCCGACAAGTATCGCGGAACCTGTTTGTACTTACTTTATATATATTTACTTCCATATCTTTGGAAAAAAATTTGGGCAGAGGTTCCTCTGTATTTCTTACTATCCGAAACCTGTACACAAGAAATACCAACCATGCCTCACAAGGCCAACACATATACGCATATATATATATATACATCATATCATGTCGTCTCGTAGCCACACGGGGCTAACAATTACAGATAAAATTATACAGATGTCGAGGCTTACCTCACATGCCCAACTCGAACAACATCGGAGGCTCCTTCCTGTTCACTTTTCTGTTCAATCTTCAACTTTATATTTCTACCACACATCAAACAACTTCTCCGACACACAGCTTTCATATTATTGCTTACCTGAGTACTGTGCGGCCTCCAATATCATCAGCCATTGCCTTCTGTCGATGCCGTCCTTTGGCTGAAATTAAAAGTTAGTCGAAAGGAATTCATATCCTACAGCTGGCTCTATCGCATGATCTAAGATTCAAAGAAGGGTAACATCCTAGATGCCCTGTAGCTTCCTGTTTATAGATGTGGTGCACAACACATCGATAAACAAGACTCTACTAGACACGGCCTGTAGACATTCCGAGGACTAACCGCTCTGATACCACTTCTGTCACGACCCAACCCCGTGGGCCGCGACTGGCACCCTAGCTGGGTACCCGTACATACCTACCTGACCGAATTTCGTATCGTACAGATTTTTTCTTTTCAAACGGATATTACAGAAGTAGGCCGATACAGATACGGCACGCGCGCAAACATATATATATACCTGAACATGCAGACATTTACAGATAAGCCGATAAGGCTAACATACAGACGAAACCCGTAACCCACACATCTATCTACAGGCCTCTACAGACATACAGAATCATATGACGGGACAGGACCCCGCCGTACCCAGAACTTCCATACATACAGAACATACGGAAAACAAAAGATATACATACCAAAAGTGTATGCTCCGGATCAAAGGAGCTTTTCAAAACAGCTGAATCAGAACCCTACACTGGCGGCGTATCACCTGGTGCGTCTGTACCTGCGGGCATGTAGCGCAGCCCCCGAAGAACGGGGGTCAGTACGAAAAATGTACCGAGTATGTAAAGCAGAAACATAACAGATACAATCATAGTCCGAACCGGAGTCACAGAAATATAACGGACAGAACCATACATCAGACGGACGGACAGAGTCATGATGCAGACCGACATACAGAATCGTGGTCCATACAGATAAACAGAATCATGGTTCAGACAGACAGACGGAATCATAATCCGGACAGATGAGCAGGATCAGTATCCATACAGACGTACAGAATCGGAACCCATACAGACGTACAGAACCAGAATCCATACGGACATACAGACATAGTCGAAATTTAGGCGGACAGACAGAAGTATACCAGACAGAATTATGCATGCAGAGTAGTGCAGAGTCATACTAAATCATACAGAATCATACGGAGGCACGTGCTTATATAAACACTGATGGCACATGCATACAGACATACAGATCCCGGCCTTGTCTGGGGGCGCGGTAAACAGAACCCGGCCCTCTTAGTACGGGACGCGGTGGACAGACAGAATCGGATCAGATCATATGCCATCCTAGCCGCCATCCCCATACACAGATCATAGTATCATACAGACATACAAATCCCGGCCCGTACGCCGAGGGACGCGGTGAACAATGCAGAGAAATATGCACGATAACAGAACCTGGCCCGGGACGCAGTGAAGGAATGCATTGAGACAGCCACGAACAGATCCATGGGAAACCACATACATACAGACTCACATACAGACTCAATCAGACTAAAGGGTGCCAAACGGCGAGCCAAAATCAGAGTATACGGATAGTATGCATAGTACGCGCCTATATCCTACTTGGGAAGGCACGACAGATTATTATCAGAATCGGATTCTCAGATGTTCAGAAATCATTTTGTAAGAATTTCATAAAAATAGTTGTATCATGATCAAAATAATAGTTCAGATGGTTTCTGAGAAAATCGGACAAAACGGAAGTATTTAAAGTATTACAGAAGATATCGGGCCTTGCGGGCCCGCCTCGAACCAACTCGAGGAAACATATGCAAATTATCGCTAATAGACCTTATGAGGTCATCCATAATCGTTTGGAAGTGTTCCGACTCCGTTTAGGGAAATTTTGTACAAAAACTCACTTTAAAGGCAATTTGTAAGAAAATAGCTTCAATTGAATTGAAGGAATTGGAGCGGTTTTTCGTCTCGAATTCCGGGGAACGAAGTCGTACTTAAGGCTCGCGGCCGAGCCTATCACATCCAGAACATGCCTAGGAACAAAGGAAAATGCTTCACATACCTCGATAGCGCCTTACGCTCGCTTGGCGTCGATCCCAATCTCGTCCATAATCTAGAAATGGTCAAGTTTACCATTTGTTAGTTTCAAACTTTTCAATAATCCAACTTAACACATGTTTGCCTACCGAAATTTCGGCAGCATTTCCTCTGTATATAAGATATCCCCGAGACTTAGCTCGGCTCAATTCACTACACAACAACCCAGAACAACAGCAAAAACAACAACAGACATTAAAACACACACTATGGCATCACTAGCCATCGTTTCGGCATAACGACACATCTTTCGTTTCAAACTTACATTTCCAAACCAAACTTGTTATTTTGATATTCATCACCCACCAAATTCATTACAACATACATCGGAAGCATCCATACCATTTTCACCCAATATTCATAAGGTATGCGAACATTCAAACTTTCCATTAAGCCACTACTTTTCCAATTTTTCCTAACCTTCAACATACAAGTTCATTATACATTTCCATCTTCCAAATTCATCCACAATAATCAAAATTTTCCTCTTGATACTTTCATTTCCATTTTTACATAAACCATAACAAAGTTGTATGTTTTCCTACAACAACTTAATAACCATTAAGTTCCTTCACTCTCCTCACATAATCCATGATTAAAACAACCAAAATATTAATTCAAATCAGTCCATCAATTTCAATTAAAACAGCCCCTCACCCATAAATTTCAACAAAACAACAAACGAGTTTATAATGCTGTTTTCTCCGTTCTAATTCGTTAAAACTCTAAATAAACACTTTAATAACATAAAAGGAATTTTATAAATACCTTATCAGAAGATCCTCCACGAAAATGTCATCCCCCAAGACCAATATTTATCTCAAATTGAAGGCAACGCAACGTACAACATTTTTCTCTTCATGAGCTTCGGGATTCGGAGCTCGGATTTTGATCAAAATGACCTTCTTAGCCTTGAAGTTTTCTCTCTCTCTCTCTAATGGAATTTTCTGGATCTTTTCTGATCTGAAATGTGGAGGAGGAGGCTGAAAACTCCCTTAAATAATAAGGAAATGGGCCTGACCCGGATTGGAATCGGGTTGGGCCCATTTAACTGCCCAGCTTGACCCTTCCGCCTTAAAATGTCCATATCTCCTTGTACCGACGTCTCCTGGGAGCCCACGACCTACCGTTGGAAAGCTATTTCAATTATCTACAACTTTTATATCTGGGAATTTTCCCAAATTCTAAACTTATAATGCCGGTTTTTTCCCTCCAAGTCAGGTCATCCGAAAACGTTTTCTTAAAAATATTCGTTTGGAGGGCTTCCACTTTGATTTGGCCTCAGGGCCCTTCACGGGTTGTGTTTAACTTTACATATACGATTCATATAACGTTTCACATGTCCCAAAAAAATATTGATGTGTGGGCCCCACCTAATCTTACAAATAATCTGACGTTCGAAAATGGAGGATATAACACTTACATACTCAATATATTGCTCGTACTGTCCCCTTTTCTTTAAGGGTTGCGTTTCATGTCACGCAGGTACATCCAGATGAGTAGAAGCTATTACAAAGAGGTTCCGGCGGAGTTGGCAAGCTCCATTTGGCCCTGGAGTGTTGCCGAGTCAGAGCTTGTATGCTAGGATTTCTGGATTGATGTTAGAGACTTTGCAGACAGAGGCGTGGGTGTAGTATGTCGGTCTTGAAAGCGGCTTCACCAGCCGATGTGTCATTCTGTGTTATGTGTTATGTTCCAAATGATTACAGATTTTGTTTGATTTGAGAACGAAGGAAAAGAATATTTTTGAAAGTTTTCATTATGTATTTTATTTAATTTAAGTTAAGAATCCGAAGAGGTTAAGTATGTAATAAGAGTCAGCGGGTCCGCTCGGCTCCGAATATGGGGTCGGGTGCCCATCACACCCTAGTAAGATCGGGGTGTGACAAAGTGGTATCAGAGCAGGTCGTTCTAAGGGTTGTCTGCAAAGTCGTGTCCAGTAGAGTCCTGTTTATGGGTGTGAAGCCGGCCACATTTATAAACAGGAGGCTGCGGGGCATCTAGGGATTGTTGACCTTCTTTCTGTCTTAGATCGTGCGATAGAGCCAAGTCATAGGAAATAAGATTCGTTATATTAATCGTTGATTTTCGCAGACGCCTAGTATCGACGGAAGAAGGCGAGTGATGATATGACAAGTCACAGAGGTAAGTCTGGATATTTTGTTCTGTTACTTGGGACTGGAAGTTCTGGATGGCTGGAATGTGTCATATGGCCGTATGTTCTGTGAAGTGTTGTCGATATTTGCTACGCACAGATTTGGAATATTAGGCATGGTAAAGGAGATTCTGCCAGAATGGGTACGCCTAACAGGAAGAAGCGTGGGAAGGAAATACTGTACATAGGCAATATGTGAGATGCGTTGTTTCAGAAAGGTTATGGATTTGGCATGGCGATGAAGGTGTGATCGCTACCATCGAGAATCTGGAAGCCCAGGATAGGAAGTGGGCATACATACAGGTGGGAAGTGAACATTGGGAATTGAAAAGGGTAAAACAGTAATTGTAAAAGAAAGGACGCGTTACGAAAATGTCTCGGGATCTGTAAGACCTCGATTCGCTCCAGATTATGTAATAAAGGTCATGCGATGAAGTGGACGCGATTATATCAGCAGTAAGGCACCGGATTTCATCGAAGTTTCGAGGTTAAGCGTGCTAAGGTGGGAGCAATTTTAGGATGGGTGACCCCCAGGGAAGTATGCAAGAAATCCTATATATCCAGACATAAGAGACAAATGAGAAGTTAGAGTAACCTAAGGGAAACTAGAGTATACGGAATGGCTGGAGGCCTTAAGAGGTCGCGTAAGACGAGGTAGGCTAGACTAGAGAAGAGACAGAAAATGCGTCACAGCTCTGGAAATTTGGATAGGCTTGAATAATGTTTGGAAGTATTTTGTGGGCTAGTTGATAGTATATATATATATATATATATATGAATGCGTAGGATATCCCACATATGATCGTATCGGTGGACATGTGAGTTCCAGCAACCGGCGCTACGGTAAGGAAGGCATTAATCACGTAAGGGTACCGAAGATCGAGTGACAGCAAGAATAAATGATATAAGTGTTACAAGGTAAATTGATGTCATTTTCACTACAGGTTAAGATTGGAAAGTTTTAATACAACGATATTTGGAAAAGAAAGAGAGTGAGTAGATGGTAAACAAAGAGATCAAAGTGTCGGAAGAAGGTGAAAGGTAAGAAACCTCAGTAAGTGAAGCTCCCGAAAGAAACTACCGGCAAAGCACAAGACTATTTGGGTAAGAACTCAAAGTAGGCATGTGAAAAGGGATAGAGTGTGGTAAAATGAAACAGGAGAGGAGTGTATGAGGTTCGAGAACCGATTTCGATAAGTGGTGCTAAAGGAATAGTGACTAGGATAGGGGGATGTGAAGTAAGAGAAAGAATGCTTAGGCTTGCGATGATGTTGAGGTGAGAGATCTATAAAAGAATAAATGTGTAGCTATATTAATATAGTTAAAGGTTCGATGAACAAGGATAGGGAGAGTGAAAGTTGTAAGGATTCTGTGCTAAGAACAAAAGTAGCGGGACGCTTGAGAAATATGGACGCACAGCTACAACACAAACATCTAGTTAAAGAAGAATTACGAGCAAGTGAGCTAAGCAAGTAAAGGGACGAATAGTGGATGGAAGGATTAATAGTGGACAAAGTGATGATATGGTCATAAAATGAAAGAAACAATTATGGTAAGAAGCTTCGATATGTTGTGCACGGAGTTGGAAAGGAAGACGAGGAGTAAGGTATAAATGAAGACTTCAAAAAAAAAAAAATACGGTTGGCGTATAAGGAGCCCCTTAAAAAGGGGGGGGGGGGGGGGGGGGGGAGAACACATTATGTCAGACTCAAAGGATATTTTGATGACAACAACTATTATAATGAAAGTATCAACCATTGGTAGTCTGAAATATTTGAATGAAAGAAAGAACGTAGCGCCTGTGAAGGAAATAAGAGAGTTCATTGGATACTAGAAAATAGTTCATGGACCTTTGATTATACGAAGCATGAGAATATACGCTATGAAATCATATGAACCATCGACGTGAAGCGATGCTAGACCATATTTGTAAGGAATTCACACCAGAGTGCCAATACAAAGAAATAAAAAACGAGTATACTTGTGTCGAGGAATATGAGGGCAAGGAATGGCCGATGGCCATATTGGATCGTCAAGTAAAGGTTGCGCGCGCCAAAGATATGACTTCTGTTAAGGTGTGGTGACGAAACAATAACAGAGAACAGATGGTCTGGGAAGGACTCGTGTAGAGACCGAGGAGTTCGATTATGAGGAAAATAGGGTGGAAGATAAGGAATGAGCATGAAGAAAAGGACAACTACAAGAGGGACCCTCCCGAAGTATTATGACACCCTATGAGGTTAGTTGAACATTCGAGGACGAATGTTCTAAAGGGGGGGAGGATGTTATATCCCGTATTTCGTACATTCGGATATTTCGAGGTAGTCGTGGTGAGTTAAGGGCAAGACCATTTTCTAAAATTATTTTAATGTACAAGTTTTTTATTAGTATGGAAATATTGAGAAAGTTTAGGGATGAAGATTATGTTATATGAGCATAAGAACATATATATATATATGGCATTTGGAGAGTGTAGGAAGTAAATCTGTTAACGTGATCACTCGATGATAGCCCTCGTAACCATAAGTTAAGATGGGGCCCACACGTTGGGACTTTATAAAAGACATATGAAGAGATATACGGGTAGTACATGTGAATTTGAGCAAGTCCTAAAAAGGACCCATAAGCCAAAAATGAGTGTAAGCCCTCCAAAAGGACGATTTAAGAAAACGTTTTCGGATGACCTGACTTGGAGGGGAAACAAAGGCATTATAAGTTTGTAATTTGGAATAACACCAAGAAATAAAAGTTGTAGATAATTGAAAGAGATTTCCAACCATAGGTCGTGGGCCCTCACACGATGTCGGAATCAAACGTTATGTCCATTTTAAGAGCAAGACCTCAAACTGTCTAAAGGGTTCCGCGGGCCCCACATGGGGAGGTCGGTGAAACCGACCTAACAGGGGTATAAATACCCCATCAACCTCATTTTTTCAGCAAATTAACATTGTAAAAGTCCCTAGAAAATTCTCCACACCTCTCTAAAAAATTATAGTCCGATAAATCAAGAATTTAACAAGATTTCGCCAAACTAGTCCGTGAAAGGTGATTGTTCTTGCTTCTACTCATGTGTGGCGTTGGAGAAAATTGATGTGGCTGAGTTTCTTCAAGTATATGGTATGTTATTCATCCCATCTCTTGTGTTGAGTTTATTTCAAGGTCTAGCAAGCTTTAAAAACGAAAATAGTTATGGAGGAAGGGTCATAAAGTGTTGTGTTGTAGTTGTTGTGTTTATGGGCTGTTTTCAACATGTTGTGGCCGTGTGATGGACTGATTTATATATGTAAAGACGGTATATAATGTTGTTAGTGTGTTGACGAGATTATACTCCTCGATTAGGACGAAAGGAAGTGCATATTGTTGTTGTATGTTGAAAAACATCGTGTGGGATGTTTATGGAATATATTGGTATGAATAATAGTGTTGTGATGTTGATATTGTTGGCATGATTGTTGGTATTGTTGTTGATAATTTGGCCGAGTTGAATTCTCGGTTTGTTGGTTGATAAATTGGCCGAGTTAGATTCTCCGGGATGGTGTATTTACAGGGGAGATGTTGCCGAAATTTCGGCAGATTATAAATGAATTCATTTGAAGAATTAAGACAAGTATATGATGATGAGTCTAATGATTGTGTCAATATTCTTGAATGTAGACTAGCGAGCTTGGACAATTAAGCGTAGCTAATAGGACGTGGAACAGGTATGTTAAGGCTCGTCCCTTTTCTTTCAAGGCATGATCCCTACTTATGATTTCATAAATGTTTCCATATCTTCCTTGTTTTCAAATGTTAGACTTCTATAATTCGAAGGCATGATTTCCTTCCTGATAACCCGTAAATGTTTTCCAAAATGTCTACACTTTTCCAAAACAAAGGTTTATGATTTTGTAAGCTTTTATGACTACAACGACAGATATGTTTTTGTGATGATAACGATGATGTCAAAGATGAGAATATGCTTAAGATAATTATGATGAGAATGGTTTCATGTTTGAACGTCTCAAGTTATGGATTCAATAGGAATATGAGAATATTGAGCTAGTTCTTGATCCTTAATTTTGTTCCTTAATTATGACTCCATTTTCTAAAGACTTCAAAGTATATGAATTGACGTCTTATGAGGTTTATGATCTTATTCTATGTTTTCTCTTTATGCTATTCTTTATTGATAGTCTCGCCTTATAATACTAGTTCCTTCAAGGTGAGACAAAGCCATGACGATTATTCCATAATATAATCGGAGGTTACCGACCTTACGTCACTCCGATGGGTACATGACTTTCTTTGGGCTCTCCTGCATGCTGCTATATGATATATATATATATATATATATATATATATGGGGAAGATGGGAAAAAGGGCTAGAGCGTTATATACGCGTAGCCACCTGATCAGTTGGTGTTACATGACATGATACCATCCCGGACGCGGGATATGTGGTTAAATGGATCGGAGCCGACGCCTCGGTAATATGATATGTTCTATTTTCTATATATATATGAAAAAGAAATGTTTTCAAATGGATCGGGCTGCACGTTCCGCAGCAATATATGTATATGGATCGGGCTGCACGTTCCGCAGCAATATATGTATATGGATCGGGCTGCACATTCCGCAGCAATATATGTATATTTGGATCGGGCTGCACGTTCCGCAGCACTAAGCATGCAGGGTATCCGGCTAAGCGGCACTCAGATGTACAGGTTACTCTTTTACTTCATGACATGCTCTATATTTCCATTCTGTTATTATTCATATTTATATTCCTTACTGTGTTACTATACATGCCTTACATACTCAGTACATTGCTCGTACTGACCCCTTTTCTTTGGGGGCTGCGTTTCATGCCGCGCAGGTACATCCATATGAGTAGAAGCTATTACAGAAGAGGTTCCAGCGGAGTTGGCAAGCTCCATTTGGCCCTGGAGTGTTGCCGAGTCAGAGCTTGTATGCTAGGATTTCTGGATTGATGTTAGAGACTTTGCAGACAGAGGCGTGGGTGTAGTATGTCGGTCTTGAAAGCGGCTTCACCAGCCGATGTGTCATTCTGTGTTATGTGTTATGTTCCAAATGATTACAGATTTTGTTTGATTTGAGAATGAAGGAAAAGAACATTTTTGAAAGTTTTCATTACGTATTTTATTTAATTTAAGTTAAGAATCCGAAGAGGTTAAGTATGTAATAAGTGTCAGCGGGTCCGCTCGGCTCCGAATATGGGGTCGAGTGCCCATCACACCCTAGTAAGGTCAGGGTGTGACAGTTATCTTGAGCACCATGACACTAAATGGGAGTTTATTTAGGGGGAACTCCCATTGGATTCGGGTAAGAGGGACTTAGGGGAATTACCCGTTCAAATTAAGTATGATTTTGGGTTTCTATCCATTTTAGTACGATTTTTTGGGATTTTTACCTGTTAGTTCATTATTACTACTAATTTTCCATTATGTTTGTTTTATATAGTGACTAGGCGTGCCACTCAGTGATTCCCCTAAAACATTTACAGATTTTGAATTAGAATTTTAGTACAAATGGGTTGGATTTTTTTTTATATATGTGAGGTGTACATTTTCTGATTTGATAATGGTACTATTTATACAATTTTGGAAAAATCCCTTATCCTATTTTGCCTAAAATTTGAATTCTTTGAAGATTTGGGGGGGAAGTTTTGTTTTGAAGGACATACCCTACAATTTCTACCCTTAAAACCCTTGAATTTGCCTATATATAGAAAGCCTTGTCATCATTTTAAGGGCTAGATTTTTATACCCTAAAAAAATATAAGCTTATTATCCTATATACTACAACACACAATAGAGAATACTAAGATGCACTACTCTATAACCTATACTACTTAAAGATACAAAACTATTTTTCTGAAAAATGGAAGAAAGGTATTAAAGACTTGGTTGGTGTTGAAGCTTTGGATTTATATCCCTCCTTTGATCTTTAGGTTGCCCCCAAGAAAGGTAACAACCTGTTTCAATCTCATTTACCCCATTTAGTTGCTTAAGATGCTATTTCTGTATTGATGTATGTTGAAACTTGTCACGACCCGACTAGGGGCCGTGACGGGTACCCGAGGCTAACCACCGAGCACCACTCGTTCTACTACTTATCATGCTCATTAAACGTTCTTTTATCAAAATCATACTCAAATTACAAGAAAATCATCTTTCATGCGGAAAGATAAATACTTTTATACGCACAAGACTTTTGGTCATTAAAATAACATATATATATATATATATACACATAGTAGCAACCTTGTGGGACCATACCACCCATACTGCGTATCTGCGAGCCTCTACTGGAGTGCTAAACATATGGACGGGACAAGGCCCCGTCGTTCCCAAAACATATATGTACATACAAAAGAATAATCAACGGCACCTCCGGAAAATGGAGTGCTCTTCAAATCCGCTAACAGCTACTACGAGTCTGGTTCAAGCTCACCTCCCTGTCTACCTGTGGGCATGAACACAACGTCCAAAGAAAACGGATGTCAGTACAAACATTGTACTGAGTATGAGAGGCAAAAACAATAATATTACGTCAATGAAATAAATGAAGAATCAATAAGGAACATCTGTATATGACTGTCAAATATAAAGGAAATGATGCATGCTGGCTTACTCAAAATCATCATCATATCATATATGCATAAATGTATAAACTGCTCGTCCATATCAGATCGGTGTGATAATCATTAGCCTGTGTCCAGGCCTCCCGCGTCCGGGGTATCATCTCATGCCGCCCACTAGTGGTGTCTGCCTATGCCATCTGGCCATGGTGTATACGCTGCCCGCCTTAGCGGTGACTGCCCAGCCAAACAGGCGCGGTGTTATATCATCATCATAATATTGTCATCATAGTGCATGCATAAAGACTCCAGGACAACTATGCCTTATCGGGGTGACGTAAGGTCGTGATCCCCCGATTTCATTATGGAGCACTCATTAACATTCTGCCTCACCTTGAAGGTAAAAGTATATGAGGTGAGTGTAGGCAATAAATGACATCATTATTGGGCTCATAACATAACTCTTACCTTGTGTAGCTATTCAAGAACATAGGCTCATAGTTTTCCGGAATTTAAGAGAATCATGAAGAGGAAGGAAAATCCTACTATAGGATTCATGCCATATAAAGGAAGGACTAGCCTCACATACCTTTTTTCGTTTAACTATTTTATCGCTTGATCGTCCTTCTTCGATGCTCTCGTTTCTACCTTCAAGAGGATTCGCGTTAACATTTTACTATTTCTAGGGAAAATTGGGCAGCATTTCCTTTGTTCCTACTACTTTCCCCACGTTCTATATCAACTCACAAACGTTCATAACAATATTCACAATATCGCAACAACAATCATCAATCGTCTACATTTACCACAATTCACCATTTCCCTTCAATTTCTCCACAATTATGGTTATAGCTCATTACCGGGTTTTCTCATATATAATACTTATTCCATGTTCTAAATGTCATTTATAACATATTCACAATCACAACATACCAACATTCATAATTCATCTTAACTATTATTCAACAATGACACTATTCACTTATTCATGACCCATTTTCTACCTCCTTCTACAATCCAAGTGTTTCAACTTTCAACACCTTAAATAACATGTAAATACCATAAAACTCACCTTGGATGATGGATGAACAACCTTTGAGTGGAAATTCTCTTCTTGCACCAAAACCCTAACTTTCTTCTCTTGAGTTTTCTTGGCTTAGATGAACTTTTAATGGGTTTCATACATTTGATTTCATGGTTTTAGTGTAGTTGATCATGGATTTCCTTTGATTTCTTGTGGATGAATGATGGAGAAGGTTCTAGAGATTTCTTGAGGTGTGGAGGAGTGAGATGAAAATTAAATAAAATGAAGGAGGGGTCCTTATATCAATTCATGAATTCAGTCCCGACTGAGATATATGGTACGCTCAACGGAGCGTCGAAGTCGTTAAATTTTCAGTGAGCAATCTGTCGTTTCCTCTCATTCTACGGTGAGAAGGATGGTTCGTCGAAACGATCGACAGAGCGTTGATCTCTTCGTCAAATGGTCTTCGCTCTAGCTCGATTCTACAGCACAATCGACGAATCGTCGGCCCGTTCGACGGTACAAAGAACGGTCGTCGAACCCCCTTTTCGCAGAACTGCAGTGAAGTTTCATTTAACAAACTTTTCTCCCTCGCCTCTAACTTCTTTGGAATCTTAATTAGGATTATTAAGTATCCCTTCTTACTTGTTGGGACATCATGTACACCTTAACTTGTGTTAGTCCCCTCGCTGCTCAACAACCCAAAGTTCCGAGGTGTAACATTCTCCCCCCCCCCCCCCCCCTTTTGGAACATTCTTCCTCGAATGTTAAGTACTCGGGAATTCTACAAAAATTTTGCCAGAGTTTCCTAATATGGCATTACCATCCTATCACAACAACCCATAATAACTTTGCCTCATAGGGCCACAACATAATAGCAGCATAACTTGGCCACACACGACCAAAAGCATAAAAGAAAGCATACATACCTTATAATGTTTGTATTTCATCTTGAATCTCCCTTGGGGGTTGGAATAAATGCGGGTACTTGAACTTCATACTCTCTTCTGCTTCCCAAGTCATTTCTTCTCGGTTGTTGTTTCACCACAAGACTTTAACTGAAGCTACTTCCTTATTTCGAAGTCTTCGTACCTGCCTGTCTAAAATGGCAATGGGCACTTCTTCGTATGCTAGTTTTTCTGTCACTTACACATCATCTATTGGAGCAATTCTTTTGGGATCCTCAACACACTTGCGGAGCATTGAGACATGAAAAACTGGGTGAACTGATTCAAGCTCTGAAGGCAAGTTTAATTCATAGGCTACTTGGCCCACCTTAAGGATGATTTTATAGGGTCCAATGTTGCGCGGACTCAATTTTCCTTTCTTGCCAAATCTCATCACCCCTTTCATTGGCGATACCTTCAAAAATACCCAATCATTAACCTGAAATTCCAAGTCTCGCCGGCGGTTGTCCGCGTAAGATTTTTGGTGACTTTGGGATGTCAGCAAGCGATCTCGGATCACTTTGACTTTTTCTACCGCTTGCTGAACTAATTCAGGGCCTATTAACTGTACTTCCCCTATTTCGAACCATCCAATTGGGGACCTACACTTTCTTCCATACAAAGCTTCATACGGAGCCATTTGAATACTGGAATGGTAGATATTGTTATATGCAAACTCAATAAGGGGTAGGTGATCATCCCAACTACCACCGAAATCCAGCACATATGCTCGGAGCATATCCTCCAAGGTTTGAATAATACGCTCGAATCAGTTTGCAGATGGAATGATGTACTAAGCTTCACCTCGGTACCTAGACCTTCTTGAAAGGACTTCCAGAACTTGGTTGTAAACTGTGATCCTCTATATGTAATAATGGATAGTGGAACACCATGAAGTCGCACAATTTCCTTGATATACAACCTTGCCTAATCTTCAGCTGAGTATGTGGTCCTGACTGGAAGAAAATGAGATGCCTTTGTTAATCTGTCCACAATTACCCATATAGAATCACACTTGCCTCGGGAACGGGGTAATCCTACAATAAAATCCATATTGATAATTTCCCATTTCCATGTAGGAATTTCCATCACTTGCAATAACCCTCCTGGTTTCTGATGTTCGATCTTTACTTGTTGGCAATTTGAACATTGGGCTACAAATTCTGCTATGTCTCTCTTCATGCCATCCCACCAATATATCAATTTGAGATCGTGGTACATCTTTGTTGCACCTGGATAAATAGAATACCGAGAATAATGGGCTTCTTCCAGAATTCGTCGGCGCAATTCTGCAACGTTCAGAACACATAGCCTGCCTTGGTATCTAAGAATCTCGTCCATCGAAGTTTTAAATGGAGATCTCTCTTTTTCATGGAGTGTGTCTCTATACTGGCTCAACTGAGGATCTTCATACTGACGCTCTTTCACTTCCACATTCAGGGACGATAGGATCATTAATACCAATCCCTGCACTACCTGAATCAAATACACACACTCCAATATTAGCTAATTGATGGAGCTTGTGAACCATCTCTTTCTTTTCCGGAGGAACTTCACATAAACTGCCCATTGATCGGCGGCTAAGCGCATCGGCTACTACATTTGTTTTTCCAGGATGGTACAAAATATTCACATCATAATCTTTCAATAACTCTAACCACCACCTCTGCCGCAGATTTAACTCCTTCTGCTTGAAAATGTATTGAAGGCTCTTGTGGTCTGTATAGATATCAACATGTACGCCATACACGTAATGTCTCCATATCTTTAATGCATGAATAACTGCAGCCAATTCAAGATCATGGGTTGGATAGTTCTTTTCATGTTTCCGCAGCTGTCCCGAAGCATAAGCAATGACTCTACCATGCTGCATTAACACACATCCTAACCCAACACCGGAAGCATCACAGTATACCACATAACCATCCAACCCTTCTAGAAATGTTAAGACTGAAGCTGAGGTTAATCTGTCCTTCAACTCTGGGAAGCTGCGTTCACAAGCATCATTCCTTTGAAATTTAGATGTCTTCTGGGTTAGCTTCGTCAATGGAGCTGAAATAGATGCGAAGCCCTCTACGAATCTCCTATAGTAACCTGCCAATCCCAGAAAACTACGAACTTCTGTAGGCGTCGTTGGCCTTGGCCAATTCTTCACAGCTTCAATTTTCTGAGTATCAACTCGAATATCGCCATCTGATATGACATGGCCTAGAAATGTTACGGAATTTAGCCAAAACTCGCATTTTGAAAATTTTGCATATAATTCTCGAGCTCGGAGAATTCCAAGTACGATACGTAAATGATCTGCATGCTCTGATTCTGTGCGAGAATACACCAGAATATCATCAATGAATACTATCACGAACAAGTCTAAGAATGGCCTGAACACATTATTCATCAAATTCATAAACACGGCCGGAGCATTAGTCAACCCAAATGACATCACCCGAAACTCATAATGGCCATATCTCGTTCTGAAGGCTATTTTAGGAATATTTTCTTCTTTAACCCTCACTTGATGATAGCCCGACCTTAGGTCTATTTTAGAAAACCACTTGGCACCCTACAGCTAATCGAATAAATCGTCAATCCTTGGGAGAGGATATTTGTTCTTTGTCGTCACCTTGTTCAAATGCCTATAATTGATGCACATTCGTAGGGAACCATCTTTCTTTCTCACGAACAAGACTGGTGCTCCCTACGGCGATGAATTGGGTCTAATAAACCTCTTCTCAAGCAAATCTTTCAACTGCGCCTTTAACTCTTTCAATTCTACCGGAGCCATTCGATAAGGAGGAATAGAAATAGGCTTGGTGTCCGGCAGCACATCAATGGCGAAGTCAATCTCTCTTTTTGGAGGAAGACCTGGAAGTTCATCTGGAAATTCATTCACTATCGGAACAGATTGGAAAGTTGGTGACTTTGCTTCGGTGTCATGTACTAGGACTAGATGATAAATATAGCCTTTTCCTATCATCTTCCTTGCCTTAAGGTAGGAAATAAACCTACCTTTTGGAGAGGCTGTATTACCCTTCCATTCAAGCACGGGCTCTCCCGGAAATTGGAATCGGACTATCTTCATTCGGCAATCAACATTAGCATAGCATGAGGCCAACCAATCCATACCCATAATCATATCGAAATCTAGCATATCCAGCTCAATTAAATTAGCTTTGGTCTGACGATTGCATATCACAGGTACACAGTTTTTATACACTTGTCTAGCTATCCGGGATCACCAACCGGAGTAGTTACCTCAAAAGGTTTGATTGGCTCAGGTCTCACCCCAATACGACCAGCAACATACGGGGTAATATAGGAAAGAGTAGAACCCGGATCTATCAAGGCATATACATCATGGGAAAATATGCATATTAATGTACCTGTAACCACATCAGGAGAGGACTCGAGATCCTATCTGTCACGACCCAGCTGGGGCTGCGACGGGTACCCGGGGCTAACCACCGAGCACCGCTCGTGCTATCATTTCCTTAACCCATTTAACAATCATTCATCGATTCCCTATTAACCTAAAAAAGGATCTGGTTTTCATTACAGAATATAATGCTCTAATACAAGAACATATTTCAATATACTTATACACATACATACTATCCACGTCGTGGAACCACATAGCCCACATCGAGTATCTACGAGCCTCTATTGGATGACATAAACCAATATACACAAAAGGATCAACCGAATAGCACCTCCGGGATAGTGGAGTGCTCCTGTAAATCTGCAGATGGCTCCTACGGATCTGCACCGTCTCCCTATCTACCTGTGGGCATGAGCATAGCATCCAATAGAAAAGGATGTCAGTACGAGCATTGTACTGAGCATGTAAGGCATGCATCAAGAAATGAAGAAGAGAATAAGAAGATAAAGTGAATACAAGAAGGTAACCAGTAACTGCTTGCCTCTTAAGGCAGATTCATCCATACTCATAAACATCATATCATGTATTGCTGCGGAACGTGCAGCCCGATCCATATATCATCATGTGTCAATATAATGTCGTGGAACGTACGGCCCGATCCATTACCCATATATCCCGCGTCCGGGCATCCCGCATCCCGGATGAGATCATAATGTGCCGGCTGACCAGGTGGCTATGCGTCTATAGCGCCTCACCTTTCCCCATATTCCCTGTATACATATACATATCATTTACTTATATAATATACATAGCATGCATCAGAGACCAAGGAAAAGCTATGGCTCTATCGGAGTGATGTAAGGTCGGTAACCTCCGATTTTATTATGGATTAATCATGATCGTCACGTCTCACCTTGAAGGAACAATTATTATAAGGTGGGACTATCCATGAAGAATACATATATGAACAATAACGTCAAGAGGAACATAAAATAGGGTCATAATCTTATAAGAAGTCAATCCATATATTTTTGGAATCTTAAAGAAAATGTAGTCATCATCCATGAATAAAATTGAGACATCAAGAAATATTTCAACATTCTTATATCGTCATTGAAATCATAAATTGGGAACCTTTACACACAAAATCATTCTCATTATAGTTATCATAGAAATATTCTCACCCTTGACATCATCGTCGTCATTGTAAAAACATATCCATCATTGTTGTCATAAAAGCTTACGGAGTCATAAACCTCTGGTTTAGGAAATACGAACATTTTGGAAACATTCATGAATTATTAGGAAAGGGGTTATGCCTTGGAATCATGAACATCTAAATTTTGGAAATACGAAGGCTATGAAAACATTTATGGAATTATAATCATAGGAATCATGCCTTTGAAAGAAAGGGACGAGCCTCACATACCTTGGACGTTTACCATTCTTATCGCTTGTTCATTTCCCTTATGATGCACTCGTGTATACCTTAAAG
Source organism: Lycium barbarum (assembly GCF_019175385.1). NCBI lineage: Eukaryota > Viridiplantae > Streptophyta > Magnoliopsida > Solanales > Solanaceae > Lycium > Lycium barbarum. The sequence goes on from NC_083346.1 coordinate 70,650,912, forward strand.
AGAGTTCATGTCGTCGTTAGTTAAGCAATTATAAGAACGGGCTTCTATTTCTAGGGAAAATTGGGCAGCATTTCCTTTGTTTCTACTACGTTTCCCATATTCTACTTCAGCTCCCAAACATTCACAACAATAATCGCAATATAGAAACCAACAATCATCGTTTTTATATATTTAGCAAAATCCACCAATTTCCTCCAATTTTTTCACATTTATTGGTTTTAGCCTATCATCACATCTCCTCATACGTCACACTTATCCCATGGTCTAAACTTTATTTATAATGTATTCATGATCACAACATATCAACATTCATGATTTCCATCCAACTTCCATTCAATTGTGACACTACTCATCCTTTTAAAAACTCATTTTCCATGTTTTTCTACAATCCAAGCATCTTAGCTTTCCAATACCTTAAACAACATAGTAAAATCATGAAACATACCTTAGATGATGGTGGAACAAGCTTTGAATGGAATTCTTCCTCTTGCACCAAAGATTCACTTCGCCTCCTTAGGGTTTTCTTGAAGAAGATGAATCCTACTTGAGTTTCATATTTTTTCCTCCATGGATTTTATGTTGTTGATCATCAATTCCCCTTGAATGTTAGAGTATTCTCTAGAAGGTTCTTGAAGTGGAGAGTGGGAATGAAATGAAAATAAAGTGAAAAGAGGCCCTTATATTTAAAATTGAAATCTGGCCGAGGGACTTTATACGGACCAACATACGGTCCGTATAATTTTTACTGACCGTATGTTGGACCGTACATTTGGTCCAGAATGTTATCTTCGTCTTGGCCAATTATACGGTCCAACATACGGTCGGTATAAATTATACGGACCATATGTTTGGCCGTATAATGCCAACTGAAGCGACTTCCGTTCTCGTCGACTCATTTGTTCTCCAATCTTTATGGAACCTTCTTAATACTTGTTTAGCACTTCCATACCAATCTAAGGGACGTTATTACTTAAGACATAATTATGCCCTTGTTAACTCGTTGCTCGAAATTCTTGCCCGATATACAACATGCGACTCGCTTTCCCTTAATAACTTTCGTTCCTCATCTCGGATGTCTTTGAGAATCTTAATTAGGGCCATTTACACCCTTATTGCTCGCCAAAACATCGCATATGTTATGTCCTTCGATCACCTATTCACTGTACACGTACGGAGAATTTTCAAGGTGTAACACTATCGTCCGGCTAAAGCATACACACGGGGCTGAGTGGCAGCTGAAGTAGACGCTCCCCCTCTGCCTCTACCTCGACCTGCTGGGATCTGGGGAGTCTGCCCTACTGGGCGCACTGAAGATGAACCCGCTGCTGATACTGTGGGCAGAATCCCAACTCTACCGCTCGTCGACGGGCAATCTTACATCATATGCCCCACCTGGCCACAGGCATAGCAAGCATCCGAACCTTGGCGACATTGTCCGGAATGTAGTCTACCGCACTGGCTGCATCGCGGTACTGAGGGTCTCCTCTGACTATAATCTTCCTTGAACTGAGAATCTGAGGCCCTCGAACTCTGACCCTGTCCTGAACGAAAGGAACGATCAAATCTCCTACCCGTAAATCGAGGTGGTGCACTAGTCACCGACTGGCCTGAATGTCTAGAATATGTCTGCATTGATCCCCCTCTATAATCACTGCCTACCCCATAGATCTAGCTCTCTTGCTTTGCCTTCTTTCAATATCACGATCACCTCTTGGTGGTGGCTGTCGTCCCTCTAAGTTCTAGGCATGGGCTTGTATTCGGGAAATATCCATCCCTTCTTGTAGCGAAGCCGTCAAACAATCCTTGAACAAATATGGCCCCAAGCCACTCACAAACCTATGCACCCTATCTCCCATATCGGCTACCATAGTCGGGGCATATCTCGCCAAGGAATTAAATTGCAGGCTATACTCTCGGGCACTTATATTTCCTTGCTTCAAATTTAGAAATCTATCCGCTCTAGCTCGGCGGACCTCGGGTGGCAAGTAATGGTGAATGAAAGCATCTACGAATTCTTACCACACGGGAGGAGGTGCATTTTCTATCCTTGATGTTAGCCAATTATTATACCACAACATCTCGGAGTCTATAAGATGCCAACTCCACGGATTCAATCTCAGAGGCATGAATGATTCTCAATGTTCTCAACATCTCATCGATGAAACCTTACGGGTCTTCATCCGGCTTTGACCCAAAAAACTCCGGAGGATTTAAAGTCATAAAATCACGGGCTCTGGTACTAGCTGACCAATCACTTGGGCCCGCATTCTGCTGCTGTGCCTGGCGGGTAACCAACTGTGTTAATAGATGAATGGCCTCGGTCACTGGTTGACCCGGAGCGACCGGTGGATGAACTGGAGTTGAAGCTCCTCCTTGTTCTTCTACATTGGGTGGGGTAGAGGAAGTGTTAGATAGGGCCTCATTATGTGACTCTCCCTCTTCTACATTCATTGGTGACTCTCTTTCTACCCGCCTTTTTGTCATAGTCTTACCCTTCTAGACGGTTATAGTTATTCCCTTTGGCGGCATTTCTGAAATCACAACACACTACTAGGGAGGATAAAATCTTATACACGGCTCTATCGCACGATCTCATAAGAAGAAAGATGGTTATTTTTCCTACATGCCCTGTAGCCTCCTGTTTATTGATGTGGCGCGCAACACACCATAAATAAGACTCTACTAGACACGACTCGTAGACACTTCCTAGGACTGAACTGCTCTGATACCACTTTTGATCTTTCATGCGGAAACATAAATACTTTTATACGCACAAGCCTTTTGGTCATTAAATATATATATATATATATATATATATTGTCACACCCTAATCTCCTTAGGGTGTGATGGGCACCCGACCCTTACTTAAGGCTGAGCGAACCCTCAGACTCTTATTACATACATAATCTTTTCGGATTTTTAAATCAAATAAAGTGAAGTGCATAGTAATACTTTCAGAAATATTCTTTCCGTTATTCTCAAATCAAACCGAAATTCATAATTATATAAAATTCACATCATAACACAGAATGACATATTGGCTGATGGAGCCGCTTACAAAACCGACATACTATACCTACGACTCTGTCTGCAAAGTCTCTAACTTTGAACAAAACATCATAGCATAATACTCTGACCCGGCAACACTCCAGGAACAAGTGGAGCTTGCCAACTTCACTGGAACATCTTCTGTAATGTCTTCCACTCATCTGGGTATACCTGCGTGGCATGAAAATGCAGCCCCCGAAGAAAGGGGGTCAGTACGGAATATGTACTGAGCATGTAAGGCATGGAATACAGAAAAGAGAATCATAACCGGAACAGAAATTTACCAGAATCAGGTATGAACTTTTGAAACATCAAAGCACTTGCCTTTTTAGACAAAAATCATATAGGTCATCATAAACCATAAATGAAAATCATGTATGCCATCATCGTATATCATATATATCATGTATCATATAACGTGCCCCGGACCTTAGTGAGGGACGCGGTGAATCGTGTATTATAGATCATATATCATATATCATATAACGTGCCCCGGCCCTCAGTGAGGGACTCGGTGAATAAGGTCAGGCATATCAACATCACATACCATATGTACATATAACGTGTCCCGGCCCTTTTGTGAGGGACTCAGTGAGCAGAATCATGCATGGCAGAATCATATACCATATATACATAACGTGTCCCGGCCCTCTATTGCGGGTCTCGGTGGATAAGTCATCATATGCCATCCTGGCCGCCATCCCCGTATCATCATATCATCACATACATATACATATAATGTGTCCCGGCCCGCAAGTGAGAGGGACTCGGTGAATAATGTAGAAAAGTGCGCACGATAACATATCCTGGCCCGTGCTCAGTGAAATCCAAACAGAGGCTTGCACGAACAGAAAAATGCGAAACCATATGCACACAAATCAAGACTCAATAGATATGTACACTTACTGACATCTGAAGGCTCAGAAACAAGTTTCAGGTCAATCCGACTTCGTATGCGAAAGTTACAAACGTTTGAAGTACAGAACGTTCTATAAGCATTTTAGAAGCCATTTTGGATAATCGAAGTAATAATCATATCAGGTATCTTTCAGATGTCATATAGATCAAATCAAATATAACTTTTTGGGATCATATGTACATATCAAAGTATATCAAGACTCGATGGAATAGTCGGACGTGCTATCATTTGAAAATCAAGACATTAATTATATCGCTTATCGCTTAATACCAATTCAGGAACATATCAAATAGGTCTTTGGACATCATGCTGACATCATATATATATATATATATATATATATATATATATATATATACATATGGCAGATTCATGCACGCATACTCGTAGAACGTCATACATTGTATTGCTGCGGAACGTGCAGCCCGATCCATGAACATATTATATTATTGCCGAGGAACGTTCGGCCCGATCCCAGATTGTATGCAAAAGTTAGAAACATTAATACTTACAAAATCATTTTAAGGACATGAATTTTTATACTTGGCTTATTATCCAATCATGCAATAATCTTAACCATACTACGTTTACTCATATCAATAGGCCAATAGGAATCATAGACAAACCCGAAAACTTATCAAATAGAGCTTCGGAATCATGCATACGTATCGAACCCATATGAAGCGGCTCATGGAGGTCAAAGATATTAGCCACCCTAATGGCTCTAAGAACGAGAATTTCTTTGAAATCATACATATACATCGTTTGTTCATTTCATAGAGATCATGCCAAAAGAAAAAAGGTAAGCCTTACATACCTGTGCCACGCCTTATTAGCTACGCTTATTTATCCAAGCTTGCTAGTCTACATACAAAAGAATTCACATAATCATTAAATTCATTGTCATTCACTTGCCTTAGACTTTCAAATGAATTCACTTATATTCTATCGAAATTTCGGCAGCACTTCCCCTGTAAGTACACCATCCCCGAAAATCTAACTCGGCCAATTCAACAACAACAAACCCGAGAATGGAACTCGGCCACGTTATCAATAACAATACCAACAATTATATTCAATTCGACTGCATACGATCAACGGCCTAACCAACTTACAACATAACCAGAAACTTCACAACACAACATAACCAACAACAACACCTTCTTTTCTTCCAAATTCATGAATTCCATCAACAACCTACATTAACAACTTTATTCATACAAATATAAGAATTTATGTTAGTGTCGCATTACCTTCCATACAATACCATAACGACTACAACTTCATTTCAAGCCATTAAATGCTCGTTTTACATCATGAAATCCACAACACAACAATAAAACTACTAAATAAAATTAGCTCATCATACCCCACCAAAACAGCCCCCTATGCGGCTACCACATCAACACCGACAAAAGAATTTATATCGCTATTTCTTCCGTTCTAATCCGTTAAATCTTTAAATAAACTTGTTAACAATGAAAAGGAACCTTCATATTTCCTTAAGTAGGCATCCACCACGTTATCACTCTCCTCCTTGGTTAATTTTTAGCTCAAATTGATGACAACGCGACGTACGATACTTTTCTCTTCATGGGCTTCGGAATTCGGGGCTCGGATTTTGGTCAAAAATTGATTTTTCTCTCTAGGATATCTTCTCTCTTTTCCTCCAGAAATTTCTGGGTGTTTTGGTGTGAAAAGTGAGGGGGAAAGGCTGAAATTTTACTTAAATAACCATGGGTCATGGGCCTAATCCGGTTGGGCCCGGATTGGGCCTAACCCACGGACCCTTCTGCCTTAAAACGTCCATAACTCCTTATCCGGACGTCACATGTGGACCCACGACCTATGGTTGGAAAGCTAATTCAATTATCTACAACTTCTATATCTTGATATGTTTCCAAATTCCAAACTTATAATACCGTTTTTGCCCCTCGAAGTCAGATCACCCGAAAACGTTACTTAAAAATATTTGTTTGGAGGACTTCCACTTTGATTTGGCTCGAGGGTCCTTCCCGAGTTGTGTTTAACTTCACATATGTGCCTCATATAACTTTTCACATGTCCCAAAAAAATTCTCGACGTGTGGGCCCCACCTCAGCTTGCAAATAATCCGACGTACACAAATACGAGATACAACACTATCAACGTGAGTTTAAATTATGTAGCAACAACATGATTGTCAATATTTCTTGAGGAAGCACGTGTCATGCTCATGCTCTAAAAATGCGGGGTATAACATATATATATATATATATATATATATATATATATACATAGTAGCATCCTCGTAGGACCATATCACCCATACTGCGTATCTACGAGCCTCTACTAGAGTGCTAAACATAAGGACGGGACAAGGCCCTGTTGTGCCCAAAACATACATGTACATATATACCAAACGAATAATCAATGGCACCTCCGGAAAATGAAGTGCTCTTCAAATCCGCTAACAGCTACTACGAGTCTGGTTCAAGCTCACCTTCCTGTCTACCTGTGGGCATGAACACAACGTCCAAAGAAAACGGACATCAGTACGAACATTGTACTGAGTATGAGAGGCATAAACAATCATATTACGTCAATGAAATAAAGGAAGCATCAATAAGGAACATCTTTATCTGACTGTCAAATATAAAGGAAATGATGCATGTTGGCTTACTCAAAATCATCATCATATCATATATGCATAAATGTATAAACTGCCCGTCCATATCGGATCGGTGTGATAATCATTAGCCTGCGTCCAGGCCTCCCGCGTCCGGGGTATCATCTCATGCCGCCCACTAGTGGTGTCTGCCCATGCCATCTGGACATGGTGTATACGCTGCCCGCCTTAGCGGTGACTGCCCGGCCAAATAGGCGCGGTGTTATATCATCATCATAATATGCTCATCATAGTGCATGCATAAAGACTCTATGACAACTATGCTTTATCGGGGTGACGTAAGGTCGTGATCCCCCGATTTCATTATGGAGCACTCATTAACATTCTGCCTCACCTTGAAGGGAGAAGTATATGAGGTGAGTGTAGCCAATAAATGACATCATTATTGGGCTCATAACATAACTCTTACCTTGTGTAGCTATTCAAGAACATAGGCTCATAGTTTTCTGGAATTTAAGAGAATCATGAAGAGGAAGGAAAATCCTACTATAGGATTGATGCAATAGAAAGTAAGGACTAGCCTCACATACCTTTGACGCTTAAATATTCTATCGCTTGATCGTCCTCCTTCGATGCTCGCGTTTCTACCTTCAAGAGGATTCACATTAACATTAGTTACTCAGCTATAAGAACATTTTACTACTTCTAGGGAAAATTGGGTAGCATTTCCTTTTTTCCTACTACTTTCCCCACGTTCTATATCAACTCCCAAACGTTCATAACAATATTCACAATATCGCAACAACAATCATCAATCGTCTACATTTACCACAGTTCACCATTTCCCTTCAATTTCTCCACAATTATGGTTATAGCTCATTATCACGTTTTCTCATATATAATACTTATTCCATGTTCTAAATGTCATTTATAACATATTCACAATCACAATATACCAACATTCTTAATTCATCCCAACTATTGTTCAACAATGACACTATTTACTCATTCATTACCCATTTTCTACCTCCTTCTACAATCCAAGTGTTTCAACTTTCAACACCTTAAATAACATGTAAATACCATAAAACTCACTTTGGATGATGGATGAACAACCTTTGAGTGGAACTTCTCTTCTTGTACCAAAACCCTAACTTTCTTCTCTTGAGTTTTCTTGGCTTAGATGAACTTTTAATGGGTTTCATACACTTGATTTCATGGTTTTGGTGTAGTTGATCATGGATTTCCTTTGATTTCTTGTGGATGAATGATGGAGAAGGTTCTAGAGGTTTCTTGAGGTGTGGAGGAGTGAGATGAAAATTAAATAAAATGAAGGAGGGGTCCTTACATGAATTCATGAATTCAGTCCCGACTGAGATATATGGTACGCTCGACGGAGCGTCGATCGGATCGACGGGGCGTCGATCTGATCGTCGAAGTCGTTAAATTTCCAGTGAGCAATCTGTCGTTTCCTCTCATTCTACGGTGAGAAGGACGGTTCATCGAATTGATCGACGGAGCGTCGATCTCTTCGTCAAATGGTCTTCGCTCTAGCTCGATTCTACGGCACAATCGACGAATCGTCGGCCCGTCTGACGGTACAAAGAACGACCATCGAACCCCCTTTTCGTAGAACTGCAGTGAAGTTTCATTTAACGAATTTTTTTCCCTTGCCTCTAACTTCTTTGGAATCTTAATTAGGATTATTAAGTATCCCTTCTTACTTGTAGGGACATCATGTACACCTTAACTTGCGTTAGTCCCCTCGCTGCTCAACAACCCAAAGTTCTGGGGTGTAACAAAACTGCTTAAAAAATGTTTTCTTGTGTTGATCATTGCTCATATGGCCTGTTTTATGTGTTGTGATATTGCCATTATGGTCTTGCATAGTATAAGCTCAATGAAACTACTTAAAAATGTTTGGTCTGTTTTATGTGTTATGATACTGCCATTATGGTTCTGTATTAGCGTAAGCTAAGTATGTGCTTAAAAGGTCTTTAAAAATGAGGAAAGATGCATACTTTAACCATAAGTTACTGTTCCATTGGGTCTGTTTGGTTTTTCAAAAGTTTAGTCCGGTTCTAAGTTTTAAAATTCCCATGTTAGCTGTGTGTATTGTTGTGTGAGTAGTTCTAGAACCCTGAATAGACTAAAAAGTGAGATGAGTGCATATTTTGACTGAGTCTATTGCTTTACCAAGTTCAAAAAGTGATCTAAGTCTATTTCTTTAATGATTAGAGGCCTGTTTGGTTGTTTTGCTTATGACATTTGTAAAAAAAAAAAAGGAAGTTTAAGAGGTAAAAGAGAGGGGGCGTGATTGGCCACTGTTTGTGATATTTGATTGCTATGGTCTTGTTTAAGCTTGCAACCGGGAAATAAGACATTTTATTACTAGTTAAGCTCATTAATGAAGTGTTAAGATAGCTTAAAGGGTAAAAAGTAATGAAGAAAAACTTGTTTACTTGCTGTTGTAATCATTTATGTAGGTCTTTGAGTTAAAAATGAATAGAAATAGGAAGAGCAACATGTGATTTGATCATTGGAACATCCCTGCTTGTTGTCTTGTGAAAAAACTGCAATGGCTGCTTCACTTTGTAACTTCTATGCAATTTTTTTTACCAAACTGCCATATGTTTATGTCATCACATAGCCATATCATGTATGCAGCAAGTCTTTTTGCTTAGCTTAAGTGATCTTTGATCCATCCTTGCCTGATCTTGTACAAAACTAGATATTTTCTGCCCATGAATGTGTGTAATCTGTTAAGTTGAGAATGAATATTTGAGAAATTATGATAATATGAGTTGACTCATTCACCTGAGTATTTGAAAAGCTAAAACTAGCACCTGCTCATTTGTTTTTGATCCCTAAAGTGCCTAAAAATGTGAATGACAAGACTCTGAGTACAAATTGAGTTTGAAATGACATTTATTTGTTCTTAGGACCCTCTTAGTTGACTCATTGGGACAATTTAGACTTCAAATAACCTTGACTGTGTGTGATCTTGTGTGGATTAGTTTCCAATGTTCTCTCCTAGATTTAAACTACTTGATTATTACCTATCTTGCCATTTGGAAATGTCTATCCATGTTTAATTATTGAGAAATCAGTGATATGGTGTCTGTAGTTTAAAAACTCTCATGTATTTAAAGGGTTTTCAACCCATACTTGGCTTAAATAGATTCCACACCTAGTTTGCCTACTGCACTATCTTAAATCACACAACATTGCCCTTTGTATGCCCTTACTTGCAGTTTAAATGAAGTAAAATTGAGATCTGTATTTGTTTGTTCTTCTGGTATGCCTAAAATGATATTTCTGCTTGCCTTGCTTAACCCCATTTAAAACACTTGCTGAAACTATTCAAGACCCCTTTAAACTTGTCTTTTGCCAAAGCCATTTCATGACTTGTAAAAAAATCCTTTTTATACTCTGTTTTAAAACCTGTGACCACAATATGAACTTAGGAACTAGCATCATGTCCCTATCTACACCACTAGAGGCCTTCTGTGTTGTTGAAACTTTGTTTGAACCTCTGTACTGTTTTTCCATCAGCTTTGATAAGCTTGCTCTTGGTTTGTGATCATTTGGATTCTGTTGAATTCCCAGAATTCTTCTGGTGTAGGATGAGTGTTTCATGATCCCCTTTTGTTTTTTATCCTGTCCCTATAATGGTTGCTTGTTTACTTGACTCTGCTTACTTGCCTTCCCCTACTTGCACATACAGACCATCAGTTGCTGCATTGGTCCATTCTAGGAACTCTTCTTGTTGAGTGTGATCTTTTTGTGTTTTACCCTGAAAATGGACCACTTTTGAAACTTGCTTAGCTTCTAATAGGCCTTCACTGTTTATTCTGAAACCCTGCAACCTTGCTCTTCACCATTTAAATCTGTTCAATTCAAAATCAAGCTAAAAATGGCCATGACCTGGAATTTGAACTCTATTTTGATCCTATATTTGTGATTGAATTTGTTTTGTCCAAATCTTGAAGTGAAGAGGTGAGAATAGCAGTCTAAGGCTTCCATAATGTTCTCTACAAGACTGTTTGTGTGTTGGGACAGTCTTTTATAATTAGCTGAGCCTATATGATCTAGGAATGAACTTTAAATTAGGACATAGAGACCTAAGGGATTATGGTAAAATTACACCCTGTAACTGAGTATTTGGACTTGCTTAAGTATGAAATTGGTGCAAAATGACTTTGGATCCTACACTTGCTTCTATGATCCGTTGGTCAGTAGTAAATAGGTTTTAAAATGGGTTTTGGACATTGGTTTAGCTTCACATTAACTAGAATGAGCTTTGGTTAGAAGTTCTGGTACTCTGTCTCTCTTAAACTGCTGATTCCCCTTTTAATTTTTTTCTTAAGATCATGAGTGTGTGATTATGGTCTTAACTTGTTTTCATTCTTTTACACCTCTTAAATCCATGCTGCTTTGTTCCCTTGCCCCTCATTATCAATACTCTTTTCCCTATCACCTAAAAGTGTGTCCTGCTCATATTGATTATTCTATGGGTGTTTTTTCTGAATCTTGATACTTGATGTGCTATACCAAACCTTTGCATTGCCTAAGACTATTTGATTTCCTTCTTCCTGGGATTAGTTGAATCTTTTCTGTGACTTTTTCTTACCTTAGGTGTGTTGAGATTTGGCAATGAAGTTGCATGTTGTAGAATTCTTGCTTGTTAGCCTTGAATGAAAGTTGATTACTTGGTTTTTTAAAAGATGTAGAATTTCTCTTAAGAGTTTTGAACTTGTTAAGTGACCTGCATGTGTTAGTTTAGAGTTAATGGAGAGGTAGCGTATATCAAGTGTATCTGGAGGGTATGCCCTTTAAAGGGTTTTGCTCTTCAATGGTATACTAATGGTATATCACTGGTATATCATATATATCACTCTTTGACACTTAGTAAAATTTGAAAAGAAATCGAATTTGGGCCTGTTACTTGTGGTTTTTGTCCTTAAGCTGTTATCAATGTTGTGGGCCTTTCTTTTGCGATAATTTGTGATAGTTTTTGAGTTGTGTCTATACGGGCTTGGCCCAATAAAGTTGTAATTCATTTTAGCATTATAATAATTATCATAGCCTCTTAATTTTGTACTTAATTTAATTTGTGGGCTTATACTAATGTTATGCATACCCGTTTGCATCCTTGTCCACCCAAACCCTTTGGTGGGCCTCAACAAGGCCCATTAACTTATCTATATCGAGTCAACTCAACTTGGAGCAAAACGGAGCATACGTGGAATTAAAACGAAACTGATTGCATAAATGTTATTTTTTTGGGCTTGGACGGCCCAAACTCTCTACCTCATTTAAATTGTGAACTTTAAATTGATTATTTGCCTAATTATCGTGCTAATTGGAACCCTTATGAGATTTCCATGTTAAAGTCGCCAAAAAATGAATTTGCCACAAAAGATAAGACTAAATTTTGAGCATTAACACAATTTGGGACTGATTTGACTAAAGGACTAAAACTTCCAACTTTTAGGAAGTTTGGGACTCATTTGAACATTTGCAAAGACTATGGACTTAGGCGTGTGGACTGATTTGGACAAAACTTGTGAGACTAATATGATTACTTAGACTTAGGCTAAAAGAATAAAAATTGACTTAAACTTAGAAAAAGCATAGAAATAAAAAATAGACTGTGTATAATATTATATGGACTGTAAGAGTGTATCCAAATTATTTTTCTTAAAAACTATTTTTTGGGTGGACTTATGTAGAGTCCTACTTAGGTTAAGAGCCTTCGGGTATTATCCTAAGTGTTCAAGTCCGATACCCTAAAAAACGCTCAATTTTGGGCAAAATTTTACCACTTTTGATTCTCGAAAAGTGGCATTTTTTGCATGATTGATTAATTTCTATTTGCGGAAATATAAAACAAAGATTATTTTTATCACAACCAATTTATATCTACATAGATATACTATTAGAGCCCGTAAGTCAACCGTATTTTACGGATCCTTAATAATGGGGTGCCTAACACCTTCCCCGGGGGATCACTAGAACCCTTACCCATACTTTGGTTAGATTAAGATTCTTTAAAAACTTAACTGCTTTAAATGAACCCTTTTCGAATTGTTTTTTCCTAATTTCCTAAAAATTAGGTGGCGACTCTAAAATAAATCCATTTAGAGCACCATCCACGTAGAGGTATATTTTTTCCTTTTTCCCGGTACGATTGACAACCGTACTTCCCCGGGACACTTTCTTTTTTAAATGAGGCAAGTGCAAATACGAATCAAAAAAAATAGAACCACTACAGATGGCAACTCTGTTGGGGACAATTTAAGGTTCTAACCATAAGGGTTCCAATTATTTGTATGATATAAATTGTTTAAGTGATAAAAATTGCTTATGTGTTTAAATTTCCACGAAATATAACTGTCATTCATGCATGCATACTCCGCCACTCCTGGCATTTATTTTACATTTTTTCTAAGGGTGACGACGCGGGATGAGCTGCGGTCATACCTTCACTAAAAAACCTTTAATATATTCTTTGGAGGTCTCTAAGGTCGAGTGGGCACGCGGCCATCCCATAGCCTTAGAGAGCCCACCCCCAGCTTGTCCGCTTAGGTAAACTGTGTCATTCACTCTAGAAAAATTAGAGTAGAGCGGAACCAAATCCCTACTGATATAGCACATGCTAACCATAGACCAGTTTGGGTATCTCAGACCTACCTAAATCGGACAGGAAAGACACCTTACTGTGTTCAGATGGTGTAAACACCTGAAGACATTGCATCCCACTATTTGCTATTTGGAAGCATTATTGTGTCATGTGTGAAATAATTACTGTTCCTAGGGGCGGGGAACTAACAGTGTTCTGTCTTACCGATGTCTCCAGACCTATAGTTTTATATGGTTATGGGCCCACTACCAGGTTTAGTGATGTGGTAGGAAGGATTGACTAATGATCAGAAGAAAGAAATAAAGAGTTGTATAGGACATCTACCTTCGTTGATGGATATGACTGGGGATCCGGGTCTACTAGAAATCATTACTGGTTATTGGGACAATGACAGAATGGTGTTCAGATTTGGAGAGGTAGAGATGACTCCCACTTTAGAAGAGATTAGGGATGTCTTGGAAAGCGTAGGACGTGCTAACAGGTCCAAAAATAAATTAGCTCAAAATATTCTTATCCCTCACAAACCTACCCCAAAAGAAATCAAAGACGTGTTTGCTGTCAAAAAAGTCGATTGAGCACAGGGACCCACTATAGCCTTTAGAGAGTTGTATGGGAGGTATTCATCCAAACAGGGGTACGGAATCATATCCTTGAGTTTTCCTCACCCCAATCCTGGGAAGCCAATCAAACACTAGCCTTTATCACCTGTCTACTGGGAACCATGGTATTTGCACTAAATGCCTCCCTAGCTATTGATACCCGAGTTGTCTTTGTTACCTATGCTGTTCTTAGGGGAGTTACAACAAATGGGCTTACCAAATATTTTGATATCATCCCTATTATCCTATAAGATATGTACCGAGCTTTGGGAGAGTGCCGCAACCATTATTATTATTTCCAGGGTTGTAGCCTCTTAGTTCAATAGTGGATACTTAAGCATTTAGATAGGAACAGTTTATCTACCCGCCGAGATCCGGCCCTGAGAGAGGATGACTTAGGAGTCACTGCTATGCCCTGTGGGGTTCAAGATGAAAGATGATGGGCTCACATCTTTTCCAGACAGAGAGAAGGACATATCAGGTGGAGGGTACCTGATTTTCATTCCAAAACTGTTTGTGTCAAGAGCTGTAGGCATCTATATCTACCGCCTATGGGCATTAGGGGAATCAGACCCTACGCACCATTGGGAGTACTTAGACAGTTTGGTATGAGACAGGCTATTCCGAATGTGGGTAATATGGGAGAATTCGTATGAGATTATGAAGAAGGTCGTATCGAAGGTATAAAAGATGCTCAGAAAGATTGGAAGAATGTGATAATGGAAGATAAGTTGGATAAGGATCCAAACAATCCAAGTCACGATGAAAACTACTACGAGTGGCTTAAGGCCGAACTAGCTGGTACCGCTACTCCAGGGTCGTATCTGTACAAATTTCCCGAGGATAGGGAGGTCGCGAATGCAATTCAAGTTAGAAGAATGAAATGACGAATAGAAGGAAGAGAAATGGATCATCAAGCAAAGATAGAATATGATCAGGAATATGTTTTAGGGAAGAGCATTGGTTTTACATATGGCACAATTCTGCTTCATACGCTAGTAGCCTCGGAATAACGAGGTATAGGAAAGCGAATTATATATCGTCCAAATGCTTATTTGATGTAAATGCTTTGTGTGAAAATCGTATATATTGTTGAAAGCTCTTGATTGGTCCATATTCCGGTCACTACCCAAAAGAAAAACTAAGGAGGTAACCCCCTAAAACAAATTTAGCTCCACTTTTAAAAAAAGGTTGATTTGCTAATAGGGAATGGAGACTCCAGACAGCTTGAGTGCAACTTCACCTTACGTCAACCTAGTCCGTGACGACGAGAGCGCGGAAGAAATAAGTGAGAAAAACCGACAATGGGACGATAGAATGGCCCTAGCCACTGCTAGAATGAAAGAGGTTGTACAAACCACTAAGGCAGCCAACGAAAAAATTAAAGAAGCAGAAACTCTCCTGGCTATGTTGAGGAACTAACAAAGCAACACCCTGCCAATCGGGTAAAACAGGAAAAGGCACCTGAAGCTCCACTCGGGAGTTATGTCCCGCTCAATCAACAAGAAGGGCTTGACCTCATACCATAAGGAGACGACGAACTACTTATCCCCAATCTGAATGTTTATAGAGACCCGTACGAATCTCAGCTCGAGAAGCCTCCAGTTTCATGTACAATTGTTCTTAAGGGCACAAGATCACACAATTGGGGTACGCCAGTAGAATTGTCCAAACAAGAACTCTTAGAGACCTTGGGAAGTTTTAGAGTGTACGCGCAAAGCCCAAATCTGTTGCCATTATGCGCTCCTTCTATGATTTACAGAAAATGCCTCTACCATCGAAGTCCGTCAAGCATTGGAAAGGAAGCTTATCCAATGGATTGACCAAGGGATAATTAGCCAACTGTGGGAACCCCACTCTCTCCTGACTCATGACCGAGGAAGAAATCATCTAGAAAGGATATCAAAGGTTAGGTTCTGGAGGAGCGACTTTTCCAAGAGTCATATGCTAGGATCCACTCCCTACTATGTAGCATGAAGAAGATAAGAGCAGTGCCACAAACCTATCAGGGTCGCCCAGGATCTCCGAAAGAAAGAGTTTGTGTGTATCACCATGGCCGCCATGGTCACGACATTGAGGAATGCGTGGATTTCAAGCTTGAACTGGAACGCCTCGTGAATGAAGGCCATGTTTGGATTTTCGCAGGAAGACAAGGATAGAAGATGGAGATGAAGAAGACAATGAAGACTTGCTTAGTATGGTTGGGTAGAAAAAAACATAAGTATCCCTTTACAGCTTTCAATAAGATAGAGTATCCCCTTCCCTTTTTATGTAAACGGAACCACGCCGACCTAATGTCCCGTTGGGGATACGTGGGAAGCCTATTTAAGGCCTGGTCAGGGTAGAAAACTAAGTTTCGGGTACCATAGGAAAAAACCTTTTCTGTGTATGCCTGAACTACGGATGGACCTGATTTCCCTTTGGTTGATATGTAGGCAGTCTATTTAAGACTCGGTCCTTTTATAATAAAAATCTAATTTCCCCTTAGCACAGGATGGGTAGAAACAAATCAACCATACAAACCACTTACCGAAGAAGTCAATATTCCCAAAAATACAAAAAGACCAAAATATCCTTGGAATGTGAATTAGTCAAGAGTCGAAATAAAATGTATGACTCTGTGTGTTATAAATTGCAAACAACGTGATATTTTGTGTTTCATGCTTAAATCTAATCCTAACTTGGGAGCTTTTGAGTTGTTTTCTATTATAGACAGGGGTCGATTTTCTGGCACCAGTTACTCGGTCAAAAGCTGCAGCAACGTCCTTAAACCCTCAAGAAGAAAACATGCCTCAAACTCCGCCACTGAACATAACTGCTTTAGTTGTAGGTACTCCAACAGCTGGCATAGCTGGAATGCCTTTGGAAAAGGCTGTTAGCCTGCTGATGAGGCAATTGGCTGAAGCTAGAGAGGAAGCGGACCGCCTGAGGGCCGAAAAAGAAAACGCTACTAATGTTGAAGCTAGGATACCTCCACCCACTTTTCCAAATCTGGATTTACCAATTCCTGACCATTTCCCGCAAACCCAGACTGGGGCTACTTTCCAAACTCCACTACGCCGAAATACCACCCATGTGGGGAATCCCTCCAACCAAACCCCAGCTTTTCAATCACCTGCTCATGCTACAAACGCAAATGCTTATCAAGTCCCTCAGGCAACAGGAGTTCTTGTTATTCACCCTGTGCAACCGAATGTCACCTTTCAAGACCATTTCACCTATATTGACTCTTCGCCAGAATTGGAGAACATGAGAATGATCTTTGAAGCAAGAATAGACAAAATCGAGAAGGAGATAGGGAAGAAAATTCTGAACTGGAACATGGCTCAAATAAGAAAGAGGGGTTAAGATACTCTAATTTGTGCATACATCAGAACCTGGGCCTACCAGAAGGCTTCAAAATTCCTAAGTTTGATCACTTTAATGGGTCGGGCAATCCCAGAGCCCACTTGAGGGCCTACTTCGACCAGCTGGTTAGAAATGACGGAAACGAAGCTTTGCTCATAAGGTTGTTTAGTCGAAGTCTGTCAGGAACGGCTATGAAATGGTTTATCTCTCAAGACATTAGCCGATGGAAAATATGGGAAGAAATGGCAAGTTCATTCATGGAAAGATTCCCCTTCAATGTGAAAAATGTGCCTGATCGCTTCTCATTGGAGAAAATTCGTCAGAAATCGACTGAAACCTACGGTACCAAGAAGCGGATTACTTTGACAAAATGATAACTATGAAAGGGAGTTCCTTTACAGATTTAGTTGTTGTTGGGGAAGATATCGAAGATGGCCTCAAGACCGGCAAGATTGTAAGCGTACTAAACAAAGCAGGTGCGTCTAGCGCCGCAGGTGGTAAAAATAAAAGAGAAGATATAGCCTATGTTTCTAGAACTACTAGCCCGAAAAGCCAAGGAAAAGAGATGACCCACAAAAATCCAGATAACTACCAATCGCCTCCACTAACCAACTATATAACCACTTCACCCCAATATAGCCTGATGTTTGTGTGCTACGCACAACCCGGTTATCAAGCTCCACAACCAAATTATCAAATACCAGCACCAAGCAACCGAACTCCATGACCAAATTATCGAATGCCAGCACCCAATAACCAAGCTCCACAAAACCAGACTTTCCAGAACCAGCCTCCACCAGCAAATTATGAGGCACCCGAAAAGAAACCCATGAGAGCATTCACTCCGTTGTCAGAATCCTGGACTAGTTTATTTGGGAAGCTAAGAGACGTCGGGCGAATGAGCACTGTTCCATCAAAACCTGCTAATCCCACAGATCGATGGTACAGGCCGGATTTCACTTACGCCTACCATTCTAACCAAGTTGGCCATGCCACTGAATATTGCATAAATCTAAGGCACAAACTACAAGATATGATTGACAATCATGAGCTTATCTTAGAACCAACACCTCCAAATGGAGATACAAATCCACTCCCAGAGCATGGAGGGAATCAAATTCACATGATAGAAAAAAGTTATGAATGGGAAGAGAGTCCGATGATAATTCGTCCAGATATTGAAGGGTTAGAAAGCATCGTCGCCGCGTTGTCTTTACAGGAGCGAAAAGAAGTGTTAAGCCCTTTGACAAAGAAGTCTGAGACATCTGTTGTAGCCAACAGAGAGCCTTTCGTGCTCCAATATCCCTCAACAGTCGCTCGAATTCATAACGAGCCATTCATACTCAAAACATCAGGATCAGTAGAGAATGAACCATTTGTGATCAAAACGCCGCACCAGATGATGATCAATAAAGAAAAATAGATAGTTGCTGTGGTTCAGGGTATGACCAGGTCAGGAAGGTGTTATGCCCCAAAAGAACCTGTGCTCGAAGCACCACATCACGAAAACCCTCGGAAAAGACCAATCACTGAAGGCGAAGCTGAAAACTTCTGGAGGCAAATGCCAGTCAAGGATTATTCGATCGTCGAGCACCTGCATAAGACTCCTGCCAGGATATCAGTAATGTCATTGCTACTCAGTTCATCTCAACATTGCTTGGCCTTGATGAAAGCTTTGGATGAAGTCCAAGTGCCCGCCGTCACTACAAGTGAAACATCGGCTTAGATCATGGGGTATGTTGTACGAGCGCATAGGCTATCATTTTCTGATGATGAATTACCAAGGGAAGGGAAGTCCCACAATAAAGCCCTGCATATAACAGTCAAATGCCGTGACAAGATTATCCCTCAAGTGTTGATTGATAGAGGAGCTGGGTGAAATGTATGCCCCGTGACGACTTTGAAACAACTCGGATATGATGTTGGCAAGATCCGTGAGAGTCGGACCAACGTAAAAGCTTACGATGGTCCAACCAACGACCCGATTAGAGAAATAGATCTACACATACAAATGGGCCCCGCTGAGTTCGTAGTGGAGTTCGTCATCATGGACATCAAAACGAGCTATAACCTATTATTAGGCCGACCATGGTTGCACGCCGCCAAAATTGTAGCATCTTCATTACATCAGTCTCTCAAATTCGTATGGGATGATCAAGAATTCGTGATTCACGGTAAATAAAGTGTCCACAACTATCCGGACAACTCTGTACCAATCATAGAGAAGTCGCCAGTGGGCGCTGATTTTCACATCGTTGAACTAGCTATGATAGATCGTAGGGGAGATGATGAAGATACCCCTATGCCACTGGTTTACAAAGTGGTTGCTACAACTATGTTAAGGAGTGGGTTTGAGCCCGGAAAAGGTTTGCGAAAGAACTTACAAGGAATCAAAGAACCAATGAGTATCAAAAATGGGAAATATCGATTTGGGGTTGGATACGAGCCATGCGAGATAGAAGAAGAAGAAGCAAAATATGTGCCGAGAGGTCCCGTTGAAATGAGAAAGTTGTTCCCTCATCTATACCAGTCCTTCACAGCATGCCCATTGGGTCACAATAGCGAGGATCCGAAAGAGGGTTTAAGGTCATTGTTTTGGGAAGAAGAATGTGAAGCCATCATTGAAGAATGCTTTGAAGCATTAGATATTCGCCATGCCGAACCAGGAGAGACAACAAGCGGATGGACTTCTACTACATTGTTCACTCTGTGGTAGAAAGAATGCTCATTTTCAGAAAAAACGGCGAAAGTCGGCTTTGAGGCCCGGCTTATCGCCTTTTCATGTTTTTATTTACGTGTTGTTTAATAATGGAAATGGCTCGATGTTCCATTCCGAGTCAGGACCACAGTTTGTACCACTCTTTTAAAATTTCAATGAAAACGCCTCAAAGTTTATAATAAAGACAAAATCATTTTACTATACCTATATAAATATATATACATATATATATACATTGATTTCATTTACGACCATATAATCTGTCGATTCGGGGTACCAGCGGAGATCGCGTGTGATAACGAGAAAGTTCATAAGTAGCAAGGTCAGCAAGTTTTTCGAAGAATACAAAATCAAGAAAATATTATCAACCTCGTATCATCCGAGCGCGAATGGCCAGGCCGAGTCGACCAATAAAATAATACTGCAGAATTTAAAGAAAAGACTGGCCGGTTCTAAGCACCGATAGAAGGAGGTTCTGCCCGAGGTTTTGTGGGCCTACCGCACAACGGTAAGATCAAGCACCGGGGAGACTCTATTTTCCTTTGTATACGGAGCCGAGGCCCTGATACCCGTCGAGGTTGGTGAGCCAAGCTTAAGATTCCGTTATGCCACTGAGGACTCGAACCATGAAGCAATGTCTGTCAATCTGAATCTCGTGGACGAAAGGGGGGAAGTTGCTCAAAGCCGAATAGCCGCACAAAAACAGAGGATGCAAAGGTATTATAATCGAAGGAGCAATCTCTGGCATTTTCAGATTGGGGACTTGGTACTGAGGAAGGTCACACTCCATACGAAGAACCCTCACGAAGGGAAATTAGCCCCGAATTGGGAGGGACCTGTTATATCCCGTATTTTTGAACGTCGGATTATTTGTAAGCTGAGGTGGGGCCCACACGTCAAGATTTTTTTTGGAACATGTGACAAGTTATATGAATCGCATATGTAAAATTAAACACAACTCGTGAAGGGCCCTTGGGCCAAATCAAAGTGGAAGCCCTCCAAACGAATATTTTTAAGAAAACGTTTTCGGGTGACTTGACATCGAGGGGCAAAAACGGTATTATACGTTTGGAATTTGGACAAATACCAAGAAATAGAAGTTGTAGGTAATTGAATTATCTTACCAACCATAGGTCGTGGGTTCCCAGGCGACGTCGGTACAAGGAGATATGGACGTTTTAAGGTCGAAAGGTCAGTGGGCTAGGCCCAACTCGTGACCAACCGGGTTGGCCCAAAAAAGCAATAAGAGAAGAGGCCCAAATTTGAGGGGGGTGGCCGGCCAAGAGGCCTTGGCCCAAGCCCAAGTTGTAACATATTGTGATAAATATAAGAAAGGAGGGGCTAAGTCATCATTTTGTAAGAAGCTTCAAGAACAATTGAGAGAAAAAAAAATAAGAAAGTCCTACGGCCAAGAGAAAGAGAGAAAGGAAAGAAAAAAAAATTCTAGCTTCCAATCTTGGTCAAAAATCTTGTTCCTCTTGAATTCCTAACAAGTTCAAGACGCTCTTCGACGTGGCATAATTAGTTAAGCAAGAGGACAACGTTTGCGGCGAGTTGAAATTTGAAGAAAAGGTAAGAATCTTACTCTTTTATATTGGAAGAATTATATATATATATATATATATATATATATATATGTTGTAGCATGTGGAAATGAGTAAAAGTGTGAAATTGATGTGTTATGGGTGTGCTTGTATGTGGCCGAATGTGGTGAGTGTTGGAGAGAAGATGAATTTATTTTATTTAGTATGTTAATTGTGTTGTTGTAGTCCTGTTATGAAAATGGAAGGTTAATGGTTCTAGTTGGCATGAGAAAATTGTTGTTAAGTGGTTGTCGGAAAGTATGTGATTTTATTATAGTTTATGTAATTATGAGAATGAAGTTGTAAGATGCAATTTGTTGTGGTTGTAAACGAAATTGGAAGATAAGAATATGTTGTGGATGTTTATGTTGAAGATTGGAAGTTTAGGTGGATTATGGTTTTTGTGGAAAGTTTGTATATTTTGTATATCTTGTGAATAGTTTGTAGAAATGAGATGAAATGCTTTCAAAGCGTATTGTAATGATCTTGAATTAGTTAATGGATATGGAAAATGTTGATATTAGTTTGATAGTGTGAAGTTGGAATGGAAGTTGTTGAACTATATAGAAAAGAGGATTATTTATGTTATAGTGCGTTGTGTGGTAATTGTTGGTGTTGTTGGATTGTTTGGTTGTTGTTGTTGATATATTGGGCCGAGCTAAGTCTCGGGGATGCTATATGTATAGGGGAAGTGCTGCCGAAATTTCGATAGACAAATATAGACTTAAGTTTGAATTGCTAAAAACTAGCAACTCATAATTGGTAACTATGACCAATTGTAGGTTTTGGGCGAAACGGGAATTGAATTTGAGCAAGCGTAAGGCGCAACTAAGGTATGTAAAGCTCACCCTTTCCTTCTTTTGGCATGTCCTATGTATACTAGGTCAAGACTTGAGCCTCGGGAACAATTCTGTCCATCGAAACCCGAGTTTGATTTTGAATACTATTCGTTCAATGTAATTGAACTATAATTCTTATGTTTTGTTGGAAAAGTGTCTAAACATCCATAACTTCCACAAGCGTATTCGGATTGCTTTGAAACCTTCATGGATGACTCCATAGAGTCCAATGTTTGTAATTTATATCCGCCACCTCGACTTGACCCGAGGTGGGCCCACAAGTTCTGAAACTTCCTTCGTTTGTCTCACTTGAGCTATTCTTCTATGATATAAAAGTAAGTATTCTGATATTCTGGATAAGCTACTCACCTTCTGTATTTTTCCTGATATACGATTCTTGTGTGATGCATGATTCTGGCATGTGTGATTTATATTTGGAAAGTAATTGTTATATCCCGTATTCCATACATTCGGATAATTCGAGAAAGTTGTGGCAAGTTAAGGACAAGATCATTTCAAGAATTATTTTAAGGTACGAGTCGTTAGGAATATTACTTATGAATATTGGTAGTATGAAAATATTGGGAAAGGCCAAGGGCAAAATTGGAATGGGTAAATTATTTGCTCATGAAAAAAAAAAGAAGGAGAAAAGAAAAAAAAATAATAAGAGGCATGTGCCTTGCACATGACCCCCTTAATAAAAATAGCACATGGATGAAAAGAATTCATCCATGCTTATTTGGAAAGTTCAAGAACATTAGAGAAAGGTGAAAGAAAGAAAGAAGGAGAATAACAACCATGGCCATTCGGCCATGGTCTTCAATTCTTGTCTCTTCAAATTTTGTCCCCAAAAATTATGTTCTTGTTGTATTTCTACTAATTCAAGCCTCCTCTACAACGTGGTGTAATTATTTCGGAAGGAAGAGCCCTTGTTTCTTCAATTTGACACCTTGGCCAAGTGAAGAACTTTGGAAGAAAAGGTATGATTTCATTCTCTTTTTGTGGGTTATGAAGATTTGGTTATGTTGTGAAATGTAGAAATGAGTAGAAATTATGAGAATATGTAAGTTGCATGGTGAATGTGAATGCATGAATGTGGCCGTGTATGAGCTATGTTGTATGGGTGAGATGAATTGAATTTTATGTTGCATTTTGGTTGTGGTTATGGTGGAATTTGTATTGGAAATGAAAATTGAACGAAAATTAGATGAAGTTGGAAAATTTCATGTTAGCCGTGGGGTATGTAGTGATGAACTAGTGATGGATTTATTCTGTTTAACATGCTAATTGTGTTGTTGTGATCGTTACAATGTAAATGAAGATTATATGGGTAAAGTTGGCATGAAAATGGAATGTAGATAATTATGTCATATTAATGCGATTTTATAATATTAAGATCATGAAGTTGTTAAGGTGTGGATTGTTGTTGTTGGTGATGAATTAGTAAGTAGAAAATGTGTTAGAATGGTTTCGTTGCATGTATGAGAATTTTTGGATTGAATATGGAAATTGATGGAATTGTCGAATATTGGATATACAGCTTGCAATGCTTTTAGTTTATGTTTGAATGATCTTAAATTAGTATGCGAACATGAACATATTGATATTGGGTTGGAAATGTAAAGTTGGATTTGGAGTTGTTGCATTATTTGGAAAATAAGACTATTTGCGCTAGAATGCGTTTCTGGTCGGTTTTTTTGACGTTGTTTATATTGTTGTTGGTATGGTTGTTGTTGATTTGGGCTGAGCCATATTCTCGGGATGGTGTGCTTACAGGGGAAATGCTGCCGAAATTTCGGCAGAATATAAGTGAATTCATTTGAAAAATCAAGATAAGGATTGGTTAAGATTGAATTCTTAAAGCTTGTGATTTACATTTGGTAAACATGACCATTTGAAGGTTTTGGAGAAAACGGGATTCAAATTTGGAGAAGCTTAAGAAGCGGAAAAGGTATGTAAGGCTTACCCTTTCTTTCTCTTGGCATGTCCTAGATATACTAGGCTTGAATTTGGACCTCGGGGACAACTCTGCTCTTCGGAATCCACGTCCGAAATTGCCCCTTTTTCTTTCAGTGGAATTGAATCAATTATGTTGCCTATGGTTGGAAAAGTTGCCTAAACACCTAGAACTTGAACAAATGGTACCCGACTACCTTAAAACTATCACGAATGATATTACGAAGTGTAAAATATGTAAATTCGATACGCCACCTCTTTTGTCCTGAGGTGGGCCCACAATCCCCGAGACCTTTGTACATTGTTCTGTTTGTCTCGTTTCTGTACACTAATTAATGGAAGCCTTTGGCTAATGTTCCGAGTTTGTTATAAGTATTTGGTAACTCAGATATGAGTATTCTGGTTCGGCTATTCTGACATAAACCCTCCGATACGAATGATCTGATTTGAATGTTTTGATATGAGCATTTCGATGGAAACATTCTAATACATGTATTCTGATATAAGTATTTGAGAATAAATATTCTGATATATATGTTCTGACATAAATATTTTGATCTAAATATTCTGGTATAAGCATTCGATCTGACATAAATATTTTGATCTAAATATTCTGGTATAAGTATTTTACCATGTATTTTTGGATATGAGTCGTCCGATCCGAGTACTCTAATATGAGTATGCTCTATAAGCCTTGATGTCCTTCATGTATGATCTCGGGTCGCGTAAACAGTCCGAAGAGATTTCTGTATTACAAACGCTCATAACTTTCCGATACTATCTCGGAAAAGTCTGAAACTCATTTCTGAGCCTTCTAATGTCGGTAAGTGCATGTGTTCATCGAGTCTGAACTTATATGCATATGGTTTCTCACGACTCTGCTCGTGTATGGCTCAATGTATCTTTCACTGAGTCCCGGGCCAGGGCATGTTATGTTCTCGTGCGTACTCTACGGTATGATTCTGATTCACTGAGTCCCGGGCCAGGACATGTTCTCGTGCGCAATCTACTGCATTTTTCACCGAGTCCCTCTTACTTGCGGGCCGGGATACGTTATCTGTATGTGTTTATGATGATATGGGGATGGCGGCCAGGACGGCATCCGATGATTATTCACCGAGACCCGCAGTAAAGGGCCGGGACACGCTATGTATGCTTGGTACACGATTCTGACATACATGGTTCCATACTACCGAGTCCCTTAACAAAGGGCCGGGACACGCTATTTGCATATATGACATATAATTTTGTTATACATGATCCTATTCACCGAGTCCCTTATCAGAGGGCCGGGACACGTTGTACGCATATGTGATCTATGATTTTGACATGCATTAATGAGTCCATCCACCGAGTCCCTCACGGGAGGGCCGGGACATGTTAGACGCCTATGTGATATATGACATCATCTGAGCATTCTGCGCATTCTGTATGCTGTCCGACATATGATATCATCTGAGCCTTCTGTACATTTTGTATTTCGTCCGATATATGTCAGTATCTGAACATTCGGTACGTTCCGTATTCCGTCCTTTATATGACCTCACCCGAATATCCTGTACGTTCTGTACTCCATCTGATGTGTGACATCTCCAGTGCCCTCTGTGTTTCTGCACCTCTTCGGACATGCGATCTGTGATTGTAAAATGCGCATTGTGGTATCCTGGTCGATTCGTTTACCTTCTGTACCCCTTCTGATATTTGAGGCAGGTATGTATGATGTGCGTCAAAAAAAACAATTAGCGTCTGTCATTTTGAGTAATGTACCTTCCTTTTGGTCCTGTCTTTCTTTGTTACGGTTCTGTTGTCTGTATTGCATGCCTTACATGCTCAGTACATTTTCCGTACTGACCCCCTGTCTTCGGGGGTTGCGTTTCATGCCGCGCAGGTACTCCCAGATGAGCTGAAGTGATCACAGAAGACGTTCCAGCGGGATTGGCGGGCTCCACATTTTCCTGGAGCGTTGCCGAGTCTGAGTACGTGTGTGACGATTTCTGATTTATGTTAGAGACTTTGCAGACAGCGTCGTGGGTATTGGTTGTCAGTCTGTAAGCGGTTCCATCAGCCGATATGTCAGTTTGCGCTATGTATTGATGTTTGTATGATTATAGAATTGTTTGATTAGAAGACTACGAGAAAAAAAAATACTTCAGAAAAAAGAATTACTATGTATTTTATCTTATTTGATTTAAATAGTTTGACGCGATTTTATGTGAAGCGAGACTCTGAGGGTTCGCTCGGCCCTAAGTAAGGGTCGGGTGCCCATCACACCCTAGTAAGGTCGGGGTGTGACAAAGTGGTATCAGAGCAGGTCGGTCTAAGGGTTGTCTGCAAAACCCACACAAGTATGTCTACAGACCTCTACAGATTATAACAGAATCATAAGACGGGACAGGGCCCCGTCATACCCCTGAATAGCATACATATATACAATAGCAGCAGACTGTACCAACATATAGGCTCTGGACAAAAGAGCACTCCCAAAATAGCAGAATAGATGTCCTAGGCAGGCGGGTCAGCAAATCTGTCGTCTGTACCTGCGCGGCATGAAAACGCAGCCCCCGAAGGAAGGGGGTCAGTACGAAATATGTACTGAGTATGTAAAGCACGGAACGTAGTAAACAAAGTCATAATCGAAGCAGAAGATACGAAAAATGAACTGAATATCCAGATTAGCAAAATGCTGATCATATAGCATAAATAGTATTCGCTGAAAACATATGTCGTACCTGGTCCCATTACGGAACAAGATCATAACCGAAACAGAACTTACAGAGAAGTGAGTGTAACATCCGAAGTATCAAATGCATATTTTCAAAACATGAGGAGTGTGTACAGAAACATATACCATATCATATCCGACCCCTGCCAAGGGACTCGGCAAACAGAACGTGGCCACCCCCCGACGCTGGTGCCACCACACATAAGGAGCAGAATAGGGGATAACCCCGTAACATAACATATCATGTCAGATGGCCATATCAGATCATATCATATCAGAATGTGTGTACATGGCACAGCATACTCCACAACCCATGTACATATATACCTGCCCCCTCACATCGAGGCAGGCCGAACAATGCAGTGGAATACGCTTGACAACATATCCTGGCCCGGGCTCAGTGGGGGAAACATTGAGGCATCCACGAATGGAGTAGTGAGAAAATAAATGCAATAAAAATACCATATATTTCCAGAGACTCAATGAGGCATATCGGATGACAAATCAAACCAATGAAATCGGACAGAATCATAGTAAGTGTATGTCGTATGTCATAATGAGTTACGGAAGAATAATCCTTCTGGGATCATTTTCATATTCCAAAATAGTTTACCAGACTCGAGGGAATCATTAAAACAATTTTCCTTAGTAGTTAAAAGGATAGTTAAAACGTTTCATTTTATATTGTTCGAAAATAAGGCAATAGTACACTAAAAGGCAAAGCGGGAATAGTGGGAGACTAAATGAGACACAAAATATCATACCTTTACAGAGATTCAATAAAGTATTTAGAATAAATATCATTGGTAGTTAGAAGAGTAGTTAAGGCGTTTCCTTTAGAACAGCTTGAAATTAAGTTATAAACACAAAAAGGGTAAAGTCGGAAATAGTGGGCCCACCTCGGGACAACCGAAGCGGTGGGCCCAAATTACGTATATTAAGCTTATGGAGTCACCTACGGAGGTCCTATGGACATTTCATAACTTTCTAGACAATTTGCGGAAGTTTACACAATTCTTTAACAAAACATACTTATAGGGTTCAATTCCAGTGAATGAAGAAGGGACAATTTGAAACGCGGATTCCGAAAGACAGAATATTTCCCGAGGCTCGAATCCGATCCTAGTACATCTAGGACATGCCAAAAGAAGAATTGGGATAACTTTACATACCTTTATGCTTTTTACGCCTTTCCAAGTTCACTTCCCGTTTCGTCCAAAATCTACAAATGGTCACATTTACCAAATGTTAACCCTAAGACTTTAGGACTTAAATATCAAATCAACACTTTTCTACAGAAATTTGGGCAGCATTTCCCCTATACATATAGCATCCCCGAAAATTCAACTCGGCCAAAACAATCAACAACAACCCAATAACAACACTAACAACAACAACAATAACTACAAGACACAATATGGCACAACTAGTTCCCTTTCTAACATAGTGCGATACTTCCATTTCAACTTCAAATTTCCAAACAAATCTCAAGGGTTTCACATTCATCATTAATCAAGATCATCACAATATAATTTGGAAGCATTTGAAATCAATTCCACAAAATATTCACAAGATATACACAATATACAAGCTTTCCACCAAAGTCATAATTCCACCAAAACTTCTAATCTTTAACAAACATTTTCATAACATGTTTCTATCTTCCAACTTCATCAACAATCATCATAATTTACACCTTACGACTTCATTTCCACAATATCATAAAATCATATTAGAATGACATAACCTTTTACATTCCATTTCAATGCCAACTTAAATCATATTACCTTCCTTTACATTATAAGGATCACAACAACACAACCAACATATTAAACAAAATTAATTCATTCCCATTCTAATCTCCATATACCACACGGTCAATACCTATATTTCCAACTTCAACCAAATTCATTCAACTTTCATTCTCAATATGAATTCCATCATACTCACAACTAGAATACAACATAAATTTAACTCACCATACGTATATAACATACATACACACACGGCTACATGCCAACTTACATACCCACTTTGCAAACTTCCATATTCCCATACTTTCTACTCATATCTACATACTACAACACAAACAAACCTTCATAACATAATAACATGGAATGAATTCTTACCTTTTTCTCCAATCTTCTTCACTTAACCAAAGTGCGGAAACGATGAAACGGATGAACCATCTTCCGAAATAATCATACCACGTTGTAGAGGTTACTTGAATTGGTAGGAATACTACAAGAAAATAATTTTTGGAACAAGATTTAAGGTACTCAATTTCCATGGGTCTTGGCCGAAATGGCCCTTTGTTTTTGTTCTTCATCTTTTGTGTTTCTTGAAGATTCTAATGGATAAAGTGATAATATATGGTCCCTTTCATCTATTTTAACACATGGAAAATTCATTAATTTTTTTGTGGGTTTGGGCCATGGATTTGGCCGGCCACCCTCTTAAACTTGGGCCTCATTTTTTTTTTTCATTTTTCTTGGGCCAAACCGGTTGGTCCCGAGTTGGGCATAGCCCGCTGACCTTTCGACCTTAAAACGTCCATATCTCCTTGTAAAGACTTCACCTAGGAACCCACGACCTATGGTTGGAAAGCTAATTCAATTATCTATAACTTCTAGCTCTTGGTATTTTTCCAAATTCCAAACTTATAATACCGTTTTTGCCCTTCCAAGTCAGGTCACCCGGAAACGTTTTCTTAAAAATATTCGTTTGGAGGGCTTCCACTTTGATTTGGCCCAAGGGTCCTTCATGAGTTGTGTTTAACTTTACATTTGTGATTCATATAGCTTGTCACATGTTCCAAAAAAAATCTTGACGTGTGGGCCCCACCTCAGCTTGCAAATAATTCGACGTTCAAAAATACGGGATATAACATCCTCCCCCCCCCCCCTTTAGAACATTCGTCCTCGAATGTTAGATTAGTCTTATAGGGTCTGTAAGTACTTCGGGGGAGTTTATTTTTATGGTCGGCTCATGTGATACACATTCATTATTGAATACAACCAAGTAAGGATATTTCTTCTTGATTTCCTCTTCAGTTTCCCAGGTCATCTCTTCCCTGTTATCGTTCTGCCACAGCACCTTAACGGAAGCTACATCTTTATTCGGCAATCTCCTTACCTGGCAATCCAGAATGGCTACAGGCTGCTCTTCGTACGATAGCTCCTCCGTCACCCGAATATTATTTGCTGGAAATATTCTAGGAGGACCGCCGACACATTCGCGGAGCATAGATAAATGAAATGCCAGATGTACCGCTTCCAAATCAGATGGTAAATCTAACTCGTAGGCGACATTCCCAATCTTTCAAATAATCTGATAGGGTCTGATATATCGCGGACTGAGCTTACTCTTTTTGTCGAATCGCATTACGCCTCTCATAGGCGATACTTTCAAAAATACCTAATCGCCGACCTGGAACTCTAAGGGTCGACGCCGTTTGTCAGCATACGATCTCTGTCGACTCTGGGATGCTAATTGTCTTTCTCAGATGAGTTTCACCTTATCAACGGCCTGCTGGATCATATCGGGACCGATTAACAATGTTTCGCCGAAATCGAACCAGCCGATCGGTGACCTGCATTTTCTGCCATACAAAGCCTCGTATTAAGCTAGAATCGTAGCTGTCATTATAAGAAAACTCGATCAACGGCAGATGATCGTCCCGGCTACCTCTGAGTTCAATAATACAGGCCCGCAACATATCTTCTAGCGTCTGTATAGTGTGCTCGGCCTGTCCGTCGCTCTGAAGATGGAATACTGTGCTCAGACTTACCTGAGCCCCTAATCCTTCCTGAAAACAAATCTCCAGAAATTAGTCGTAAATTGAGCACCTCTGTCAGTGATGATAGATATAGGAACTCTGCGGATCCTCACTATGTCTTTAATACCTAGCCTGGCATAATCCTCAGCTAAATAAGTGGTTCTGACGGGAAGAAAATGGACTGATTTTTTTTTTTGTCAGCCTATCCACAGTAACCCATATGGAAATCATACTTCCGTGGCGTGCGAGGCAAACCTGTAATGAAGTCCCTATGAATTATCTCCGATTTCTAGGTCAGAATTTCTATTTCCTGCAACAGTCCACCCGGCTTCTGATGTTCAATTTTGGCCTGCTGACAATTTGGGCACTGGACGACGAACTCTGCGATATCCCATTTCATGCCATCCGACCAATATAGACATCTGAGGCCATGGTACATTTTAGTGGATTCAGGATAAACAGAATACCGAATATTATGCGCTTCGCCCATAATTGGCCGTCGCAGCCCTGCAACGTTAGGCACACATAATCTGCCTCTGTATACTAATACCCTACCGGGTGAGACCTCAAAATGGGTCCTTTCCTTATCAAAGGTTGTATCTCTGTACCATACCGGAATAGAATCCTCGAACTGGCGTTGTTTTACCTCTTCCATAATCGATGATTCAGCAACTTCTCGGACAAAAATTTCAATATCTTCTAAATCGACCAAACGGACTCCAAGGCTAGCTGACTGATGAGTTTTACAAACCAATTCTTTGTTTCTGAATGTACGCCGGTCAAGCCGTCCATAGATTGACGACTAAGTGCGTATGCCACAACGTTAGCTTTTCTAGGGTGGTACAAAATATTAACATCATAATCTTTCAATAATTCGAACCATCTTCTCTGCCGCGAATTCAACTCCTTTTTCTTAAAATATATATACTGGGGGCTCTTAGGGTCCATATAGATATCAACGCGGACCCCATGTAAGTAATGCCGCCATATCTTTTCTTTCTAACCTACATCTTGATTTTCTCCGTACGAGACCTTAACAGAATCACAATTATATAGTACACAACCTTATCCGATAGCTGGCACTCAAGTAATATACTTAATGTTGCTGTTTATATCTTAGTAATCACCTTCTTCCTTCATACCCATTCTTTATCTGTCGTTCTATTTTCTCGATAATCGAATAATTCGATATTCACATGATTCATCATTTCATGCCATAAGTTTTCCTTTGCCATTTCTTTTACAATACATCTTCAATCACTTGTTCAAATTTACTCTAATTTCAGAGCTGCGCTGCTTTTTCTTCCTTTTTAGCAATTTAATCCGTCTCAGCTCGTGTGACCCCTATAAAGTTTCTTACCTTTCCACATATCCTAATTCCCTTTAGGTTACCCCGAATTTCCTATTCGTCTCTTATATCTATGTTTGCGAAAATATTTGTACATTTCCCAGGGGGTCACCCATCCCAGAATTGCTCTGGCCCTGGCACGCTTAACCTTACAACTTTAATGCATTTAAGCACGTTAAGGCCGGTATAAGTACACCAATTGCCCCGCACGTCCTTTGTCACGCAATTTAAGACAAGTAGGGGTCTTGACAGCTTTTCAGAACGTTCTCGTAGCGGGTCCCACCCCGACCTAGCGAGAATTCTTTTATTTTTCTGACTATATCGTCTTCAATATTTACCTCCATGTATATATATTATATATATTTGAGTCGTGAGCGAACCACTCAATTCCCGACTGCTTGTCATACACTTTGTATCCTTTCAATTAGAGAAAACTTGATCGTTGGACATTTTTGCCCTTCCACATATTTTTTCCCTTCACATGGGCTGTGCTAAAGCAAAAGGGGGTTGGAACATATTTCTAGTCCATTTAAATAAATTGCGAATTTGATACTCATATATACTTTCTCGAGATAAAAGTTTCCAAATAAGGGTAATGCTTCTTACAAATGACATGGAGGGTATCTCTTAAACTTTAATCCAACACAGTAGGTTTGCCCTATCGGTATCGACCCTCAAGACATGTTAAGAATTTATATCTCATTTTCCTCTTCATATTCCAAGAAAAATTTGGGCAGAGGTTCTTCTGTATTTCTTACTATCCCAAAACCTGTACACAGGAAATACCAACCATGCCTCACAGGTCCAACACATATACGTATATACATATCATATCATATCGCATCATAGCCACACGGGGCTAACAATTTCAAATAAAAGTATAAAGATGCCGAGGCTTACCTCACATGCCCAACTCAAACTGCACCTACTACACTTTCCTGTTTATTTTTTTCTTTCCAATCTTCAACTTCATGTTTCAATCGTATTTCAAACACCTTACCCCGCATACATCTTTCATACCTTTACTTACCTGTGTACTGTGTAGCTTCCAATATCATCAGTCACTGTCTTACGTCGATACCGTTCTCCAGCTGAAATCAGAGGTTAGTAAAAAAAAGGAATTCATTTCCTACAGCTGGCTCTATCGCACGATCTAAGATTCAAAGAAAGGTAACACCCTAAATGTCCTGTAGCCTCCTGTTTATAGATGTGGTGCACAACACACCGATAAACAAGACACTCCTAGACATGGTATGTAGACACTCCGAGGACGAACCGCTCTGATACCACTTTTGTAACGACCCAACTCCGTAGGCCGCGACTAGTGTCCGTGCTGGACACCCAAACGTACCCAATAACCCAGACTAGCATATCAGCAGAATATTTTAAATGTAAAAGTCAATTGGCGTTAGTAATCATCATAAATGAACCGACATAGTACATGGGAGCCGATAAGGCTGTCACAGATCATATCATCCCAAAACATATACAAAACCCACACAAGTATGTCTACAGACCTCTACAGATTATAACAGAATCATAAGACGGGATAGGGCCCCGTCATACCCCTGAATAGCATACATATATACAATAGCAGCAGACTGTACCAACATATAGGCTCTGGACAAAAGAGCACTCCCAAAATAGCAGAATAGATGTCCTAGGCAGGCGGGTCAGCAAATCTGTCGTCTGTACCTGCGCGGCATGAAAACGCAGCCCCCGAAGGAAGGGGGTCAGTACGAAATATGTACTGAGTATGTAAAGCACGGAACGTAGTAAACAAAGTCATAATCGAAGCAGAAGATACGGAAAATGAACTGAATATCCAGATTAGCAAAATGCTGATCATATAGCATAAATAGTATTCGCTGAAAACATATGTCGTACCTGGTCCCATTACGGAACAAGATCATAACCGAAACAGAACTTACAGAGAAGTGAGTGTAACATCCGAAGTATCAAATGCATATTTTCAAAACATGAGGAGTGTGTACAAAAACATATACCATATCATATCCGACCCCTGCCAAGGGACTCGGCAAACAGAACGTGGCCACCCCCCGACGCTGGTGCCACCACACATAAGGAGCAGAATAGGGGATAACCCCGTAACATAACATATCATGTCAGATGGCCATATCAGATCATATCATATCAGAATGTGTGTACATGGCACAGCATACTCCACAACCCATGTACATATATACCTGCCCCCTCACATCGAGGCAGGCCGAACAATGCAGTGGAATACGCTTGACAACATATCCTGGCCCGGGCTCAGTGGGGGAAACATTGAGGCATCCACGAATGGAGTAGTGAGAAAATAAATGCAATAAAAATACCATATATTTCCAGAGACTCAATGAGGCATATCGGATGACAAATCAAACCAATGAAATCGGACAGAATCATAGTAAGTGTATGTCGTATGTCATAATGAGTTACGGAAGAATAATCCTTCTGGGATCATTTTCATATTCCAAAATAGTTTACCAGACTCGAGGGAATCATTAAAACAATTTTCCTTAGTAGTTAAAAGGATAGTTAAAACGTTTCATTTTATATTGTTCGAAAATAAGGCAATAGTACACTAAAAGGCAAAGCGGGAATAGTGGGAGACTAAATGAGACACAAAATATCATACCTTTACAGAGATTCAATAAAGTATTTAGAATAAATATCATTGGTAGTTAGAAGAGTAGTTAAGGCGTTTCCTTTAGAACAGCTTGAAATTAAGTTATAAACACAAAAAGGGTAAAGTCGGAAATAGTGGGCCCACCTCGGGACAACCGAAGCGGTGGGCCCAAATTACGTATATTAAGCTTATGGAGTCACCTACGGAGGTCCTATGGACATTTCATAACTTTCTAGACAATTTGCGGAAGTTTACACAATTCTTTAACAAAACATACTTATAGGGTTCAATTCCAGTGAATGAAGAAGGGACAATTTGAAACGCGGATTCCGAAAGACAGAATATTTCCCGAGGCTCGAATCCGATCCTAGTACATCTAGGACATGCCAAAAGAAGAATTGGGATAGCTTTACATACCTTTTA
Source organism: Lycium barbarum (assembly GCF_019175385.1). NCBI lineage: Eukaryota > Viridiplantae > Streptophyta > Magnoliopsida > Solanales > Solanaceae > Lycium > Lycium barbarum. The sequence goes on from NC_083346.1 coordinate 70,686,083, forward strand.
TGCTTTTTACGCCTTTCCAAGTTCACTTCCCGTTTCGTCCAAAATCTACAAATGGTCACATTTACCAAATGTTAACCCTAAGACTTTAGGACTTAAATATCAAATCAACACTTTTCTACAGAAATTTGGGCAGCATTTCCCCTATACATATAGCATCCCCGAGAATTCAACTCGGCCAAAACAATCAACAACAACCCAATAACAACACTAACAACAACAACAATAACTACAAGACACAATATGGCACAACTAGTTCCCTTTCTAACATAGTGCGATACTTCCATTTCAACTTCAAATTTCCAAACAAATCTCAAGGGTTTCACATTCATCATTAATCAAGATCATCACAATATAATTTGGAAGCATTTGAAATCAATTCCACAAAATATTCACAAGATATACACAATATGCAAGCTTTCCACCGAAGTCATAATTCCACCAAAACTTCTAATCTTTAACAAACATTTTCATAACATGTTTCTATCTTCCAACTTCATCAACAATCATCATAATTTACACCTTACGACTTCATTTCCACAATATCATAAAATCATATTAGAATGACATAACCTTTTACATTCCATTTCAATGCCAACTTAAATCATATTACCTTCCTTTACATTATAAGGATCACAACAACACAACCAACATATTAAACAAAATTAATTCATTCCCATTCTAATCTCCATATACCACACGGCCAATACCTATATTTCCAACTTCAACCAAATTCATTCAACTTTCATTCTCAATATGAATTCCATCATACTCACAACTAGAATACAACATAAATTTAACTCACCATACGTATATAACATACATACACACACGGCTACATGCCAACTTACATACCCACTTTGCAAACTTCCATATTTCCATACTTTCTACTCATATCTACATACTACAACACAAACAAACCTTCATAACATAATAACATGGAATGAATTCTTACCTTTTTCTCCAATCTTCTTCACTTAACCAAAGTGCGGAAACGATGAAACGGATGAACCATCTTCCGAAATAATCATACCACGTTGTAGAGGTTACTTGAATTGGTAGGAATACTACAAGAAAATAATTTTTGGAACAAGATTTAAGGTACTCAATTTCCATGGGTCTTGGCCGAAATGGCCCTTTGTTTTTGTTCTTCATCGTTTGTGTTTCTTGAAGATTCTAATGGATAAAGTGATAATATATGGTCCCTTTCATCTATTTTAACACATGGAAAATTCATTAATTTTTTTGTGGGTTTGGGCCATGGATTTGGCCGGCCACCCTCTTAAACTTGGGCCTCATTTTTTTTTTTCATTTTTCTTGGGCCAAACCGGTTGGTCCCGAGTAGGGCATAGCCCACTGACCTTTCGACATTAAAATGTCCATATCTCCTTGTGACGACTTCACCTAGGAACCCACGACCTATGGTTGGAAAGCTAATTCAATTATCTATAACTTCTATCTCTTGGTATGTTTCCAAATTCCAAACTTATAATACCGTTTTTGCCCCTCCAAGTCAGGTCACCCGAAAACATTTTCTTAAAAATATTCGTTTGGAGGGCTTCCACTTTGATTTGGCCCAAGGGTCCTTCATGAGTTGTGTTTAACTTTACATATGTGATTCATATAGCTTGTCACATGTTCCAAAAAAAATCTTGACATGTGGGCCCCACCTCAGCTTGCAAATAATCCGACGTTCAAAAATACGGGATGTAACATAAACAGGAGGCTACGGGGTATATAGGAATTGTTGACCTTCTTTCTGTCATAGATCGTGCGATAGAGCCAAGTCATAGGAGAATGAAATTCCATATGTAAGCCTTACATACGACGGAAGGAAGCAAGTAACGATATGGAAAGGTTACAAGGGCAAGTCTGAAAATATTTGTTCTGTTACCTGAAACCGGAAGCTTTGTACGGCTGTGATTTGGCATGATATGATACGGTGCGATATGAAATGACACGATAGGATATAATACGATATGATACGATATGATATGATACGATATGACATGATACGGTATGAGATGATATGATGTGATATGGTCTGATGTGATATGATACGATATGATACGATACATGAAGGCCCCGGTTGGCTGGAGTATGGCATATACATGTATAATCTGTGAGATATTGTTGGTATTTGTTGTGTATAGACTCTGAGCAGCAAAGATGGAAAAAGGGTAAAATGGTAATTTGGAAAGAAAGGACGTGTTACGAACACGCCTCGGAATCTGTAAAACTTTGACTGGCTCCAGATTATGTAGTAAAGGTCATACGCGGAAGTGGACGTGATTATATCAGCATTAAGGCACTGAATTCCACCAAAGTTTCAAGGTTAAGCGTGCTCAGGTGGGAGCAATTTCATGATGGGTGACCCCCTCGGAAGAAATTGAGAAATTTTGCAAAATTGGAATTTAAGGAGACAAATGAAAAACTAGAATGACCTAAGTGAAATTAGAATATACGGAGTAGTTGGAGACCATGAAAGGCCACGTAGCACGCGACAGGTCAGATTAGAGAAGGGACAGAAAGTACGTCATGGCTTTGGAATTTGGATAGGCTTGAATGACGACTGGAAGTATTTTGTGGGTTGGTTAATACTAATTATATGTGTATGTGTATATGAATATGTATGATATTTCATAGGTGAGGGTATCGACGGAAAATGAAAGGAAACCTTATGATAAGAAATTTTGCTATGTTGTGCACGGGGTTGAAAAGAGAAACCGTTGGTGTATAAGGAGCCCCAAAATGGGGGGGGGGGGGGGAGACCATATTATATTAGACCAAAAAGGGACTACTATATTCTCCAGTACCAGAAGGGAAATCTATGACACGAACTGAGGATTCGTGCATAAGGTAAAGGATAAGGCATAGGCATAAAGAAAAGAACGACCATAACACGGGACCCCCGGAGTGCTACAAGACCTCATAAGCTCAGTTGAACATTCGAGGACGAATGTTCTAAAGGGGGGGAGAATGTTATATCCCGTATTCCATACATTCGGATAATTCGAGAAAGTTTTGGCAAGTTAAGGACAAGATCATTTCAAGAATTATTTTAAGGTACGAGTCGTTAGGAATATTACTTATGAATATTGGTAGTATGAAAATATTGGGAAAGGCCAAGGGCAAAATTGGAATGGGTAAATTATTTGCTCATGAAAAAAAAAAAAAAAAAAAGGAGAAAAGAAAAAAAAAATAATAAGAGGCATGTGCCATGCACATGACCCCCTTAATAAAAATAGCACATGGATGAAAAGAATTCATCCATGCTTATTTGGAAAGTTCAAGAACATTAGAGAAAGGTGAAAGAAAGAAAGAAGGAGAATAACAACCATGGCCATTCGGCCATGGTCTTCAATTCTTGTCTCTTCAAATTTTGTCCCCAAAAATTATGTTCTTGTTGTATTTCTACTAATTCAAGCCTCCTCTACAACGTGGTGTAATTATTTCGGAAGGAAGAGCCCTTGTTTCTTTAATTTGACACCTTGGCCAAGTGAAGAACTTTGGAAGAAAAGGTATGATTTCATTCTCTTTTTGTGGGTTATGAAGATTTGGTTATGTTGTGAAATGTAGAAATTAGTAGAAATTATGAGAATATGGAAGTTGCATGGTGAATGTGAATGCATGAATGTGGCCGTGTATGAGCTATGTTGTATGGGTGAGATGAATTGAATTTTATGTTGCATTTTGGTTGTGGTTATGGTGGAATTTGTATTGGAAATGAAAATTGAACGAAAATTAGATGAAGTTGGAAAATTTCATGTTAGCCGTGGGGTATGTAGTGATGAACTAGTGATGGATTTATTCTGTTTAACATGCTAATTGTGTTGTTGTGATCGTTACAATGTAAATGAAGATTATATGGGTAAAGTTGGCATGAAAATGGAATGTAGAGAATTATGTCATATTAATGCGATTTTATAATATTAAGATCATGAAGTTGTTAAGGTGTGGATTGTTGTTGTTGGTGATGAATTAGTAAGTAGAAAATGTGTTAGAATGGTTTCGTTGCATGTATGAGAATTTTTGGATGGAATATGGAAATTGATGGAATTGTCGAATATTGGATATACATCTTGCAATGCTTTTAGTTTATGTTTGAATGATCTTAAATTAGTATGCGAACATGAACATATTGATATTGGGTTGGAAATGTAAAGTTGGATTTGGAGTTGTTGCATTATTTGGAAAATAAGACTATTTGCGCTAGAATGCGTTTCTAGTCGGTTTTTTTGACGTTGTTTATATTGTTTTTGGTATGGTTGTTGTTGATTTGGGCTGAGCCATATTCTCGGGATGGTGTGCTTACAGGGGAAATGCTACCGAAATTTCGGCAGAATATAAGTGAATTCATTTGAAAAATCAAGATAAGGATTGGTTAAGATTGAATTCTTAAAGCTTGTGATTTACATTTGGTAAACATGACCATTTGAAGGTTTTGGAGAAAACGGGATTCAAATTTGGAGAAGCTTAAGAAGCGGAAAAGGTATGTAAGGCTTACCCTTTCTTTCTCTTGGCATGTCCTAGATATACTAGGCTTGAATTTGGACCTCGGGGACAACTCTGCTCTTCGGAATCCACGTCCGAAATTGCCCCTTTTTCTTTCAGTGGAATTGAATCAATTATGTTGCCTATGGTTGGAAAAGTTGCCTAAACACCTAGAACTTGAACAAATGGTACCCGACTTCCTTAAAACTATCACGAATGATGTTACGAAATGTAAAATATGTAAATTGGATACGCCACCTCTTTTGTCCTGAGGTGGGCCCATAATCCCCGAGACCTTTGTACATTGTTCTGTTTGTCTCGTTTCTGTACACTAATTAATGGAATCCTTTGGCTAATGTTCCGAGTTTGTTATAAGTATTTGGTAACTCAGATATGAGTATTCTGGTTCGGCTATTCTGACATAAACCCTCTGATACGAATGATCTGATTTGAATGTTTTGATATGAGCATTTCGATGGAAACATTCTAATACAAGTATTCTGATATAAGTATTTGAGAATAAATATTCTGATATATATGTTCTGACATAAATATTTTGATCTAAATATTCTGGTATAAGCATTCGATCTAACATAAATATTTTGATCTAAATATTCTGGTATAAGTATTTTGCCATGTATTTTTGGATATGAGTCGTCCGATCCGAGTACTCTAATATGAGTATGCTCTATAAGCCTTGATGTCCTTCATGTATGATCTCGGGTCGCGTAAACAGTCCGAAGAGATTTCTGTATTACAAACGCTCATAACTTTCCGATACTATCTCGGAAAAGTCTGAAACTCATTTCTGAGCCTTCGAATGTCGGTAAGTGCATGTATTCATCGAGTCTGGACTTATATGCATATGGTTTCTCACGACTCTGCTCGTGCATGGCTCAATGTATCTTTCACTGAGTCCCGGGCCAGGGCATGTTATGTTCTCGTGCGTACTCTACGGCATGATTCTGATTCACTGAGTCCCGGGCCAGGACATGTTCTCATGCGCAATCTACTGCATTGTTCACCGAGTCCCTCTTACTTGCGGGCCGGGATACGTTATATGTATGTGTTTATGATGATATGGGGATGGCGGCCAGGACGACATCCGATGATTATTCACCGAGACCCGCAGTAAAGGGCCGGGACACGCTATGTATGCTTGGTACATGATTCTGACATACATGGTTCCATACTACCGAGTCCCTTAACAAAGGGCCGGGACACGCTATTTGCATATATGACATATAATTTTGTTATACATGATCCTATTCACCGAGTCCCTTATCAGAGGGTCGGGACACGTTGTACGCATATGTGATCTATGATTTTGACATGCATTAATGAGTCCATCCACCGAGTCCCTCACAGGAGGGCCGGGACATGTTAGACGCCTATGTGATATATGACATCATCTGAGCATTCTGCGCATTTTGTATGCTGTCCGACATATGATATCATCTGAGCCTTCTGTACATTTTGTATTTCATCCGATATATGTCAGTATCTGAACATTCGGTACGTTCTGTATTCCGTCCGTTATATGACCTCACCCGAATATCCTGTACGTTCTGTACTCCGTCTGACGTGTGACATCTCTAGTGCCCTCTGTGTTTCTGCACCTCTTCGGACATGCGATCTGTGATTGTAAAATGCGCATTGTGGTATCCTGGTCGATTCGTTTACCTTCTGTACCCCTTCAGATATTTGAGGCAGGTATGTATGATGTGCGTCAAAAAAAAATAGCGTCTGTCATTTTGAGTAATGTACCTTCCTTTTGGTCCTGTCTTTCTTAGTTACGGTTATGTTGTCTGTATTGCATGCCTTACATGCTCAGTACATTTTCCGTACTGACCCCCTGTCTTCGGGGGCTGCGTTTCATGCCGCGCAGGTACTCCCAGATGAGCTGAAGTGATCACAGAAGACGTTCCAGCGGGATTGGCGGGCTCCACATTTTCCTGGAGCGTTGCCGAGTCTGAGTACGTGTGTGACGATTTCTGATTTATGTTAGAGACTTTGCAGACAGTGTCGTGGGTATTGGTTGTCAGTCTGTAAGCGGCTCCATCAGCCGATATGTCAGTTTGCGCTATGTATTGATGTTTGTATGATTATAGAATTGTTTGATTAGAAGACTACGAGAAAAAAAATACTTCGGAAAAAACAATTTACTATGTATTTTATCTTATTTGATTTAAATAGTTTGACGCGATTTTATGTGAAGCGAGACTCTGAGGGTTCGCTCGGCCCTAAGTAAGGGTCGGGTGCCCATCACACCCTAGTAAGGTCGGGGTGTGACAGTAATAAAGTTGGCATTTATATTATTGTGCGCACTATGTGATATTGACCGCTGGACCCCTGACCGCGGTGTGTGCGACATTGACCGCTGGACCCCTGACCGCGGTATGCCGCACTATGTGAAGTTGACCGCTGGACCCCTGACCGCGGTATTTGCGACATTGACCGCTGGACCCCTGACCGCGGTATGTCGAGTTTGGGATGCTAACTGCTGGACACTTGGTCGCGGTATGTGTGATAGTGACCGCTGGACTTTTGGCCGCGGTAATTGTGTGTTTGATTTTCTGTGTGTATGAGACGGAAATGTTTTTCAAAAGAAAGCAAAGTATTTTGGCATTTTGATTGCCGTATTTGCCTTCCGGAACATTTTATGTATGATTTGTACGTCAAATGCAACACTTTGGTATTCTGGCTATTGTGCTCATCTTCTGTACCTTTTACTTCGGTTATGTCTTCCTTTTCTGTACTTCATGCTTTGCATACTCAGTACATCTTTCGTACTGACCCCCTTTCTTCAGGGGCTGCGTTTCATGCCCGCAGGTACAGATTCACGTTTTGGTGACCCACTGGCGTAGGATTTCCCTTTTGCGGTTCGGAGTGCTCCCTTTGTTCCGGAGCCGACGTTTTGGGTACATACTCTTCCGATGTGTATGTTTATGTTTATTCAGGGTACGGCGGGGCCCTGTCCCGCCATCTGATTCTGTTGATCCGTGTTAGAGGTTTGTAGACATAGACGTGGGTAATGTACAGTTTTGTTTGGACGCGTTGTGTAAATTGTGTTTGGGCGGCCCATCGGCCGCGTGTATGTATGCTTCAGTACGTTATGTATAGTATGATAGCCTTGCCGGCTTCTATGCAGTATATATGGTTGTAGGCACCAGTGTGGAGCCCCGTCTGATATTCATTTATGTACGAGTCGTCTGTATGCTGTATCTGGTAAATGAGCGCGTAGGAGTGCCCAGTCCGGGCACTAGTCACGGCCTACGGGGATGGGTCGTGACAGGACCGTACCGAGTCACTGGAATAACCGGGAAAGGTTCTTATCAGCTCGAGAACGAAGACGGACAACAGCTGAAAAACAACTAGAATGTAGCACACCTAAAACGATATTACTGTTAAAGGTACGAATAACTTTTCTTTTTCTTTCTTCTCTTTCGATCTAACCACGCAGGGATACAGTCCGAGGGACAACGAAACAGCACAGCGGACACTCGGAAGTTATAGACTTAGGACTGCATGCACGTGCTACACTCTTTTTCCCTTTGACTGTTTTGTCCCGAAGTGGGTTTTCGTCAAGGTTTTTAATGAGGCAGCGCTGAACAGCGTGCTACACATATAGAGCATACCGATCAAAGACCGGAGACCGGGGACTGCACATACCGGGCTAATAGTACCCGAGCCCTCGTACTTCAGACTCGAATACTAGGGGACTATTATACCATGAGTTAAGTGATAACTATTTAAAAGCCAAAGCCTGAACGATAGGATCAGATGTAAGGACCAAACGATCGATTGAATCATGTCCACTTAGTTTTTTGTTCTTGCCACGGCAACAATTGCGAATGCATATCTGGCCGGTTTTTCAATAAAAAACTCACTTCGATCAAAAGGATCCAATATTGTCAAATACCGAAAAACTATGGCATAAACAGTTAAAGACTACGGTCTAAACTATGGCGTAAACAGTTAAAGACTACGGTCTAAACCATGGCGTAAACAGTTAAAGACTACGGTCTAAACCATGGCGTAAACAGTTAAAGACTACGATGCAAGCTCGAAAGCTGCGACCTAAAACGGTTAAAGACCACGGTCTAAAAACGCAAAAATGTCGTGATCAGGTCTGCCTTGCAAATTATAAATAAAGCAATGATTAAAGTCAACACGGACTAAAACCCAACCACGAGCCGTTACCATTTGAATTTTATCCTGGCCGAAACAATATGGCAAATTATAATGATGGCATAAACCGAACAAACATTGAACCGAGGAGTACTTTGCAATTATCAAATACAAATTTTGATTTTCATTCATACATACGTAAAGTAAATTTAAAAAGGCTCGGACTAGTGGCCTCAAAACAAAAGGTGTAAAAACAAAAGAAGGGATGCAAGACCCCGAACCTAATCTTTACCCGACCCCTCGGCCTCTTCATCGGCTAACTCGAGGTCGATATCCGAATCCTCAGGGTCGAACGCAGCCTTTGCTCCCGCTTCAAGCTTCTTGGCTTTCTCGATCAGACCTGATAAGTCTACACCAGTGGCTTGAACTTCTTCAACGGTTTTTCTTCGGGATAAGCACCGTTAGTACTCAGCTCGAAGATTACTGGCCTTTTCGACAGCAGTCACATCGGCCTTGTACTGCTCTAGCATATCGTCATAACACGAGATCTGGTTAAGAGCCTTTCCATGCTCAGCTTGCAGATCGATGATGACCCGGTTCAATTGATCTGGTTCAACTTCGGCCGCAGCAATTGATGAGCTAAGGCCATTCATTTGTTCCACCGACGCCCGAAGCTGCTCCCTGAGAACATCACGTTCGGCCACAGCACCGATGGTCGCTTCGTGGAGAACATTAAACTTGGGCTTAATCCTATCCATCTTTTCCCGAAGTTGATCAATCTGGCTAACATAAGCCCGGGTCTGAGAAGGAAGGGCGTTAGCATCGACCATTAAAGATTTATTGAAAACTTCGAAAGCCCTTATCTTCTCTGCCAGCTGATCGCTTAGGAGATACCTTCAGCCTTCTTCATAACACAACTTCAGCTTCCAGCTCAACCCAAAACATTTCCTTCACTATTTCTCCTCACCTAGCTCCTACATATATACCGCCAAGATACTCTATTAAACAAGAAGCTTAGCAAGTCACGTTGATGCCTAATGTCCAACAGCCCGCACTCGCAGCACCCTTGTATGAACTACGTTCGACCTGATTCCTATTAGTAGCGGGATACGTAGGCGCCCATGTTGGGTTCGGTCTTAATATAGTGAAAATTTCATTTTCCCCACAAAGCAACACTGGGGCAGCTTTGCAAATGACCTATCATTATTCGACAAAAGCATGAATCGAAATCCCGAGCAATATATTAGCGTCACCAGATTGTTGCAATGCCATCACCACGAGAAATGCAGATTCAACGCCAAAGCTTCAGCGTTCAATGCAAGGCAACCAATTTATTTTACACTAACAAATTTTGTTTAAGTAACGCAGGGGGAATATTTTAGCTATTCTTGAAGGATATCGCACAGTATATGTGTATATATATATAAATACATAGTTAAAATAGCTTTTACATGATTAATAACCGTGTTATTTTGTTTTACAATAATAATACAGAGGCTACAAATAATGTCATGACATGTTACGAAACAAGTAAAAACGACGATGAACAAAATGACGATCGAGAAGAAGGGATAACTGAATCGGAAGAGTTGATAGATGTCGAAGAAGCATACGAGAACAGACCAACACCAAACCTAGAGTAAACAGAGGCAGTTAATCTAGGAAATGAAGAGTTGGTTCGGGAAACTAGAATAAGTGTGCACTTGACAGAAGCTGAGAAAGAAGGGTATCGGAGTCTGCTGAAGGAGTATGAAGATGTCTTCGCTTGGTCATACGCCGATGTCACGCCCCGAACCATGGCCTGGGCGTAACACGGCACTCGGTGCCTGACTGCATGTGACCGAGCGAACCACATGGCTTGCTAAACCATCATGAGGCATACATGAGCGGAAATATAACGTGACGTACATGATGAGCTTTTATAAAATATAGTAAGTCATAATATTAAACCTAAATACTTGATTAAGTCATGAATGCGAACAATATCATAAATGAGCCAAACCGGTTACTATATGTTGAAGTCTAACATGACACTTGTCTTGTCTATGAAACCTCTAACATGAGTCTGAAAAACACGTAACATACTTGCTGGGACAAGGCCCCCAGCATACCTTTAGATGCAAAACTAGATAAAGAAAGATAATGCCTAAACCCCGAATGAGATAGGGCTCACCAAAAAGCTGGTACGTGCAAATCCTAATGAGCAGAAGCGTCGTCCTGTAAATCCGTACCTGCATCGTGAAATGCAGGCCCCCGGGCAATAAAAGGGGACGTCAGCACATTGAATGTACTGGTATGTAAAGCAACTGAAAGAAACAACATGGGACATGTAATAACATGATAAGAACTGAAACAGAAAACCTGGACATGAACATGAGAATGAGTACATATATATATATATATATATATATATAACATAAGTAAAACATGATAAGTAGGGAGAGCATTTCATAAACCGACACATGATATCACCACGTGGATACGTGGAGTCTGGTACCTCACCGGACCAGCAGAGCCCTCATACCTTGTCAGGGTATAAGGTGGTAACGTGCCTGATGGATCCATTCAGTGTAAAATTAAGGTATTGTCCTGTCTGGGCGGAGCGATCCTTGTCCTACGGTGGCTACGTAGTTTCAGGCTATCTGAGCCTTCTCGGTAATTCGTGCAACTCCCAAAAACATGAACATAATATAGTTGGCTAAGAAGCCCATGATTTTCGTGAATTAACTTGTACTTGTCTTGCAATCATGATTTCACGAAATAACTTGTAAACATGGTTTCATGAAATAACTTGTAAAAATGGTTTCATGAAATTACTTGTGAATATGGTTTCATGAAATAACTTGTATTTAGTATGTATGTATCTTGTATCATAGCATGAAAGTAATTATATAATATAGTTGCATGCAAACTTGTAGACATGTAGGATATTTATGAAATAATCATTTTTATTTAAAAACATGCATGCAAGAACCCATGGAATACGAGACATGGGTTTTCATGGATTACGGACGGATTCTCGATAATCATAAAGAAATATTAAGAATTCAATGATGGAATTATAATAATTCATACATAATATAATCATGGACATGGACCTAGGGTTATTATGAGCATGGTATAGAAACCCTAGTTTTAGTAGAGAATCATAATTTATGGATTATGAGGTGTGGGGAAGAACAATGATGTTCCCACACGTAGATAGTAACTCTACATACCTTAGTCGCTTCAAAACTTGAATTAAAGACTTGAGCTTTGAAGAAGATTTCCAAAATCTTGAATTCTTGAACCTTGAGATGGGTTTTCTTGAAAACCCTAGTTTTGGAATGATAATTTCTTGTTTAGATTTCAAGGATAGGTTTTAGAATTGAGTTGGAATAATTAGAGTAGGCTTACCTTGGTGTTCTTGACGATGGAAGAGGGTAGGAAGTCGTTCTAGGGCTTGAAGGAATGAAAAATAATGATTTGAACCGATATGGACGAATATCTACTGTTCTGGAAAAATTAATTTTTCGCCCTAGTTAAATACTGGCCGTATTTCAAAATACGGGCCGTATTTTGAAATACGGACAACACTGCCTCTCTTCAGTAAAATGGCCATAACTCTTTGCACAGATGTCCGTTTGACCCCCATAATATACCGTTAGAAAGGTATTTCAAAGCTCTACAACTGTCATGAAGGAAGTTTTCCCAAATTCCAAATGCGTTTTGAAATACGGGCTGTATTTTGAAATACGATCCGTATTTTACCATTTGACATCAAATTGCCAAATTCCAGAATGCTCAGAAATCCTTGGTTTCAGTTTACGATTTGAAATACGGACCGTATTGTGAAATACGGTCCGTATTTAACCATATGACATTCAACTGCCAAATTCCAGAATGCTCAGAAATCCTTGGTACCAGTTTACGATTTGATTTACGACCCATAAACTGAAATACGATCACTGTTCATGGGCGTAAACTCCCATCCTACAACGGAACAGGGAAATTCCAATTTCCACATTATTTATCTGATTTATAAGTCTAGGATCATGGTTAAAGCTTACGTTAAAGTACGAGGTGTTACAATATCTCCCCCTTAGGATCATTCGTCCTCGAATGATGGGTCATGGTTAAGAATATGGCTGAGCATGGCTTGAATACATAAACGTAAAGAAAACATGACATGCAACATGAGACATGAAATGATGTTATTACATGAAAACATAGATACTTCGCGCATGAGACAGGAAACATGAGCGTTGGATACATGACATGAGCGTGAAACATAAGACATAACATGACATGGGCTATGGAAAGTTACCTTGAAGGTTCTCTGCTTGCTGTTCAAACAAAAATGGGTACTTGGATTTCATATCCTCCTCGACTTCCCATGTAGCTTCCTCAACCTTCTGGCTCCTCCACAAGACTTTCACTGAGGCTACTTCCTTAGTCCTCAACTTGCGAACCTGACGGTCAAGAATGGCTACGGGGATCTCCTCATAAGTCAACCCATCCTTAACTGTTATAGTATCAGCAGGAACAACCAACGACGGGTCTCCTACACACTTCCTCAACATGGACACATGAAACACGAGATGTACGGTAGCCAAATCTTGTGGCAACTCAAGTTCATAAGCTACTAGACCGACCTTTCGTAAAATTCTGTAAGGTCCAATATATCTGGGACTGAGCTTCCCTTTCTTGCCAAATCTCATAACACCCTTCATGGGTAAGACTTTAAGGAACACCCAATCATCAACTGAAAATTCTAAGTCCCTTCGCCTCACATTTGTGTAAGACTTCTGGCGACTCTGAGCCGTTTTCAAACGCTCTTGTATTAACTTGACTTTCTCCATAGCTTGGTAAACCAAATTTGGTCCTAACAACTCTGCTTCACCAACTTCAAACCAACCAATTGGTGATCTACACCTTCGCCCATACAGAGCTTCAAACGGTGCCACCCCAATGCTATCATGATAACTATTATTATAGGAAAACTTGATAAGAGGCAAGTGATCATCCCAATTACTTTTGAAATCCAAGACACATGCTCTCAACATATCCTCCAGAGTCTGAATAGTACGCTCTGCCTGGCCATCTGTCTGCAGATGAAAAGCTGTGCTAAGGTTCACCTTGGTACCCAATCCTTTCTGAAAAGATTTTCAAAAGTTCGCTGTAAACTGAGCACCACGATCTGAAATAATGGACACTGGTGTCCCATGCAATCTGACAATCTCATTAACATACAACTTGGCATAATATTCTGTTGAATCTTTGGTCTTGACTGGCAAAAAGTGTGCCGACTTAGTAAGCCTGTCAACGATCACCCAAATAGAGTCATGTCTCCTGGATGAGCGAGGTAGACCTGATACAAAATCCATATTGATCATTTCCCATTTCCAGACTGGAATATCAATATTCTGAGCCAAGCCACTAGGCCTCTGGTGTTTGGCTTTTACTTGCTGACAATTCGGGCACTTAGCTACAAAATCTGCCACATCTTTCTTCATATCGTTCCACCAGTAAATCTCCTTAAGATCATGATACATCTTAGTGGAACCTGGGTGAATGGAATACCTGGAATTGTGAGCTTCTGACATGATTCGCTCTCTGAGCCCATCTACATCTGGAACACACAATCTACCTCGGTACCTCAAGGTACCATGATCTCCCCCTTGTTCGAAAGCCGTCGTCTTATGCTTGTGAATCCTCTCTTTCAGCTGCAACAAGTAGGGATCATTAAACTGTTTCTCCTTGACTTCCACAACTAAAGAGGAAAGAGACCTATTCTGAACAACAACACCACCATCCTCGGAGTCCAAAAGTCAAACTCCAAGATTGGCCAAACGGTGAACTTCCTTTGTCATAACTCTCTTATCTACGTCCATGTGGGCTAAAATTCCCATGGAACGCCGACTAAGAGCATCAGCTTCAACATTCGCTTTCCCCGGATGATAAAGAATATCCACATCGTAATCCTTAAGCAATTCGATCCATCTCTTTTGCCTAAGATTCAGCTCCCTTTGCTTGAAGATATACTGCAGGCTTTTATGATCTGTGAAAATATCAACATGCACTCCGTACAAATAATGACGCCATATCTTAAGTGCAAAAACTACAGCTGCCAACTCTAGGTCATGAGTCGGATAATTCTTTTCGTGAACCTTGAGCTGACGAGATACATAAGCTATAACCTTACCATGCTGCATTAAGACCCATCCGAGACCAACTCCCGAAGCATCACAATAAACCATGAACCCTTCAGTTCCCTCTAGCAGCATCAAAACTGGAGCAGAAGTCAATCTCTTCTTCAACTCTTCAAAACTTCGCTCACAAGCATCTGACCATTGGAACTTAACTTTCTTCTGAGTCAACTTAGTCAACGGAGCAAATATAGAAGAAAATCCTTCTACGAAGCGTCGATAATAGCCTGCCAAACCCAAGAAACTTCTTATATCAGAAACTGAGGTGGGTCTGGGCCAACTCCTTATAGCATCAATCATCTGAGAATCAACTTTAACACCTTCACCTGAGATCACATGGCCTAAGAATGCCACTGACTTAAGCCAAAACTCACACTTTGAGAATTTTTCAAAAAGTTCGCGATCTTTAAGAGTCTGTAACACTATTCTGAGATGTTCTGCATGATCAGCCTCATTACGGGAATACACTAAAATATCATCAATGAAGACAATGACGAATAAATCGAGGTAAGGCTTGAAGACCCTGTTCATAAGATCCATGAAAGCAGCTGGTGCATTTGTCAACCCAAATGACATAACAAGAAATTCAAAATGGCCATAACGGGTTCTGAAAGCGGTCTTCGGAATATCAACTTCCTTAACCTTTAACTAATGATAGCCTGATCTGAGGTCAATCTTGGAATAACATTGGGCACCCTGTAGTTGGTCAAATAAGTTGTCTATTCTAGGAAGAGGGTACTTGTTCTTAATGGTGACCTTGTTCAGCTAACGGTAGTCTATACACATACGTAAGGAACCATCCTTCTTTCAGACAAATAAGACTGGCGCACCCCAAGGCGAAACACTGGGCCTAATAAACCCCTTATCAAGAAGATCTTTCAACTGGGCTTTTAACTCTTTTAACTCTACTGGAGCCATTCTGTATGGCGGAATAGATATCGGCTGAGTATGGGGAAGTAGATCAATTCCAAATTCAATCTCCCTGTCAGGAAGGACTCCTGGAAGATCTTCGGGAAAGACCTCTGGAAATTCGTTTACAACTGGGACGGATAGGAGAGTTGGAGTCTGGGAATTTGAATCCTTTACTCGAACTATGTGGTAGATATAACCTTTGGAAATCATTTTTCTGGCTTTTAGGTAAGAAATAAATCTACCCCTGGGTACTACTGAATTACCCTCCTATTCTATGACTGGCTCATTAGGAAAC
Organism: Lycium barbarum; assembly: GCF_019175385.1. Lineage (NCBI taxonomy): Eukaryota > Viridiplantae > Streptophyta > Magnoliopsida > Solanales > Solanaceae > Lycium > Lycium barbarum. Next base: position 70,702,100 of record NC_083346.1, read on the forward strand.
TCGAATCTTACCACCTTAGTTCTACAACATACTGTGGCATATCATGGATCTAACCAGTCCATACCCATGATCACATCAAAGTCTACCATTTCTAATTCGGCTAAATCAGCTATGGTTCCGCGGTGATAGACTAAAACTGGGCAACCCCTATAAATACGTCTAGCTATGACTGACTCCCCAACTGGGGTGGACACCTCAAAGGGTTCATACAATTTTTCAGGTTCAATACCAAATTTCTTAGCAACACAAGGGGTTACATAAAATAGGGTAGATCCTGGGTCAATAAGGGCATATACTTCAAAAGTGAAAATTGTGAGTGTACTTGTGACCATCTGCTCTAGCCTCTGTATCCTGACGACCTGTCAATGCATACAAACGGTTCTAACCACCGCCTGTATTGCTGGGCCTTGCTGTTCCATGCCCCTGTTGGGCATGATTGTGACGAGGATCTGCTGAATTTATGGACTGCGTCACATTACCTCCAGTACCCTGTCTGGCTGATGGACAATCTTTCTGAAAATGGCCCTTCTGACCACATCTAAAACATGCATCAGTACCCACATGACACACACCTGAGTGTCTCTTGTTACACTTGCCGCATATCGGATGAGTATAAGTCGACTGACCCACACTAGCCGGAGAGTAAGAATTTGATGGCCTGAAATTCTGCTTCTTATCATTACGGAACTTGGGGAGTGGGGCACTTGCTGTGGACGGAGCAGGTCCTGCTGACCTGTTCTTAAAGAATTTCCTATTTCCGTTCCCGCTGAACTGTCCAGTAGACTTGACCCTCTTGTTGAACTCCTTGTCTTTCTCTTTCTGTAAGGCTTCCTCCTCCTTTAGCCTTGTCTTATTGCCCTGTACGAAAGCAACCATCTTGGAGATGGTCATTCCCCCATTCTGTGCAACAATGTTGGCCCCATCATACAAATGGGAATCAAGTCCTCCAACAAACCTCCTCACTCTTACCCTCATATCCTGTACCATATGTGGAGCATGCCTAGCCAGACGGACAAATTCCAAATAGTAGTCATGAACTGACCTGCCATTCTCCTTAAGCTTCAGAAATTGCTCAGCCTTAACCTCTCTGACTTCTATTGGCATGAAGTGGTCCAGGAATGCACTTGTGAATTCATCCCATGTAGCGTCAGGTGCATCCTCACCTCGGGATAATTCCCAAGATTCATACCAAGTGTTAGAAATGCCCTGTAGCTGATGAGCTCCAAAAGTAACCGCTTCGGTTTCTGTACCTGTCATAATCCTGAAGATCTTTTGGAGAGCATCAATGTAGTCCTGAGGGTCCTCATCTTTCTTTGTGCCCATAAATACTGGGGGTTTCATCCTGAGAAAGTCCTTAGCCTTAGAAGACTCCCCATTACCTCCTGAACTCGACCCGGATTCCTGACGTTGGGCCTGAACTGCAACCAGTTGTGTGAGCATATTGATAGCATTTCTAACATCCCCATCTGAATCACTAGGAGGTGTAACTGTACGAGCGGTTGGGGCTGCTGTCTGAGTCGGAACGGTTTCTTCGCGGGTTGCTTCTGCAGTATCCCCTTGGCTAGTGGTTGTAGCCTTTCTGGTGTATTTCCTTTTCGCAAGCATTTTCTGAAAATACGTACACGCACGAATTAGAAATACATCCTAAAAGTATTGCTCTAACTGCACGATCTAGAATATGAAAGAATTGAGACAATCCTGAATGTCTTAGTGGTCAACTATTTATATGTATGGGGCCCTCAGATATATAAAAGTGACCCCACTGGACACGGTTGCATAGACTCCCTAAAGACACTTGAACTTAGGCTCTGATACCAAGCTTTGTCACGCCCCGAACCATGGCCTGGGCGTAACACGGCACTTGGTGCCTGACTGCATGTGACCGAGCGAACCACATGGCTTGTTGAACCATCACGAGGTATACATGAGCGAAAATATAACGTGACGTACATGATGAGCTTTTATAAAATATAGTAAGTCATAATATTAAACCTAAATACTTGATTAAGTCATGAATGCGAACAATATCATAAATGAGCCAAACCGACTACCATATGTGGAAGTCTAACATGACACTTGTCTTGTCTATGAAACCTCTAACATGAGTCTGAAAAACACGTAACATACTTGCTGGGACAAGGACCCCAGCATACCTTTAGATGCAAAACTAGATAAAGAAAGATAATGCCTAAACCCCGAATGAGATGGGGCTCACCAAAAAGCTGGTACGTGTAAATCCTAATGAGCAGAAGCGTCGTCCTGTAAATCCGTACCTGCATCGTGAAATGCAGGCCCCTGGGCAATAAAAGGGGACGTCAGCACATTGAATGTATTGGTATGTAAAGCAACTGAAAGAAACAACATGGGACATGGAATAACATGATAAGAACTGAAACAAAAAACCTGGACATGAACATGAGAATGAGTACACACACACACACACATATATATATATATATAACATAAGTAAAACATGATAAGTAGGGAGAGCATTCCATAAACCGACACATGATATCACCACGTGGATACATGGAGTCTGGTACCTCGCCGGACTAGCAGAGCCCCCATACCTTGCTAGGGTATAAGGTGGTAACGTGCCTGATGGATCAATTCAGTGTAAAATTAAGGTATCGTCCTATCTGGGCGGAGCGATCCTTGTCCTACGGTGGCTACGTAGTTTCAGGCTATCTGAGCCTTCTCGGTAATTCGTGCAACTCCCAAAAACATGAACATAATATAGTTGGCTAAGAAGCCCATGATTTTCGTGAATTAACTTGTACTTGTCTTGCAATCATGATTTCACGAAAAAAGTTGTAAACATGGTTTCATGAAATAACTTGTAAATATAGTTTCATGAAATTACTTGTGAATATGGTTTCATGAAATAACTTGTATTTAGTATGTATGTATCTTGTATCATAGCATGAAAGTAATTATATAATATAGTTGCATGAAAACTTGTAGACATGTAGGATATTTATGAAATAATCATTTTTATTTAAAAACATGCATGCAAGAACCCATGGAATATGAGACATGGGTTTTCATGGATTACGGACGGATTCTCAATAATTATAAAGAAATATTAAGAATTCAATGATGGAATTATAATAATTCATACATAATATAATCATGGACATGGACCTAGGGTTATCATGAGCATGGTATAGAAACCCTAGTTTTAGTAGAGAATCATAATTTATGGATTATGAGGCGTGGGGAAGAACAATGATGTTCCCACACGTAGATAGTAACTCTACATACCTTACTCGCTCCAAAACTTGAATTAAAGACTTGAGCTTTGAAGAAGATTTCCAAAATCTTGAATTCTTGAACCTTGAGATGGGTTTTCTTGAAAACCCTAGTTTTGGAATGACAATTTCTTGTTTAGATTACAAGGATAGGAGTTAGAATTGAGTTGGAATAATTAGAGTAGGCTTACCTTGGTGTTCTTCATGATGGAAGAGGGTAGGAAGTCGTTCTAGATATTGAAGGAATGAAAAATAATGATTTGAACTGATATGGACGAATATCTACTGTTCTGGAAAAATTAATTTTTCGGCCTAGTTAAATACTGGTCGTATTTCAAAATACGGGCTGGCCGTATTTTGAAATACGGACAGCACTGTCTCTCTTCAGTAAAATGGTCATAACGCTTTGTACAGATGTCCGTTTGACCCCCATAATATGCCGTTGGAAAGGTATTTCAAAGCTCTACAACTTTCATGAAGGAAGTTTTCCCAAATTCCAAATATGTTTTGAAATACGGGCCATATTTTGAAATATGGTCCGTATTTAACCATTTGACATCAAATTGCCAAATTCCAGAATGCTCAGAAATCCTTGGTTTCAGTTTACGATTTGAAATACGGGCCGTATTGTGAAATACTGTCCGTATTTAACCATATGACATTCAACTGCCAAATTCCAGAATGCTTAGAAATCCTTGGTACCAGTTTACGATTTGATTTACGACCCATAAACTGAAATACGGTCACTGTTCATGGGCGTAAACTCCCATCCTACAACGGAACAGGGAAATTCCAATTCCCACATTCTTTATCTGATTTATACGTCTAGGATCGTGGTTAAAGCTTACGTTAAAGTACGAGGTGTTACAGCCGATATGTCGGGTTTGAGTACTATCATTCTTGCCCATACGTTGTCGATCCTTGAAGGATTTGCCCCGGTAAAACAGAAAATCAGGCAGCCTAAGTGTCACGACCCAATTAGAGGGCCATGACGGGCAGCCGGAGCTAACCTACCGAGCACCTCTGAACATACATCTCATAATCATTTCTAGGTGGGCCATAAGCTAGCTCATGTGTGTTATACTTTGTAAGGACATGTATCACAAGATAATGGCACGTCTCTATGTAATCATCAACAACCATGCCCATAAACATAAGCCAACAAGGCTGCCTAAATACTATACATCAATATAAACTAATAAGGCTATGGAATATATGCATCTATCTACGAGCCTTTATATATAGAATACAGGAATCCATAAGGACGGGGCAAGACTCCACTGTGCCCAAGTATATACACAAAAGAGCAGTACCAATAAGCTGCAGCTCCGGAACAACTGGAGCCTTTTTGAACTCCGTTGATAAAGATCCTAAGGATCAGGTCCGTCTACCTGTCTACCTGCGGGCATGAACGCAACGTCCACAAGAAAGGACGTTAGTACGAATAATGTACCGAGTATGTAAGACATGAATGACAACATACCAAGAGATATGGAAAATAATATAAGTTAAAGAGATAACATGTACATTTGAATGCCTCTTAAGGCGGGTACCATGCATGCTTAGTCTCTTTTCTAAAAAAAAAAAAAACATTTTTCATACATATATAAAATAGTAGTGTTGCGGCACGTGCAGCTTGATCCGTAAATATATTATATTGCTGCGGAACGTGCAGCCTGATCCATATATCATATCATCATTATAGATGTTGCCGCGGAACGAACGGCCCGATCCATATACCCATATATCTCATGTCCGGGCATCCCGTGTCCGGGACGATATCATAATATACCAACTAATCAGGTGGCTATGCGTATATAACGTCTTTCCCTTCTTTCCCATATCCCATATGTATATATACATGTATGATATAAGTAGTATGCATGAGAGCCCAAATAAAAGTTGCCACTTTATCGGAGTGACGTAAGGTCGGTAACCTCCGATTATATTATGGAACAATCATCATCATTATATCCCACCTTGAAGGAACAATTATCATAAGGTGAGATCAACAATAATGAATGCAATCAAGAAAATTATGAAATAAACTCAATAATCTCATAATAGAATCAAAACCATAAGCTTTGGAATCTCCAAAAAATGAAATCATCATCATCATTATGGAATATACTTATCTTTAGCATCATAAGAAACTCTAAGAATCATGAACTTCTAGCTTTTAGAAATAAGGATATTATGGAAAACATGTATGGGTTCGTAAGAAAAGAATCATGCCTTTAGAACGAAAGGGACTAGCCTTAACATACCTTTAGTCTCCTTAACTACTTAACGTTTATCCTCCCGAGCTCGTAAATCTACATTCAAGAGAATTCATACTATCGTTAGGCTTATCGTTGTATGTTTGTCTTAAGTTTTCAAATTAAATCACTTTTGAATCTGCCGAAAATCGGAAAGCATCTCCCCTGTTTATATTCCTAGCTTGAAATCACAATACCAACAACCAACAACAACAATAACAATACTAGCATCAATAACATCATCCTCAATACCAAAATATTCCATAAAACATCCCACACGATGTTTATCCAATTTCCCCACCAACAAATTCTCTATACGATTATTTAATAGTTCTATCTCCCTAAATAAATCTAAATCAATATGAATAAGGAGAGATCCTTACCCTATTCCCACTAGAGCCGCAATATCTTCAATATTCACCTTGATTTCAAGCCAAGATTCCCCGCAATATGATATTATAATCGCAACTATACACTGTCCGAACCTAAATCCAGAGATTCCACTTGATTCGCGCTAAAATTTTATAAACGCAATGGGAAAGTTCCAAAGAGTTTGGGATGTTTTGAGGGGTATTTAGATGAAAAATGAGAGGGTAAACCCCCTTTTATAATGTACTAGAGTCGGCACCGACCTAGAATTTGCTCAGCGCGTTCAGGCCACCTTGGGGCTCGTTCCCGCTGAGTTATCCCTTGCTCCTCTATGCGTTCGCACCACCTCCAGGCGCATTCACACAGAGTTAATCCCTGCTCTGGCAACCTGTCTAAAAATGCTCATAACGTTTGATTCCGATGTCGGATCGATGCGCGGTTTATTGCGTTGGAAACTAGACTTCATAAACTTCATTTTAGGCTTTTACTTTACCTCAAAACTCTTCATATGCTAAACGATATTCTTTCCTCAATTTAGACCAAAATTATCGTACGAAATCTTACCCAACTTTTCTCCAAAGTTCCAAAAACTTAATCCCCTTGATTCACTTGTTCTCCAATCCTTCCATGACCTATCGCATGAGCTTAAACCCTCATAACCACAAGATAAGCACACATAATCTCATATATCTTCGACAATAACAAATAACACCTAGCGAATCTCAATGTACACAAACTACGAGTGTAACACTAAGCCTGATGTCAGCATCCGAATTAAAGAAGAAGTGGAAAAACATATTCAGTCAGGGGTTGTTGAGGTGACACCGTACCTGACATGGTTGGTAAATACAGTCTCGATACCAAATAAAGATGAGAAAATAAGGATCTGTATGGATTATCGTGATCTTAACTGCGCTAGCCCAAAGGATAATTTCCCACTCCCGAACATTCACATACTCATTGATAACTGCGCCAAGCATGAGGTGCAATATTTTATGAATTGTTGCGCGGGCTATCATCAGATACTGATGGATGAAGAAGATGCTCAAAAGAAGGCATTCATCACGCCATGGGGGGTGTATCATTACCGAGTAATGCTTTTTGGACTCAAGAACACCGGTGCTACTTACATGAGGGCGATGAGCGCCATCTTTCATGATATGATACATAGAGAGATTGAGGTGTACGTGGATGACGTCGTCATCAAATCCTAAATGGGTGAGGACCACCTCTAACATTTAAGAAGATTCTTTGACAGACTCCGTAAGTACAATATGAAGTTGAATCCTGCAAAATGCGCGTTTGGAGTGCCTGCGGGAAAATTACTAGGGTTCGTAGTCAGTCGTCGTGGTATTGAATTAGATCCAGCTAAGATCAAAGCAATCCAAGAACTACCACCGCCAAGAACTAAGAAAGAGGTATGATTTTCTTAGGAAGGTTGAATTACATCGGACGCTTTATCGCCCAGTCCATGGTGATCGTAGAGCCAATCCTCAAACTCCTCAAGAAAGATGCTCTAACTAAATGGATAGAGGACTATCAGAAAACCTTTGACACAATCAAGAGATACCTGTCAAATACATCTGTTTTGGTCCCGCCAAGGCCAGGAAGTCTTTTGCTGCTATACATGTTAGTATTAGAAAATGCTTTTGGATGCATGTTGGCACAAAATGACGAAACAAGCAAGAAAGAGAGAGCCATCTATTACATCAGTAAGAAGTTCACACCCTGGGAATCCAGGTATTCCTTGGTAGAAAAGACGTGTTGGGCTCTGACTTGGGTGTCTCAGAAGTTAAGACATTATATGGCTGCGTACATGAGTCATTTGATCTCAAGAATGGATCCACTAAGGTACATCATTCGCTAGCCTATGCCTATAAGGAAGTTGGCCAAGTGGAAAATGCTATTAAGTGAATTCGACATTCAATACGTCGCACCGAAAACAGTCAAAGGGCAAGCATTAGCAGATCTACCGGCAGGAAGCCCAGTAGATGACAATCCCGTACCTGTGTGGACTTACTTCTCGGATGAAGAAATAATGAAGATTGAAGACGAAGAGAGTGAATATGAGTTAGGATGGAAAGTATACTTTGATGGAGTGGTCAACTTTAAAAGATCAGGAATCGGAGCCGTCTTGGTTTCAGATTCGGGCAAATATTATCTGGTGGCAACCAAGTTGAGCTTCAGTTGCACCAACAACATGGCTGAATACGAAGCATGTATCTTGGGTCTACGTTTAGCCCTCGACATGGATGTAAAAGAACTTCAGGTAATTGGCAATTCGAATTAGCTAATCCATCAGGTTCAAGCAGAGTGGGCCACCAAAAATGAAAAGAACATATCGTATGTTGGACTTGTGCAAAGATTGGCAGATCGGTTCCAAGAAGTCAAGTTCAAACACATACCAAGAACCCAGAATGAGTTTGTTGATGCGTTGGCAACAATAGCATCCATGATTCAGCATCCCGACAGTAGATACATTGATCATGTCAAAATTGAGATCAGAGATCAACCAGCCCACTGTGCTATCGTAGAGGCGGAGGTTGATGGAAAACCATGGTACGTTGACATTTGATGGAAAACCTTGGTACGTTGACATTAAAATGTTCTTGGAGAAAGGAGAATATCCCGAAGGAATCACCTTAAATCAGAAGAGGACTATCAGGAAGTTAGCGAATGGTTTCTTCCTCAACAAGAATGTCCTGTACAAAAGAACTCCAAATTTGGGATTGCATAGATGTGTTGACTCTGTCGAAGCTACAAGAATGATTGAAGAAGTGCATGTGGGAACCTGCGGGCCTCACATGAATGGGTTCATGCTAGCAAAGAAGATTCTAAGAACTGGATATTACTGGATGACTATGGAGAGTGATTGTAGCAAATTCGTCCAAAAATGCCACAAGTGTCAGATTCATGGAGAATTGATAAAGGTCCCTCCGACAAAACTGAATGCTATGACGTCACCTTGGTCATTCGCCATTTGGGGCATGGATGTCATAGGACCAATTGAGCCAGCTTGTCACGACCCGACTAGGGGCCATGACGGGTACCCGGGGCTAACCACCGAGCACCACTCATTCTATTACTTACCATACTCATTAAGCGTACATTCATTAATAATCATGTGCTCATAATCATAGGAAAATCATTTTTCGTTTGGAAACATAAATACTTTTATGTACATAAGCCCTTCGGCTATCAAAATAATAATATAGATACAATAGTAACATCGTGAGACCATACTACCCACACATGCATATCTACTAGCCTCTACTAGAGTGCTAGACATATAGACGGGATAAGACCCCGTCGTGCCCAAAATACATATATATATATACACACAAAAGGATAAACCAAATAGCACCTCCGGAGAAATAGAGTGCTCCTGTGAATCCGTTGATAACTTCTACGAGTCTGGATCACCTCCCTGTCTACCTGTGGGCATGAACACAGCGTCCAAACAAGAAAGGACGTCAGTACGAATATTGTACTGAGTATGTAAGACATGAATGAAATGAACATGATAGAGAAATCATAAGTCATAAGATGAAGATACAACCTGCATCACTTTTAAGGGTGGATACATTTCATACATATATCATATATATATAATCATAGTACATGTATCAGCATAGCGCATATATCGTCGTATCATATAAATCATCATCGTTAACCCGCGTCCGGGTAACTATCATATGCCGCCCACTAGTGGTGATCATGCCCGGCCCTCTAGGCTCGGTGTAAACATAGTAGCCCGCCTTAGCAGTGACATGCCCAGCCATTTAGGCACGGTGTAATCGTATGCAGCCCGCCTTCGCGGTGACATGCCCGGCCAACTAGGCACGGTGGAATCGTATCGTCATACATTCAATCATAAACTCATCATTATTACACATCTCATAGGCATATCATAACTTAACATCATCATACATTCATCATTAATCTTACATTAGGACTGGGAGATAACCATGGTTATGTCGAGGTGACATAAGGTCGTGAACCCGACTACGTTATGGAGTGATCATAATTGTCATGTCTCACCTTGGAGGAACTAGCCTTTTAAGATGAGTGTATACAAAGAAAAATCATCAATAGAACTATACTTAGCATCATTAGCTTCATGAACATCTTATATTCATTATCATACTCGTATTGTATCTCCTTTCTTTATCATGTGCGTATGTAGCTCTGTATAGTCATGGACTCATAATTTCCATTGGATAGGAAGATCAAGGAAAATTTTGAAGATTCATGCCTTATAAGGAAAGGATTAGCCTTACATACCTCTTTCATTTAGCTACTCTATCGCTTGAACGTTCCTCTCCAATATTCATGTTTCTACCTTCAAGAGAGTTTATACTCATGTTAGATAATCGATAACATAAGCGTGTTTGAACTAAAACTATAGAAATTTGAGAAGCATCTCCTTTATTTATACTACTTCCTCCATATCATATACCAACTCCTAAATGTCAATAACATTCATAATATCATCATCAATAACTTTTATCAAATTCCTCATTATCCAATCCCCACAATTTCCTCTCAAAGTCATCCATAATTATGATCATAGCACAACATTACATTCACCATCATCTAACATTTCTCTCATGCTCTCAACATCATTCATAACATTTTTATAAGCACAACATATCAAAGATCATGACTCATCTGAAGCTACTACTCAAAATCTGATTATTTTCATCTTTGTAACCCCATTTTCTATTTCCTTTCATAATCTAAGTCTTCCAACCTCTCAATACCATAAACAACATGGAATGATCATGAAACTTACCTTAGATAGTGTGGGAATGAGCCTTGAGTGGAAATACTTCACTTGAGCCAAAACCCTAGTTTCACTCCCAAGAGAATTCTTGACTTGGAGGAACCCTAGTGAGCTTCTTGTACTTGATTCACTTGAATTCTTGATATTGATCTTTGCTATCCTTTGTATTCTTGTATATGAAGTGTATGGAACCGTCTAGAAGCTTGGAGAGAAGTGGAGAAGTGGGAACATGTATTTATAGTTGCAACTTAATCAGTCCGTCGAGACTTATACGGACCACTTATACGGTCCGTATAACATTATGCGGTTCGTATAAGTGTCCGTGGTTCACCACCATGGAAAACATTGTTGATGTTGGGTTAGACGGACCCTTATACGGTTCGTATAAAGTTTCACGGTCCGCATAAGTGATCGTGGTTCACTATCAGGCAAAATACCACCTCTGTTGGGTGTTATACGGAACCTTATACGGTCTGTATAAAGTTCCACGGTCCATATAAGGTGGTCATGTAACTCACAGTTTTTTCGAAGTTGTCCTCGTCGTTTCATTTGATCTCCAATCCTTATACAACCTTCTTAAAACTTGTTTAGTGCTTCATCAATGATCTAAACATCCCTATAATTCGCCCTCGAGGTCTTACCAAACAATTCTTAACGCAATAATTTACGAAACCTTTCCTAAACCCCACTTATACTCCAATTTTCCTATCATTCCTTATTACATCAATTCATATGGCTTCAAAATCTTAGCGTATGCATTCTAAGACCACTAAATATCCGTCTTATAGTCTTAAGAACTTCCTGTTACCCTTAAGCTCGCATTGGTTCATTCACTACACGACGACGTGAAATTTCCAAGGTGTAACACAACTGCGTCAAACAAACGCCATTTCATTTTGGTCGCCATAGACTACTTCACCATGTGGGTGGAAGTGGCATCTTATGGATCAGTAACAAAGAAAGTAGTCGCAGATTTTGTGCGCAATAACATCATATGTCAATTTGGTATCCCAGAATCAATCATAACAGACAATGGGGATAATATGAACAACCACTTGATGAAAGAAATGTGTGCGCAGTTCCGAATCACTCACCGGAATTCAACCGTATACCGGCCACAAATGAATGGGGATGTGGAAGCCGCCAACAAAAGCATCAAGAAAATCCTCTGAAAGATGATTGATAACTACAAAGACTGGCATGAACAATTGCCTTATGCATTACTGGGATACCGCCCTACTACCAGGACTTCAACTGGAGCCACTACGTACCTGTTGGTGTATGGCACTGAAGCAGTAATACCAGCCGAAGTAGAAGTCCCTTCATTTCGAATAATATAAGAAGCTGAGTTAGACGATGCGGAATGGATCCGCAAGAGGTATGAGAAACTGGCTCTGATAGATGAAAAAAGGATGATTGCTGTTTGCCATGGTCGACTATACTAACAAAGGATGGCGTGAGTTTTCAACAAACATGTGAGAACTAGGGTTTTTCAAATCGGGAAATTGGTGTTCAACCGAATATTCCCTAATAAAAAAGAATACAAAGGAAAGTTCACACCAAATTGGCAAGGCCCCCATATGGTGCGAAAGGTACTATCAGGAGGAGCGGTGGTACTTGCAGAAATAGATGGTCAAGAGTGGCCAAGGGCAATAAATTCAGATGCCATCAAAAGATACTATGCGTGAAGAAGAAGACAACTGCGAGGATTTAGAGTTTCCATAGTTTAGGTTTTCTTTAGTTGCATTCCCTTTGCTTGTAATTTTGCATTTTTCTCAGAAAAAACCAAATTCAAAATTATGTACGAACTACGCGAGAACCTGATTCCCTATACTTATAGGGGATACGTAGGCGCTTTTCCAAGCTCGGTCGCTTTAACCAAAAATTTCAAAATTACGTATTCTGAACTACGTTATGATCTGATTCCCATTATGGAATACGTAGGCGCTCTTTTGAGTTCGGTCTCACAAAATATTTCCAATATGTTTACCCCGAACTACATTTTGACCTGATTCCGGAAACGAGATATGTAGGCGCTCTCCCGAGCTCAGTCATTCCAAACAAAATTCCATATAAACCTTAGAAAACCTCAGAAATGATTTAGCAAAAGAAGATAAAGGTAACCCCACAAGGAAGTTGGGGCCGAATTTTTGAGAGGACCTCAAAAAATTCTTTTAAAAATATCAGTTCTAAGGAACGGACTCATTAAAATTTCTATACTAGGGCAGATTTTTGAGAAGGGTCTCAAAAATTTCTTAAGCGCGGTGAAATCAAGAAATGACAAGTACACACTTACACTGGGGAAAAATTTTTGAGAGGGTCTCAAAAATCCTTCGACATAGCGAAACTCGAGTTGGTATAAAGATGTATACAAACTGGGGAAAAAATTTCAAAAAGGATTCAAAAAATTTCACGAGTCGAGATCAAGAAGAAGAAGAAGAAGAAGAAGAAGAGACGGAAGACCTTGCTTGAGTAACTAATGTCATGACATTAAAAGGGCGTATATAAACTATTATTTTCAAAAAACATCATTTCACAAAAAACTTTTCTTAGCTCTGCTAGAAAATAAAAGATTTTAAGGAAAATGAGCATCTTTTCATGCTGAGATATGAACGGAGGAAGTCCGCACGCAGGAAAAGCGATTGACCATATAGGAAACTGACAAATTTTTCTATGAATGCAGGAACAAACAAGCATGGATGTTTTACACTAACTCGTTTGCTAGAATATTTAAAACAGGGTAACGACAACAAGCCAAGTGAAAAAGAGGCGTCAAGGAACAGTAGCGCAAAAGAGTGTACGAAAGGGTTATGTTACACCTCGTACTTTTAGAGCATGAGCACGCCGCGTATTTCACCGTATTGATGGAGTACCGGAGACGTCCCTTGAATTTTTGAAAGGTAAAGGCCATGGGAAGTACGTAATAAGGAAGTAAAGGATGAATTAGGATCTCGTAAGTCATAACCGGAAAGGTCAACCTTAGAACCAAAGGACATGACCCTTATCAAGTATAATTAATGATAAATATCATGTATGGAAAGTTTTGGAAGATTCCGGGATCAAGCAAATCGTAGAAAATAAGTTTATCGAAAATTTGGAAAACATTTGGCGGAATTTTGGACAGAAATTTTGGGTCAACTTCAGAGAGGTATATCTCCTAGTATATCAGGAGTTTTAAGGTGTTTCAGAGCCTAAAATGAAGTTCATCGAGTCTAGTTTCCAACGCAACAAACCGTTCGTCGATAAAACATCGGAGTAGGGAGTTAGGGGCAAATTAAAACAGACTGTCAGAAGCCCGCGAACCTACGCATAAATTATAGAAACCACTTTAAAAGGCCCAACAATTTCGGCCTATTAGCCCAAAACCGAATTGGACTATTATATATACCCCTTAAGTCATCTAACTCATCATTTTTCATCAATTTCTCACCATCTCTCACCTCCACACCTCTCTATAACTTCGTACAACATTTATCCAATCTTCAAACCTCTCTAAACATATCCTAAATCCTCTAGAATATTCTTTCAACTTCTACAACATTTACATATATTCCTACAAGTCTATATGACAATTTTGGTCATTTTATTTCATTTTAGCATAGCCTAAGTCCTAGGAAGTCCTAGAAACTCCTCCAAATGTATTCCAACATATTTCCAAGCCCAAACCAAGGATCAAAGTGAAGATTAAAGTGGTTAAGGGTTTCCAAGTGAGGTCTAACCTTGTCTTCTCTTCTTGAAGATGTTGGGGTGAGTATTTTTAAGGTGGAGAAACCATGGAATTGAAGTGTTCTTAAATTTTGAGGTAAGGTTTCATATTAGTTTTATGATTATAAGTTTATTTGGTAATTATGTTAAGATTTGAGGAGAAGGAAATTGGAGAAAAAGTTCAAATATGCAATTGATGATATTTTGAGTTGTGAATTAACTTGAGTTATAATTATTAGTATGTTTTGAGCATAATATTGTTATGAGGGATACTAATGATGTTAAGGAATTGTCGTATACGAGTATATAAGGGGTTGTATAAAGTTGTTGTTATGGATTGATTATGAAAAGATGTTTTGGGATTGAATTAAGTATAGTTTGAATGTAATCTTTTAATTATGGAATTGTTGATGTTTTATTATGTTTTGGGAGTTGTTTTGAAGATTGGAGGGAGTAGAAGATATAGGGGAGATACTGCCCGAATTTCGGCAGATTCTAAAGGGGTTTAATTTGAAGGTTTAAGATAAGCATATGACGATAATCCTAACAATAATATGAATTCTCTTGAATGTAGATTACGAGCTTGGGAGGATAAGCGTTAAGTAGTTAAGCAAACCAAAAAGGTATGTTAAGGCTAACTCCTTTCGTTCAAAAGGCATGATTCTTATGTTATGATTCCATATATGTTTCCATAACCTTCTTACTTCCAAAAGTTAGAAGTTCATGATTCTTAAAAGCTTCTTATGATACTAAAGATGAGATGTTTTCTATGATGATGACGATTTTAATTCTAGAAATTCCAAAGCTTATGGTTTTAATGCTATTATGAGATTATTGAACTTATTTCATGATTTTCTCGATTTTATTCATTGTTGTTGATCTCACCTTATAATAATTGTTCCTTCAAGGTGAGATATAGTGATGATGATTGTTCCATAATATAAATCGGAGGTTACCGACCTTACGTCACTCTGATAGAGTCGTAGCTTTTATTTGGGCTCTCATGTATGCTACTTATATTATATTATATTATATATATATATATATATATATATATATATATATATATATATATATATATATATATATATATATATATATATATATATATACAGGGGATATGGGGAAAGGTGAGGCGTTATATACGTATAACCACCTGATCAGTTGGTATACTATGATATCGTCCTGAACGCGGGATGCCTGGACGAAGGATATATGGGTAAATGGATCGGGCTACACATTCCGCAGCAATATTATATATATATATGGATCGGGATGCACATTCTGCAGCACTATTATGTTATATATGTATATGAGAAATGTTTTCTTTTGAATGCTAAGCATGCATGGTTTTCGCCTTATGAGGCAATCAGATGTACAGGTTATCTTTATCTCTTGTTATGTTCTATATTTCTTATTATGTTGTTATTCATGCCTTACATACTCAGTACACTGTTCGTACTAACGTCCCTTCTTGTGGATGCTGCGTTCATGCCCGCAGGTAGATAGGTAGATGGATCTGACCCCTAGAAGTTTCATCAGCGGTTTCTCCGGAGCACTCCACTTACTTCAGAGCTGCAGTCTATTTGGTATTGGTCCTTATGGTCACTTGTATGCTATGTAGAGGCTCGTAGACATGTTGTAACACCTCGTAGCTTCGGGCGAAAGTTTGACTCATAAGATGATAATATAATGGAACCAATATGAGGGGTATAGGAAGTGTTTTGAAAACCAATTAAGTCATAAGAAATGTCTTTGGGCAAAGAAAAGTGGGAAGCCACTCTACGGGGCATGTTTGCATGTGAGTTTATAGAAGGTCTTACTTCCAACGACCATAACCCCTTTATTAATTGATAATTTGGGAAAACTTCCTTGATGAAAGTTGTAGCCCATTGAAATATCTTTCCAACGGTATATTATGGGTCTTGAACGGAGCTATGCACAAAAGGTTATGGCCATTTTACAACAGACTGTTCGGCAGAATATCACCCTCTGTCACACTTTGCGGCGCAAGATGCGGCCCGCAAACACGACATGCGGCCCCGCAGTTCCGCCGCAAAGTGTGCCAGAGAGATTTTGTCCAGAATTTTCTGGACTACTTTAAATAAGACCCAACTCGACCAAAATCATATTTTTCATCATTCTTGGTCAAGAAAACCTCTAAAATACTCTCTAACATTCATCCACAAGAAAATTCAAGGGAAATCCATGATCAATAACACCAAATCCATGAACCCAAGTGTATGAAACCTAGCCAAAGTTCATCTACTTCAAGAAAACCCAAGGGAAGTGAAGTAGGATTTTGGTGCTAGAGGAGTAACTCCACTCAAGACTTGTTCAACCACTATCTAAGGTAAGTTTCATGACTTTATCATGATGATTAAAGTGTTGATGAGTTCTTGGGAGAATAGTAAAAGGGTTTGATAAAGAGAATTATATGAACTATGCTAGGGTTTTTGGATTGTTGACTTGGGATTGTTGTATTCATATGGGTGATGAAGAATGATGTTAATTACATCTAATTAAGATTGTAGAATCACTTAGAAGTAATATAATGGGAATTGGGTGAAGAAATCACCATTAATGGAGACTGTGGAGCTTCATGCCCACTAAGTGTTTGATAAAATGCTTAGATGACCAAAGCATGAATATTATTGCTAATATAGAATCCCTTTTACTTGTATTGATATAGATCAAAGTTGAAAGGGTTGACGAACATTGTATTACGCTCAAAGGCTGGAATTAAGGTATGTGAGGCTAACTATCTACGTTAGGGAATATTCATGATTCTCCCTCTGCCTCATTCTTCATACTTGTCCGCAATTTGACTCAGCATATAGTTTAGCCCTAGTTTCATGATATGATATAGAACTGTTATCTTCTAGGGTTGCAGTTACATAATTCGTTCATGGTTGTCACTTTGAACATCATGAACTCAACACGTAATCTTTATAGACTTATGCATTGTTATCACATGAGTCTCAGTCAGTGTATAACCAGTTATTTGCATAAGTCCTATAATCAGAAACAGTTATCATGCTATCAGCTATAGCCAGTCTCAGTCTTGTAAATTGTTAATGTTGAATACCTGTATCTGTATTTTTGGGCCCTAGGCCACAGTTTATGCATACGTATTGCTTGGGCCAGAGGCCACAGTTTTTGTGCACATTATTTGGGCCCCAGGCCACAGTTATGTTTACAGTTTTACAGGTGATTCTTCATCTAGAACAGGGAGTACTTCAGCTTCTTGTTTTCCTGTTTAGTTCAGTTTCAGTTTCAGTTTCAGTTTCAATTCCTGTATTTTATTGCTTCAGTTGCTTTACATACCAGTACAATTCAAATGTAGTAATGTCCCTTTTTATTGTTTGGGGGCTTGCATCTCGCGATGCAGGTAACGAGACACAGGTTGACGACTCAGCTAATTAGGAGTGCACGTATCAGCTACTGGTGAGCCCCACATTCCTTCGGGGCGTTGTCAGCTATCCAGTTATTTCAGTTTATAGACAGCTCTATCATTCAGTACTCTTAGAGGCTTCATAGACACAGTTCAGACAGTTAGATATTTATTATGTTTGTCTTGCTGGCAGTTGTTCAGTTGTTTTGGTTTAAGCCATGTCGGCTACGTTCAGATATTTTAGATTGTCTAAGTATTTCCGCATTATGATTTCAGTCAGACCTTTAGTATATCAGTATGTGTTTAGTTTGTTTCCACGTTCAGTTATGTTTTTGATATCACATGTTGATTCAGCCAGCCAGTTGGTTCGCTCGGTCACATGCAGTTAGGCACCGAGTGTCGTGTTACGTCCAGGCCCAGGTTCGGGGCGTGACAAAGCTTGGTATCAGACCCCTAGGTTCAAGTGTCTTAGGAAGTCTATGAAGCCGTGTCCAGTGGGCTCTCTTTTATATGTGTGAGGGCCCCACACATATAAACAGTTGACCACCATGACATTCAGGATTTGTTTCACTTCTTTCATACTCTAGTTCGTGCAGCTAGAGTAATGCTTTTAGGAATCCTTCTAACTCGTGCGAATTACGTATTTCAGAAATAGCTCCAAAGAGGAAGTACAACAAGAAAAATACGGCTACTAGCCAGAGGGCTACCGTTGACGCATCAACAGAAGGGGGTACTCAGGCCCAGGCAGGTGCCACAGCTAATGTCGCTGCTACGCCTCCCAATACTTCTGATGCAGATGTTAGAGGAGCTATTCAGCTACTCACTCAAATTTTGGCAAATCAGGCCCAGCGACAGGAAACGGACCCTAGCTCAGGTGCTAGTAGTGGGTAAAACAGTTCTAGGACTCAGGAGTTTATGCGGATGAAGCCGCCAGTGTTCACAGGGTCAAAGAAGGAGGAAGACCCCCAGAATTTCATTGATGGACTCCAGAAAATATTTCGTGTGATGCATGCTACTGATACAGACGCAGCAGAATTCGGAGCTTTCCAGCTGCAAGATGTGGCCCATATTTGGTATGAGACATGGGAACAGTCCCGAGGGGAGGATGCACCTTCTGCTACTTTGGACGAATTTGCAGACGCTTTTATTGAACATTTCATGCCAATTGAGGTTAGAGAAGCCAAGGCTATAGAGTTTGAGAATCTAAGGCAAAAGGACATGACTGTTCAGGACTATTACCTCAAGTTCATGTCATTGTCCAGACATGCCCCTCATATGGTTCCTGATATGAGAGTCGTGGTTAGAAGATTTGTACTTGGACTTAAACCCGAGTTGCACAGGGATGCCAACACAACTCCTCAGAATGACAAGATGACTATTTCCAAGATACTGGCATTCGTGCAAGGTAACGAGACAAGAATGAAGGAAGAAGAAGCCCTACAGAAGCAAAAAGATAGAGAGTTTAGCAAGAGGGCTAAGTCTGCTGGTAATTTCAGTCATGGGGGATCTCAGGGTGATGGCAACCGTCAATTTTTTAAGAATAGGTCATCAAGACCTGCTCCCTCAACAGTTGGTGCTCCATTTCAGAGGTCCAAGTTTAACTAGAAAGACCGGAACTTCGGAACGGCAGGCTCACATTCACAGGCCAACATGACCAACCGTGGTTTTCAACACCCTACTTGCAACACTTGTGGTAAGAAACATTCAGGAGTATGCCGTTTGGGCATGGATGGTTGTTTTGGGTGTGGTCAGCCGGGTCATTTTCTGCGAGATTGTCCATCCGCAAGACAGAATACCGGAGGTAACAGTAATATAGCTCAGTCCACAAATTCAGCAGCTCCCCGAAATTCCCAAGCCCAGCAGGGGCGCGGGGCAGCAAAGTCTGGTAATACGGGCGGTGGTCAGAATCGTCTGTATGTACTGTCAGGTCGCCAGGATACAGAGGCTCGTGGAGATGTTGTCACAGGTATGCTAACAGTCTTCACCTTCAATGTATTCGCTCTTATGGACCCAGGATCCACTCTATCTTATGTAACCCCGTATATTGCTAAGAAATTTGGGATAGAACCCGAAAAGTTGCAAGAACCTTTCGAAGTATCCACACCGATTGGGGAATAAGTTATAGCTAGGCGTATCTATAGAGGTTGTCCAATGTTAATCTACCATCGCAGCACCATAACAGACTTAATAGAATTGGAGATGGTAGATTTTGACGTAATTATGGGTATGGATTGGTTAGAGTCATGTTATGCCTCTGTGGGTTGTAGAACCAAAACTGTGACATTTGATTTTCCCGATGAACTTATAGAATGGAAAGGTAATTCAGTAGCACCTAGGGGTAGATTTATTTCCTACCTTAGAGCCAGAAAGATTATCTCCAAGGGGTATATTTATCACTTAGTTCGAGTCAGGGATGCAGATGCCCAGACTCCAGCTCTTTAGTCAGTACCAGTTGTCAGTGAATTTCCAGAAGTCTTTCCAGATGACCTACCCGGAGTCCCTCCCGATAGGGAAATTGATTTTGGAATTGACCTACTTCCCAGCACTAAGACGATATCTATTCCACCGTATAGGATGGCCCCAGCAGAGTTAAAGGAGTTAAAAGTTCAGTTGAAGGATCTTCTTCATAAGGGATTTATAAGGTCAAGTGTCTCACCTTGGAGCGCACTGGTCTTGTTTGTCCGAAAGAAGGATGGATCCTTGCGTATGTGTATAGACTACCGCCAGTTGAACAAGGTCACCATTAAAAATAAGTATCCTCTTCCCAGAATAGACGACCTATTTGATCAACTTCAGGGTGGTCAGTGTTATTCCAAGATTGACCTCAGATCAGGCTACCATCAGTTAAAGGTTAAGGAAGTTGACATTCCAAAGACCGCTTTCAGAACCCGTTATGGTCATTTTGAATTTCTTGTCATGTCGTTTGGGTTGACGAATGCACCAGCAGCTTTCATGGATCTTATCAACAGAGTATTCAAGCCTTATCTTGATTTATTCATTATTGTGTTTATTGATGACATATTGGTGTATTCCCGTAGTGAGACAGATCATGCAGAGCATCTCAGAATAGTGTTGCAGACTCTCAAGGATCGTGAGCTTTATGCAAAATTCTCAAAGTGCGAGTTTTGGCTCAAATCAGTGGCCTTCCTAGGCCATGTAATTTCAGGTGAAGGTGTTAAGGTGGACCTTCAGAAAATTGATGCTGTCAAGAACTGGCCCAGACCCACCTCAGCATCAGACATCAGAAGCTTCTTGGGCCTGGCAAGTTATTATAGGCATTTTGTTGAGGGATTTTCCTCAATCTCAGCTCCGCTGACTAAGCTGACTCAAAAGAAAGTCAAATTCCAATGGTCAGATGCTTGTGAGCGAAGCTTTGAAGAGTTGAAGAAGAAATTGACTTCTGCTCCAGTTTTAACGCTGCCAGAGGGAACTGAAGGGTTCGTGGTTTATTGTGATGCTTCGGGAGTTGGTCTCGGATGTGTCTTAATGCAGCATGGTAAGGTTATAGCTTATGCATCTCGTCAGCTCAAGGTTCACGAAAAGAATTATCCGACTCATGACCTAGAGTTGGCAGCTGTAGTTTTTGCACTTAAGATATGACGTCATTATTTGTATGGAGTGCATGTTGATATTTTAACAGATCATAAAAGCCTGCAGTATATCTTCAAGCAAAGGGAGCTGAATCTTAGGCAAAGGAGATGGCTCGAATTGCTTAAGGATTATGATGTGGATATTCTTTATCATCCGGGGAAAGCGAATGTTGTAACTGACGCTCTTAGTCGACGTTCCATGGGAATTCTAGCCCACGTGGACGTAGATAAGAGAGTTATGACAAAGGAAGTTCACCATTTGACCAATCTTGGAGTTCGACTTACGGACTCCGAGGATGGTGGTGTGGTTGTTCAGAATAGGTGTCTTTCCTCTTTAGTCGTGGAAGTCAAGGAGAAACGGTTTAATGATCCCTACTTGTTGCAGCTGAAAGAGGGGATTCACAAGCATAAGACAACGACTTTCGAACAAGGGGGAGATGATGGTACCTTGAGGTACCGAGGCAGATTATGTGTTCCACATGTAGATGGACTCAGAGAGCGAATCATGTCAGAAGCTCACAATTCCAGGTATTCCATTCACTCAGGTTCCACTAAGATGTATCACGATCTTAAGGAGATTTACTGGTGGAACGATATGAAGAGGAATGTGGCAGATTTTGTAGCTAGGTGTTCGAATTGTCAGCAAGTGAAAGCCGAACACCAGAGGCCTGGCGGCTTGGCTCAGAATATTGATATTCGTGTCAGGAAATGGGAAATGATCAATATGGATTTTGTATCAGGTCTACCTCGTTCAGCTAGGAGACATGATTCTATTTGGGTGATCGTTGACCGGCTTACTAAGTCGGCGCACTTTTTGCCAGTCAAGACCACAGATTCAGCAGAAGATTATGCCAAGTTGTATGTTAATGAGATTGTCAGATTGCATGGGACACCAGTGTCCATTATTTCAGATCGTGGTGCTCAGTTTACAGCGAACTTCTGGAAATCCTTTAAAAAAGGATTGGGTACCAAGGTGAACCTTAGCACAGCTTTTCATCCGCAGACAGATGGCCAAGCAAAGCGTACTATTCAGACTCTAGAGGACATACTGAGAGCATGCGTCTTGGATTTCAAAGGTAATTGGGATGACAATTTACCTCTCATTGAGTTTTCTTATAATAACAGTTATCATGCTAGTATTGGGATGGCACCATTTGAGGCTATGTATGGGCGAAGGTGCAGATCACCAATCGGTTGGTTCGAAATTGGTGAACCAGAGTTGTTAGGACCAGATTTGGTTTATCAGGCTATGGAGAAAGTCAAGTTAATACAGGAGTGTTTGAAAACGGCTCAGAGTCGCCAGAAGTCTTACGCAGATGTGAGGCGAAGGGACTTAGAATTTTCAGTTGATGATTGGGTGTTCCTTAAAGTCTCACCTATGAAGGGTGTTATGCGATTTGGCAAGAAAGGGAAGCTCAGTCCCAGATATATTGGACCTTACAGAATTTTACGAAAGGTCGGTCTAGTAGCTTATGAACTTGAGTTGTCACAAGATTTGGCTGCTGTACATCCCGTGTTTCATGTGTCCATGTTGAGGAAGTGTGTGGGAGATCCGTCGTTGGTTGTTCCTGCTGATACTATAACAGTTAAGGATGGTTTGACGTATGAGGAGATCCCCGTAGCCATTCTTGACCGTCAAGTTCGCAAGTTGAGAACTAAGGAAGTAGCCTCAGTGAAAGTCCTGTGGAGGAGTCAAAAAGTTTAGGAAGCTACATGGGAAGCCGAGGAGGATATGAAATCCATGTACCCGCATTTGTTTCAGCCCGCAGGAGAGATTTATGATGAAGCACCAAGATTTTGAGGTATGTAAGCTTTCTTTTCATGCTTTGGGTCGTGTGTGGCCAATTTATAGAGCTATTGTGATGTAGCCCTGTGAGGCAATGATATTATGGGTTGTTGTGACAAGTTGGTAGGGCCATATTACAAGGGAAACTCTGGCGAAATTTTATAGAATCACGAATGCTTATCATTCGAGGACGAATGATCCCAAGGGGGGGATATTGTAACACCTCGTAGCTTCGGGTGAAAGTTTGACTCATAAGATGATAATATAATGGAACCAATATGAGGGGTGAAGTGTTTTGAAAACCAATTAAGTCATAAGAAATGTCTTTGGGCAAAGAAAAGTGGGAAGCCACTCTACGGGGCATGTTTGCATGTGAGTTTATAGAAAGTCTTACTTCCAACGACCATAACCCCATTAGTAATTGAGAATTTGGGAAAACTTCCTTGATGACAGTTGTATCCCTTTGAAATAGCTTTCCAACGGTATATTATGGGTCTTGAACGGAGCTATGCACAAAACGTTATGGCCATTTTACGACAGACTGTTCGGCAGAATATCACCCTCTGTCACACTTTGCGGCGCAAGATGCGGCCCGCAAACACGACATGCGGCCCCGCAGTTCCGCCGCAAAGTGTGCCAGAGAGATTTTGTCCAGAATTTTCTGGACTACTTTAAATAAGACCCAACTCGACCAAAATCATATTTTTCATCATTCTTGGTCAAGAAAACCTCTAAAATACTCTCTAACATTCATCCACAAGAAAATTCAAGGGAAATCCATGATCAATAACACCAAATCCATGAACCCAAGTGTATGAAACCTAGCCAAAGTTCATCTAATTCAAGAAAACCCAAGGGAAGTAAAGTAGGATTTTGGTGCTAGAGGAATAACTCCACTCAAGACTTGTTCAACCACTATCTAAGGTAAGTTTCATGACTTTATCATGATGATTAAAGTGTTGATGATTTCTTGGGAGAATAGTAAAAGGGTTTGATAAAGAGAATTATATGAACTATGCTAGGGTTTTGGGATTGTTGACTTGGGATTGTTGTATTCATATGGGTGATGAAGCATGATGTTAATTACATCTAATTAAGATTGTAGAATCACTTAGAAGTAATAGAATGGGAATTGGGTGAAGAAATCACCATTAATGGAGACTGTGGAGCTTCATGCCCACTAAGTGTTTGATAAAATGCTTAGATGACCAAAGCATGAATATTATTGCTAATATAGAATCCCTTTGACTTGTATTGATATAGATCAAAGTTGAAAGGGTTGACTAACATTGTATTACGCTCAAAGGCCGGAATTAAGGTATGTGAGGCTAACTATCTACGTTAGGGAATATTCATGATTCTCCCTACGCCTCATTCTTCATACTTGTCCGCAATTTGACTCAGAATATAGTTTAGCCATAGTTTCATGATATGATATAGAACTGTTATCTTCTAGGGTTGCAGTTACATAATTCGTTCATGGTTGTCACTTTGAACATCATGAACTCAACACGTAATCTTTATAGACTTATGCATTGTTATCACATGAGTCTCAGTCAGTGTATAACCAGTTATTTGCATAAGTCCTATAATCAGAAACAGTTATCATGCTATCAGCTATAGCCAGTCTCAGTCTTGTAAATTGTTAATGTTGAACACCTGTATCTGTATTTTTGGGCCCTAGGCCACAGTTTATGCATACGTATTGCTTGGGCCAGAGGCCACAGTTTTTGTGCACATTATTTGGGCCCCAGGCCACAGTTATGTTTACAGTTTTACAGGTGATTCTTTGTCACGCCCCGAACCTGGGCCTGGACGTAACACGGCTCCCGGTGCCTGACTGCATGTGACCGAGCGAACCACCTGGCTAGCTGAATCAACATGTGATATCAAAAACATAACTGAATGTGGAAACAACTAAACACATGCTGATATACTAAAGGTCTGACTGAAATCATAATGCAGAAAATACTTAGACAATCTGAAATATCTTAACGTAGCCAACATGGCTTAAACCAAAACAACTGAACAACTGCCAACATGGCAAACATAATAAATATCTGACTGTCTGAACTATGTCTATAAAGCCTCTAAGAGTACTGAATGATAGAGCTGTCTATAAACTGAAATAACTGGATAGCTGACAATGCCCCGAAGGAATTTGGGGCTCACCAGTAGCTGATACGTGCACTCCTAAATAGCTGAGTAATTAACCTGTATATCGTTGCCTGTATCGCGAGATGCAGGCCCCCAAGCAATAAAAGGGACATCAGCACATTTGAATTGTACTGGTATGTAAAGCAACTGAAGCAATAAAATACTGGAACTGAAACTGAAACTGGAACTGGAACTGAACTAAACAGGAAAGCAAGAAGCTGAAGTACTCCCTGTTCTGGATGAAGAATTACCTGTAAAACTGTAAATATAATTGTGGCCTAAGGCCCAAATAATGTGCACAAAAACTGTGGCCTCTGGCCCAAGCAATACGTATGCATAAACTGTGGCCTAGGGCCCAAAAATACAGATACAGGTGTTCAACATTAACAATTTACAAGATTGAGACTGGCTATAGCTGATAGCATGATAATTGTTTCTGATTATAGGACTTATGCAAATAACTGGTTATACACTGACTGAGACTCATGTGATAACAATGCATAAGTCTATAAAGATTACGTGTTGAGTTCATGATGTTCAAAGTGACAACCATGAACGAATTATGTAACTGCAACCCTAGAAGATAACAATTCTATATCATATCATGAAACTAGGGCTAAACTATATTCTGAGTCAAATTGCGGAAAAGTATGAATAATAAGGCATAGGGAGAATCATGAATATACCCTAACGTAGATAGTTAGCCTCACATACCTTAATTCCAGCCTTTGAGCGTAATACAATGTTCGTTAAACCTTTCAACTTTGATCTATATCAATACAAGTCAAAGGGATTCTATATTAGCAATAATATTCATGCTTTGGTCATCTAAGCATTTTATCAAACACTTAGTGGGCATGAAGCTCCACAGTCTCCATTAATGGTGATTTCTTCACCCAATTCCCATTATATTACTTCTAAGTGATTCTACAATCTTAATTAGATGTAATTAACATCATTCTTCATCACCCATATGAATACAACAATCCCAAGTCAACAATCCAAAAACTCTAGCATAGTTCATATAATTCTCTTTATCAAACCCTTTTACTATTCTCCCAAGAACTCATCAACACTTTAATCATCATGATAAAGTCATGAAACTTACCTTAGATAGTGGTTGAACAAGTCTTGAGTGGAGTTACTCCTCTAGCACCAAAACACTGATATACTAAAGGTCTGACTGAAATCATAATGCGGAAATACTTAGACAATCTAAAATATCTGAACGTAGCCGACATGGCTTAAACCAAAACAACTGAACAACTGCCAGCAAGGCAAACATAATAAATATCTGACTGTCTGAACTGTGTCTATGAAGCCTCTAAGAGTACTGAATGATAGAGCTGTCTATAAACTGAAATAACTGGATAGCTGACAACGCCCCGAAGGAATGTGGGGCTCACCAGTAGCTGATACGTGCACTCCTAATTAGCTGAGTCGTCAACCTGTGTCTCGTTACCTGCATCGCGAGATGCAAGCCCCCAAACAATAAAAAGGGACATTACTACATTTGAATTGTACTGGTATGTAAAGCAACTGAAGCAATAAAATACTGGAATTGAAACTGAAACTGAAACTGAACTAAACAGGAAAACAAGAAGCTGAAGTACTCCCTGTTCTAGATGAAGAATCACCTGTAAAACTGTAAACATAACTGTGGCCTGGGGCCCAAATAATGTGCACAAAAACTGTGGCCTCTGGCCCAAGCAATACGTATGCATAAACTGTGGCCTAGGGCCCAAAAATACAGATACAGGTGTTCAACATTAACAATTTACAAGACTGAGACTGGCTATAGCTGATAGCATGATAACTGTTTCTGATTATAGGACTTATGCAAATAACTGGTTATACACTGACTGAGACTCATGTGATAACAATGCATAAGTCTATAAAGATTACGTGTTGAGTTCATGATGTTCAAAGTGACAACCATGAACGAATTATGTAACTGCAACCCTAGAAGATAACAGTTCTATATCATATCATGAAACTAGGGCTAAACTATATGCTGAGTCAAATTGCGGACAAGTATGAAGAATGAGGCATAGGGAGAATCATGAATATTCCCTAACGTAGATAGTTAGCCTCACATACCTTAATTCCAGCCTTTGAGCGTAATACAATGTTCGTCAACCCTTTCAACTTTGATCTATATCAATACAAGTAAAAGGGATTCTATATTAGCAATAATATTCATGCTTTGGTCATCTAAGCATTTTATCAAACACTTAGTGGGCATGAAGCTCCACAGTCTCCATTAATGGTGATTTCTTCACCCAATTCCCAATATATTACTTCTAAGTGATTCTACAATCTTAATTAGATGTAATTAACATCATTCTTCATCACCCATATGAATACAACAATCCCAAGTCAACAATCCAAAAACCCTAGCATAGTTCATATAATTCTCTTTATCAAACCCTTTTACTATTCTCCCAAGAACTCATCAACAGTTTAATCATCATGATAAAGTCATGAAACTTACCTTAGATAGTGGTTGAACAAGTCTTGAGTGGAGTTACTCCTCTAGTACCAAAATCCTACTTTACTTCCCTTGGGTTTTCTTGAATTAGATGAACTTTGGCTAGGTTTCATACACTTGGGTTCATGGATTTGGTGTTATTGATCATGGATTTCCCTTGAATTTTCTTGTGGATGAATGTTAGAGAGTATTTTAGAGGTTTTCTTGACCAAGAATGATGAAAAATATAATTTTGGTCGAGTTGGGTCTTATTTAATGTAGTCCAGAAAATTCTGGACAAAATCTCTCTGGCACACTTTGCGGCGGAACTGCGGGGCCGCATGTCGTGTTTGCGGGCCGCATCTTGCGCCGCAAAGTGTGACAGAGGGTGATATTCTGCCGAACAGTCTGTCGTAAAATGGCTATAACCTTTTGTGCATAGGTCCGTTCAAGACCCATAATATACCGTTGGAAAGATATTTCAATGGGCTACAACTTTCATCAAGGAAGTTTTCCCAAATTATCAATTACTAAAGGGGTTATGGTCGTTGGAAGTAAGACCTTCTATAAACTCACATGCAAACATGCCCCGTAGAGTGGCTTCCCACTTTTCTTTGCCCAAAGACATTTCTTATGACTTAATTGGTTTTCAAAACACTTCCTATACCTCTCATATTGGTTCCATTATATTATCATCTTATGAGTCAAACTTTCGCCCGAAGCTACGAGGTGTTACAATATCTCCCCCTTGGGATCATTCGTCCTCGAATGATAAGCATTCGGGATTCAACAAAAATTTTGCCAGAGTTTCCCCTGTAATATGGCACTACCAACCTGTCACAACAACCCATAATATCATTGCCTCACAGGGCTACATCACAATATCACTATAAATTGGCCACACACGACCCAAAGCATGAAAAGAAAGCTTACATACCTCAAAATCTTGGTGCTTCATCATAAATCTCTTCTGCGGGCTGAAACAAATGCGGGTACATGGATTTCATATCCTCCTCGGCTTCCCATGTAGCTTCCTCAACTTTTTGACTCCTCCACAGGACTTTCACTGAGGCTACTTCCTTAGTTCTCAACTTGCGAACTTCACGGTCAAGAATGGCTACGGGGATCTCCTCATACGTCAAACCATCCTTAACTGTTATAGTATCAACAGGAACGACCAACGACGGATCTCCCACACACTTCCTCAACATGGACACATGAAACACGGGATGTACAGCAGCCAAATCTTGTGGCAACTCAAGTTCATAAGCTACTAGACCGACCTTTCGTAAAATTCTGTAAGGTCCAATATATCTGGGACTGAGCTTCCCTTTCTTGCCAAATCGCATCACCCTTCATAGGTGAGACTTTAAGGAACACCCAATCGTCAACTGAAAATTCTAAGTCCCTTCGCCTCACATCTGCGTAAGACTTCTGGCGACTCTGAGCCGTTTTCAAACGCTCTTGTATTAACTTGACTTTCTCCATAGCCTGATAAACCAAATCTGGTCCTAACAACTCTGCTTCACCAAATTCGAACCTACCGATTGGTGATCTGCACCTCCGCTCATACAAAGCCTCAAATGGTGCCATCCCAATTACCTTGAAATCAAGGACACAAGCTTACTGAATTGAATGAATACAAGATTACTAAACTGCTGAGATACTAAACTGAATGTCTATTGTACTGACTGAAGACTGGCTGACTGAATATTGAGCTAATTGAATACTGGATTAGCTAAATACTGAGCTGACTGAATACTGGATTAGCTGAATACTGAGCTGACTGAATACTGAATTAGCTGAATAATAAGCTGACTGAATACTGGATTAGCTAAATACTGGACTGATATCTAAGTATTGAACTAACATGAATATTATAACATGAGATCTGAATAGCGTATCTGTCTGACCATTTGTCTGAGGATGAAAAGTTGTGCTAAGGTTCACCTTGGTACCCAATCCTTTCTGAAAGGATTTTTTTTAGAAGTTCGCTGTGAACTGAGCACCATAATCTTAAATAATGGACACTAGGATCTCATACAATCCGGCAATTTTGTTAACACATGGCTTGGCATAATCTTCTGTTCAATCTGTGGTCTTAACTGGCAAGAAGTGCGCTGCCTTCGTAAGTCTGTCCACAATCACCCGAATTAAATCATGCCTCCTAGCTGAACGAGGTAGACCTAGAATGGTGAGCTTCTGATATAATTATCTCTTTTAGTCCATCTACATCTAGAACGCATAATCTGCCTCGGTATCTCAAGGTACCATTATCTCCCCTTTGTTCAAAAGCTAAGGCTTTCTATTCGTGAATCCCCTCTTTCATCTGCAGCAAGTAGGAATCACCAAACTGCTTTTTTCTAACTTTGATGACTAAGGAGGAATAAGCCACGTTCTGGGCAACAACTCCACCCACTTTGGAGTTCGAAAGTCTAATTCCTATCTTGGATAATCGGTGAACTTCTTTCACCATAATTCTCTTGTTTGCCTAAATTATGGGCCATACTTCCCATACTTGATTTCTCTTTTTTTTTTTTTTTTTTGGAGATACTTCCTAAAATACTCATAGTACTGTTGTGCGCTAAGTCTTTGACTAGCACCTTAAAGATTAGAGTCTCGTGCAATGGCACTATAACTGGGCATGATCTTATAGCTTTTATGTGATCGCCTAATCAATAATAATTGAACTTGACACGATTCGTCCGACATCATTCTACTCATTTCGGGTTAGGCATATTCCCTATGGAGACTATCTCATTATGCCAACCTAACTGAATTAAGGTTCTTCATATCTCATACTAACCCTTCGGGTCTTCAATTATATCACTGGACTTACTAGCGATTTATGCATCTCCCTCTTAGACCAAGGCTAACGTCTTATACTTACAAATTCTTCTCTTTTGATGGGATCCAATTAACCTTCCTTATCTTCTGTAATTCCTTTGTACTCTACAACACTGACGTTTTTTTTTTTTTTACTCACATCTGAGCAATTTCTCATAGGGAAAAACTAAATTTACTTACATGAACGGGTTGCTCCTGTATTCATAACTGGCATACTCCATCTTAACGACTTAACTCTGCTCACACTGTAAATCTTAGGACAAACCCTTTTTGACAACTCTTAAAGGTTATTCTTCTGTAGTTTGTTGTCTTACGACTTAGCTGATTTCTTCTTCCACTAATCACTCTACTCTAAACTTAACTTAAGCCCTTGGTTTCTAACACACATATTCGGATGTATCTGAACTGTCACCCACTCAAGGTGTTCATCTAAATAGGAAATCAAATCATATTTCTAATAGTTCTGCTGAAATTGCTAATGTGTTGTATCTACTCAAAACTTACTTACTATTTTTCTGTTAATCACCTGCTAGCTTCATATCTTCTTATTCTGCTCTGAATAACCTAAGTTATTTCTAACTCTCCCTCATCATCTGACGCTATTCTATGGTTGTATACTATCTTTTCTGAACTATGGATCACACTTAAGAAACCTTTATCTATCTTATACGAAAGATACCCAAGCTTTCTATACACTTCAAAGTCATATCAGACTATACCCATCTGGAATAAACACTTACTCACATAGCTTAAGAGAGGACTGTCACATCTCCTTATCTCATAATAATAATTACTTCTGAATTAACTTACAGCCGTCGTACTCTCTAACTCTGATCTGACTAAAACTTAAACAAACTAAAATCATTCATATTCGTCACAACTCTTCCTCCTTGGTATTCTTGTCTCAATCATACTATTACTTCTTTTACATATAAACTCGTCGTAATTTATCCCCGCTTATCAATTCAGTCGATACCTCAATATAATACTCCATTAAGATTGGCCAGCCTTTTCCATATCATCTCTTAGTATCACAAGTCCTTCCAAATTATCCTAGCATTACTTTTTACCATATCGATATTGACCTCATAATTACTATTACTATCAATTTTACAATTAACTTTATTTCTCGAAGTCAGACTTGCAACTTGGTCAAATCCTATCATTACTGTTGACAAGACCTTTCAAGACATACTACGAACTTATATCTCATTCTCATTCTAGGAAACTTTTGGCAGAGTTTCCTCTGTATTTCTTACTATCCCAAAACCTGCACGCAGGAAATACCAACAATGCCTCACAAGGCCAACATATATACATAAATGTCATAGAATATCATAGCCACACAGGGCTCCCAATTTCAACAACAGTATAAAAATGATGAACTTCCTCATATGTCAAACTCAAACTGTACCTGTTACACTTTCCTATTTATTTTCCCTTTCAATCTTTAACTGCAGATGGAGTGGGTCCTGATGACCTCCGGTAGAAAACTGTCTGCCACCACTTCCTTGAGATCCTTCATGATTTACGTTTCCTGCAGACTTAGCTCCTTTTCTAATTTCTCTAATATCCTCTCCCTGTGGTATCCCATTCTCCTTTCTCAAGAACATCATTATCATGCAACATACCATTCTTTCTACTACACCCCTTCTCGGGCATCTTACATTGTATTCCACTTTCAATAGCACTTGAAGTGTCATTCGTTACCAGTAAGTACTGCACAATTGTACCCCCTATGGGTAAACATCCTTACTTGGACCTTGAATTACCTGTTCGTCTCCTGCGCATTCGAAACGTACGTAATTCGATAGGAAGAGAAGTTACTTATCACTCTAAGCTTCATGGCACGATCTAGAGTAGAAAGAAATGAGACAAATCCTGAATGTCTTGGTGGTCAACTGTTTATATGTGTGGGGACCTCACACATATAAAAAAGCCCCACTGGACACGGCTTCATAAATTCCCTAAGACACTTGAACCTAGGGCTCTGATACCCTTTGTCACGCCCCGAACCTGGGCCTGGACGTAACACGGCACCCGGTGCCTGACTGCATGTGACCGAGCGAACCACCTGGCTGGCTAAATCAACATGTGATATCAAAAACATAACTGAATGTGGAAACAACTAAACACATGCTGACATACTAAAGGTCTGACTGAAATCATAATGCGGAAAATACTTAGACAATCTGAAATATCTGAACGTAGCCAACATGGCTTAAACCAAAACAACTGAACAATTGCCAACATGGCAAATATAATAAATATTTGACTGTCTGAACTATGTCTATGAAGCCTCTAAGAGTACTGAATGATAGAGTTGTCTATAAACTGAAATAACTGGATAGCTGACAATGCCCCGAAGAAATTTGGGGCTCACCAGTAGCTGATACGTGCACTCCTAAATAGCTGAGTCATTAACCTGTATATCGTTGCCTGCATCGCGAGATGCAGGCTCCTAGGCAATAAAAGGGACATCAGCACATTTGAATTGTACTGGTATGCAAAAGCAACTGAAGCAATAAAATACTAGAACTGAAACTGAAACTGGAACTGGAACTGAACTAAACAGGAAAGCAAGAAGCTGAAGTACTCCCTGTTCTGGATGAAGAATCACCTGTAAAACTGTAAATATAACTGTGGCCTAGGGCCCAAATAACGTGCACAAAAACTGTGGCCTCTGGCCCAAGCAATACGTATGAATAAACAGTGGCCTAGGGCCCAAAGTACAGATACAGGTGTTCAACATTAACAATTTACAAAACTGAGACTGGCTATATCTGATAGTGTTACACCTCGGAAATTTTTCCGTACTTGTGTGATGAGTAGAACAATGAAGGACTTGTGTGTATGGTGTTTTACTGAGTCGGGAATGGCTAATTTTGCATTTTTGGAAATAATAAAGTTGCAGAAAAATTTTCACCCAGTGGTCGTATATGGCACTATACGGCCCGTAAAGTGATTTACGGACCGTATAGTGCAATCGTCTTTCATTTCGTCAAAAATCTCAAGTTTCTGTTAAGTGTTGAAATGGTTAAAAACGACCCAGAATACGGCCCGTAAACTGGTTTACGGACCGTAAACCAGGTCGTAAACCACCAGGTCCCTCAGCCAAGACTTTCTGTAAATGTTGAATATGGTTAAATACGACCCAGTTTACGGCCCGTAAACTGGTTTACGGACCGTAAACCAGGTCGTAAACTGCCATGTCCACCAGCCAAACTCTCTGTTTTTGGAATGCTTAAATACTACCACAGTGGACGACCCGTAAATCAAAATACGGTCCGTAAACTGCAGTTTACGACCACTGTTCATCCCGACAAAAAATTCGTTAAACATCAGCTTTTGAGTTATTAAAAGGAACTTAGGCCTCATTTTATTTCATTCTTCATTCATACAACTCATGAACACTCTAGAACTCTCCAAATACTTCCTCCATAAGAATCCAAGAGAATCAAGGGAAAGCTAAAGATCAACAACACAAAACCTATGAAATAAAGTGCAAGAACACATCAAGGGATCATCTAAGTCAAGTAATTCCCAAGAAGGTGAAACTAGGGTTTTGTCCAAAGTGAAGTATTGCAACTCAAGACATGTTCAACCAACATCCAAGGTAAGTTCCATGATATATTCATGTTGTTCAAGGCATTGAAAGGCTTAGACACTTGAAATGTAAAAGAACATAGAAATGGGTCATTATTAAGTGAATAGTGACATGAATGATTGATAGTGGAATTGAACTACGAATATTGGAGTGCTGTGAGTACAAATACGTTATAAATGATGTTTATATCATGAAACAAGCGTTAAACGCATGAAAATGCAAGGACGAGTCATAAGGCTAATTATGAGGGAAATTGGAGGAAAATGGTGGATTTTGCTAAATGTACGTAAACGACGATTGTTGATTTCGATATTGTGAGTAATGCTATGAATGTTGGGAGTTAATATAAAACATGGGAAAAATAGTAAAAACAAGAGAAGCGCTGTCCGACTTCTCCTAGAATTAGCGACGCGTTCTTGTAGTTAGTATGCTAATGTTGATATGAATTCTTTATGAAGGTAACGACGCGATATTGAAGGAGAACGAGTGAGCGATATCTTAGCTAAACGACCAAGGTATGTGAGGCTAGTCCCTTCTTTCTGATGGCATGAATCTTGTAGCACGAAATTCCTATTCTCTTCATGAGTTCTTATAGTCCGAAAGGCTAAGAGTCTAACTCCTTAATGTCTATATAAGATGAGGAATACGATATGATGATTATAATGATGATGTTAATTATCGCTTACACTCACCTTATGTACTAGTTCCTTCAAGGTGAGGCAGAGTATCAATAGTTGTTCCATAATGGAATCGGGGGATCACGACCTTGTCACCCCGATAGAGTAAAGTTGATCTTGAGCCTTATGCATGTATTACAATGAGATAAGTATTTTATGATGAGTATATTATTATTATGAGCATTTTATGATAAGCATGACATGAGCATTTCACACCGTGCCTAGTTGGCCGGGCAGTCACCGCCAAGGCGGGCAGCTATACGGATACACCATGACCTTCGGGCATGGGCAGACACCACTAGTGGGCGGCATGAGATGGTACCCCGGACGCGGGAGGCCTGGACGCGGGCTAATATTATTGATTATCACACCGTTCCGACATGGACGGGCAGCTTGCATATGATGCATATATGTTATGAGGATGAGTATGAGTAAGATGGCACGCATGATTTCCTTTATGATTATCAGACAGATCCAGATATTTCATGTTGATGTTAGTAGGGAGAATCATGAATATTCCCTAACGTAGATAGTTAGCCTCACATACCTTAATTCCAGCCTTTGAGCGTAATACAATGTTCGTCAACCCTTTCAACTTTGATCTATATCAATACAAGTCAAAGGGATTCTATATTAGCAATAATATTCATGCTTTGGTCATCTAAGCATTTTATCAAACACTTAGTGGGCATGAAGCTCCACAGTCTCCATTAATGGTGATTTCTTCACCCAATTCCCATTCTATTACTTCTAGGCGATTCTACAATCTTAATTAGATGTAATTAACATCATTCTTCATCACCCATATGAATACAACAATCCCAAGTCAACAATCCAAAAACCCTAGCATAGTTCATATAATTCTCTTTATCAAACCCTTTTACTATTTTACCAAGAACTCATCAACACTTTAATCATCATGATAAAGTCATAAAACTTACCCTAGATAGTGGTTGAACAAGTCTTGAGTGGAGTTACTCCTCTAGAACCAAAATCCTACTTCACTTCCCTTGGGTTTTCTTGAATTAGATGAACTTTGGCTAGGTTTCATACACTTGGGTTCATGGATTTGGTGTTATTGATCATGGATTTCCCTTGAATTTTCTTGTGGATGAATGTTAGAGAGTATTTTAGAGGTTTTCTTGACCAAGAATGATGAAAAATATGATTTTGGTCGAGTTGGGTCTTATTTAAAGTAGTCCAGAAAATTCTGGACAAAATCTCTCTGGCACACTTTGCGGCGGAACTGCGGGGCCGCATGTCGTGTTTGAGGGCCGCATCTTGCGCCGCAAAGTGTGACAGAGGGTGATATTCTGCCGAACAGTATGTCGTAAAATGGCCATAACCTTTTGTGCATAGCTCCGTTCAAGACTCATAATATACCGTTGGAAAGATATTTCAAAGGGCTACAACTTTCATCAAGGAAGTTTTCCCAAATTCTCAATTACTAAAGGGGTTATGGTCGTTGGAAGTAAGACCTTCTATAAACTCACATGCAAACATGCCCCGTAAAGTGGCTTCCCACTTTTCTTTGCCCAAAGACATTTCTTATGACTTAATTGGTTTTCAAAACACTTCCTATAACCCTCATATTGGTTTCATTATATTATCATCTTATGAGTCAAACTTTCGCCCGAAGCTACGAGGTGCCTAGCCAAAGTTCATCTAATCCAAGAAAACCCAAGGGAAGTGAAGTAGGATTTTGGTGCTAGAGGAGTAACTCCACTCAAGACTTGTTCAACCACTATCTAAGGTAAGTTTCATGACTTTATCATGATGATGAAAGTGTTGATGAGTTCTTGGGAGAATAGTAAAAGGGTTTGATAAAGAGAATTATATGAACTATGCTAGGGTTTTTGGATTGTTGACTTGGGATTGTTGTATTCATATGGGTGATGAAGAATGATGTTAATTACATATAATTAAGATTGTAGAATCACTTAGAAGTAATAGAATGGGAATTGGGTGAAGAAATCACCATTAATGGAGACTGTGGAGCTTCATGCCCACTAAGTGTTTGATAAAATTCTTAGATGACCACAGCATGAATATTATTGCTAATATAGAATCCCTTTGACTTGTATTGATATAGATCAAAGTTAAAAGGGTTGACGAACATTGTATTACGCTCAAAGGCTGGAATTAAGGTATGTGTGGCTAACTATCTACGTTAGGGAATATTCATGATTCTCCCTACGCCTCATTATTCATACTTGTCCGCAATTTGACTCAAAATATAGTTTAGCCCTAATTTCATGATATGATATAGAACTGTTATCTTCTAGGGTTGCAGTTACATAATTCGTTCATGGTTGTCACTTTGAACATCATGAACTCAACACGTAATCTTTATAGACTTATGCATTGTTATCACATGAGTCTCAGTCAGTGTATAACCAGTTATTTGCATAAGTCCTATAATCAGAAACAGTTATCATGCTATCAGCTATAGCCAGTCTCAGTCTTGTAAATTGTTAATGTTGAACACATGTATCTTATTTTTGGGCCCTAGGCCACAGTTTATGCATACGTATTGCTTGGGCTAGAGGCCACAGTTTTTGTGCACGTTATTTGGGCCCTAGGCCACAGTTATGTTTACAGTTTTACAGGTGATTCTTCATCCAGAACAGGGAGTACTTCAGCTTCTTGCTTTCCTGTTTAGTTCAGTTTCAGTTTTATTTTTCATTTTCAATTCCAGTATTTTATTGCTTCAGTTGCTTTACATACCAGTACAATTCAAATGTACTAATGTCCCTTTTTATTGTTTGGGGGCTTGCATCTCGCGATGCTGACGACTCAGCTAATTAGGAGTGCACATATCAGCTACTAGTGAGCCCCACATTCCTTCGGGGCGTTGTCAGCTATCCAGTTATTTCAGTTTATAGACAGCTCTATCATTCAGTACTCTTAGAGGCTTCATAGACACAGTTCAGACAGTCAGATATTTATTATGTTTGCCTTGCTGGCAGTTGTTCAGTTGTTTTGGTTTAAGCCATGTCGGCTACGTTCAGATATTTCAGATTGTCTAAGTATTTCCGCATTATGATTTCAGTCAGACCTTTAGTATATCCGTATGTGTTTAGTATGTTTCACGTTCAGTTATGTTTTTGATATCACATGTTGATTCAGCCAGCTAGTTGGTTCGCTCGGTCACATGCAGTTAGGCACCGGGTGCCGTGTTACGTTCAGGCCCAGGTTCGTGGCGTGACACATGTGTGTACAGATAGATGTTTCATAACCCCCCCCCCTCCCAGTTCATATCGTTGTATAACATTTAGTACCCTTGTCGGCTGGTGACGATGGGCATAATTGTTGAAGATTATATAGAGATGTGTCGTTATGTTGTGATATATGTCCTTACAGATTATGACATCCATGAGCTCTCTTTATGGTCCACCCAGAAATGATTATGAGATGTATGTTTAGAGGTGCTCGGTGTGTTAGCTCCGGGTTCCCGTTATGGCCCTCTGGTTGGGTCGTGATAGGTAACGAAGCCCTCCCCAAGTAAATTTTCCTTTACGCTGACAAGTTTGTTCATTTTGCAGAGCACGAAGATTTTTACAAAAGAAAAACTTTAAAGACTACTGAAAGATATAATCATGGTACCAAAAGATGGGTCTCCACTAAACAGTATTGATTCAAGGTATTGAGACCCCGGCCTAGACGTCGCATGGCTTGCCATGATACATTGGCTGAGTGGATGTCCAAAAATCTAAATATTTAAAATGATGCGTCGATATCGGTATTGAAATGTCGTATTCACAATCGTGTCTAGTCCCTTTGGAAGATGTGAACCCTGTTGACGGGCAGGTATTCTTCCCCGGAGTCAAAAAAGGAAAAGTGTAAGTCTTTCCACCGAGGTAAGCTTCATTCCTCAAAATGACGATATGGATTAAACGACTACGTGCCGAAGGGGCTGAGCCGTCATCCATATATATGGCCAAAACTAGGTAGCATAATTCTGAGGTTGATGCCCGCAATCGTTGAAATACGAATGTGATTCCTACATCAAGATTTGCGGTTGCTTTTGCAGTCTACTTCAAGTTAACGTAATCATGGTTTAGGGATAGTGGTAGTCATGAGAAAAGGCTCTGCGCTTGAATATGCAGTAGTTAACTTGAAAATTCTGACTAAATGTTATAATTCTGGATACAGAGGTTAGTAGTCATCATGAAAGTAATATGATACCGCACTCTGATGTGCAGTCTACATTTGGGTATTTTTTACTATAAGTGATAGGGTCCCGAATTGGTATACCGCAAGTTTCGTATGAGGATAACGAAGCAGTCGACGCCAGATTTGCGACAGTCACCGCAATATGTGAAAATGATATGAGTCCAAATTTTCAGGGGTGGCGGATGTCATAAGAAACAAAAATGACCCCGCACTTGAAAATACAGTTTTCATTAGTAACATCTTGCTTACGAAGACGACAACCGGACTGGGGTGTGTAGGTTCGCAGAAATGCGGTATAACCTGACCCAGATCCCAACAGAAGTTATCATTGAATGATGAAAACATCTGAAAATGAGAAAAAAAAAGTTGGTCAAAGTATTGTGATTATTATCCAGAGTAGATCATTTTTTCAAAAATACACGAAAAACACACACTTGCAGGAGAGAAGAAAGAAGACGGATAAGAATTTACGAAAAGACAGACATGATATTAGAGGATGACTTCAATGTCAACAAAAGGGCAAAATACCATTCAGGTATGACTACATTAAAATCAAAATTTTAAAAAACTAACACGCAGGACTCAGCATTTGGAGATGGCTAAAAGCTACCGAGGTAGGAAGCAAGAGCCAGACTCAAGACATGCGGAGCGAACGTGGAAACTTTCTTGGGCAACCGGTCATAAACCGTGTACGAGAGTCAAGCTCTCTACACCAGGGATTGGAGATCACTTCAAACATCAACACTAATAATTCTTCTCCGAAAAATCGCCTCCGGTTCGGGTTTTCAACCGGAAATAGCCAAAGGGGTTCCCACATAAAGGGATATTCCTTTTCAGACTATCGAGTCGAACTACAACTGGCCGGATTCCCAAAGCCAGGGATATGTAGGCTACTCAAAATTCGAGGCTCGGCCATATTCCTATAACTATCTCGGGATACCTCGAGATAGTTTAAAGAAAACCTCTTTATTTCATAGTCCTCATAGAGTCAGAATTACAAACGGCCTAAATTCTCATATAACCCGAGATATGTAGGAAGCCCAGAAACCGGGGTCCGGCCATACTTTCGAAATTTTGCACAAAAGGAGGCTGTAATTTCTTTTATTCGGTAAAAATTAGGATTGTCAAATTCGTAACTCAAGGATGGCCTTGCCCTCCTTGAACCTCGAAGGGGAAATTGTTGACACCTAATTTTCACCTCATAAAATGCGTATTTTAATTTTCCAAATTTCTCGAGTCCAAGACGGAGTAGGGATGCCATTAAAAATTTTAAAAATCAGAAATCCCGAGAAAATTGCAGAAATTGGCGTCTAATCATTATCTGTCTAAAAACTAACAATTGTAAGAAATTATGATTTATTTACTTTCATAAATATAATTCAAAAGGGAATACGTATCCCGCTCCATCTAACTCGAAAAAATTGCTAATTAAGACGACGTATGATTACGGTTTATTTTTTACCGCACTTTTCACATGCTTACATATTATTCTCCGGAACTATATCAATATTAGACTTGTTTTGAAGCTAATATTTCAAATTTACGAGTTTAAATTTTTATATGCTAAAATAACTATTTTTATACTCGTATTTTAGTGCTTAGTTTCATTTTAACTTAAAATGGAGGAGGGGTTGAATTTAATATTTTTAAAACTAAAGGGGGTGGGGGGGGGGGAACTTATTAAAAATAAGAGGTGGAAGTTTAACAAAATAAACATTCCCCCCCCCCCCCCTTTCATTCCACCACCCCGACTCTTTCTCTCTCGCTCTCAGGTGACAATGGCGATTAGGTTTTTGATTTTTGTGACTGTTCATCGAGCTATTTTCTGTTACACCTCTCGTTTGCGTCGTAGTAGAACCTATGGTTTTCTAGTCGGGTATGCCTTGGGAATAGAGACTCGAGTTCGAGTTTTGGAGATAGAAGGTGTCTTACCCCGTGTATAAAGGTACCAGCAGGTGTTCCTGGCAATTTACAGGATTAGAAGTTGAACGAATCGAATCGACGTGATCTGAATTGAACCAGAGAAGTTTGCAGACACCAGTCATCGTCGATGGGGCCATCGACATGTCGACGGGCTGCTTTAATGCGGCGTCGATGGGCTTCTGCAGGCTCAGGTTGACAGAGCAAGTCGATGGACCGTCGACACGTCGATGGACCGTCGACACGTCGATGGACCGTCGACACGTCGATGGACCGTCGACACGTCGATGGACCGTCGACACGTCGATGGACCGTCGACACGTCGATGGACCGTCGACACGTCGATGGACCGTCGACACGTCGACGGGTCGTCAAACCGCACCGCTGTAACTTTTAACTTCCAAGTATAAATATATGGTCCATGACCCTATTTCTTATTTTCCTCCATTCCAAATCAGAGAAACCCTAGTATTTTCTCTCCCAACATTTTCCATCATTATTAGTGGAGATTTGGTAAGATCCGAGCCCCGTGAACCCGTACTTGTTGAGAAGAAGGTTGTTTCTAGGGTTTCTTCAAGTTGGAAAGCTTAAGAAGTTGGAGTTGAAGTTGATCCTTGGAATCTTAGGACCCTCAAGGTATGTAAATGATTTCCACCCTTGTATTTAAGTTAATTATCAAGAATTTTAGTGGTTTTAAGTGAAGAGAGGATGCTTGTGGAAGTAGTAAGTAAATGAAGGGTAAGATAGTGATTTGGGGTTATTTTTAAGAGATGATTTGGAATGGATTTAAGTATATTTTGATATATAAGTGTTTTCATTGTTGTTGTGGGTATTATGGTCAATGTTGGATCAAATGTGAAGTTGAAGAGTTGTAAGCTTATAAGGGAAATTATTGTCTACAATTCGTTAAGCTCTATACGTGTCTAAAGATAATTAGCAAGAGAGGTAAATAGTCTAATTAAGGCCTATGTTATCTTAATTGTAGGCTTACAAGTTCGAGAGGTAGAAGTTGGACGATTGGATATACTTCAAGGTATGTTAAGGCTATCCTTTCTTTCTTTTGGCATGATCCTATGATTCGAGTCAACAAGCGAGTAAGCGAGCTTCCATATTACTCTATTCTTAGAAGAATTAGGAGTAATTCAGTCTTTGATGTTCATGTACCCCATTTATGAGTGTTCCTTCTGTTCATGGGTCCAGTTCTATGTATACAGTTTATTCATGCATTACATTTATTATATATCTATGTATATTGACCCGTGACCAGAAGACGTTATATACTTAGATATATGTGGGGTATAAGAAGAGGAATAGGAATTATAAACGCATTACCACCTAATCAGCTGGTGCACGATGATGATATAAGGATCGGGCTACACGTACCGCAGCAAATGTATATGATGATGGCTGCAGAGAGGCCGATATGATATGATGGGATGCCATAGAGGCTTGACAGGCGTTAAATACGCACGCATACACATATACGTATGACCTACATTGATAGGCATGAGCATGCATACTATGCGCCCACAAAGGCATTGGTAGTTATACAGATTTATGCAGATACATACATATACTAATTCATACAAGTAGATGCAGATAGTCATTTCAGCTTATGAGTTCAGATCTTATTCATGATTCTTATATATACATATTGTTCTTATGCCTTTCATACTCAGTACATTATCCGTACTGACTCCCCGTTGCTCGGAGGGCTGCGTTCATGCCTGCAGGTTCAGGTAGACCGACAGGTGGTCCAGCTTAGTAGGACTTCTATCCAGCAGTGGTCAGTGCGCTCCATTGATCCGGAGTTGCAGTTTGTTTTGGTATGCTAGCCTTTTGAGATGGACATGCATAAGGGTATGATGGGGCCCTGTCCCGTCCTTTCTACAGTTTTATTCCAAAGCCATTTCATGACTTGTTAAAAAATCCTTTTTATACTATGTTTTAAAACCTGTGACCACAATCTGAACTTAGGAACGAGCATCATGTCCCTATCTACACCACTAGGGGCCTTCTGTGTTGTTGAAACTTTGTTTGAACCTCTGTATTGTTTTTCCATTAGCTTTGATGAGCTTGCTCTTGGTTTGTGATCATTCGGATTCTGTTGAATTCCCAGAATTCTTTTGGTCTAGGATGAGTGTTTCATGATCCCCTTTTGTTTTTTTATCCTGTCCCTATAATGGCTGCTTGTTTACTTGACTCTTCTTACTTGCCTGCCCCTACTTGCACATACAGACTATCAGTTTCCATGTAGACTTTATAAAAAGACCTAAGGCTAGTATCCATGTACCCATTGGTCCATCCTGGGAACTCTGCTTGCTGAGTCTGATCTTTTTGTGTTTTACCCTGAAAATGGACCAGTTTTGAAACTTGCTTAACTTCTAAAAGGCCTTCACTGTTTATTTTGAAAACCTACAACCTTGCTCTTCACCATTTAAATCTGTTCAATTCAAAATCAAGCTAAAAATGGCCATGACTTGGAATTTGAACTCTATTTTGATCCTATATTTGTGATTGAATTTGTTTTGTCCAAATCTTGAAGTGAAGAGGTGAGAATAGCAATCTAAGGCTCCCATAATGTTCTATACAAGACTGTTTGTGTGCTGGGACAATCTTTATAATCAGCTGAGCCTATATGATCTAGGAATGAACTGTAAATTAGGACATAGAGACCGAAGGAATTATGGTAAAACTATACCCTGTAACACTAAGTATTTGGACTTGCTTAAGCATGAAATTGGTGCAAAATGACATTGGATCCTAAACTTGCTTTTGTGATCCTTTGGTCAGTAGTAAATAGGTTTTAAAATGGGTTTTGGACATTAGTTTAGCTTCACATTAACTAGAATGAGCTTTGGTTAGAAGGTCTGGTACTCTGTCTCTCTTAAACTGCTGATTCCCCTTTTAATTTTTTTTAAGAACTAAGATCATGAGTGTGTGATTATGGTCTTAACCTTTTTTCATTCTTTTACACCTCTTAAATATGTGTTGCTTTGTTCCCTTACCCCTCATTATCAGTATTGTTTGCCCTATCACCTAAAAGGGTGTCCTACTCATTTTGATTATTCTATGGGTGTTTTCTCTGAATCTTGATACTTGATGTGCTTTACCAAACCTTTGCATTGCCTAAGACTGCTTGATTTCCTTCTTCCTGGGATTAGTTGAATCTTTTTTGTGACTTTTTCTTGCCTCATGTGTGTTGAGATTTGGCAGTGAAGTTGCATGTTGTAGAATTCTTGCTTGTCAGCCTTGACTGAAAGATGATTACTTGGTTTTTAAAAAGATGTAGAATTTCTCTTTAAGAGTTTTGAACTTGTTAAGTGACCTGCATGCGGTAGTTTAGAGTAATGGAATAGGTAGCATATATCAAGTGTATCTGGAGGGTATGCCCTTTAAAGGGTTTTTCTCTTCAATGGTATACTAATGGTATATCATGGTTTGACACTTAGAAAAAATTGAGAAGAAATCAAACAGTATATCACTGGTATAT
This sequence comes from Lycium barbarum, assembly GCF_019175385.1. NCBI lineage: Eukaryota > Viridiplantae > Streptophyta > Magnoliopsida > Solanales > Solanaceae > Lycium > Lycium barbarum. The sequence goes on from NC_083346.1 coordinate 70,746,586, forward strand.
CATATATATCACTCTTTGACACTTAGAAAAATTTGAAAAGAAATCGAAGTTGGGCCTGTTACTTGTGGTTTTTGTCCCTGAGCTGCTATCACTGCTGCGGGCCTTTCTTTTGCGATAATTTGTGATAGTTTTTGAGTTGTGTCTATACGGGCTTGGCCCAATAAAGTTGTAATTCATTCTAGCATTATAATAATTATCATAGCCTCTTAATTTTGTACTTAATTCAATTTGTGGGCTTATACTAATGTTATGCATACCTGTTTGCATCCTTGTCCACCCAAACCCATTGGTGGGCCTCAACAAGGCCCATTAACGTATCTAGATCGAGTCAACCCATCTTGGAGCAAAATGGAGCATACGTGGAATTAAAACGAGACTGGTTGCATAAATGTTTTCTTTTTGGGCTTGGTCGGCCCAAACTTTCTACCTCATTTAAATTGTGCACTTTAAATTGATTATTTGCCTAATTATCGTGCTAATTGGAACCCTTATGAGATTGCCATGTTTTAAAGTCGCCAAAAAATGAATTTCCCACAAAAGATAAGATTAAATTTGTAGCATTAACACAATTTGGGACTGATTTGACTAAATGACTAAAACTGCCAACTTTTAGAAAGTTTGGGACTGATTTGAACATTTGCAAAGACTATGGACTTAGGCGTGTGGACTGATTTGGACAAAACTTGTGAGACTAATATGATTGCTTAGACTTAGGCTAAAAGAATAAAAATTGACTAAAACTTAGAAAAAGCATAGAAATAAAAACATGGACTATGTATAATAATATGTGGACTATAATAGTGTATCCAAATTATTTTTCTTAAAAACTATTTTCTTACAGTTCAAAATATTTTCAAAACTATTTTTTGGGTGGACTTACGTAGAGTCCTACTTAGGCTAAGAGCCTTCGGGTATTAGCCTAAATGTTCTAGTCCGATACCCTAAAAAACGCACAATTTTGGACAAAATTTTACCACTTTTGATTCTCGAAAAGTGGCATTTTTTGCATGAATGATTAATTTCTATTGGTAGAAATATAAAACAAAGATTATTTTTACGACAACCAATTTATATCTACATAGACATACTATTAAAGCCCGTAGGTCAACCGTATTTTACCGATCCTTAATACCGGGGTGCCTAACACCTTCTCCGGAGGATCACTAAAACTCTTACCCATACTTTGGTTAGATTAGAATTCTTTTAAAACTTAATTGCTTTAAATGAATCCTTTTCGAATTGGTTTTTCCTAATTTCCTAAAAATTAGGTGGCGACTCTAAAATAAGTACGATTGACAACCGTACTTTCCCGGGACACTTTCCTTTTTAAATTAGGCAAGCGCAAATACGAATCGGAAAAAATAGAACCGCTACACTCAATCAAGAACCCGAGAGTGACAAAATATTTGACTTCAATATTCATCACAGGTATGACCCTTTTTGCACCAACCCACGGACGACCACCTGGGTAGGGTCTACCATCTCTACAATAATTGAGAGCATCATTATCCCACACAAAATCAATAAGTCTTTGCTTCAACGACACAATACTAGGTGTCGTAATGTCATCGATCATCGTGGTGTCCCTCTTGCTCAAGATGTTGTAGAAGTTGAGGTCCAAGATTATATCAGCGGCATCATAGTGCTCAGGTAAATTGATCTTCCTCACATGCTTTAGAAGTAGTATTTCATTTACATACTGCAATAAAAATATCAAAACAGTCAGTTACTTGTTGCAACAAGTCATTAACTTGCTACAACAAAAGCAAGAAAAAAAAAGGACTTGTTGCAACAACTTACTGAATTAGATAGATATATTCAAGTGTTGTTGAAACTTACACTATCCAGCCACCACTTTTCCACGGTTGTTATGTCCTTGAAGTCCTTAAGTCCTTAGCATCAAATTGATGCATTGAGTACAACGTCTTCATGCTCCTTTTGGAATTAATAAATGTTTCAAAGTTTTTTCTTACTCAGCTGTTGAAACAAATGCAAGCCCTTTTTCCCTAAACCATAGAAGGACAACAAGAACAATAACAATAACAAAAAATTCTATTTCACTACCAGTGTACATTATTTACGAACACACAACCACATAATTTTAAGCAAATATACCAAATAAGGGTTTCTTAAGCTTGCAACCTCAGCAGCTGTTTACCTATGTCAAACAATTTCTGAAATTGCTGCAACAACTTCCTCAGCTGTTTGAAAAAAATCAAAAGAAGTGCAACCCCTTTTTCCTTAACCATAGAAGGAGAACAAGAACAACAACAACAACAACATCAATTTCACTGCTAGATATGCTATTTACAACCACACAAGCACAACAAGTCAAAGAAATACACCAAATAAGAGTTTCTAAAGCATGGAACAACAAAATAAACAACTTTGAAGAGAAACTCGTGTTCTTTTTCTTAAGCATGAAACAACAAAATAAACAACTTTGAAGAGAAACCCATATTCTTATTCTTCTTCTTCTTTCACCAAAATCATCATTTTCACGGATTGATTTCAAAACCCTAAATTTTTTAGCCAAGTGGAAGAGAAAAATAAATTACTCGAGAGAGAAACGACAAAGTAGCATCAGAAAAATCGATGAAACAAGAAGAAGAAGAGCAGTTCGCCAGAGTAGCGGGAGCAGTTCGCCGGAGTAGAAGAGAAGAGGAAGAAGAGTAGTTCGCAGTTGTTTGCTTTTGACTGAAAGAGCATTTCTTTTGGTTCGGGCATGTGCAACGAAGATGCACAGATGCCCCAGTACGGAGGTGTGAGAGGTTGGCTATGGATGGTTTCAGGAAAGGTAGAGGTAGGCCGAAGAAGTATTAGGGAGAAGTGATTAGATAGGACATAGCGTAATTGCAGCTTACTGAAGACATGACCTTAGATAGGAGGTTGTGGAAGACACAAATTAGGATAGAATGTTAGTAGGTAGTAGAACTGTTACACCTTAAAAATTCTCCGTACGTGTACAGTGAATAGGTGAGCGAAGGACATAACATATGAGATGTTTTGGCAAGCAATAAGGGTGTAAATGGCCCTAATTAAGATTCTCAAAGACATCCGAGATGAGGAACGAAAGTTATTAAGGGAAAGCGAGTCGCATGTTGTATATCGGACAAGAATTTCGAGCAACGATTTAACAAGGGCATAATGATGTCTTAAGTAATAACGTCCCTTAGATTGGTATTGAAGTGCTAAACAAGTATTAAGAAGGTTCCATAAGAATCGGAGAACAAACGAGTCGACGAGAACGGAAGTCGTTTCAGTTGGCATTATACGGCCAAACATACGGTCCGTATAAATTATACTAGCCGTATGTTGGACTGTATAATTGGCCAAGACGAAGATAACATTCTGGACAAAATGTACGGTCCAACATACGGTCAGTAAAAATTATACGGACCTTATGTTGGTCCGTATAAAGTCCCTCGGCCAGATTTCAATTTTAAATATAAGGGCCTCTTTTCACTTTATTTTCATTTCATTCCCACTCTCCACTTCAAGAACCCTCTAGAGAATACTCTAACATTCATCCATAAGAACAATTCAAGGGGAATTGATGATCAACAACATAAAATCCATGGAGCAAAGCATATGAAACTCAAGTAGGATTCATCTTCTTCAAGAAAACCCTAAGGAGGCGAAGTGAAAATTTGGTGCAAGAGGAAGAATTCCATTCAAAGCTTGTTCCACCATCATATAAGGTATGTTTCATGATTTTACTATGTTGTTTAAGGTATTGGAAAGCTAAGATGCTTGGATTGTAGAAAAACATGGAAAATGAGTTTTTAAAAGGATGAGTAGTGTCACAATTGAATGGAAGTTGGATGGAAATCATGAATGTTGATATGTTGTGATCATGAATACATTATAAATAACGTTTAGACCATGGGATAAGTGTGACGTATGAGGAGATGTGATGATAGGCTAAAACCACTAAATGTGGAGAAATTGGAGGAAATTGGTGGATTTTGCTAAATGTATATAAACGATGATTGTTGGTTTCTATATTGCGATTATTGTTGTGAATGTTTGGGAGCTGAAGTAGAATATGGGAAACGTAGTAGAAACAAAGGAAATGCTGCCCAATTTTCCCCAAAAATAGAAGTCCGTTCTTATAATTGCTTAACTAACGACGGCATGAACTCTCTTGAAGGTATACACGAGTGCATTATAAGGGAAACGAACAAGCGATAAGAATGGTAAACGTCCAAGGTATGTTAAGGCTCGTCCCTTTCCTTCAAAGGCATGATTCCTATGATTATAATTCCATAAATGTTTTCATAGCCTCCGTATTTCCAAAAGTTACATGTTCATGATTCCAAGGCATAACCCCTTTCCTAATAATTCATGAATGTTTCCAAAATGTTCGTATTTCCTAAACCAGAGGTTTATGACTCCGTAAGCTTTTATGACGGCAACGATGGATATGTTTTACAATGACGACGATGATGTCAAGGGTGAGAATGATTTCATGTGTAAAGGTTCCAAGTTTATGATTTCAATGACGATATAAGAATGTTGAACTATTTCTTGATGCCTCAATTCTATTCATGGATGATGACTACATTTTCTTTAAGATTCCAAAAATATATGGATTGACTTCTTATAAGATTATGACCCTATTTTATGTTCCTCTTGACGTTATTGTTCATATCTGTATTCTTCATGGATAGTCCCACTTTATAATAATTGTTCCTTCAAGGTGAGACGTGACGATCATGATTAATCCATAATAAAATCGGAGGTTACCGACCTTACGTCACTCCAATCAAGTAGTTACTGGTTACCTTCTTGTATTCACTTTATCTTCTTATTCTCTTCTTTATTTCTTGATGAATGCCTTACATACTCAGTACAATGCTCGTACTGACATCCTTTTCTTTTTGGATGTTGTGCTCATGCCCACAGGTAGATAGGGAGACAGTGCAGATCCGTAGGAGCCATCTGCAGATTTACAGGAGCACTCCACTATCCCGGAGGTGCTATTCGGTTGATCCTTTTGTGTTTATTGGTATATGTCATCCAATAGAGGCTCGTAGATACTCGATGTGGGCTATTTGGTTCCACGACGTGGATAGTATGTATGTGTATAAGTATATTGAAATATGTTCTTGTATTAGAGCATTATGTTCTGTAATGAAAACCAGATCCTTTTTAAGGTTAACAGGGAATCGATGAATGATTGTTAAATGGGTTAAGGAAATGATAGCACGAGCGGTGCTCGGTGGTTAGCCCCGGGTATCCATCGCGGCCCCCAGCTGGGTCGTGACAGAAGTGGTATCAGAGCAGTTCGTCCTAGGAAGTGTCTACGAGCCGTGTCTAGTAGAGTCTTGTTTATCGGTGTGCTATGCACCACATCTATAAACAGGAGGCTACCGGGCATTTAGGAAAGATGACCATCTTTCTTCTAAATAGATCGTGTGATAGAGATGTGTTATAAGACTATCCCTCCCCTAACGGTGCGTTATAATTTCAGCAAAGCTGATGAGAGGAAAAGCTACGGCGGCCCAGAAAGGCAAGATGGTGGTTGAAGAAGGGCTTGATCGAGAGCCGTCAATAGATATGGAGGAGGGAGAACCCCAGGATAAGGCCCTACCTCGGTTTTCCCATACTTCGCCCACTTTTGAGGATCGGAGGAGAGCCTCGACCTTAGCTCCAGCACCCCCCCCCCCCCCCCGTTCCTTCGCAAGATACCGCGGGCCAAGAGATGAGACAGTCTATTCTTTTATTGACTCAGTTGGTAGCCGCTCAGGCTCAGCAGCAGGATGCGGGCCACGATAACAGGGGTTGGAGAAAGGGAGCTAATTCTTTAGGGACTGATCATGAGTTTAGAGGTGTTCCTCTGCAGTTTCCTAGACCCGGATTTGATGGACCTACTTATTCAAGGTCACCCCAGAGTCTCAGAGTTTCTAGTCCTCGGATTCAGAGTGGTTCTGGCCAGAAGAGATCCTCGGTGCCGCGATGTACTCAGTGTCGCAGGTTACATCGGGGGCCGTGTCGCTAGGGCACGGATGTTTGTTATGCCTGTGCTCGGCCAGGCCATTTAAAGCGTAATTGTCCATCACTACATGATAAAGGTGATGTTCGGACTGTGGGAGTGGTGACTAGCTCTTCATCATCGGAACACCCTCTAAGGCCAGGGCCACAGATGCTAGTAAGCAGCGGTAGAGACCGAAGAACGCCCAGTCCAAGTGGATCCCAGTATCATATCTAGGCATTAGTCGAATGACCGGATCCTGAGTCTTCCCCTGATATTGCTCCAGGTATATTGTTGGCACCCTTTTATGAGTAATGCGAATACGTAGGCAAATGATCCATATGGTAAATGCAATGTGACTGACTAAAAAGGATAACAGGTTGAGTATGCCTGCTTTATGAGGCTATCCTATGTTATAAGCAGGCCTGCGAATGAGACCAAGAAGTGTTACTCCATAGGGTAGATTATGATCTGGATATAATAAGCACGTAACAAGAATTGTAATGTAAAGTATAGCGAGGAGACGCCTAAGGGTATGTTAAGCTTTATATGAATACAAGAGTGAAACCAGCAAGCGAACCAGGGAGCAGTAGATGAGAAAGCTTGAAGGACCTTGTTAGGGAAAGTTCAGCGCAGGAATTCCTCAACGACCTAGATGATAGCCAGCAAAAAGGGAGAAGTCAACCCAAAAAAAAAAATCAGAGTAAAGTGATATAGCGGAGTAGCAGTAGCCGTGATTGGCATAATTAAGAGTATGGATGATATCTTCAGTTGGGTGTAAAATATCAAGACTACGGTAAGGATAAATAATAAAGGTAGGACAATTAATAGGAGGAGGGTCAACGTGATAGGAATGAGAGGGGATGTTCAGAACGAACAAAGTCAGTTTTGGCAGCAAGGGATGGATTGACAAATGTGGTATATCCTAAACGACAAAGTGGTACTAAGTTAAGAATATGGTTCCTCATACGAAGAGTCGAGGATCGAATATAAGACGGGAGGAAATGAGATAAGTTGAGCAGGAAGGAATAAGGGCAAAAATATAGCAAAAAGGAAATATACGAAGTATGCGTACCTGAGGAATAGTTGTGTGGTAGTCAAAGGAGAAAGTATTTCCTACGAAGGTCCTATATCAAGTTAGAACGAGTGAAGTATATGAAGTAAAGAGTTGAAGAGGAAAGATGATCATGAGTTATGAGTTTACTGTATGCCGATGAATCAACGGAGCAGAGCCATAATTAATAACGATAGTGGTACAACATGGTTATGAAATCGGTGTCAAGAGTAAATCGGAGAAAAAGAATAAGGAGGCACGGGGCGCATTAGCGGCGTAAGAGACCTAAGCCCTAGAGAAACGAAGATGGCGTTACAAGCAAATTTTGAGCGCCAAAGAAGAGGGCAAGTGACATTAGATGGGTGGCATGGATAGTTAGACCTACTACTAATGTAAGCATCCCTATGGGGCAGGAAGTTGCTAATTGGAGCGGATTTACATATTGACTCATAATTACAGGATGAGCCAAGTAAAATACATATTTGTTCGGATTACTATAACGGGTGCATTATTTGGTTACAAGATTGTAAGGTGAGTACGCTAAGGCTTCACGCATGAACTGTTATAGCCATAGATTGTGGGGAACGGTATGAGTAAGACGTAGTGTAATCAGGAGTACGTGAACTCAAAATTTACAGGCACGAGTAAAACCCTTAAAGGGGGAAAGCGAATAGAGAGGATACCAGTGTGTAGGTTGAAATGATAAGCCCTACGGGATCGTATTGACTACAGGCAGTAGAATAAGGTGACATCCAAAAGCAAGAAGAAGAAGAAGGGCCGTGAGTAGGCCAAGATGGTAAAACACCGACGACAGGTAGGGGTGGACCCACAGTTCTTCAAGATTATATCACCTCCTCGTCCCTCTAAATTACAAATCCTAGATGAAATTTTAGTGAAGTATGGGGCCGATCTGTGAGACGTTATGTCCCTTAAGGTCTCAGGTGGCGCAAAACGGGGAGAAAATTTTCAAAATTCCAATTGCGTGACATGGCTGAAGAATAATTGGACTCAGTTTAGGGAGTACTATTCAATTGGTTGTGGTGACTTTTTACTCTTCAAGTATAAGGGAAACTCTCATCTCTCTCTGTCCTCATAGTTGATTTGATTGCTCCCGAGATTGAATACCCCTCTAGCCCAAATGAAGATATGACACCGGAGAATGTTGTAAATATAGTGGGGGATGGTAGTCACAAGAAGAAAGCATGCAGGCCTGAGACACAGAATAATTCATGAGGTTAACATGGATTTTATTGTGGGGTTACCCCGTTCCCGAGACAAAGACATTGGCGAGAAAGTCGTTGTGAATGGTATTGATATGCATATGAACATAACCATGGATACGATATGCTAATAAGTACGATTACGAATACAGATATAGACAAATGTACAGGGATAGATGTGTATGAATGCGAATCACGCAAGAAAGATTATGTAACTTGTAGATACGTATGCGTTGCCAATGGAACCAAATGGGAAAGGTAAAATCAGGATGAGGGAGTCATGATGCTCGGGGTAAGTTGAAGGAGGATATATGGTAAACTGAGATAAAATGTCGAGTTGGGATTGTCGTGAGGGACAAATAGAATAATTGCTTGGAACATGACATAAGTACATGTTATACACTTACTACAGTAGCCCTGGGATATGACCACTTACGGAAGCAATAAGATCACGGGATGAAGAGGAGGTTTAGTCCCCGATGCATTAGATCCTATGAGATCGTATGCAATAGGCAAGGTAGCTTACAAATATGTTAGAACTTCCACTAGGATCATGTCAACCAAATGATGCTCAAAAGACAAGGAAGTTGATTTATGAAAAGGTACCCATCGCCACATTATACAGGTAAGTGCGAGGACTTCGAAATAAGGAGGTAGCTTAAGTCAAAGTTTGGTAGTAAAACAATGACCAGGAAGAAACAACTTGGAGAGCAGAAGAGAATATAGATAGCCAAATACCCGCACCTATTCAATCTCCAGGAGAAGTTCACGATGATACACCGAGATCTTAAGGTATGCATGCTTACTTTTGCTCTTTTGGTCGTGTCTGGCCATAGATATGTTGGTATTGTGTTGTAGCCCTGTGAGGCAATGATATTGTGGGTTGTTGTGACAGGGTGGTAGTGCCATGTTACAGGGGACACTCTGGTGAAATTTTTCTAGAATCCCCGAGTATTTTAGCATTCGAGGACGAATGTTTTAAAAGGGGGGAAGAATGTTACACCTTGAAAATTCTCCGTACGTGTACAGTGAATAGGTGAGCGAAGGACATAACATATGCGATGTTTTGGCAAGCAATAAGGGTGTAAATGGCCCTAATTAAGATTCTCAAAGACATCCGAGATGAGGAACAAAAGTTATTAAGGGAAAGCGAGTCGCATGTTGTATATCGGACAAGAATTTCGAGCAACGAGTTAACAAGGGCATAATGATGTCTTAAGTAATAACGTCCCTTAGATTGGTATTGAAGTGCTAAACAAGTATTAAGAAGGTTCTATAAGAATCGGAGAACAAACGAGTCGACGAGAACGAAAGTCGTTTAAGTTGGCCTTATACGGCCAAACATACGGTCCGTATAAATTATACTGGCCGTATGTTGGACCGTATAATTGGCCAAGACGAAGATAACATTCTGGACCAAATGTGCGGTCCAACATACGGTCAGTAAAAATTATACGGACCGTATGTTGGTCTGTATAAAGTCCCTCGACCAGATTTCAATTTTAAATATAAGGGCCTCTTTTCACTTTATTTTCATTTCATTCCCACTCTCCACTTCAAGAACCCTCTAGAGAATACACTAACATCCATCCATAAGAAAAATTCAAGGGGAATTGATGATCAACAACATAAAATCCATGGAGCAAAGCATATGAAACTCAAGTAGGATTCATTTTCTTCAAGAAAACCCTAAGGAGGCGAAGTGAAACTTTGGTGCAAGAGGAAGAATTTCATTCAAAGCTTGTTCCACCATCATATAAGTTATGTTTCATGATTTTACTATGTTTTTTAAGGTATTGGAAAACTAAGATGCTTGGATTGTAGAAAAACATGGAAAATGAGTTTTTAAAAGGATGAGTAGTGTCACAATTGAATGGAAGTTGGATGGAAATCATGAATGTTGATATGTTGTGATCATGAATACATTATAAATAACGTTTAGACCATGGGATAAGTGTGACGTATGAGGAGATGTGATGATAGGATAAAACCACTAAATGTGGAGAAATTGGAGGAAATTGGTGGATTTTGCTAAATGTATATAAACGATGATTGTTGGTTTCTATATTGCGATTATTGTTGTGAATGTTTGGGAGCTGAAGTAGAATATGGGAAACGTAGTAGAAACAAAGGAAATGCTGCCCAATTTTCCCCAAAAATAGAAGTCCGTTCTTATAATTGCTTAACTAACGACGGCATGAACTCTCTTGAAGGTATACACGAGTGCATCATAAGGGAAACGAACAAGCGATAAGAATGGTAAACGTTCAAGGTATGTCAAGGCTCGTCCCTTTCCTTCAAAGGCATGATTCCTATGATTATAATTCCATAAATGTTTTCATAGCCTCCGTATTTCCAAAAGTTAGATGTTCATGATTCCAAGGCATAACCCCTTTCCTAATAATTCATGAATGTTTCCAAAATGTTCGTATTTCCTAAACCAGAGGTTTATGACTCCGTAAGCTTTTATGACGGCAACGATGGATATGTTTTAAAATGACGACGATGATGTCAAGGGTGAGAATGATTTCATATGTAAAGGTTCCAAGTTTATGATTTCAATGATGATATAAGAATGTTGAACTACTTCTTGATGCCTTAATTCTTTTCATGGATGATGACTACATTTTCTTTAAGATTCCAAAATGTTACACCCTGAAAAATTTTGCGTTACCAAGACTGTCGACGACTTAGTATGAGCTCAAGGGAGAGCAAAGTTACACAAGTATTAGGGATGAAGATTATATTATCTGAGTATAAGAATGTATATATATGACATTTGGAGATCGTATGGGGTAAATCGGTTAACAAGTTACTTGATGATAGCCCTCGTAACCATAAGTTAAGGTGGGGCCCACATGTCGGAATTTTATAAAGGACATATGAAGGGATATATGAGTAGTACATGTGAAGTTGAGCAAGTCCAAAGAAGGACCCTTAAGCCAAATATGGACGTAAGCCCTCCAAAAGGATGATTTAAGGATACGTTTTCGGATGACCTGACTTGGAGGGGCCAAAACGCTATTATAAGTTTGAAATTTGGGAAAACCCCCAGAAATACAAGTTGTAGATAATTGAATTATCTTTCCAGCGGTAGGTCGTGGACCCTCACAGGATGTCGGGATCAAACGTTATGGCCATTTTAAGAGCAAGACCTCAAGCTGTCAAAAAGGGTTCCGCGGGCCCCACATAGAGAAGTCGGTGGAACCGACCCAAGGGGCTATAAATACCCCCATCAACCCGTTTTTTTCAGCATATTAACATACCAAACAGTTCTAGAAGTCTCTCAAAACTTCTCCCAAATATTGTAGTCCGATAAATCAAGAATTTAATGAGATTACGCCAAACTAGTCCGTGAAAGGTGATTGTTATCGCTTCTACTTAAGCTTGGTGGTGAAAAGAGTTGATGTGGCTGAGTTTCTTCAAGTATGAGGTATGTTTTTTCATCCTATCTCCTATATTAGGTTTATTTGAAGGCTTAGCGAGCCGGAAAAGTGAAAATAGTTATGGAGGAAAGGTCATAAAGTGTTGCGTTATAGTTGTTGTGTTCATGGGCCGTTTTGAACATGTTGTGGCCGTATGGATGGACTGATTTATGCGTAGGAAAATGGTATCTAACATTTTTGGTGTGTTGATGAGGTTATATTCCTTGATTGGGATGGAAGAAAGTGTATGTTGTTGTTGTATGATGAAGAACATCGTGTGGGATGTTTATGCAACATATTAGTATGAATAATAGTGTTGTTGATGTTGGTATTATTGTTGTTATTGATTGGTTGCTGAATTGTAATTTTGGGCTAGGCATATAAACAGGGGAAATGCTGCCGAAATTTTGACAGGTTATAAATGAATTCATTTGAAGGTTAAGACAAGTATATGTCGATGAATCTAACGATAGTGTCGATCTTCTTGAATGTAGACTAACAAGTTGGACGAATAAGCGTAGCTAGTAAGGCGCGGCACAGGTATGTTAAGGCTCGTCCCTTTCCTTCAAAGGCATGATCCCGATGTTATGATTTCATAATTGCTTCCATGTTCTCCTTGTTTTCCAAAGTTAGATGTTGACGATTTCAAGGCATGATTATTTTCCCGATAACCCGTCAATGTTTTCCAAATGCCCGTATTTTCCCAAAACAAAGGTTTATGGTATTGTAAGCTCTATGATGACTATGATAAGAATGATTTCATACTCGAAAGGTACTTGATATGATTATTGCTTTAATTTTCCAAAAATGGCTTCCGAAACGTTCGTAGAAGGTTCTGTACTTCAAACGCTCATAACTTTCTTATACTAAACTGGATTGACCCGAAACTTGTTTCTGAGCCTTCAGGTGTCGATCAATGTACGTAACCATCGAGTCTTGAAAATTTGTTCTATGCGCATATGTATATGATTTGGCGCCTTACGGGATTTGTGATCTTATTCTATGTTTTCTTAATGATATCCTTCGTTGATAGTCTCATCTTATAATAATTGTTCCTTCAAGGTGAGACAAAGTGGGATGATTATTCCATAATATAATCGGAGGTTACCGACCTTACGTCACTCCGATGGATATATGACTTTCTTTGGGCTCTCCTGCATGCTGCTATATGATATATGTATATGTATATGTATATGGGGAAGATGGGAAAAAAGGGCAGAGCGTTATATACGCGTAGCCACCTGATCAGTTGGTGTTACATGACATGATACCATCCCGGACGCGGGATATGTGGTTAAATGGATCGGAGCCGACGCCTCGGCAATATGATATGTACTATTTTCTATATATATGAAAAAGAAATGTTTTCAAATGGATCGGGCTGCACGTTCCGCAGCAATATATGTATATATGGATCGGGCTGCATGTTCCGCAGCACTAAGCATGCAGGGTATCCGCCTAAGCGGCACTCAGGTGTACAGGTCACTCTTTTACTTCATGATATGCTCTACATTTCCATTCTGTTATTATTTATATTTATATTCCTTAATGTGTTACTATACATGCCTTACATACTCAGTACATTGCTCGTACTGACCCCTCTTCTTCGGGGGCTGCGTTTCATGCCGCGCAGGTACACCCAGACGAGTAGAAGCTATCATAGAAGATGTTCCAGTGGAGTGGCAAGCTCCATTTGCTCTGGAGTGTAGCCGAGTCAGTGTACTATGCTTTGGTGTCTTGTTAGAAGTTAGAGACTTTGCAGACAGAGTTGTAGTTATTGGTTGTCAGTTCAGCCGATGTGTCATACGTGTTATGATATAAGTTTCATATAATTACAGATTTTGTTTGAATTGAGTACAAAAAAAAAAAAATCTGAAGGTTTTACTACGTTTTCATTTCTTATTAATGTAAGAGTCTAAGGAAATTAAGTACGTAATAATAGTCAGCGGGTTCGCTCGGCTCTGAGTATGGGGTCGGGTGCCCATCACACCCTAGTAAAGTCGGGGTGTGACACAAAAATATATGGATTGACTTCTTATAAGATCATGACCCTATTTTATGTTCCTCTTAACGTTATTGTTCATATCTGTATTCTTCATGGATAGTCCCACCTTATAATAATTGTTCCTTCAAGGTGAGACGTGACGATCATGATTAATCCATAATAAAATCGGAGGTTACCGACCTTACGTCACTTCGATAGAGCCATAGCTTTTCCTTGGGCTCTCATGCATGCTATGTATATTATATAAGTAAATGATATGTATATGTATACAGGGGATATGGGGAAAGGTGAGGCGCTATAGACGCATAGCCACTTGGTCAGCTGGCACATTATGATCTCATCCCGGATGCGGGATGCCCGGACACGGGATATATGGGTAATGGATCGAGCCGTACGTTCCACGACATTATATTGATACATGATGATATATGGATTGGGCTGCACGTTCCGCAGCAATACATGATATGATGTTTATGAGTATGCATGAATCCGCCTTAAGAGGCAAGCAGTTACTGGTTACCTTCTTGTATTCACTTTATCTTCTTATTCTCTTCTTTATTTCTTGATGAATGCCTTACATACTCAGTACAATGCTCGTAATGACATCCTTTTCTTTTTGGATGCTGTGCTCATGCCCACAGGTAGATAGGGAGACGGTGCAGATCCGTAGGAGCCATCTGCAGATTTAAAGGAGCACTCCACTATCCCGAAGGTGCTATTCGGTTGATCCTTTTGTGTATATTGGTATATGTCATCCAATAGAGGCTCGTAGATACTCGATATGGGCTATGTGGTTCCACGACGTGGATAGTATGTATGTGTATAAGTATATTGAAATATGTTCTTGTATTAGAGCATTATGTTCTGTAATGAAAATCAGATCCTTTTTAAGGTTAACAGGGAATCAATGAATGATTGTTAAATGGGTTAAGGAAATGATAGCACGAGCGGTGCTCGGTGGTTAGCCCCGGGTACCCGTCGCGGCCCCCAGCTGGGTCGTGACAAGAACGTTGTCCCGTGTATCCTTCCATACTAGTAGGAGTAGTATGAGCCTTGTAGTTTCTTATCTGTCAATCTATGTTAATATCTGCTCTCTGGTGCACTTCGACTATCTTATTAGTTTGCTGCAGTTACTGTTACTTTTCTTCATAATGAGGATCTTTCAGAAATTTCTTTACTTCTCAAGATAGAGATAAGATCCGCGAACACTCTACCCTACCAAAATGGCGATTACATTGTATATGTTGTTGTTGTTGAGTTTTGAAATAAATGGGTTGGGAGGTGTGGGGTTAAAATATGGGTGTTTTTATATTTTGAAGAGGTTTAACAAAATTTTAATATTATATTTTGACCCTTGTTTAACTTAGAGCTCGTTTGGATTGGCTTATGACTTTTGACTTATAAGCCAAAAGTCATAAGTTCGAGATTAATTAAGAATTCTAACTTATGACTTTTGACTTATTTTTGTTATTTTGCTTTAAAAATATTTTTTTATCTTACCCAAATACTTTAATAGTGGTTAAAATCTATTTAGACTTAACAGCATCTAAAATAAGCTAAATCCAAATGGGCTCTTAATAAAAAATTTAAGTGGTTTTTGACCCTCCAACTCAAACTTGTCAGCTTTTCTGATTTCTAACACTTTACTTTAGTTCATTTTTCTGTGAACACTATTTGAGTTGATTTTTTTTTTGAGCAAGTCCTCGGATGCTCTTACATCTGCGATCTCTTTCGGAAACGATCTCTGTAGTCGACTTGTAGTAAGTTCCCTTCTCCTCTTTCTCTCTCGACTACAAAGAAAAACCCTAACCCTCCTACCTTCTCTCATTTTTATTGAAATCGCAATGCTTTATTTTCTGTATTTCACTTCATTAAAGTAGGGCTCCCACAAACCAATAAATTCTGACGAGAAAAAGGCCAAAAGGAGATGCAATTTTTATCATTCTAATTTTCTATTTCAATTTCTCACCTCTAAAATTTAACCCTTGTAATTTTCTGAACAACAGACTTCAATTTCTAAGCTCTCAATTATAACCATTTAACATTAACTAAGTTAAAATTTAAACTAGTCTTTCCACGCTGATCCTCGTGCAAAGGTAATAGGTTTCAAGTACTTGATAATTTGACTACCATAATTATGTAATTATTTAACTCTAGATTGTTTGTCGAGCCGTGGAAACAGCCTCTTGCATAAATGCAGGGTAAGGCTGCGAACAGTAGACCCCTGTGGTCTGACCCTTCGCGGATCCCCGCATAGTGGGAGCTTAGTGCACCGGGCTGCCCTTTTTTTATTGTTTGTCATTAGTCTTTCTTTTGTGGTGCAGGTGGTAAAATGATGAAGATTGATCTTAGTAGACTTGAATCGACTGCCCCATTCAGGGGTGAGTCTTCTGAGCTATATGATGGCATCCCAACTTCTCCATCATTCCACATTCCTAATGCTACTAATGTGAGTTTTATTGTTTATTCTTGTACAATTATATTCAGTTGATTTAAGTGCCGACTTCATATTCGTTAGTGTGGTTTTTCAGTTTGATGGGTTTCAGAAAGAAGCAATCCAAATGGTGAAGCCTGCAAAGGGCACAACCACTCTTGCTTTCATTTTCAAAGGAGGTGTTATGGTCGCTGCTGATTCTCGCGCTAGCATGGGAGGATATATCTGTCAGTTCTTCACTTTTAGAATATCCACAATATTCATCTTCACTTTTAAAATAATGTCAAAAAAATTGTTGATTGCTCATTTGTTGGCTATTTCTTGTAATTTGCTGGCTAGAAGAGTTATTAAGGTGCCATATGACTTAATATAATCATTGTAGGGAGTAGAATGTTCATATAAGACCTGTATTGGCAATTGAGAATTTGAGATCCCACGAGCAAGTGAAATAGCATTTACCCGGTATTGGTGTCTAAAGTATCAAAAAAAAAAAAAAAAAAGTGGAAGTTCCCCTAGGTTGCGGTAACTTCTCTTCAAGTTTTTTCATTTGCTTATGTTTGAGGACACCCTCCCTGTATAGGACTGTTTTCATTATCACTAAACTAATTGGTCTTGTTATAGACATTAGAACCAAAACCGTCCCCAAGGCTTAGTTCATGTGGCAAAGGTTGAGAGACTTGTGATTTACGTCACAGGTTCGAGCCCTGCGCCATGTGAACTAAGCATGGTATTTAAGTAGAGAAGGGTAGGGAAGGACCCACTTACCCCGAGTTTCGAATGCTGCGGTTGTCCTAAAAGTTTGGCCCTAGACAATTTCTCCCTCATCAGAAGAAAAAACAAAAGCACCATAGCCAATGGTGTATGGATAAACAGATAGGTAATGGCTACCTAGAAAGTACTGACCTCTCATATATAGTTATTTGATGGACTATTCAGAAGACATGGTAAGGATTTACATTGTGATCATCAGTAAATACAGGTTAACACGTGAGTAGAAGCTTCTATTTTCTCTTACTCTCTGAATATGTAATACATTGATTCTATATGTGTCAATTAGAAGAATGTCAATTCCAATTTTCAGGTTGTTAGATTTCTATTTTTGTAGGGAGGAAACAAGTAATCTTGAATATTGTTTTGGTGTTTGTTTTTTCAAATCAGAAGTTAGTTTGATTTGGCCATTTGCGAAAATCATAATCTTTCTTCTTGCAGCATCTCAGTCAGTGAAGAAAATCATTGAAATAAATCCATATATGCTTGGAACAATGGCCGGGGGTGCTGCTGACTGCCAATTCTGGCATAGAAACCTAGGAATCAAGGTTGTTATTATGTATTATGTTTTCTTTACTGGCTTTCTGCATTTTTCAACGGCGAAGAGTGTCCTATAGATCACTTTTAGGCTTCCTACAATCATGTATATTGCGGTTCTGTTAGCGTTTTTAGGTATCTGTGCTAGCCTTTGAATACTCTGGAATCTTCTTTATTTGCATGTTTGGTTCGAGATTTCATAGTTTCCATATTCTAGAAATTTCTGAAAATTGGATGCACAGATTTCTGTAGAATGACCATGCCTAACCATCACTACAGTGAAATTGTATGTAACTAGAATAAATAATAAATAAAACAAACTACCAAGTACTTGGTGGTGTTGACTGGGACAAAGTTCATAACCAGAAAAATACTAATTTCCATTCCTGTTGCCATAGTGGTTCTGAAAGATCACCATGGACTTTACCAAAAGTGTCAGCCAATCTGTAGAAAGATCTTTGATTGTTAAGATTCAATGACTGTTCTTTTTTTGATTGTTAAGATTCAATGACTTTTCTTGATTGTGTAAGGAAGGAAAACTGGAAAGTAGCATGAACACGACATTTAGATGCCGTTTTGTTTAGAGACAGGTTATGTAGGGAATTGTAATATAGGGATTAAGGAATAGTAATACAAGGATTATATAATGCTTGGATTGTTTCTTGTTGATTGTTTAGCATTATATTACATATTAATATACAATGTATAATTTAAAATATTTGTTTATTTTCCAAACAAAAATAAGACTTTTCGTACTATTATGAGGTTAGTTTTGTCGTTTTAGCGTTTTTGGTCTATGTATAATTAAAACCCGAATTCTTATTCCAGATTCTATCCCACATAAGTAATACCTAGTTTCCCACATAACTTATACAAATTACTTCTGAGGAAACAAAGAGGAGCAACCAAATGGTTGTCTTAATTAATGTTGAATAAACTGATGTTGATTCGTAGTGGAGATTATATCTCGTAAAACCTCAACCGATCGACCCCTTATGGCATTGATGTCAAAAAAGAAAGGAGCAATAGAGATAAAAGACTGTAGACCTATTAGCGTACTCGGCAGTGTATACAATATACTTGCAAAAGTTGTATGAGAAATGGAAGACAGTTATTGATAAGTTTGTATCAAAAGCCTAAAGACTTTTGTGGATGGTAGGCATATTATTGATGCTGAGTAGGTGGCTAACGAGTGTCTGAATTCCAGAATGAGATTTGAAAACCTTGGTGTAGTCTGCAAATTTGACCTTGAGAAAGTCTACCTCCATGTAAATTGGTCCGTCCTGTCAAATTTATCAGTGAACTTGGACTTTGAGAAAAGTGGACGAAGTAGATAAAATCATATGTATCTAATGTCAACGTGTCAATACTCATAAATGGAAGTCCAATAGGCTACTTGCCCTAGGGGTTAGCTCAATTCGCAAAGGTTGAGGGACTTGTTTCTTAGGTCACAATTCGAGCCCTGTGCCAAGCGAACTAACCCTGGTATGTATGTGGAGAAGGATGCCATCATCCCGAGTTTCAAAGGCTGCGGTTGACCCAAAGGGTCGGCTCCAGATGGATTTCTTTGTCACTGGAAAAAAAAAGAAGATAAGGGGGCCTACCATCTCCCTTATTTCTTTTAATTATTGAGCCTTTAGTTTAATTTTTAACATGAGAAGATGGATTAAGGGCTTTGGTAGAAAAGATGCTTATATATTAGGAGTGTCACATTTATTATTTGTTGACGACACTTAAGTTTTGTGTGCTGCGGAGAAAATACAACTAAAACACTTGAAGGTGGTGTTACCTGCTTTTGAGGCAGTGTGTCTGGGTTGCATATAAGCTTTTCAACAAGTAGCATATTTCTTGTTAATTGTGTGAGGTTCAGTCAATATCTTTCCAGAATAGGCTTCTAGGTGGAGCAGTTCCTTACTACCTACTTATCTTGGTTTGCCGGCAAAAGCTAGACATTCGACTTGTCAGGGAGTGGTTGAAAAATTGTAGTAGAACTAGCAAATTAATCTAATCTAGAGTTCATTTTACGACAAAATGCAGGTCAATTTCGTCTTACGTTTACTGAGACCTTATCCAGTTAGCAACTGGACTCTAATGTTGAAGATTAAGATACTGCATAGTTAAAACTTTTGTCCTTAGTAGCTTGACACATTGTGTCGTTTCATAAAATATGCATATGGAAACCTAGTAAAATGCTCTTCTCAAGCTAGTTTATAATTTGAGAAACTACAACTAACCTTAACCATTCTTCTCTTAATGTCCCATTTGTGTTAATATTTTCTAGCTTATCTCTTAATTCTTGGAAATTTTGCATATTCTTATGTTTGTAAATGGTATGTTTCTTAGTTTGGGGCTTCTGGAAGGAGGACTAGGATCTTTAGTCATAGAAAATGAGATGCAGGATGCAGCAGTTAAGTGCTTTGAGTTTTTTTGAGTTATCGCTGCAACTTTGGGTGCTTCGCTGTACTCTTGAGATGATTGCTGAATTTTATTTCATCAATCAAGTCTTCTTTTAGCCTTGCTTTTTCCATGTCACCACTTTTTGCCACATGCATGGGTCACTAATAGCTATTTCAAAGTAGGCTCCCTTGATCGGGATGACCAACTCAAATAAAGTTCTAGGGGTGTTAATTTTGTAATGGAAAACCATTGCATTTTTTTATTATTTTCCTACAGAAATTCTGCTGATCTATCCTCTTTCCTGATTCAGTGTCGTCTACATGAACTGGCTAACAAAAGGAGAATTTCTGTTACTGGAGCTTCAAAATTGCTGGCGAATATTTTATATTCTTACCGAGGAATGGGTTTGTCTGTTGGAACAATGATTGCTGGTTGGGATGAGAAGGTAGTAGAAGATGATCCTGTAAATTTTTGGCATGTTGCCTTGCCAAATGAGTTTCTTATAACATAAAATTTGATGGTGTAGGGTCCAGGACTGTATTACGTCGACAGTGAGGGAGGACGACTTAAAGGAAACAGATTCTCTGTTGGATCTGGTTCACCTTATGCTTATGGTGTTTTGGACAATGGGTATGTGCTTCCACATTTTCCTGTCATCTTTTCCATGTTTTTTCTTAGGCTCTACTGATAACTAGTACTCCGAGTATTTCGTTTTATGTGACACGATTTCCTTATTAGTCCGTTCCAGAAAGGATTAAACATTTCTATATTAGATAACAATTTAACTTTAAATTTCACATTTTACCCGTAATGAATTTTTTTTATAGCCATGCAAATGTATGGCATGTTTAAGACCACAAGTTACAAAGTCTTCCTTTCTTTCTAAACTCCATGCTGAGTCAAAGTATGCCACATAATTTGAAACCGGGTTTTTGGGGGTTTTGTGTGTGTGGTGGTGGGGGGGGGGGGGGGGGGGGGTAACTGTAGGTCTAGGTTGTGGAGTCCACATTATTATTGCGTTCACTTTCTGCCATTGGCTTCCATATGGCTTCGGCACCAAGTTGTTGACCCGAGCCATACTAAATCTGTCTTCTCCAAGAGAAGAACAAAGCTTTCTCCTTTATATACAGTGATGATGATATGGTGAAAATTGTTTCACTTCATGTACTAATAGCTAGTCTGAGAAGCCTTCATGTTACTCTTCTCAAATTTGTAGATGGGGATGTTTGATGTCATGCGACAGTTTCAACTGGTCATTGACTTCTTTTGTTATGCCCTACATTCTTTGGACTTATGAACTGCAGAAACTGCCACACTCTTGCATCTGAGTTTACATCCTTTCTCCTCTTGCTGTATCATTTGTCTAGGTACCACTTTGATTTATCTGTGGAAGAAGCTGCTGAGCTGGCCAGACGAGCTATTTATCACGCAACATTCCGTGATGGAGCTAGTGGTGGTGTTGCTAGTGGTATGTTTCTGATTTCCTCATCCATGAAAACAACTTAAAATATGAGAGATTTTATCCTCCTTGCTACTCTGTCGAAATATTTGTGTTTGTCCGTTTGGTTATTAATTATTATGGTTTTTTGTTTCCTTCAGTTTATCATGTTGGACCAGACGGATGGAAGAAGCTATCTGGTGATGATGTTGGAGAACTTCACTACAATTATCACCCTGTTGAACTCGATGCTGTGGAACAAGAAATGGCTGAAGTGCCTGTGGCCTAAGGGGAAAAAGGTCTATGAAATTGTTAGTTTTATTTCATGATGCATAAAAAGGGGATCAGATTTGTTTTAATCGCACAACATTAGTGATATGTTTTTTTTTCCATGAAACGCTCTCAATCTGGAAGTACTTCTCCTTGTATGCTCTCCTATTCTCCATTCAAGTTGTCTTCTAATTTGGAGAAAAAAACCATTTCAGTCTTCTAGCCAAATGGTTTTGTAACCTACTGTTCCACTGCCCTTTCATCCCGAATATACTTTGTCTAAAATTAGCGGTCGTAATTTGATTGTGTTCAGGTTGAAGATGTTATAATATTTTACTATTAAGAAATCCTAGTACATTCAGTTTTTCTGGGATAAAACTTTTCATCGTTTGGTACTAGCATTTTTATGTTAAGTGTGGTACGTTTTTTAGTCTTCAAAAATTATAGAAATACTTTTTTCCCCTCAAGTTGGTCAAATTGGAATTTTACTTTCGCGCGATTTAAATATCTGACCTGTTTTTATGAAACTTCAATAGCTTTATTAATGTATGAGGTCACGTCCTTTGGCAAAAGGTAGTCGGAAAGTCATCGGGACCCGATGCTTTATTCAAATTCTTATTCTTCAAAACTTCTTAGAACGTGATCTTTGCCCACATCTTCTTGTTTGTTACATTATTTGTTATAACTAAATATTAGGTTCACTAACAACTCTCAACTGAATCGTGACATAAAAGGAGATAGGCTATTGATAAAAAGGGGCTCGGCGTACCAGAACCAGGGCGACTAGGATGATGTAGTAGTGTGTGACCGTCTTATCTAAAAGTTTAAGTTGTTAGAGATAACACACTTTTATTTACTTAATTGTATTCTCAACATACCTCACGTGTGGGTCTGATTCGTTTTCATGGGTTAAGCACGTAAAATTCAATCTATTAGAAAAAACACATTTTGTTATGAGTATGCTTGTTCATTAAGTTACTTAGCCACCAAGAGTACATGACCCCTTAGTTGTCATCTTAAATGGCTTAGCTATTAAGCATATATTTTTCCTTATAAATAGTGGTCATATGTAGAATTGAAAAAAGAGGAATACAATCTTATATCTCTCTACATATTTCTTCCGTGTATTTACTTTATAGTTTTTATTTTATAACACGTTATCAGCACGAGGCTCTATTATCTCGAGCAAATACTTTAAAAGCCTCGAAGGTATTGATTTCTTTTTTTCCTTTACTAATAACAAATCTTTCTAAACGTGAATTTGTAGCCTTAGATATATCCGGCAATAGCTATATGTCTTGGATTCTTGATGCCGAGATTCACCTTAATGCGATGGGTCTGGCAGACACCATCAAAGATAAAAATGAGACATCAAACCAAGACCGTGCCAAGGTAATGATATTCCTCCGCCATCATCTTGATGAGAATTTGAAAATGGAATATCTCACGGTTAAAGATCCTCTTACGATGTGGAATGATCTGAGAGATAGATATGATCACCTGAAGATGGTCATACTTCCACAAGCACGTTTTGATTGGCTCCCTTTAAGGCTACAAGATTTTAAATCTGTTAAGGCATATAATTCTGCAATGTTTAAAATTATTTCTCAGTTGAAATTATGTGGTGAAAATATCACTGATCATGATATGCTGGAGAAAACATTCTCCACTTTTCCTGCCTCGAGTATGCTCCTGCAGCAGCAATACCGAGAGATGAAGTTCAAGAAATATTCTGATCTAATCTCACATCTTCTAGTGGCTGAACAACATAATGAATTATTAATGAAAAATCATGAAAGCCAACCCACTGGTACTGCCCCATTCCCTGAAGTGAATGAGGCTAATTTTCGCCATTCTAGGCGTGAAAGAGGTCGTGGCCCCAGTCGTGGTCATGGTCGTGGTCGAGGAAGGAATTTTAATCATGATTCTCGTCTTGCACCAAATAATACCCTTCACCACCAGCAGTGTAAAAGGAAGGATGAAAAGCATGAAGCTGTGCAAAAGAAAAATTCAGAAAATAAATGCTTCCGATGTGGAGGAAAAGGGCACTGGTCACGTACCTGTCGTACGCCAAAGCACCTAGTTGAGCTGTATCAAGCCTCCCTCAAAAAGGCAGAAAAGGATGTCGAAGCAAATTTTATTTCTGAAGATAATGTTGAGCCTATGCATCTAGATGTGGCAGATTTCTTTGAACTCCCTGAAGGAAAAATAGATCATCTAGTCGGTGATGGATCTATAATAACTTAGATATTTCATACATGTCGTTTGTATTAGATAATGTGGTTATGTTTCCATAGTTATGTAAATAAAGTGTGTAATGCTTTGTTTAATAGTAATATATGTAATAAAGTGTGTGTAATACTTTGTCTAATCATAATATCTACTTCGATGTTTACTTTGTCTATTCTTTCGTTTTGAAGAATATATGGAAAATCCTCAAATATTATTTGGATCAATGACCAATCATGAAGATATTTGTGTGATTGATAGTGGAACAACGCATGCTATATTCAAAGATGAGAAATACTTTTCTCACTTGCGTAGAAAAAAGGGAAATATTAATACAATTTCTGGCAATTCGGAATTAATTGAAGGCTCCGGAAGAGCTACTATATTTCTACCTAAGGGGATGAAA